>NC_143189.1:12500-689375 GCF_047325235.1 Durio zibethinus
CTAAACCCTAAACCCTAAACCCTAAACCCTAAACCCTAAACCCAAAACCCCAAACCCCAAAACCCCAAAACCCAAAACCCCAAAACCCCAAACCCTAAACCCCAAACCCCAAACCCTAAACCCTAAACCCTAAACCCTAAACCCTAAACCCTAAACCCTAAACCCTAAACCCTAAACCCTAAACCCTAAACCCTAAACCCTAAACCCTAAACCCTAAACCCTAAACCCTAAACCCTAAACCCTAAACCCTAAACCCTAAACCCTAAACCCTAAACCCTAAACCCTAAACCCTAAACCCCTAACCCCTAACCCCTAACCCTTAAACCCTAAACCCTAAACCCTAAACCCTAAACCCTAAACCCTAAACCCTAAACCCTAAACCCTAAACCCTAAACCCTAAACCCTAAACCCTAAACCCTAAACCCTAAACCCTAAACCCTAAACCCTAAACCCTAAACCCTAAACCCTAAACCCTAAACCCTAAACCCTAACACCCTACACCCTACACCCTACACCCTAAACCCTAAACCCTAAACCCTAAACCCTAAACCCCGAACCCCGAACCCCGAACCCCGAACCCCGAACCCCGAACCCCGAACCCCGAACCCCGAACCCCGAACCCCGAACCCCGAACCCCGAAACCCTTGAGCCTTGAGCCCTGAGCCCTGAGCCCGAAGCCCGAAACCCCAAACCCCAAACCCCAAAACCCAAAACCCCAAACCCCAAGCCCCAAGCCCCAAGCCCCAAGCCCTCAACCCTCAGCCCTCAGCCCTAAACCCTCAACCCTAAACCCGCAACCCTATTTATATTTTAAGTCCTTATTAAGGTTTAGAATATTTTTAATTTAGCAATAATTTACTCCGAATAAGCTTGTTGAATAGAAATAAATGTTTTAGGACAAAAGAAAGATGATAACGATTAGAGATAGGTAATTGTTCAAATAATCATAGCTATTTGAATTGGTTCAATAAAAAGATTTTGTTTTTAAATCTCTTATTAATTTTTGAAATCGTAATAAATTAGTACTATTTTATTCTGAATAATTTTGTATGAATAAAAACAATTGGTTTTCGAACATTAATTTTTAAATAAATTTATTCTTGAAATTTTTACTTATTAATTTTTGGAACATTAATAAATTTATATTATTTTATTTAAAATAAGCTTGAATGAATAGAACCAATTATTTTATGATAAAACAAAAGGTCATAATGTTTTGAAATAGATAATTATTAAGATAATTATAATTATTTGAGCTTGTTCGACAAATAGATTTATTTTTTTTAATTCTCTTACTTTTAAATTTTTGGAATATTAATAAATTGGTATTATTTTATTTCAAATAAGCTTACATGAACTGAAGCAATTGTTTTATCACAAAACAAAAGGTTACAATGATTTGAAGTAAAAAATTATTCAAATAGTCATGATTATTTAAACTTGTTCAGTAAACATATATTTTTTAATTTTTTACTTATTAATTGTTGAAATATTAATAAATTAATATTATTATAATCTGAATAAGTTCATATGGATAGAAACAATTATTTTATGATAAAACAAGAAAGTCATAAGAATTTAAAATAAACAATTGTTCGAATAGTCATAACGATTTGAACTTGTTTGGTAAACAAATTTATTTTTTGAATCTTTTACTTATTAATTGTCTTAATATTAATAAATTTGTATTATTTTATTTGACATAAGCTTATATGAACAAATAAAATCATTTAATGACAAACCAAAAGGTTATAGCGATTCCAAATTGATAATTGTTCAAATGGCCATAATTATTTAAACTTGTTCGGTAAATAGATTTATTTTTTAAATCTCTTCATTATTAATTTTCAAAATATTAATAACACAATATTATTTTATTTCGAATAACCTTATATGAACTGAAACAATTTTTTATGACAAAACAAAAGTTCATAATGATTTGAAATAGATAATTATTTAAATAGTCCTGACTATTTGAACTAGTTTGGTAAACATATTTATTTTAAAGATTTTTTACTTATTAATTGTCAAAATATTAATAAATTAGTATTATTTTAAAATGAATAAGCTTGTATGAATAGAAAATATTGTTTTTATAACAAAACAAAAAGTCACAACAATTTGAAATAAATATTGCATAAATATTCATAACTATTTGAACTGGTTCAGCAAACAAATTTTATTTTTGAAATCCCTTAGTTATTAATTTTTTGGAATATTATTATATTAGTATTGTTTTATTTAGAATAAGCTTGTATGAATAGAAACAATTGTTTTATGACATAACAAAAGGTTATAATGATTTGAAGTATAGAATTGTTCAAATAGTCATAACTATTTGAATTGGTTCAATAAATAAATTTATTTTTTAAATCTTTTACTTATTAATTTTTAAAAGATTAATAAATTATTATTATTTTATTCCAAAAAAGCTTGTATGATCAAAAATAATTGTTATATAACCAAACAAAAGGTGATAACGATTTGAAATAGATAACTATTGAAATGACCATAATTATTTGAACTAATTTGGCAAATAGATTCACTTTTTAAATCACTTACTTATTAACTTTTGGAATATTAATAAATTAGAATTATTTTATTTCGAATAAGCTTGTATGAACTGAAACAATTGTTTTATGACAAAACAAAAGGTCATAATGATTTTAAATAAATAATTGTTCAAATAGTCGTAACTATAAGAATTTATTTGGTAAACAAATTTATTTTTTTAAACTCTTGCTTATTAATTTTTGTATTTTGGATATTTTATGAATTGAAACAATTGTTTTATGTCAAAACAAAAGGTCATTATGATTTTATATAATTAATTTTTCAAATAATCATAATTATTTAAACTTGTTCGGTAAACAAATTTACTTTTTCAAATCTTTTGCTTATTAATTTTCATAAATTTGGATTATTTTATTCTAAATAAGCTTGTAAGACATGAAACAAATATTTTATGACTAAACAAAAGGTTTGAATGATTTGAAATAGATAATTAATCTAATAGTTTAAATTATTTAAACTGGTTTAGCAAACACATTTATTTTTAAATATGTTATTAATTTTTAGAATATTATTAAAGCAAACACATTTATTTTTAAATATGTTATTAATTTTTAGAATATTATTAAATTTGTATTATTTTTAATCGAATAAGCTTCTATGAATAGAAACAATTGTTTTATGTCAAAACAAAGATTTAAAAGATTTGAGACTAATAATTGTTCAAATAGTCATAATTATTTGAAATGGTTTAGTAAATAGATTTGTTGTTTAAATTTGTTACCTATTAATTTTTTAAATAGTAATCAATTAGTATTATTTTATTTCGAATAAGCTTGTATGATAAAAAATAATTGTTTTATGACAAAATAAAAAGTCATAATGATTTGAAATACATAATTATTCAAATGGCCATAATTATTTTAACTGATTTGGTAAATAGATTTTATTTTTTTAATTTCTTACTTATTAATTTAGAAAATATTAATAAATTAGTATTATTTTATTCTATCTAAGCTTGTATTAACTGAAACAATTATTTTATGACCAATTAAATGGTTATAACGATTTTAGATAGACAATTGAAGCTTGTATTAACTGAAACAATTATTTTATGACCAATTAAATGGTTATAACGATTTTAGATAGACAATTGTTCAAATAATAATAATTATTTTAACTTGTTCGGTA
Source organism: Durio zibethinus (assembly GCF_047325235.1). Classification (NCBI taxonomy): domain Eukaryota; kingdom Viridiplantae; phylum Streptophyta; class Magnoliopsida; order Malvales; family Malvaceae; genus Durio; species Durio zibethinus. The sequence continues at coordinate 16,203 of NC_143189.1, forward strand.
AACAGATTTATTTTTTAAATCTCTTTCTTGTTAATTTTTTGAGTGTTAATAAATTAGTATTAATTTTTTTCTAGATAATTAGTTAAATGGCCATAATTATTTTAACTGATTTGGTAAACAGATTTATTTTTTAAATTTCTTACTTATTAATTTAGGAAATATTAATAAATTAGTATTATTTTATTCTACTAAGCTTGTATTAACTAAAACAATTGTTTTATGACCAATTAAATGGTTATAAAGATTTTAAATAGACAATTGTTCAAATAATAATAACTATTTAAACTTGTTGGATAAATAAATTTATTTTCTAAATCTCTTTCTTACTAATTTTTTTAGTGTTAATAAATTAGTATTAATTTATTAGTAATAAGCTTGTATGAATTGAAACAATGGTTTTATGACTAAACAAATGATCAAAACGATTTGAAGTATACAATTATTCTACTAGTCTTAACCATTTGAATTGATTCGATAAACAAATTTATTTTTTAAATCTCTTACTTATTATTTTTTTAAATATTATGAAATTAGTATTATTTTAATATGAATAAGATAGTACAAACAAAACAATTATTTTATGACAAAAGAAAAGGTCATAATGATTTGAAATAGATAATCATTTATATAGTCTTAACTATTTGAATTGGTTTGGCAATTAGATTTATTTTTTAATTTTCTTGATTATTAAGTTTTAGAATATTATTAAATGTGCATTATTTTATTTTGAATAAAATAGTATAAATAGAACCAATTATTTGATGACAAAATAAAATGTTATAATGATTTGAAATAGATAATCATTCAAATAGTCAAAACTATTTGAAATGGTTCAACAAGTAGATTTACTTTTTAAATCTCTTACCGATTAATTTTCTAAATATTAATAAATTAGTATTATTTCATTTCAAACAAACTTATATTAACAAAAACAATTATTTTATGACAAAACGAAAAGTAATAACGATTTGAAATAGATAATTGTGCAAATAGTTTTAATTATTTGAACTGATTTCGTAAATAGAATTATTTTTTAAATCTCTTATAAATATTTGAAATATTAATAAATTAATTTTATTCTTTTCCAAATAAGCTTTTATGAGCTTAAATAATTGTTTTATGACAAAACAAAAGGTTATAACAATTTGAAATAAATAATTTTTCATATAGTCTTAACTATTTAAACTATTCAGCAAACGGATTTATTTTTTAAATCTCATAGTTATTAATTTTCAAAATATTACTAAACTATTAATTTATTCCGAATAAGCTTGTATGAACCGAAACAATTGTCTTATAATAGAAAAAAAGTTATAACAATTTGAATTAAATAATTGTTGAAATAGTCATAACTATTTAAATTGTATCAACAACCAAATTTCTTTTTTAAATCTTTTATTAATTCTTGAAATATTAATAAATTAGTATTATTTTATTTAGAAAAAGCTTGTATGTAGAAAAACAATTGTTTTATGACAAAACAAAAGGTAATAATGATTTAAAATATATAGCTGTTTAAATGGCCATGATTATTTGAATTAATTTAGTAAATTGATTTATTTTTTAAATCTCTTTCTTATTAATTTTTGAAATATTAATAAAGCAGTATTATTTTAGTTTGGATAAGCTTTTATGAACTAAAACAATTGTTTTATGACAAAACAAAAGGTCATAACGATTTGAAATAGATAATTCTTCAAATAGTCATAACTATTTCAACGTGTTCAAAAAACATATTTATTTTTTAAAATCTTACTTACCTTTTGTTTTTTGGAATATTAATAAATTTAAATTGTTTTATTCAAAATAAGCTTGCATGAATAGAACCAATTGTTTTATGACAAAACAAAGATCATAATGCTTTAAAATTGATAATTGTTTAGATAGTCATAACTATTTGAACTTATTCGATAAACATATTCTTTTTTTAATTTTATTACTCATTAATTTTGGGAATATTAATAAATTAGCATTATCTTACTTCAAATAAGCTTATATGAACTGAAACAAGTGTTTTATTACTAAGGAAAAGTTCACAATGATTTGAAATAGATAATTATTCAAATAGTCATGACTATTTAAACTTGTTCGGTAAATATATTTATTTTTTAAATCTTTTACTTATTAATTATCAAAATATTTAAAATTAATATTATTTTAATTCAAATAAACTTGTATGAATAAAAATAATTATTTTATGACAAAATAAAAGTCATAACAAGTTGAAATAATAATTGCTCAAATAGCCATAATGATTTGAACTTATTTGGTAAACAGATTTATTTTTTAAATCTTTTACTTATTAATTGTCTTAATATTAGTAAATTTGTATTATTTTATTTGAAATAAGCTTAGATGAACATAAAAAAATTCTTTTATGACAAAACAAAAGGTTATAGCTATTTCAAATAGATAATTATTCAAACAATACTAATTATTTAAATTTGTTCAGTAAACAAATTTATTTTTCAAATCTCTTTATTACTAATTTTGGGATTATTAATAAATTAGTATTATTTTATTTTGAATAAGTTTATATAATTGAAACAATTCTTTTATGACAAAGCAAAAGGTCATAACAAATTGAAATAGATAATTATTCAACTTGTCATGATTATTTGATCTAGTTTGGTAAACATATTTTTTTTAAAAAAATTTTACTTATTAATTGTCAAAATATTAATAAATTAGTATTATTTTAATCCGAATAAGCTTGTATGAATAGAAACAATTGTTTTATAATAGAACAAAAAGTCATAATGATTTAAAATAAATAATTATTCAAATAGTCATAACTATTTGAACTAGTTTGATGAATAGATTTTATTTTTTAAATCACTTGTTAATTTTTGAAATATTAATAGATTAGTATTACTTTATTCTAAATAAACTTATATGAACAAAAAATTTATTTTATGACAAAACAAAAAGTAATAATGATTCAAAATATATAATTGCTTAAATAGTCATAATTATTTGAATTGGTTAGGTAAATAAATTTATTTTTTAAATCTCTTACTTACTAATTTTTGAAATATTAATAAATTCATTTTATTTTATTCCAAATAAGCTAGTATGAATTTAAACAAACCTATTTTAGGACAAAACAAAAGGTTATAGCGATTTGAAATAGATAATTGTTCATATAGCTTTAAATATTTGAACTGGTTTGGCAAACAAATTTATTTTTTAATTCTCTTAGTTATTAATTTTTGGAATATTATTAGATTAGTGTTATCTTATTCTAAATAAACTTATATGAACAAAAATAATTGTTTTATGATAGAACAAAATGCTATAATGATTTGAAGTTTATAATTGTTCAAATAATCATAACTATTTGAATTAGTTTGGTAAACAAATTTATTTTTTAAATCTCTTCTTTATTAATTTTTGAAAGATTAATAAATTAATATTATTTTATTATAAAAAAGCTTGAATGTTCAAATAAAATTCTTATATGACAAAATAAAAGGTAATAACAATTTAAAATAGATAATTATTGACATAGCCATAATTATTTGAATTGATTTGGTAAAAATATTCATATTTTAAATCACTTACTTATTAAATTTTGGAATATTAATAAATTAGTTTTATTTTATTTCAAAAAAGCTTGTATGAACTAAAACGATTGTTTTATGATAAAGTAAAAGGTCATAACTATTTGAAATGGATAATTGTTCATGTAGTTTAACTATTTGAACTACTTTGGCAAAAAAAATTATGTTTTAAATCTCTTAGTTATTAATTTTTAGAATATTATTAAACTAGTATTTTATTTCAAAAAAGCTTATACGAATTGAAATAATTATTTTATAATAGTATAGAAGGTTATAACAATTTGAAATAGATAATTGTTCAAATAGGAATTGGTTCGGTAAACAGATTTATTTTTTAAATCTCCTACTTATAAATGTTTGAAATATTAATAAATTAGTATTATTTTATTCCGAATAGGCATATATGAAAAAATAATTGTTTTATGACAAAACAAAATTTCATAACAATTTGAAATATATAATTGTTCAAATGGCCATAATTATTTGAACTGATTCGATAAACTGACTTATTTTTTTAATCTCTACCTTATCAATTTTTTAATTATTAATAAAGTAATGTATTTTTATTTTGGATAAGCTTTTATGAATTGAAACAATTATTTTAAGATAAAGTCATATTTATTTTAAATAGATAATTGTTCAAATAGTCATAACTATTTGAACTTGTTTGGTAAACAAATTTATTTTTTAAAATTTCTTGCGTATTAATTTTCTAAATGTTAATAAATTAGTATTATTTTATTTTGAATAAGCATGTATGAACTGAAAAAATTATTTTATGACTAAACAAAAGTTCAAAACAATTTGAACTATATAATTGTTCTAATAGTCTTAACTATTTAAACTGGTTTGGCAAACACATTTATACTTTAAATCTCCTACTTATTAATTTAGCAATATTTTGCTCCAAATAAACTTGTATAAATAGAAACAATTGTTTTATGACAAAACAAAGATTATAACGATTTGAACTAGTTTGATAAACATATTTAGTTTTTAAATCTCTTATTAATTTTTGAAATATTAAAAAATTAGTATTATTTTATTCTGAATAATTTTGTATGAATAGAAACAATTGTTTTACGACAAAACAAAATGTCATAACAATTTGAAATAGATGGTAGTTCAAATGGACATGACTATTTGAACTTGTTCAATAAACAAATTTATTTTTTAAATCTCCAACTTATTAATTTTTAGAATATTAATAAATTAGTATTATTTTATTTCAAATAAAACTATATGAGTAGAAAGAATTGTTTTATGACAAAACAAAAGATCATAACGATTTGAAATAGATAATTCTTCAAATAGTCATAACTATTTAAACTTATTCAGAAAATATATCTATTTGTTAAATTTTTACTTATTAATTTTTGGAATATTAATCAATTTATATTATTTTATTCGAAATAAGCTTGCATGAACGTAACCAATTGTTTTATGACAAAACAAAAGGTCATAATGTTTTGAAATAGATAATTGTTTAGATAGTCATAACTATTTGAACATGTTTAGTAAATAAATTCATTTTTTAATTCTCTTACTCATTAATTTTTGAAATATTAATAAATTAGTATTATTTTATTTTGAACAAGTTTGTATAAACTAAAACAATTATTTTATTATAAAAGAAAAGGTCACAATGATTTAAAATAGATAATTATTCGCATAGTCATGACTATTTAAACTTGTTTAGTAAATAGATTTATTTTTTAAATCTTTTACTTATTATTTGTTAAAATATTAATAAATTAATATTATTTTATTCTAAATAAGCTTGTATAATCAGAAACAATTGTTTTACGACAAAACAAAAAGTCATAACAATTTAAATTAGTATTATTTTAATCCAAAAAAGCTTGTATGAATATAAACTATTGTTTTATAATAGAACAAAATGTCATAATAATTTGAAATAAATAATTCCTCAAATACTTATAATTATTTGAACTAGTTTGATAAATAGGTTTATTTTTTAAATCTCTTATTAATTTTTGAAATATTAATAGATTAGTATTTTTTATTTTGAACAAACTTATATGAACGAAAACATTTATTTTACAACAAAACAAAAGGTCATAACAATTTGAAATAGATAATTGTTCAAATAGTCATAATTATTTGAACTGGTTAGGTAAATAGAATTATTTTTTAAATCTTATATTAATTTTTGAAATATCAATAAATTCATTTTATTTTATTTTGAATAAGCTAGTATGAATTGAAAAAAATTGTTTTATGGCAAAACAAAAATAATTTAAAATCAATAATTATTCATATAGTCTTAACTATTTAAACTAATTTGGCAAACAAATTTATTTTTTAAATCCCGTAGTCATTAATTTTTGAAATATTATTATATTACTATTATTTTATTTTGAATAAGCTTATATGAATAGAAATAATTGTTTTATGACAGAACGAAAGGTTATAATGATTTGAAATATACAACTATTCAAATAGTCATAACTATTTAAACTAATTCGGTAAACAGATTTATTTTGTAAATCTCTTATTAATTTTTGAAATATTAATAAATTAGTATTATTTTATTTCAAATAAACTTGTACACTCAAAAACAATTGTTATATGACCAAACAAAAGGTAATAATGATTTGAAATAGATACTTGTTGAAATGGCCACAATTATTTGAATTGATTTGGTAAACAGATTCACTTTTTAAATCACTTACTTATTAATTTTTAGAATATTAATAAATTAATAGTATTTTATTTGAATAAACTTGTATGAACTGAAACAATTGTTTTATGACAAAACAAAAGGTCATAATGATTTTTAATAGACAATTGTTCAAATAATCATAACTGTTTGAATTTGATCAGTAAAAAAATTAATTTTTTTAAACTCTTGTTTATTAATTTTTGAAATATTAAGAAATTAGTATTATTTTGTTTTGGATAAGCTTTTATGAAATGAAACAATTGTATTATGTCAAAACAAAAGGTCATAATGATTTTAAATAATTTATTATTCAAATAGTCATAACTAATTGAATTTGTTTGGTAAACGAATTTATTTTTTCAAATCTTTTGCTTATTAATTTTTTGAATGTTAATAAATTTAGATTATTTTATGCCAAATAAAAATGTAAGAAATGAAACAAATATTTTATGACTAAACAAAAGGTTAGAATGATTTGAAATAGATAATTATTCTAATAGTTTTAACTATTTGAACTAGTTTAGTAAATAAATTTCTTTTTTAAATCTCTTATTAATTTTTGAAATGTTATTAAATTAGTATTATTTTTAACCGAATAAGCTTCTATGATCAAAAATAATTGTTTAATGATAAAACAAAGATCTTAACAATTTGAGACTGATAATTGTTCAAATAGTCATAACTATTTGAACTAGTTTGATAAACATATTTATTTTTTAAATCTCTTACTTATTAATTTTTGAAATTTTAAAAAATTAGTATTATTTTATTTCTAATAAGCTTGTATGACCAAAAATAATTATTTTATGACAAAACAAAAAGTCATAACGATTTGAAATAGATAATCATTCAAATTGCCATAATTATTTTAATTAATTCAATAAACAAATTTATTTTTTAAATTTCTTACTTATTATTTTAGGAAATATTAATAAATTATATTATTTTATTCCATCTAAGCTTGTATTAACTTAAACAATTATTTTATGACAAATCAAAAGGTTATAATGATTTTAAATAGACAATTGTTCAAATGGTAAATAGATTTATTTTTTTAAATCTCTATATCATTAATTTTTCAAATGCTAATAAGTTATTATTAATTTATTCTCAATAAGCTCGTATGAACTGAAGTTATTGTTTTATAACTAAGAAAAATGTTAGAACAATTTCAAATAGATAATTGTTCTAATAAACTTAACCATTTGAGCTGATTTGGTAAACAAATTTATTTTTTAAATCTCTTACTTATTAATTTTTAAAATATTATTAAATTAGTATTATTTTAATCAGAATAAACTTGTATGAATGAAACAATTTTTTTGCAATAAAAGAAAAGATCACAATGATTTAAAATAGATAATCGTCCATGTAGTCTTAACTATTTGAACTGCTTTGGCAATTAGATTTACTTTTTAATTTTCTTGGTTATTAAGTTTTGAAATATTATTAAATTGTTATTATTTTATTTTGAATAAAATAGCATGAATAGAACCAATTGTTTGATGACAAAATAAAAGGTTATAACGATTTGAAATAGATAATTATTCAAATAGTTAAAACTATTTGAAATGGTTTAGTAAACAGCGTTACTTTTTAAATCTCTTACTAATTAATTTTTCTAAATATTAATAAATTAGTATTATTTTATTTCAAACAAACTCATCTTAACAAAAACAATTGTTTTATGACAAAACAAAAAGTAATAATGATTTAAAATAGATAATTATTCAAATTGTTACAATTATTTAAACTGGTTTAGTAAATGAAATTATTTTCTAAATCTTTTACTTATAAATTTTTGAAATATTAATAAATTAGTTTTATCATATTTTGAATATGTTTGTATGAGCTAAAACAATTGTTTTATGACAAAATAAAAGGTCATCACAGTTTGAAATAAATAATTGTTTATATAGTCTTAACTATTTGAACAAAAGGTCATAACAATTTAAAATAAATAAATGTTAATAAATTAGTATTATTTTATTTCAATTAAGCTTGTATGAACTAAAACAATTATTATATGACTAAACAAAAGGTCAAAAAGATTTCAAATAGATAATTATTCTAATATTTTAACTATTTGAACTGGTTTAGCAAACACATTTATTTTTTAAATCTCTTATTAATTTTCAAAATATTATTAAATTAGTATTATTTTTATCCAAATAAGCTTGGATGATCAGAAATAATTATTTTATGAGAAAATAAAGATCATAATGATTTGAGATTGATATTTGTTCAAATAGTCATAACTATTTGAACTGGTTTGAAAAATAGTTTTAGTTTTTGAATCTTTTGCTTACTAATTTTCAAAATATTAACAAAGCAGCATTATTTTATTTCAAATAAGTTTTTATAAACAGAAACAATTGTTTTATGACAAAACAAAAGCTTATAATGGCTTTAAATAGCTAGAATGATTGGTCAAAAAGTTAAATCTTTTTAAACTTTTTCAGTAAATAGATATTTTTTTAAATCTCTTACTAATTAGTTTTTAGAATATTAATAAATTAGTATTATTTTATTCTAAATAGGCTTTTATGAACTAAAATAATTGTTTTATGACTAAAAAAAAAGTCAGAATTATTTGAAATAGATAAATGTTCAAATAGTCTTAACTATTTGAACTAGTTCAACAAACACATTTTTTTAAAAAAATTTCTTACTTATTAATTTTTGAAATATTATTAAATTAGTATTATTTTAATCTTAATAAGCTTGTATGAAAAGGAACAATTGTTTTATGACAAAATAAAGATCATAACATTTTGAGATAGATAATTGTTCAAATAGTCATAACTATTTGAATTGTTTTGGAAAATAGATTTAGTTTTTAAATCACTTATTAATTTTTAAAATATTAATAGGTCAGTATTATTTTAATTTGAATATTTTTTCATGAATAGAAACAATTATTTTGTGACAAAATAAATGGTCATAACGATTTGAAATAGATAATAGCTCAAATAGCATGATTATTTGAACTTGTTTGATAAATAGATTTATTTTTTAAATCTTCAACTTATTAATTTTTAGAATATTCATAAATTAGTATTACTTTATTTCAAATAAAATTGTATGAATAGAAACAATTGTTTTATGGTAAAACAAAAGATCATAATGATTTGAAATAAATAATTGTTTAAATAGTCATAACTATTTAAACTCGCTCGGTAAATAGATTTATTTTTTAAATTTTTTATTTATTAATTTTTAGAATTTTAATAAATTAGTATTATTTTATTTTGAATAAGCTTTTATGAATCGAAACAATTGGTTTATGACAAAACAAAAAGTCATAATGATTTGAAATAGATAATTGTTCAAATAGTCATAACTATATGAGCATGTTTAGAAAACATATTTATTTTTTAAATTTTTACTTATTAATTTTTAGAATATTAAATAATTTATATTATTTTTAAGCTTGCATGAACAGAACCAATTGTTTTATGACAAAACAAATGGTCATAATATTTTGAAATAGATAATTGTTCAGATAGTCATAACTATTTGAACATATTCGGTAAATAAATTCATTTTTTAATTCTCTTACTCATTAATTTTTAGAATATTAATATATTAGTATTATTTTATTTCAAATAAACTTATATGAATGGAAACAATTATTTTATTACAAAATAAAAGGTCACAATGTTTTGAAATAGATAATTGTTCAAATAGTCATAACTATCTGAGCGTGTTTAGAAAACATATTTATTTTTTAAATTTTTACTTATTAATTTTTGGAATATTAAATAATTTATATTATTTTTAAGCTTGCATGAACAGAACCAATTGTTTTATTACAAAAAAAATGGTCATAATATTTTGAAATAGATAATTGTTTAGATAGTCATAACTATTTGAACATATTCAGTAAACAAATTCATTTTTTAATTCTCTTACTCATTAATTTTTAGAATATTAATATATTAGTATTATTTTATTTCAAATAAACTTATATGAATGGAAACAATTGTTTTATTACAAAATAAAAGGTCACAATGTTTTGAAATAGATAATTATTCAAATAGTCATGACTATTTGAACTTGTTTAGTAAACATTATTTTTAAAATCTTCTACTTATTATTTGTAGAAATATTAATAAATTAATATTATTTTAATCCGAACAAGCTTGTATGAACATAAATAATTATTTTATGATAAAACAAAAATTCATAACAATTTTAAATAAATAATTGTTCAAATAGTCATAAGATTTGAACATGTTCAATAAGCATATTTATTTTCTAAATCTTTTACTTATTAATTATCTTGTTATTAATAAATTTATATTATTTTATTTGAAATAAGCTTGTAGGAACAAAAAAATCATTTTATGACAAAACAAAAGGTTATAGCAATTTCAAATAGATAATTGTTCAAATAGTCATAATTATTTAAACTTGTTAAGTAAATAGATTCATTTTTTAAATCTCTTAATTATTAATTTTTGGAATATTAATAGCTTAGTATTATTTTATTTTTGAATAATTTTAGATTAACTGAAATAATTTTTTTATGACAAAACAAAAGGTCATAACAATTTGAAATAGATATTTATTCAAATAGTCATGACTATTTGATCTAGTTTGGTAAACATATTTATTTTTTAAATTTTTACTTATTAATTGTTGAAATTTAATAAATTAGTATTATTTTAATCCGAATAAGCTTATATGAAGATAAACTATTATTTTATAACAAAATAAAAAGTCATAACTATTTGAACTAGTTTAATAATCAGATTTAATTTTTAAATCTGATATTAATTTTGAAATATTAATAGATTATGACAAAATAAAAGACATAACAATTTTAATTAGATAATTATTTATATAGCCTTAACTATTTGAATTGGTTCAACAAACAAATTTATTTTTTAAATCTCTTAGTTATTAATTTTCATGATATTATTAGATATTATTATTTTATTTCGAAGCATGTATGAGCATAAATAATTGTTTTGTCACAAAACAAAAGGTTATAACGACTTGAAATATATAATTGTTTAAATAGTCATAATTATTTGAATTGGTTCGATAAACAAATAATCTCCTATTTATTAATTTTTGAAATATTAATAAATTAGTACTATTTTATTCCGAATTGGCTTGTATGATGAAAAACAATTGTTTTATGATGAAAAACAAAACAAAAGCTTATAACGATTTGAAATAGATAATTGTTCAAATTGTCGTAACTATTTCAATTGTTTTGTGATAAAACAAAAGGTCATAACAATTTTAAATAGATAATTGTTCAAATAGTCATAATTATTTGAACTTATTTTGTAAATAGATTTATTTTTTTAAATTCCTTACTAATTTTTTGAATGTTAATAAAATATTATTTTTTATTTCGAATAAGTATGTATGAACTTAAACAATTATTTTATGACTAAACAAAAGATTAGAACGATTTGAAATAGATAATTGTTCTAATAGTCTTAACTATTTGACTGGTTCGATCAATACATTTATTTTTAAATCTCTTACTTATTAATTTTTAGAATTTTATTAGTTTAGCAATATTTTACTCCGAATAAATTTATATGAATAGAAACAATTATTTTATTACAAAACAAAGATCGTACTGATTTAAAATAGATAATTATTCAAATAGTCCAACTATTTTAATTGGTTCGGTAATTGGATTTAGTTTTTGAATCTTTTATTAATTTTCAAAATATTAACAAAATAGTATTTTTCTATTCTAAATAATTTTATATGAATAAAACAATTATTTTATGACAAAACAAAATGTCATAACGATTTGAAATAAATAATATTTCAAATGGACATGACTATTTGAACTTGTTTGGTAAACATATTTATTTTTTAAATCTTCAACTTATTAATTTCTAGAATATTAATAAATTAGTATTATCTTGTTTCGAATAAACTTGTATGAATAGAAACTATTGTTTTATGACAAAACAAAAGATCATAATGATTTGAAATAAATAATTATTTAAATAGTCATAACTATTTGAACTCACTCGGTAACCAGATTTATCTTTTAGATCTTTTAGTTATTAATTTTTAAAATTTTAATAAATTAATATTATTTTATTCCGACTAAGCCTTTATGAATAGAAACAATTGGTTAATGATTAAACAAAAGGCCATAACGATTTGAAATAGATAATTATTCAAATAGTTATAACTATTTGAACGCGTTTAGAAAACATATTTATTTTTAAAATTTTGACTTATTAATCTTTGGAATATTAATAAATTTTTATTATTTTATTCAAAATAAGCTTGAATGAATATTAATAAGTTACTAATATTTTATTCAAATAAGCATATATGAATTGATACAATTTTTTATGACAAAACAAAAGATTATAGCAATTTGAAATAGATAATTATTCAAATAGTTATTAGTATTTGAACTTGTTTGATAAACATATTTATTTTTTAAACTTTTACTTATTAATTGTTGAAATATTAATAAATTAATATTATTTAAATCCGAATAAGCCTTTATGAACAAAAATAATTTTTCAAATAGTCATAACTATTTAAACTTCTTTGATAAACAGATTTGAAAGGAGCTTGTATGAATAGAAAAAATTGTTTTATGACAAAACAAAAGGCTATAACAATTTGAAATAGGTAATTGTTCAAATAGTCATAACTATTTAAACTTGCTCAGTAAATAAATTCATTAATTCTTGGAATATTAATAAATTAGAATTATATTATTCTGAATAAGCTTTTACAAACAGAAACAATTTTTTTGTGACAAAACAAAAGGTTATAATGATTTGAAATAGATAATTATTCAAACAGTCATAACTATTTGTACTGGTCAAGCCAACAAATACATTTTCTAAATCCGTTACTTATTAATTTTAAATTACCGTTACTTTGTTCTAAATAAGATTGTATGAATAGAAATAATTATTTTATGATAAAACAAATGGTCATAACAATTTGAAATAAATAATTATTCAAATAGTTATAACTAATTGAACTGATTTTGTAAATAGATTTATTTTTTAAATCTCTTACTTATTAATTTTTAAGATATTAATAAATTAATATTATTTTATTCTAAACAAATTTATATGAACAAAAACATTTGTTTTATGACAAAACAAAAAGTAATAACGATTTAAAATAAATAATCATTCAAATATTCATAATTATTTAAACTGGTTCAGCTAACAAAATTATTTTTTAAATTTTTTACTTATTAATTTTTGAAATATTAATAAATTTAATTTATTTTATTCTGAATAAATTAGTAAGAGCTGAAAAATTGTTGTACAATAAAACAAAATGTTATAACTATTTGAAATAGATAATTGTTCATATAGCCTTAACTATTTGAAGTGGCTTGGCAAACAATTGTATCTTTTAAATCTCTTAATTATTAATTGTCAAAATATTATTAGATTAGTATTATTTTATTCTAGATAAGCTTGTATGAACAAAAATAATTGTTTTATGATAGAACAAAAGGTTATAACTATTTGAAATATATAATTGTTCAAATAGTTATAATTATTTGAACTAGTTTGATAAAAAAATTATTTTTAGATCTCTTATAAATTTTTGAAATATTAATAAATTAGTTTTATTTTATTATGAATAAACTTGGATGAGCTGAATAATTATTTTATAACAAAGCAAAAGGTCATAACGATTTGAAATAGATAATTATTCATATAGTCTTAACTGTTTAAACTAGTTTACCAAAAAATTTATTTTTTAAATCTCTTAGTTATGAATTTTTAGAATATTATTAATTTTGTATTATTTTATTTTGAATAAATTTATATGAATATAAATAATTGTTTTATGATAAAACAAAAGGTTATAACAATTTGAAATAGATAATTGTTCAAATAGTCAAACTATTTAAACTTATTCAATAAATAGATTTATTTTTTGAATCTCATACTAATTCTTAAAATATTAATAAATTATTATTATTTTGTTTCAAATAAACTTGTATGTTAAAAAATAATTGTTTTATGACAAAATGAAAGAAACTAACAATTTTATTTCAAATAAGCTTGTATGTTGAAAAACAATTGTTTTATGACAAAATGAAAAGTAATAATGATTTGAAATAGATAATTGTTCAAATGGCCATAATTATTTGAACTGATTTAGTAAACTGATTTATTTTTTAAATCTCTTATTAATTTTCAAAATATTAATAAAGTAGTATTATTTTTATTTTGGATAAACTTTTGTGAACTAAAACAATTGTTTTATGACAAAACAAAAGCTCATAACAATTTTAAATAGATAATTATTCAAACAGTCATAACTATTTGAACTTGTTCAGTAAACAGATTTATTTTTTTCAAATCTCTTGCTTATTAATTTTTTAAAAGTTAATAAATTAGTATTATTTTCTTTCAAATAAGCTTGTATGAATTGAAACAATTATTTTATGACTAAACAAAAAAGTCAGAATGATTTGAAATAGATAATCATTCTAATAATCTTAACTATTTGAACTAATTCACAAATACATTTATTTTTTAAATCTCTTACATATTAATTTTAAAAATATTATTAAATTAGTATTATTTTTATTTGAATCAACTTGTATGAAAAGAAACAATTGTTGTATAACAAAATAAAGATAATTACAATTTGAGATAGATAATTTTTCAAATAGTCATAGCTATTTAAACTGGTTTAATAAACATATTGAGTTTTTAAATCTCTTATTAATTTTTAAAATATTAATAAATTAGTATTAGTTTATTTTGAATAATTCTATATGAATAGAAACAATTGTTTTACGACAAAACAAAAGGTTATAACAATTTAAAATAGATAATTATTCAAATGGACATGACTATTTGAACTTGTTTAGTAAACATATCTATTTTTTAAATTTCCTACCATTAATTTAAAGAATATTAATAATGTAGTATTATTTTATTCCAAATAAACTTGTATGAATAGAAAGAATTGTTTTATGACAAAACAAAAGATCATAACTATTTGAAATGAAAAATTGTTGAAACAATCATAACTATTTGAGCTTATTCGGTAAACAGATTTATTTTTTAAATCTTTTACTTATTAATTTTTGGAATATTAATAAATTAGTATTATTTTATTTTGAATAAGCTTGTATGGACAGAAACAATTAGTTTATTACAAAACAAAAGGCCATAACTATTTGAAATAGATAATTGCTCAAATAGTTAGAACTATTTGAACGTGTTTTGAAAACAAATTTATTTTTTAAATTTTTAATTATTAAATTTTTTAATATTAATAAATTTAATTATTTTATTTGAAATAAGCTTATATGAATAAAAACAATTGTTTTATGACAAAACAAAAGGTCATAATGATTTGAAATAGATAATTGTTTAAACAATCATAACTATTTAAACTTGTTCAGTAAACAGATTCATTTTTTTTAAATCTCTTACTCATTAATTTTTAGAATATTAATAAATTAGTGATATTTTATTTCAAATAAGCCAATATGAACTGATACAATTGTTTTATGACAAAATAATAGATCATAATGATTTGAAATAGATAATTGTTCAAATAGTTATGACTAGTTAAACTTGTTCAGTCAATATATTTATTTTAAAATCTTTTACTTATTAATTTTCAAATATTAATAAATTAATATTATTTTAATCTGAATAAGCTGGTATGAAGAAAAACAATTGTGTCATGACAAAACAAAAAGTCATAACGATTTGAAATAAATAATTATTCAAAAAGTCATAACTATTTGAACTTATTCGATAAACAGATTTTTTTAATCTTTTACTTATTAATTGTCTAAATATTAATAAATTTGTATAAGTTTATTTGAAATAAGCTTGTATGAATAGAAATTTTTGTTTTATGACAAAACAAAAGGTTATAGTGATTTGAAATAGATAATTGTTCAAATAGTCATAATTATTTGTACTTATTCGGTAAATAAATTCATTTTTTAAATCTCTTACTTAAGAATTTTTAGAATATTAACAAAATAGAATTATGCTATTTCAAATAAGTTTATATGAATAAAAACAATTGTTTTGTGACAAAACAAAAGGTCATAATGATTTGAAATAGATAATTATTCAAATAGTCATAACTATTTGTACTGGTTAGGCCAATAGATTCATTTAGTATTACTTTATTTCGAATAATACTGTATGAATAGAAACAATTGTTTTATGACAAAATAAATCGTCATAATGATTTGAAATAAATAATTGTTTAAATGTTATAACTAATTGAATTGGTTTAGTAAACAAATTTATTTTTTAAATTTCTTACTTCGTAATTTTAAAAATATTAATAAATTAATAATATTTTATTTCAAACAAACTTATGTGAAAAAAAATATTTGTTTTATGACAAAACAAAAGGTCATAATGATTTAAAATAGATAATTGTTCAAATAGTTATAATTATTTGAATTGGTTAGGTAAACATAATTTTTTTAAAATCTCTTACTTATTTAGTTTTGAAATATTAATAAATTTTTTTTATTTTAATCTGAATAAGTTACTGAAAACTAAAAAAATTGTTTTACAACAAAACAAAAGGTCATAATGATTTGAAATAAAGAATTGTTCATATAGTCTTAACTATTTGAACTAGTTTAGCAAACAAATTTATTTTTTAAATCTTTTAGTTATTAATTTTTAGAATATTATTATATTAGTATTACTTTATTCCAAATAAACTTGTGTGAACAAAAATAATTGTTTTATGAGATAACAAAGGGTCATAACAATTTAAAATATATAATTGCTTAAATAGTTATAACTATTTAAACTGGTTCAGTAAACATATTAACTTTTTAAATCTCTTACTTATTAATTTTTGAAATATTAGTAAATTGGTATTATTTTATTCTAAATAGGCTTGTATGGTGAAAAAAATTTGTTTTATGAGAAAACAAAAGTTCATAATGATTTGAAATAGATAATTGTTCTAATTGCTATAATTATTCGAACTAATTTGATAAGCTGATTTATTTTTTGAATCTCTAACTTATCAATTTTTGAAATATTAATAAAGTAATAGTTATTTTATGATAAAATAAAAAGGTCATAACGATTTTAAATAAATAATTGTTCAAATAAAAATAACTATTTGAACTTATTCAGTAAATAGTTTTTTTTTATTTTATACTTATTAATTTTTTGAATGTTAATAAATTAGTATTATTATATTTCGAATAAGCATGTAAGAACTAAAATAATTATTTTTTGACTAAACAAAAGATCAAAACAATTTGGAATAGATAATTGTTCTAATAGTCTTAACGATTTGAACTAATTCTAAAAACACATTTATTTTTAAATCCTTATTAATTTTTGAAATAGTAATAAATTGGTATTATTTTATTCTGAATAATTTTGTATGAATAGAAACAATTATTTTATGGCAAAATAAAATATCATAATGATTTGAAATAAATAATAGTTGAAATGGACATGACTATTTGAACTTGTTTAGTAAACAAATTTATTTTTTAAATCTCTAACTTATTAAATTTTAGAATAATAATAAATTAGTATTATTTTATTCCAAATAAACTAGTATGAATAGAAACAAATGTTTTATAACAAAACAAAAGATCATAACGATTTGAAATATATAATTGTTTAAAAAGTCGTAACTATTTGAACTTGCTCGGTAAACATATTTATTATTTAAATCTTTTACTTATTAATTTTGGAAATATTAATAAATTAGTATTATTTTATTTTGAATAAGCTTCTATAAATAGAAGCAATTGGTTTATAGCAAAACAAATTGTCATAACAATTTGAAATAGATAATTGTTTAAATAGTCATAACTATTTGAACGTGTTCAAAAAACATATTTATTTTTTTAATTTTGAATTATTAATTTTTCGAGTTTTAATACATTTATTATTATTTTATTCAAAATAAGCTTGCATGAATAGAACCAATTATTCGATGACAAAACAATGGTCATAACGTTTTGAAATAGATAATTATTTAGATAGTCATAACTATTTAAACTTATTCAGTAAATAGATTCATTTTTTTAATTCTCTTACTCATTAAATTTCGGTATATTAATAAATTAGAATTATTTTATTTCAAATAAGCTTATATTAATTGAAAATTTTGTTTTATTACAAAACTGAAGGTCACAATGATTTGAAATAGATAATTATTCAAATAGTAATGACTATTTGAATTTGTTCGGTAAGCATATTTATTTTTTAAATCTTTTACTTATTTATTGTTGAAATATTAATAAATTAATATTATTTTAATCTGAATAAGCTTCTATGAATAGAAATAATTGTTTTATGACAAAACAAAAAGTCATAACAATTCTGTTTGTAAAACTATTTCACATAATTATGACTATTTGAATAATTATCTATTTCAAATCGTTATTACCTTTTGTTTTATCTTAAAAAAAATTTCTTTGTTCATATAAGTTTATTCGGAATAAAATAATATTAATTTATTAATATTTCAAACATTAATACGTAAGAGATTTAAAAAATAAATCTGTTTACCAAACTAGTTCAATTAGTTATAACTATTTGAACAATTATTTATTTCAAATCGTTATGACCATTTGTTTTATCATAAAACAATTGTTTTTGTTTATACAATCTTATTCAGAATAAAGTAATGTTAATTTATTAATATTCTTAAAATTAATAAGTAACGGATTTAGAAAATGTACCTGTAGGCTTAACCAGAACAAACAATTATGACTGTTTGAACAATTATTTATTTAAAATCATTATGACCTTTTGTTTTGTCATAAAATAATTGTTTCTGTTCATACAAGCTTATTCGAAATAACATAATTCTAATTTATTAATATTCCAAAAATTAATTAGTAAGATATTTAAAAATGAATCTATTTACAGAACAAGTACAAATAGTTATGGCTATTTAAACAATTAACTATTTCAAATTGCTATAACTTTTTGTATTGTCATAAAACAAATTTTTTTATTCATACAAGTTTATTTCAAATCTGTTTACTGAATAATTTCAAATCGATATGACTGTTTAAACAATTATTTATTTCAAATTGTTATGACCTTTTGTTTTGTCATAAAACAATTATTTTTCTTTATACTAACTTATTTGAATTAAAATAATATTAATTTATTAATATTTTGACAATTAATAAGTAAAAGATTTAAAAAATAAATATGTTTAGCGAACAAGTTCAATTAATAATAACTATTTAAATAATTATTTATTTTAAATCATTTATGATCTTTTGAGTTATCATAAAATGATTGTATCAATTCATATAGGCTTATTCGAAACAAAATAATACTAACTTATTACTATTTTAAAAATTAATGAGTAAGAGATTTAAAAAATGAATCTATTTACCAAATAAGTTCAAATAGTTATGACTATTTGAACAATTATCTATTTTAAATTACTATGATTTTTTGTTTTTCCATAAAACAATTGTTTCTATTCATACAAGTTTACTTCGAATAAAATAATGTAAATTTACTAATATTCCAAAGATTAATAAGTAAAAATTTAAAAAATAAATCTGTTTTCTAAATACATTCAAATAATTATGGTTATTCGAACAATTATTTATTTCAAATCATTATGACCTTTTGTTTTGTCATAAACCAATTGCTTCTATTCATAAAAACTTATTCGAAATAAAATAATATAATTTTTTCAAATTCTAAAAATTAGTAAGTAAAAGATTAAAGAAATAAATATGTTTGCCAAGTGAGTTCAAATAGTTATAACTATTTAAATAATTATTTATTTCAAATCATTATGATATTTGGTTTTGTCATAAAACAATTGTTTCTATTCATACAAAATTATTCAGAATAAAATAGTATTAATTTATTAATATTTTAAAAATTAATAAGAGATTTAAAAACTAAATCTGTTTATTGAACCATTTCAAATAGTTATGACTATTTGAACAATTATCTATCTCAAATTGGTATTATCTTTGTTTTGTCATAAAACAATTGTTTTTGTCTATACATACTGATTCAAAGTAAAATATTGCTAAACTAATAATATTTTAAAAATTTATAAGTAAGAGATTTAAAAAATAAATGTATTTGCCG
Source organism: Durio zibethinus (assembly GCF_047325235.1). NCBI lineage: Eukaryota > Viridiplantae > Streptophyta > Magnoliopsida > Malvales > Malvaceae > Durio > Durio zibethinus. The sequence continues at coordinate 36,539 of NC_143189.1, forward strand.
AATTAGTTTAAATAGTTGTTTAGTCATAAAATAGTTGTTTTAGTTCAATCATGCTTATTCGAAATCAAAGAATACTATTTTATTAACATTCAAAAAATTAATAAGCAATGAATTTTAAAAAATAAATCTATTTACCAAAGAAGTTCAAATAGTTATAACTATTTGAATAATTATCATTTTAAAGTTGTTATAACCTTTTGTTTTATCATAAAAAAATTGTTTCATTTCATAAAAGCTTATCCAAAATAAAATAATATTACTTTATAAATATTTCAAAAATTGAGAAGTTGGAGATTAAAAACATAAATTAGTTTATCGAATCAGTTTAAATAATTATGGTTATTGGAACAATTTATCTATTTCAAATCGTTTTGAACTTTTGTTTTGTCATAAAACAATTGTTTTTCATTATACAAGCCTATTCATAATAAAATATTACTAACTTATTAATATTTCAAAAATTAATAAGTAAGAGATTGTCTGTTTATTGAACCAATTTAAATAATTATGACTATTTTAACAATTATATATTTCAAGTCATTATAACCATTTGCTTTGTCATAAAACACTTATTTATATTCATACAAGCTTCTTCGAAATAAAATAATACTAATCTAATAATATTATTAAAATTAATAATTAAGAGATTTGAAAAATAAATTTGTTTGTTGAACCAATTCAAATAGTTAAGGCTATATGAATAATTATCTATTTCAAATTGTTATGTCTTTTTTGTTTTGTCGTAAAACAAATGTTTTTCTTCATATATGTTTATTCAAAATAAAATAATATTAATTTATTAATATTTTGAAAATTAATAAGAGATTTAAAAAATAAATTTGTTTACCAAACCAGCTCAATTAGTTATAACAATTTAAATAATTATTTATTTCATATCGTTATGACCATTTGTTTTGTCTTAAAACAATTATTTCTATTGATATAGTCTTATTTGGAATAAAGTAATGTTAATTTATTAATGTTCTAAAAGTTAACAAGTAATAGATTTAAAAAATGAATTTGTTGACCTGACCAATGCAAATAGTTATGACTGGCTGAACAATTATCTATTTCAAATCATTATGACCTTTTATTTTGTCACAAAACAATTGTTTATGTTTATACAAGCTTATTGCAATAACACAAATCTAATTTATTAATATTCCAAAAATTAATAAACAAGAGATTTAAAAACTGAATTTGTTTATCGAACAAGTTCAAATAGTTATGACTATTTGAACAATTACATATTTCAAATTGCCATCACCTTTTGTTTTGTCATAAAATAATTTTTTCTATTCCTACAAGCTTATTTCAATTAAACTAATACAAATTTATTATCATTCAGACAATTAATAAGTAAAAGATTTAAAAAATAAATATGTTTACTACATAAGTTCAAATACTTATGACTAATCATTATGACTTTTAATGATTTGAAATATATATTTTCAAATAGTTATAATTATTTGAACTAGTTCAGTAAATAAAATTATTTTTTAAATCTCTTATAAAATTTTGAAATATTAACAAATTAGTTTTGTTTTATTCCAAATAAACTTGTATGAGCTGAAATAATTGTTTTATGATAAAAAAAAAAGGTCATAACTATTTGAAATAGATAATTGTTCATATTGTCTTAACTATTTGAATTGGTTTAGGAAATGAATTTATTTTTTAAATCTCTTAGTTATGAATTTTTAGAATATTATTAAATTAGTATTATTTTATTTCGAATAAACTTGTATGAACAAAAATAATTGATTTATGACAGAAAAAAAGATTATAACAATTTAAAATAGATAATTGTGCAAATTGTCATAACTATTTAAATTGGTTTGGTAAACAGATTTTTTTAAATCTCTTACTAATTCTTGAAATATTAGTAAATTAGTATTATTTTATTTTAAATAAGCTTGTATGTTGAGAAACAATTGTTTTATGACAAAATGAAAGGTAATAATGATTTGAAATATATAATTGTTCAAATGGCCATAATTATTTGAATTGATTCGGTAAATTAATTTATTTTTTAAATCTCTTGCTTATTAATTTTTGAAATATTAATAAAATACAAATCATTATAACCTTTTCTTCTGTCATAAAATAATTTTTTCAATTCAAATAGCTTATTCAGAACAAAGTAAAATGAATTTATTAATATTTCAAAAATTAATAAGAGATTTAAAAAATAATTCTATTTATCTAACCAATTCTAATAATTATGACCATTTGAACAATTATCAATTTGAAATCATTATGACCTTTGGTTTTGTTATAAAACAAATGTTTTTATTAATATAAGTTTGTTTGGAATAAAACAATGCTAATCTATTAATATTCCAACAATTAATAAGAGATTTAAAAAATAAATCTTTTTATCAAACCAGTTCAAATATTTATAACTATTTGAACAATTATCTATTTTAAATTGTTATGACCTTTTGTTTTGTCATAAACAATTGTTTTAGTTCATAAAAGCTTATCCAAAATAAAATAAAAGTTGTATTAATATTTCAAAAGTTAATAAGTAAGAGATTTAAAAAATAAATTAGTTTACTGAATCAGTTCAAATCATTATGGCCATTTAAACAACTATCTATTTCAAATTGTTGTTATCTTTGTTTTCTCATAAAACAATTGCTTTTCAATATAGAAGCTTATTCGAAATAAAAAAAAATACTAATTTACTAATATTTCAAGAATTAATAAGAGATTTAAAAAATAAATTCATTTACCAAACCAGTTTAAATAGTTATGACTATTTGAACAATTCTCTATTTCAAATTGTTATAACCTTTTGTTCTATCATAAAATAATTGTTTCTGTTTATATAAGCTTATTCGAAATAAAATAATACTAATTTAGTAATATTCTAAAAATTAATAATTAAGAGATTTAAAAAATAAATCAATTTGCTGAACTAGTTCAAATAGTTAAACTATATGAACAATTATTTATTTCAAATTGTTATGCCATTTTGCTTTGTCATAAAACAATTGCTTTTTGTTAATATAAGTTTGTTCGAAATAAAATAATACTAAGTTATTAATATTTTAGAAAATTAATTAGTAAGAGATTTAAAAAGTAAATCTTTTGTTGTAAAACAATTGTTTTATTCATACAAACTTGTTCTGATTAAAATAATGCTAATTTAATAATATTTCAAAAATTAATGAGTAAGAGATTTAAAAAATAAATTTATTTACTAAATCAGTTCAAATGGTTAAGATAATTAGAACAATTATCTACTTGAAATTGCTATAAAATAATATAAATTTATTAATATTTGAAAAATTAGTAAGTAAAAATTTTGTTAATAAATATGTTTTTTAAACACGTTCAAATAGTTATGACTATTTGAACAATTAGCTATTTCATCATTATGACCTTTTGTTTTGTCATAAACCAATTGTTTCTATTCATAAAAACTTATTTGGAATAAAATAATACTAATTTATTAAAATTCCAAAACTTAGTAAGTAAAAGGTTTAAAAAATAAATCTGTTTACTAAGCGAGTTCAAATAGTTATGACTATTTGAACAATTATTTATTCCAAATCACTATGATATTTTATTTTGTCATAAAAAAATTGTTTCTATTCATATAAGTTTATTCCAAAATAAAAGAATACTAATTTACTAATATTCTAAAATTTTATAATTTGGAGATTTTAAAAGTAAATTTGTTCACTGAACAAGTTCAAATAGTCATATCTATTTGAGCTATTATCTATTTCAAATCGTTATGACATTATATTTTGTCATAAAATATTTGTTTCTATTCATACAAAATTATTCGAAATAAAATAATACCAATTTATTAATATTTTGAAAATTAATAACTGATTTAAAAACTAAATTTGTTTATCAAACCAGTTTTAATAGTTATGATTATTTGAATAATTATCTATCTCAAATCATTATAATCTTTTTTTTGTCATAAAACAATTGTTTGTATTCATGCAAGCTTATTCAGAGTAAAATATTGCTAAAACTATAGTATTCTAAAAATTAATAAGAGATTTACAAAATAAATGTGTTTGCTAAACTAGTTCAAATAATTAAGACTATTAAAATAATTATCTATTTCAAATTGTTTTGACCTTTTGTTTAGTCATAAAATAAAATTTTCAGTTCATACATGCTTATTCAAAATAAAATAATACTAATTTATTAACATTCAAAAAATTAATAAACAACAAATTTTAAAAAATAAATCTATTTGTCGAACAAATTCAAATAGTTATGGCTATTTGAACAATTATATATTTAAACTAAATATGAATTTTTCTTTTATCATAAAATAATTGTTTTAGTTCATAAAAGCTTATTTGAAATAAAATAATATTACTTTATTAATATTTCAAAAATTGATAAGTTAGAGATTTAAAAAATATGTCAATTTATTGAATTGGTTCAAATAATTTTAGCCATTTGAACAATTATCTATTTCAATTCGTTACAAATTTTTGTTTTGTTACAAAACAATTGTTTTCCATCATACAAGCCTATTTGGAATAAAATAATATTAATTTGTTAATCTTTCAAAAATTAATAAATAAGAGATTAAAAAAATAAATTTGTTTACCAAACCAGTTCCTATTTAAATAACTATCAATTTCAAATTGTTATAACTTTTTGTTCTGTTATAAAATAATTGTTTTAGTTCATATAAACTTATTCAAAATAAAATAATACTAATTTAATAATATTCCAAAAATTAATAACTAAGAGATTTAAAAAATTAATCTATTTACCAAAGCAGTTAAAACAATTAAGATGTATGACCAATTATCTATTTCAAATTGTTACGACCTTTTGTTTTGTCATAAAACATTTGTTTTGAGTTCATACAAACTTATTCAAAATAAAATAATAATAATTTATTAATATTTCGAAAAGTAATAAGTAAGTGATTTAAAAAATAAATCTGTTTACCAAATAAGTTTAAATAATTATGGCCATGCCAACAATTAACTATTTCAAATAGTTATTACCTTTTGTTTGGTCATATAACAATTGTATTTGAACATTCAAGCTTATTCAGAATAAAATAATACTAATTAATCTTTCAAAAATTAATATGTAAAAAATTTAAAAAATAAATCTATTTACCGAACTAGTTCAAATAGTTATGACTATTTGAACAATTATAAACTTCAAATCCTTATAACCTTTTGTACTATCATAAAACAATTATTTTTGTTCATATAAGCTTATTTGGAACTAAATAATACTAATCTAATAATATTCCTATAATTAATAACTAAGAGAATTAAAAAATACATTTGTTTGCTGAACCAATTCAAATATTTAAGACTATGTGAACAATTATCTATTTCAAATCGTTATGACCTTTTGTTTAGTCATAAAACAATTATTTCAGTTCATTCAAGCTTATTTGGATTAAAATAATACTAATTTATTAAAATTCATAAAATTAATAAGTAAGAGATTTAAAAAAATAAATATGTTTATTGAATAAGCTCAAATAGATATGACTATTTTAACAATTATCTATTTAAAATCATTATAACATTTTGTTTTGTCATAAAACAATTGTTTCAGTTCATAAAAACTTGTCCGAACTAAAATAAAGCTACTTTATTAATATTTCAAAAATTATTAAGAGATTTAAAAACTAAAACTATATTCCAATCTAGTTCAATTAGTTATGACCATTTGAACAAATATCAATCTCAAATTGTTATGATCTTTGTTTTGTCAAAATAAAACTGTTTCTGATCATATAAGCTTATTCGAATAAAAATAATACTAATTTAATAATATTTCAAAAATTAATAAGTAAGAGATATAAAAATAAATGTGTTTGCCAAATCAATTCAAATGGTTAAGACTATTAGAATAATTATCTATTTCAAGTTGTTTTAACTTTTTGTTTAGTAGTAAAACTATTGTTTTAGTTCATACAAGCTTATTCGGAATAAGCATTAATTTATTAACATTCAAACAATTAATAAGCAAAAGATTTGAAAAAATAAATTTGTTTACTGAGCAAGTTCAAATAGTTATGATTATTTGAACAATTATTTATTTAAAATTATTATGAACTTTTGTTTTATCATAAAATAATTATTTCAGTTCATAAAAGCTTATCTAAAATAAAATAATACTACTTTTTTTAATATTTCAAAAATTAGTATGTAAGAGATTTTAAAAAATAAATTAGTTTACCAAATCAGTTCAAATAATTATAGCCATTTGAACAAAATTGTTAATACTTTTTGTTTTGTCACAAAAAAATTTATTTTTCAACATACAAATTATTTAAAATAAAATAATACTAATTTATTAATATTTCAAGAATTAGTAATTGATTTAAAAATTAAATTTTTTTACCGAACTAGTTTAAATAATTATGACTATTTGAACAATTATCTATTTCAAATTGTTATAACCTTTTTTTTTGTATAAAACAATTATTTCTGTTCATACAAGTTTATTCGAAATAAAATAATACCAATGTAATAATATTTTAAAAATTCATAACTAAGAGATTTAAAAAATAAATCTATTTGTCAAACCAGTTCAAACAGTTAAGACTATATGAACAATCATCTATTTCAAATCATTATGACCTTTTATTTTATCTTAAGACAATTATTTTAGCTCATATAAGTTTACTTGGAATAAAATAAAACTAATTTGTTAATATTTCAAAATTTTATAAGTAAGAGATTTAAAAAATAATTCTATTTACCAAACTAGTTCAAATAATTATAACTATTTGAAACAATTACCTATTTCAAATCATTATTACTTTTTGTTTTGTCATAAAACAATTGTTTTTATTCATATAAGTTTGTTCGAAATAAAATAATACTAATTTATTAATATTTAGAAAATTAATTAGTAAGAGATTTAAAAAAGTAAATTTGTTTACCAAACCATTTCAAATAGTTTTGACTATTTGTAACAATTATCTATTTCAAATCATTATAACCTTTTGTTTTGTCATCAAACAATTGGTTTTATTCATATTATTTTATTCAGAATGAAATATTACTAATTTAATAATATTCTGAAACTTAATAACCAAGAAAATTAAAAAAATAGTCTAATTACTGAATCAGTTCAAATAGTTAAGACTATATGAATGTTATCAATTTTAAATCTTTATGACTTTTTGTTTTATCATAAAATAAAATTTTTTTTCATTCAAGCTTATTTGGTTTAAAATAATACAAATTTAATAATATTTCAAAAATTAATAAGTAAGAGATTTAAAAAATAAATTTATTTACCGAACCAGTTCATAGGTTAAGACTATTAGAATAATTATCTATTTCAAATCGTTTTGACTTTTTTGTTTAGTCATAAAACTTTAAGACTATTAGAACAATTATCTATTTCAAATCATTTTGACCTTTTTGTTTAGTTATAAAAAAATTGTTTTAGTTCATACAAGTTTATTCGAAATAAATTAATACTAATTTATTAAAATTTTAAAAATTAATAAGAAAGAGATTTAAAAAAATAAATCTATTTACCGAATAGGTTCAAATAATCATTACTATTTGAACAATTATTTATTTAAAATCGTTATGACCTTTTGTTTTGTTATAAAATAATTGTTTCAGTTAATACATGCTTAAACGAAATAAAATAATATTAATTTATTAATATTTCTAAAATTAATAAGAGATTTAAAAAATAAATTTATTTACTAAATCAGTAAAAATAATTATAACCATTTGAACAATTATCTATTTCAAATCATTTTGATCTTTTTTATTTTGTTATAAACCAATTGTTTTTTATCAGACAAGCTTATTCAAAATAAAATAATACTAATTTATTAATATTTCAAAAGTTAATAAGAGATTTAAAAAATAAATGTGTTTTTGAATAGTTAAAACTATTAGAATAATTATCCATTTCAAATCATTTGACCTTCTTTTAGTCATAAAATATTTGTTTCATATCATACAAGCTTATTCAAAATAAAATAATCCTAATATATTAACATTCAAAAAATTAATTAGCAAGAAATTTGAAAAAATAAATATGTTTGCCGAATAAGCTCAAATAGTTATGATTATTTGAACAATTACTTATTAAAATCATTATGACCTTTTGTTTTATTATAATACAATTGTTTCAGTTAATACAAGCTTATACGGAATAAAATAATACTAATTTTTTAATATTTCTAAAATTAATAAGAGATTTAAAAAATAAATTTATTTACTAAATCAATTAAAATAATTTTGATCTTTTGAACAATTATCTATTTCAAATTATTATGACCTTTTGTTTTGTCAAAAAATAATTGTTTCAGTTCATATAAGCTTATTTGAAATAAAATAACAATAATAATAATATTTTATTAATATTTCTAAAATTAATAAGTAAGTGATTTAAAAAGTGAATCTATTTACCAAATTGTTCAAATAATTCTACCCATTTCAACAATTATCTATTTCAAATCATTATGAACTTTTCTTTTGTCATAAAACAATTGATTTTCATCATACAAACCTATTTGGAATAAAATAATACTAATTTATTAATATTTCAAAAATTAATAATTAAAAGATTTAAAAAATAAATCTGTTTACCAAACTAGTTTCTATTTGAATAATTACTTATTTCAAATCATCGTAACCTTTTGTTCTACTATAAAATAATTGTTTCAATTCACACATGCTTATTCGGAATAAAATAATATTTCAAAAATTAATAACTAAGAAATTTTAAAAAATAAATCCGTTTGCTGAAGTAGTTCAAACATTTTAAGACTATATGAACAATTATCTATTTTCAAATTGTTTTGACCCTTTGTTCTATCATAAAACAATCATTTCAGTTCATATAAGCTTATTTGAAATAAAATAATACAAATTTATTAATATTTCAAAAATTAATAAGTAAGTGATTTAAAAAATGAATCTGTTTACTAAATCATTTCAAATAATTAAGGTCAGTTCAACAATTATCTATTTCAAATGATTATTACCTTTTGTTTGGTCATATAACAAATGTTTTTGATCATTCAAGCTTATTTGAAATAAAATAATACTAATGTACTAATATTTCAAAAATTGATATGTAAAAGATTTAAAAAATAAATTTGGTTACCAAACCAATTCAAATAGTTATGACTATTTGAATAATTATATATTTGAAATTATTATAACCTTTTGTTATGTCATAAAACAATTATTTCTATTCACAAAAGTTTATTCGGAATAAAATAATACTAATGTAATAATATTCTAAAAATTAATAACCAAGAGATTTAAAAAATAAATTTGTTTGCTAAACTAGTTTAAATAGTTAAGGCTATATAAACAATTCTTTATTTAAAATCATTATGACCTTTTGTTTTGCCATAGAACAATTTTTCAATTCTTAGTAACTTATTCAAAATAAAATAAAATAAATTTATTAATATTTCAAAAATTAATAAGTAAGAGATTTAAAAAGTAATTCTATTAGCCAAACTAGTTCAAAATATTATGACTATTTGAACAATTATTTATTTCAAATCGTTATAACATAAAACAAATGTTTTTGTTCATTCATAAAACAAATGTTTTTGTTCATATAAGTTTGTTTGAAATAAAATAAGATTAATTTATTAATATTTTGAAAATTAAGAAGTAAGAGATTTAAAAAATAAATCTATTACTAAGCCAGTTCAATTAGTTATAACTATTTGAACAATTATTTATTTCAAATCATTATGACCATTTGTTTTGTCATAAATAATTGTTTCTATGCATATAGTCTTATTCGGAATAAAATAATACTAATTTATGAATAGTCTGATAGCTAATAAGTAACAGATTTAAAAAACGAATCTATTGGCCTAACCAGTGCATATAGTTATGATTGTTTAAACAATTATCTATTTGAAATCGTTATGACCTTTTGTTTTATCACAAAATAATTGTTTCTGTTTGTACAAGCACAATCGAAATAATATAACTATAATTTATTAATATTTCAAAAATTAATAAGAGATTTAAAAATTTATTCTATTTACCAAACAAGTTTAAATAGTTATGACTATTCGAACAATTATCTATTTCAAATTGCTGTCACTTTTTTATTTTGTCATAAAACAATTTTTTTCTATTCATGCAAGCTTATTTCAAATAAAATTAATAAGTAAAGTAATTAAAAAATAAAATATTTTTACCTAATAAGTTCAAATAGTTATGACTATTTGGAAAATTATTTATTTCAAATCATTATGACTTTTTGTTTTATCATAAAATAATTGTTTTTCTTCACACAAACTTATTTGGATTAAAATAATATGAATTTATTAATATTTTGCCATTAATAAGAAAAAGATTTTAAAATAAATTTGTTTACCGAACAAGTTCAAATAGTCATAACTTTTTAAATAATTATCTATTTCAAATCGTTATGATCCTTTGTTTCATTATAAAACAGTTGTATCAGTTCATATAGGCTTATTCTAAATAAAATAATACTAATTATTAATATTCTAAAAATTAACAAGTAAGAGATTTAAGAAAATAAATCTACCTACCGAACAAGTTCAATTAGTTATGATTATTTGAACAATTATATATTTCAAATCGTTATGACCTTTTATTTTGTCATAAAGCGATTTTACTATTCATACAAGCTTATTTGGAATAAAATAATTAAATTTGTCAATATTCCAAAAATTAATAAGTCAAAATAAAAAATAAATTTGTTTTTTGAACCCATTTAAATAATTATGACTATTTATCTATTTGAACAATTATCTATTTCAAATAGTTATGACATTTTGTTTTGTCATAAACCAATTGTTTCTATTCATACAAGCTTATTCAAAATAAAATGATACTAATTTATTAATATTCCAAAAATTAATAAGTTAAATATTTAAAAAATAAATATGTTTACCGAGCAAGTTAAAATAGTTATGATTGTTTGAACAATTATTTTTTTCAAATAGTTATGCTCTTTTGTTTTGTCATAAAACAATTATTTCTATTTAAACAAGTTTATTTTCAATAAAATTATACTAATTTATTAATATTCTACAAGTTAATGGATAGGAGATTTAAAAAATAAATTTGTTTATCGAACAAGTTCAAATAATCACATGCACTTGAATAATTATCTATTTCAAATTGTTATGATCTTTTGTTTTATCATAAAAAAATTGTTTCAGTTCATACAAATTTATTGAAAATAAAATAAAACTAATTTATTAATATTTTGAAAATTAATAAAAGATTTAAAAACTAAATCTGTTTATCTAACTAGTTCAAATAGTTATGACTATTTGAATAATTATCTATCTCAAATTGTTATGATCTTTATTTTGTCATAGAACAATTGTTTCTTTTCATACAAGCATATTCAGATTAAAATAATGCTAATTTAATAATATTTCAGAAATTAATAAGTAAGAGATTTAAAAAATAAATACATTTGTTGAACCAATTCAAATAATTAGGACTATTAGAATAATTATCTATTTCAAATTGTTCTGACCTCTTGTTTAGTCATAAAACAATTCTTTCAGTTCATACAAGCTTATTCGAAATAAAATAATACTAATTTATTAACTTTCGAAAAGTTAGTAACCAAGAAATTTTAAAAAATAAATCTGTTTACTGAATAAATTTAAATAGATATGACTATTTGAAGAATTATCTATTTAAAATTGTTATAACCTTTTGTTTTGTAATAAAATAATTGTTTCAGTTCACAAAAGCTTACTTGAAATAAAATAATACTAGTTTATTAATATTTTAAAAAATTTTAAGTAAGAGATTTAAAAACTAAAGCTATTTTTTAACCAATTCAAATAGTTATGACTATTTAAGCAAATACAATCTTAAATCATTATGATAATTGTTTTGTCATAAAGTAATTGTTTCTGATCATATAAGCTGATTTGGATAAAAATAAGACTAATTTAATAATATTTCAAAAATTAATAAGTAAGATATTTAAAAAATAAATGTGTTTACTGAATTAGTTTGAATTGTTAAGGCTATTAGAATAATTATCTATTTCAAATCATTCTAATATTTTGTTTAGTCATAAAATAATTATTTCAGTTCATAGGAAGAAAACAATACTAATTTATTAACTTTTGAAAAATTAATATGCAAGAAATTTGAAAAAATAAATCTATTTATCGAACAGGTTCAAATAGTTATGACTATTTGAACAATTATCTATCTCAAATCATTATAATCTTGATTTTGTCATAAAACAATTATTTCTTCTCATACAAGCATATTTGGATTAAAATAATATTAATTTAATAATATTCCAAAAATTAATAAGTAAGAGATTTAGAAATAAATATGTTTGCCGAACCAGTTCAAATAGTTAGGACTATTAGGACAATTATCTATTTCAAATTGTTTTGATCTTTCATTTAGTCATAAAACAATTATTTCAATTTATACAAGCTTATTTGGAATAAAATAATACTAACTTATTAACTTTCAAAAAATTAATAAGCAAGAAATTAAAAAAAATAAATTTGTTTACTGAACAAGTTCAAATAAATATAGCTATTTAAACAATTATTTATTTAAAATCACTATGACTTTTTGTATTATCATAAAACAATTGTTTCAGACATAAAACCTTATTTGAAATAAAATAATTATACTTTATTAATATTTCAAAAATTATTAAGTAAGAGATTTAAAAACTAGAGCTATTTTTTGAACCAGTTCAAATATTTATGACTATTTAAACAAATATCAATCTCAAATCATTATGATCTTTGTTTTATCATAAAATAATTGTTTCTGATCATACAAGCTAATTCGGATAAAAATAATACTAATATATTATTTTGAAAATTAATAAGAGATTTAAAAAATGAATGCGTTTATCGAATTAGTTCAAATAGTTAAAACTATTAGAATAATTATCTATTTCAAATCATTATAACCTTTTATTTAGTCATAAAATAATTGTTTCAATTCATACAAGCTTATTTGGAAGAAAATAATACTAATTTATTAACTTTTGAATAATTATTAAGCAAGAGTTTTGAAAAAATAAATCTGTTTACCGAACAGGTTCAAATAGTTATGACTATTTGAACAATTATCTATTTAAAGTTGTTATGAACTTTTGTTTTGTCATAAAATAATTGTTTTAGTTCATAAAAAATTATCCAAAATAAAATAATATTACTTTATTAATATTTTGAAGATCAATAAGTAAAAGATTTAAAATATAAAATAGTTTATTGAATCACTTCAAATAATTACAGCTATTTGAATAATTATCTATTTCAAATTGTTATTACCTTTCATTTTGTCATAAAACAATTGTTTTTCAACATACAAGGTTATTTTAAATAAAATCGTTATTTCCTTTCATTTTGTCATAAAAGAATTGTTTTGAACATACAAGCTTATTTTATACAAAATAATATAATTTATTAATATTTCAAGAATTAGTGTGAGATACAAAAAAAAAAATCTGTTTACTGAACCACTTCAAATAGTTTTAACTATTTGAACAATTATCTATTTCAAATTGTTATAACCTTTTGTTCTGTCATGAAACAATTATTTTCATTCATATAAGTTTATTCGGAATAAAATAATACAAAATTAAAAAATATTTTAAAAATCTTAACTAAGAGATTTAAAAAATAAATTCGTTTGCTGAACCAGTTAAAACAATTAAGACTATATGAAGAATTATCTGTTTCAAATTGTTATTACCTATTGTTTTGTCATAAAGAAATTTCAGCTCATCCAAGTTTATTCATAATAAAATAAAACTAATTTTTTAATATTTCAAAATTTTAAAAGTTAGAGATTTCAAAAAAAAAATTATTTACTGAACCAATTCAAATAATTATAACTATTTGAACAATTAGATATTTCAAATCATTATAACCTTTTGTTTTGTCATAAAATAATTATTTTTGTTCATACAAGCTTATTCAAAATAAAATAATACTAATCTAATAAGATTTTGACAATTAATAACTAAGAGATTTAAAAAATAAATTTGTTTGCTAAACCACTTCAAATAGTTAAAAATGTATGAACAATTATCTATTTCAAATTGTTATGGTTTTTTAGTTTGTCGTAAAACAATTTTTCAGCTCTTACTAACATATTTGGAATAAAATAAAATAAATTTACTAATATTTCAAAAATTATTAAGTAAGAGATTTAAAAAATAATTATGTTTGTTGAACTAGTTCAAATAATTATGATTATTTTAATAATTATCTATTTCAAATCATTATTACCTTTTGGTTTGTCATAAAACAAATGTTTTTGTTCATATAAGTTTGTTTGGAATAAAATAATATTAATTTATAATATTTTGAAAATTAATAGGAGATTTAAAAAATAAATCTGTTTACCAAACCAGTTTAATTAGCTATAATTATTTGAACAATTACTTATTTCAAATCATTATGACCATTTATTTTATCATAAAGCAATTGTTTCTGTTCATATAGTCTTATTCGAAATAAAGTAATGCTAACTTATTAATATTTGTAAAATTAATAAGTAAAGGATAACAATTGGTATGCTTCTTGATAACATATCTTTAACAATTGGTATCCATAACAATTGGTATGAGCTTGTATGCATGTGCTTGAATTTGTGCCTAATTGATATTGATGTTTTAAGTTCTAAGCACATCTTATAATAACATGATTTATGAGTAGATTGCATATCATTTGTTATCTTTTGCTCATAAATTTCATGTAGTAAATTTGTTAACTTGTGCTAAAATGCCAAATTTGGATACACTTATACTTTTGTGCTTGAATACATGTATGTGAACTTCATTATGCATATTACACTTGATTACATGCATTCAAAATGCTCTTGATATTATTGGTATCAAGCATTTTGTCTTATGCCTTGAATTGATCTCTCTTTCTTTTGAAATGGCAAAAAGGGGAAGAGAGTTTAGAGATATTTCTACTTGTATGCTTATTGCAATTGATATAGGAGTTTAAACATTTGGTATAAAGAGCATAAACAAAAAGAAGGAGAAATGTTTCATGAATATATTTGTTAATGATGCCTCTTTGTGTTTATTTGCTTATTAATATGCTCATGCCTTTTTGCTTTGACAAAAAGGGGAGAAATATCATATAGACAAATTTGCTTGTGCTTGACATGCATATATTTGATTGTGCTTATTTCATATATTTGACTAGCATATGTTTGTTAAGTTGTGTTGGATTAGGATGCATAAATTGAGGGGGAGTTTTGCCATGCATTGATTAAGGGGGAGTTTTTCCAAAGTGTTTTTTAAAATCCTAAATGTTTCAAAGAAAGTTTTTCATCAAGCAAATTTATCTTTAAGTTTTGTCATATCAAAAAGGGGGAGATTGTTAGCCTTGAATTGATCCTTATTTGGAAATGACAAAACATTAAGCCAAATAAGCTTGATCAAGATTTTGAAAAATATTTATTTAGTACATGTTCTTAAGTTTTATATTTTGGTACTAAATAAATAATATGATTTTCAAAGTTTAAACAAACCTTTCTTGGTTTCATATTTCTCAAACCAAATCTATCTTTAAAGATTATTTATTTGAGCTTAAATGAAAGTCCAACTGTTGTTTTTAAAGTGAACTTATTCATTTTGGACTTAATACAATTCTGATAATATTGGTTTTGGGAAATAGATTAACTTAGGAAAGTTGTTTTACAATAACAAAGTTTTCCAACATTGAACTTATTTTATTTTTCTATATAAACTCACAAAGTTTTAATATTTGAATTTTATATGGTTGGAAAACTCTTTGATTCTACTTTCTAATGGATTAAACAAAATGAAAATCCAAATTTTCTAAGGAAAGATTTTGAATTTTTACTAGACACTCTGCAGTTGTCAGAAAAACTGCACAAGGGGTAACTTTAAAAATTCACTATAATTCGTACACAGTGAATTAGGTTATCAACTTTATATGGATAGAAAGATCTTTAAGTATAGTTTCTAAATCTTTAAACAGTTTGTAATTTAGATTTGTATAACTCAAGATATAATCAAATTAGTAAGTCGAGTGCAGAATAGGAGACTACCACCCAGCATAGATAGGATCAATCCCCTCTAGAAGGGATCGATCACTTTTTCATACAGAATGATCACCTCCCTCAAATTTCCAGAAAAAGGATCGATCCCCCCACATGGGGGATTGATCACCTAGGCAAGGGATCAATCCCTCCATTAAAGGGATCGATCGATTCTGAAATAGAAAGCACTCCCTACTCGAAAACAAGCAAAAGGGATCGATCCCCTCACATAGGGGATCGATCACCTAAAGAACAGATCGATCCCGTCAAGCAAGAGATCGATGGGGTAAGGCCATTTATGCACGATCTCTGGGTAATCTAAAGCTAACCCAATCGATTCCCTAAGGAAAGGGATCGATCCCTTGAGACCCAGAACACTCCAACGACTACTTTTGCATGATTCCAACGGACATTTATTCACTCCAAGCTTCCCCAACAGCTAGTTTCTCAATTTCTCTATAAACTAGCACTCCAACACACCAAGAACATTGATGAATCAAAAGAGCAAGAGCCAATAAGCAATATTTTCGTCCTCTCAAATAATCAAGAGTTTTTTAAAGCTTCAAAGTCTATCTTTGCATTTATTGTATCCAAATTATTTTTGTTGTTCATTCATCATTTTCTTGTTTATACCATTTTATACTTCAAATTAGCAAACATCCAACCTTTGAGAGGTTCTTAGAATTTGCAAAACACTTCAAAAATTTTGTAGTGTGCTTGTAAGCTTAAGGGAGAGGATAACCCTTAAGAGTGTGTAGTGTTGAGTTTGTAAACCTTTGAGAAGCTTGTTTGTAATCTTCAACACATAGTGGATTGGAGCCTTGGTGTGGACAACTAAGAGAGAGGACGTAGGTACCTTGTGGAGAAGGACTGAACCTCTATAAATCATTGTGTTTAATTTCTCTATCCCTATCTCCTTCTAATTTATTATTGTTCATATTTGATTTTAAGTTCATTAATTGTTATTGTTTTCATTATATTTTCATCAAAAGGGCTTATTGTCTTAATTTTCATTCAACTATATTGAAATCATTATTTGAGAAGAATTTAGAGAGATCCAATTCACCTCCCTCTTGGATCACCATCTAACCTATAAAGCTGACATGCAAAATTATTCAAAATAAAATAATACTAATCTATTACTATTTTGGAAATTAATAAGAGATTTAAAAACTAAATCTATTTACTAGAATAGTTTAAATAGTTATGACTATTTGAATAATTATCTATCTCAAATCGTTCTGACCTTTTGTTTAGGCATAAAACAATTATTTCAGTTCATATAACCTTATTTAGAATAAATAATACTAATTTATTAACATTCAAAAACATTCAAAAAAGTAATGAGCAAGAGATTTAAAAAAAAATTTTGTTTATCAAACAAGTTCAAATAGATTTGACTATTTGAACAATTATCTATTTAAAGTCGTTATGACTTTTTGTTTCATCATAAAACAATTGTTTTAGTTCATAAAAAATTATCCAAAATAAAATAATACTACTTCATTAATATTTCAAAAATTAATAAGCAAGAGATTTAAAAACTAAAACTACTTTCCAAGCTAGTTCAAATAGTTATGACTATTTGAACAAATATCAATCTGAAATCATTATGATCTTTGTTTTCTCATAAAACATTGTTTTTGATCATACAAGCTTATTTGGATAAAAATAATATTAATTTAATAATATTTCAAAAATTAATAAAATATTTAGAAAATAAATGTGTTTACTGAACCAGTTTAAATAGTTAAGATTATTAGATTAATTATCTATTTCAAATCATTTTGACCTTTTGTTAGTCATATAATAATTGTTTCAATTCATAAAAGCTTATTTGGAATAAAATAATACTAATTTATTAACGTTCAAAAAATTAATAAGCAAGAGATTTGAAAAAATAAATTTGTTTACCAAACAAGTTGAAATAGTTATGACTATTTGAACAATTATCTATTTAAAATCATTATGACCTTTTGTTCCATCATAAAACAATTGTTTTAGTTCATAAAAGCTTATTCAAAATAAAATAGTATTGCTTTAATAATTTTTTGAAAGTTAATAAGTAAAAGATTTAAAAAAATAAATTAGTTTACTGAATCAATTCAAATAATTATGGCTATTTCAATAACTATCTATTTCAAATCATTATTACCTTTTGTTTTGTCATAAAATAATTATTTTTCAATAGGCAAGCTTATTCAAAATAAAATAATATTAATTTACTAATATTTCAAGAATTAATAAGAAATTTAAAAAATAAATCTATTTACCAAACTAGTTGAAATAGTTATGACTATTTGAACAATTATCTATTTCAATTTGTTATAACCTTTTGTTTAATCATAAAACAATTGTTTCTATTCATACTAGCTTATTTGGAATAAAATAATACTAATTTAGGATTATTTTAAAAATTAATAGCTAAGAGACTTAAAAAATAAATCTGTTTGCCAAACCAGTTCAAATAGTTAGGACTATATAAATAATTATTTATTTCAAATTGTTATGACCTTTTGTTTTGTCATAAAACAATTATTTTAGCTTATACAAGCTTAATCGAAATATAACAAAACTAATTGATTAATATTTCAAAATTTTATAAGTAAGAGATTTAGAAAATAATTCTATTTACCAAACTAGTTCAAATAATTATTACTATTTGAACAACTATCTATTATTGTTATTATCAATTGAAATAATTATGGCTATTTCAATAACTATCTATTTAAAATCATTATTACTTTTTGTTTTATCATAAAACAATTGTTTTTGTTAATATAAGTTTATTCAAAATAAAATAATACTAATTTATTAATATTTACCAAATTAATCAGTAAAGAGATTTAAAAAGTAAATCTATTTACCAAACCATTTCAAATAATTTGGACTATTTGAATAATTATCTATTTCAAATCATTATAACCTTTTATTTTATCATCAAATAATTAGTTCTATTCATACTAATTTATTCAAAATAAAATAATATTAATTTAATAATATTTCGAAACTTAATAACCAAGAAAATTAAAAAAATAAATCTAACTCACAAACCAATTTAAATAGTTAAGACTATATAAACGGTTATCTATTTCAAATCGTTATGACCTTTTCTTTTGATGTAAAACAATTGTTTTGTTCATATAAGCTTATTCTGATTAAAATAATACTAATTTAATAATATTTCAAAAATTAATAAGTAATAAATTTAAATTTGTTTACCAAAACAATTCAAATGGTTAAGATTATTATACCACTTATCTATTTGAAATCGTTCTGACCCTTTGTTTTATCATAAAACAATGGTTTTAGTTCATACAAGCTTATTTAGAATAAATTAATACTAATTTATTAAGATTCAAAAAATTAATTGGAAAGAGGTTTAAAAAAATAAATCCGTTTGCCAAACAAGTTCAAATAGTTTTTACAATTGTTTCAGTTAATACAAGCTTAGATGGAATAAAATAATACTAATTTATTAATATTTCTAAAATAATAAGAAATTTATAAAATAAATCTATTTACTGAATCAGTTAAAATAACTATAGCCATTTGAACGATTATCTATTACAAATCGTTATGACATTTTGTTATTTCATAAAACAATTAATTTTGTTCATATAAGCTTGTTCAGAATAAAATAATACTAATTTATTAAAAAATAATTGTTTTATGACAAAAAAAAAGTTCATAACGATTTGAAATAGATAATTATTCAAATGGCCATAATTATTTGAACTGATTTGATTAACTAATTTATGTTTTAAATCTCTAAATTATCGATTTTTAAAATGTTAATAAAGTAATATTATTTTATTTCAAATAAGTTTTTATGAACTGAAACAACTGTTTTATGATAAAATAAAAAGTCACAATGATTTTAAATATATAATTATTCAAATAGTCATAACTATTTGAATTTATTCGATAAACAGATTTATTTTTTATTAATTTCTTGCTTATTAATTTTTTGAATGTTAATAAATTAGTATTATTTTATTTTGAATAAGCATGTATGAACTGAAACAATTATTTTATGACTAAATAAAAGGTCAAAATGATTTGAAATAGAAATTTTTCTAATAGTCTTAACTATTTGAATTAGATCAACAAACGTATTTATTTTTTAAATTCTCATTAATTTTTAGAATATTGTTAATTTAGCAATATTTTACTTTGAATAAGCTCATATGAACAGAAACAAATGTTTTAGGATAAAACAAAGATCATAATAATTTGAGATAGGTAATTGTTTAAATTGTCATAACTATTTGAACTTGTTTGGTCAAGATTTAGTTTTTAAATCTCTTATTAATTTTTGAAATAGTAATAGACTATTATTATTTTATTCCAAATAATTTTGTATGAATAGAAACAATTGTTTTATGACAAAACAAAAGGTCATAATGATCTGAAATATATAATAGTTTAAATGAACATGACTATTTGAACTTGTTTAGTAAAAAGAATAATTTTTTAAATCTTCAACTTATTAATCTTTAAAATATTAATAAATTAGTATTATTTTATTCTGAATAAACTTGTATGAATAAAAACAATTGTTTTATGACAAAACAATAGATCATAATGATTTGAAATAAATAATTGTTCAAATAGTCAAAACTATTTGAACTTGCTCAGTAAACAATTTTATTTTTAAAATTTTTACTTATTAATTTTTTAATATTAATAAATTAGTATTATTTTATTCTGAAATAGCTTGTTTGAATAGAAACAATGGGTTTATGACAAAACAAATTGTCATAATGATAAAATAGAGAATTATTCAATTAGTCATAACTATTTGAAGGTGTTCAAAAAATAGCTTTATTTTTTAAAATTTTATTGTTAATTTTTGGAATATTAATAATTTATATTATTTTATTTGAAATAAGTTTGCATGAATAGAACCAATTGTTTTATGACAAAACAAAAGGTCATAATGCTTTGAAATAGATAATTGTTCAAATAGTCATAACTATTTCAACTTGTTTGGTAAGCAGATTCATTTTTTTATTCTCCTACTCTGTAATTTTTAGAATATTAATAAATTAATATTATTTTATTTCAAATAAGCTTATATGAACTGAAATAATTATTTTATTACAAAACAAAAGGTCATAATGATTTGAAATAGATAATTATTCAAACAGCCATGACTATTTGAACTTGCTTAAAAAACATATATATATATATATATTTTAAATCTTTATGTATAAATTGTCGAAATATTAATAAATTAATATTATTTTAATTCGAATAAGCTTGTATGAGTAGAAACAATTGTTTTATGCTGAAACAAAAAGTCATAACAATTTGAAATAAATAATTATTCAAATAGTCATAATGATTTAAAATTGTTCGATAAACATATTTATTTTTTAAATCTTTTATGTATTAACTATCTTAATATTAATAAATCTGTATTATTTTCTTCAAAATAAGCTTGTATGAACAAAAAAAATCATTTTATCATGAAACAAAAGGTTATAGCAATTTCAAATAGTCATAATTATTTAAACTGGTTAGTTAAACAAAATTATTTTTTAAATCTCTTACTTATTAAATTTTAAAATATTAATAAATCCATTTTATTTTATTCTGAATAAGCTAGTATGATTTGAAAAAATTGTTTTATGACAAAACAAAAGGTCATAACGATTTGAAATAGATAATTATTCATATAGTCTTAACAATTTGAATTGGTTCAGTAAAAAAAATTATTTTTTAAATCTCTTAGTTTTTAATTTTTGGAATATTATTAGATTACTATTATTTTATTTCAAATAAGCTTGTATGAACAAAAATAATTGTTTTATGATAGAACAAAAGGTTATAATGATTTGAAGTATATAATTGCTTAAATAATCATAACAATTTGAACTGGTTTGGTAAACAGATTATTTTTTAAATCTCTTACTTATTAATTATTGAAAAATTAATAAATTAGTATTATTTTATTTCGAATAAGCTTGTATGATAAAAAAAACAATTGTTATATGACCAAACAAAAGGTAATAATGATTCGAAATAGATAATTGTTGAAATTGCCATAATTATTTAAACTGATTTGGTAAACAAATTTCCTTTTTAAATCACTTATTAATTTTTGAAATATTATTAAATTAGTTTTATTTTATTTCGAATAAGCTTGTGTAAACTAAAACATTTGTTTTGTGACGAAACAAAAGGTCATAATGATTTTAAATAGTAATTGTTCAAATAGTATACAAATTATTTTTTAAACTCTTACTTATTAATTTTTGAAATATTAAGAATTAGTATTATTTTATTTTGGATAAGCTTTTATGAACTGAAACAATTTTTTTATGACAAATTAAAAGGTTATAACGATTTTAAATAGACAATTGTTCAAATAATAATAACTATTTGAACTTTTTCAGTAAACAAATTTATTTTTTTAAATCTTTTTCTTATTAATTTTCCAAATGTTAATAAATTAATATTAATTTATTCTGAATAGGCTTGTATGAATTGAAAATTTTATTTTAAGACTAAACAGAATATCAAAATGATTTGAAATAGATAATTATTCTAATAGTCTTAACCATTTTGAACTGATTCAATAAGCAAATTTATTTTTTAAATATCTTATTAATTGTTGAAATATTATTAAATTAGTAATATTTTAATCCGAATAAGCTTTTATAAACAAAATAATTGTTTTATGATAAAAGAAAAGGTCATAATGATTTGAAATAGATAATCGTTCACATAGCCTTAACTATATGAACTGGTTCGACAATTAGATTTATTTTTTAAATTTTGGTTATTGAGTTTCAGAATATTATTAAATTAGTATTATTTTATTTTGAATAAAATAGTATGAATAGAACCAATTATTTGATGACAAAATAAAATGTTATAACAATTTGAAATAAATAATTATTCAAATAGTCAAAACTATTTAAAATGGTTTGGTAAACAGATTTATTTTTTAAATCTCTTACGGATTAATTTTCTAAATATTAATAAATTTTTTTTTTTTTTTACTTTGATCAAACTTATATTAACAAAAACAATTGTTTTATGACAAAACAAAAAGTAATAATGATTTTAAATAGATAATTGTTCAAATAGTTATAATTATTTGAGTTGATTCAATAAATAGAATTATTCTCTAAATCTCTTATAAAATTTTGAAATATTAATGAATTAGTTTTATTCTATTCTGAATAAGCTTGTATGAGTTGAAATAATTGTTCTATTTTGAATAAGCTTGAAATAAATAATTGTTCATATAGTCTTAACTGTTTGAACTGGTATGGCAAATGGATTTATTTTTAAAATTTTTAAGTTATTAATTTTTAAAATATTACTAAATTAGTATTATTTTATTCTGAATAAGTTTATATGACCAGAAAAAATTATTTTATGATAGAACAAAATGTTATAACAATTTGAAATAGATAAATGTTCAAATAGTCATAGCTATTTGAACTGATTCAATAAACAAATTTATTTTTTAAATCTCTTATTAATTCTTGAAATATTAATAAATTAGTTTACTTTATTTTGAATAAGCTTGTATGTTGAAAAATAATTGTTTTATGACAAAACAAAAGGTAAGAATGATTTGAAATAGATTATTGTTCAAATGGCCAAAATTATTTGAACCGATTCAATAAACTGATTTATTTTTTAAATATCTTACTTATTAATTTTTGAAAAATTAATATAGTAGCATTATTTTATTTTGGATAAGCTTTTATGAAACTAAAACAATTGTTTTATGACAAAACAAATGATCATATGATTTTAAATAGATAATTGTACAAATAGTCATAACTATTTGAACTTTTTCAATAAACAAATTTATTTTTTCAAATCTCATGCTTATTAATTTTTTGAAAGTTAATAAATTAGTATTGTTTTTTTTCCAAATAAGCTTGTATCAACTAAAACAATTATTATATGACTAAACAAAAGTCAGAATAATTTGAAATAGATAATTATTTTAATAGTCTTAGCTATTTGAACTAGTTCAGCAAACACATTTATTTTAAATCTCTTATGAATTTTTGGAATATTATTAAATTAGTATTATTTTTATTTGAATAAGCTTGTATGATTAGAAACAATTGTTTCATGGGAAAATAAAAATCATAATGATTTGAGATTCATATTTGTTTAAATAGTCATAACTATTTGAATTGGTTCGAAAAATAACTTTAGTTTTTAAATCTCTTACTTATTAATTTTTTAAATATTAATAAAGTAGTATTATTATATTCTAATAAGATTTTATGAATTGAAATAATTGTTTTATGACAAAACAAAAGGTCATAATGACTTTAAATGGATAATTGTTCAAACAATCAAATCTATTTGAACTTATTCAGCAAACAGATTTTTTTAAAAATCTTTTGCTCACTAATTTTTCGAATGTTAATAAATTAGTATTATTTTATTTTGAATAAGCTTGTATGAACTTAAATAATCATTTTATGAATAAACAAAAGGTCAGAATGATTTCAATTAAATAATTGTTTTAATACTCTTAACTATTTGAACTGGTTCGGCAAACATATTTATTTTTTAAATCTCTTACATACTAATTTTTTGAATATTATTAAATTAGCGTTTTTTTAATCCGAATAAGCTTGTATGGAAAGAAACAATTGTTTTATGACAAAATAAAGATCGTAACTATTTTGGATAGATAATTGTTCAAATAATCATAACTATTTAAACTATTTCGATAAACAGATTTAGATTTTAAATCTCTTATTAATTTTCAAAATATTAATATATCAGTATTAATTTATTTTGACTAATTTTGCATGAACAGAAACAATTTTTTTATGACAAAACAAAAGCTCATAATGATTTGAAATAGATAATTGTTCAAATAGACATGACTATTTGAACTTATTCGGTAAACAGATTTATGTTTTAAATCTCCTACCTTTTAATTTTTAAAATATTAGTAAATTAGTAATATTTTATTTCTAATGAACTTGTATGAATAGAAACAATTGTTTTATGATAAAACAAAAGATTATAACTATTTAAAATAAAAAATTATTAAAACAACCATAACTATTTTAACTTACTCGGTGAACAAATTTATTTTTAAAATTTTTTATTTATTAATTTTTGGAATATTAATAAATTAGTATAATTTTATTTTGAATATGCTTGTATGAACATAAACAATTGATTTATGACAAAGCAAAAGGTCATAACTATTTAACATGTTCAAAAAATAGATTTATTTTTTAAATTTTTACTTATTATTTTTTGAAATATTAATAATTTATATTATTTTATTTGGAATAAGCTTGTATGAGCAGAAACAATTATTTTATGACAAAACAAAATGTCATAGTGATTTGAAATAAAAAATTATTCAAATAGTCATAACTATTTGAACTTGTTTAGTAAATAAATTCATTTTTTAAATATCTTATTTATTAATTTTTACAATATTAATAAATTAGTATTATTTTATTTCAAATAAGCCTATATGAGCTAATACAATTGTTTTATGATGAAACAAAAGGTTATAATGATTTGAAATAGATAAGTATTTAAGTAGTTATGACTATGTGAACTTGTTCAATAAACATATTTATTTTTAAAATCTTTTACTTATTAGTTATCAAATATTAATTAATTAATATTATTTTAATATGAATAAGCTTGTATGAACAAAAATAATTGTTTTATGACAAAAGAAAATGCCAAAATGATTTAATATAAATAATTGTTCAAATAGTCATAACTATTTGAACTTATTTGATAAACAAATTTATTTTTTAAATCTTTTTACTTTTTAATGGTTTGAAGATTAATAAATTGTATTATTTTAATTGAAATAAGCTTGCATGAATAGAAAAAATTATTTTATGACAAAACAAAAGGTTATAGTGATTTGAAATATGTAATTGTTAAAATAGTAATAACCATTTAAACTTGTTCAATAAACAGATTTAGTTTTTAAATCTCTTACTTATTAACTTTTGGAATATTAATAAATTAAAATTATGTTAATCCGAATATGCTAGTACAAATAGAAATAATTGTTTTGTGACAAAACAAAAGGTTATAATGATTTAAAATAGATTATTGTACAATTAGTCATAACTATTTGCATTGATCAGGCCAACAGATTCATTTTTTTAATTTCGTTACTTATTAATTTTCAGAATATTAATAAATTAGCATTACTTTATTTCGAATAAAGTTGCATCAATAGAAACAATTCTTTTATGACAAAACAAATGGTCATAACAATTTGAAATAAACAATTGTTCAAATTCTTGTAACTAATTAAACTGGTTTGGTAAATAGATTTATTTTTTAAATCTCTTATTAATTTTCAAAATGTTAATAAATTAATATTATTTTATTCCTAACAAACTTATATGAACAAAAATATTTGTTATACAACAAAACAAAAGGTCTTAACAATTTGAAATAGATAATTATTCATAATAGTCATAACTATTTGAACTATTTGGGAAAATAGATTTAATTTTTAAATGTCTTATTAATTTTCAAAATATTAATAGATAAATATTATTTTATTTTGAATAATTTCGCATGAACAGAAACAATTGTTTTATGACAAAACAAAAGATCATAACTATTTGAAATAAAATAATTGTTTAACTAGTCATAACTATTTAAACTTGCTCAGTAAACAAATTTATTTTTTTAAATCTTTTACTTATTAATTTTTGAAATATGAATAAACTAGTATTATTTTATTTCGAATATGCATGTATGAACAGAAACAATTGGTTTATGACAAAACAAAATGTCATAACTATTTGAAATAAATAATTGTTTAAATAGTCATAACTATTTAAATATGTTTTATGACAAAATAATCTCAACTATTTAAGCTAGTTTCGCTAATACATTTATTTTTTAAATCTCTTACTTATTAAGTTTTGGAATATTATTAAATTAGTATTATTTTAATCCGAATAAGTTTGTATGAAAAGAAACAATTATTTTATGATAAAATAAAGATCATAACAATTTAAGATAGATAATTATTCAAATAGTCATAACTATTTGAACTGTTTCAGTAAATAGATTTAGTTTTTAAATCTCTTATTAATTTTCAAAATATTAATCGATCAGTATTATTTTATTCTAAAAAATTTTGCATGAACAAAAACAATTATTTTATGACAAAACAAAAGGTCATAATGATTTGAAATAGATAATTGCTCAAATGGACATGACTATTTGAACTTGTTTGGTAAGCAGATTTATTTTTTAAATTGCCTACCTATTACTTTTCATAATATTAATAAATTAGTATTATTTTGTTCTGAATAAACTTGTGTGAATAGAAATAATGGCTTTATGACAAAATAAAAGATCATAACTATTTTAAATGAATAATTGTTCAAACAATTATAACTATTTGAACTTACTCAGCAAACATATTTATTTTTTAAATCTTTTACTTATTAATTTTTGGAACATTAATAAAATAGTATTATTTTATTTTGAATATGCTTGTATGAATAAAAACAATTGATTTATGATAAAACAAAAGGTCATAACTATTTGAAATAGATAATTGTTCGAATAGTTATCTTAATGGTTTTATGTCCATCCGACTAATTTGGAAATGAAATAAAAAATAATGGTGCCACCAATCTTTTTTGGCTAGGTGCGATTGGCCACCTATTAAAACATATCCTTTTAATGAAATCTTAAAATTAATTAAAATTTATTAAGAGGATAATTTTAGGGTCTGTGCAACGGTCTGGGTTCGGAGTCGATTACGTGTAGGGAAGGATTAGCTTCCCCACAATGCCCATTTAAAATGGTACCAATTAACTATGTGTTATCCATTGATTTTAATATAAACGGTCTTATTTTCGGTGTTTGAAAAATAATTTTTTTGATTTTTTTAATTTGTTGGAAATTTTTTTAGTGTTCAAATTTTATTCGAGAAAAATAAATTAGAACCCTTTTATCGAAATAATTCTTAAAATGTTCCAGTACGTTGGTAACATTAGAAGAACATTTTCTCACCTAGAGATTTCTTAAGCATCGCTTACCAGAATACATTAGAATCCCATCCTTGGAGGCTCAAAGTTACTTTTTGTAAAAAAACTATGTCATGCATGCAATACAAAATGTTACCATTTCTTTTTTAGAAATTTTATTAATTGTTTTATTAATATTTTCATTTAAAAAAAGAAGAAAAGAGGAATTTTTATTGTATTAAAGTTTTTCTATAAATATTCTAATACACTGGTAATATTTAAAGAAACCTTTTCACCTAAGGATTTCGTAAAGCATCACTACTCGGAATACTTTTAGAATCCCATCATTGGATAAAATTTCCTTTTTCGTTATTTATATTACTACTTTTTATAAATTAATTATTTTTTATTTTTTATTAACAAAAAGGAAAATTTTATTGTATTGAAAACTTTTTATAAATACTCCAATACACTGGTAGTATTTTAAAAAAAAATCTTCTCACATAGAGATTTCTTAGGCATCACTACTCGAAGTACTTTTAAATTTCATCGTCAGATAAAAATTTCATTTTCTTACATTTTTATTATTTTTGTATTATTATTAAGTTTATTTTTTATTTTTAAAGTTTATTTTAAAAATTAACAAAATTATAAAAACAAATTTAACTACATATTTCATCATTTATTCTAACAAATATAAATACTTTAATATACAAAAATATTAAAAAATAATATATAAAAAAATTAAAAAAATTTTTTTTTACCCAAATCGGACCGGTCAATGGTTCAGTTAATGCAAGTCTAGTCGGTTCGACAACTCGGTTAGGTTTGGTTGGTTCGACGATTTGAAACTGGTCTAACTCGGTTTGGATTGGTTCAAAAGGATCGGTATGGGTTTAAGGGTGAGTTGGGTCGTCAGGTAGGTTATGAGGACTCCAGGTTGGGTTGGTAGGTTGACACACGAATATTGGGTGCTTAAAACAGTGTCTTTTTGGTCTTTATTAAAACGACATAGTTTTGCTTATGGCTGTTTATATAAAAGGCCCTAAATTTTTTTCTTTTGGTCATTTTTCCCCCTTTCCCTAAAAAGAACACTATCTTCTCCCTTTTTTTTTAGATCGATTTAGGGCCAATGACCGTCTGCCTTGACGACCGCAGCATTCCTTATTGTCGGTGAGCTTCGATCGCCATCGTCGATGATCGAAAAATTTTTCAAAAACACTGAAATGCTCCCCATAACCTCTAGAGTCTATATCTGAGCCTGGTTTTGCAAAAACAGGTCCAAACAATGTAGATCTGGCCTTGAAGGTTCGATCAATTTTTTTTATTTTTTTGGTTTGTCTCTTTTTTTTTTGTTTGGCGCTGTGGTCCTCGTTTCCAGAAGCTAAGTTTTGTTTGTGTTTTGATTCCTCTTCTTTTTTTACGTAGAAAGTTTTTTTTTTTAATCTGGCAATGTTTTTTTTTCTTTTTGCAAGCCTTCATAGGTTTTTTTTATTGATGGCCTCATCTCTCCTTTTTTCAGGTAACAAGCTCTATTTATAGAGCTTTTTGGAATTCAAATCCCAGATTTTTTGGGATTTAAATCCCATATTTTCAACCTAAAATCCATGCTGCCAAGTTAGGTAGTGTGTCAGGCGATTGCCGGTGGTGGCGGTGGCCGTGATTTTGGACTTTTGGGGAGAGTGCATTTAAGACACTCAAATTCCTGTCAAGCTAAACTAAAAAAAAAGAGAAAAAAAAAAAAGAAAGAAAGAAAAAGAGAAAAGAAAAAAAATAATAATAAAAAAATAAATACAAAATGTTGTTTGTTTGTCTTTGCCCCTCTTTGCCTATTTCTGAGAATCAGGAATAAGGCAAAGACAAACAAACAACCATTTTGTTCGAGAAAGAAGAAACATTGAGCATAAAATCTTTTTTTTTTTAGGGCTCCACAAGTTCAACAACATTTTTGAAAATTTAAAAGGCTCCTCTGAGCAGAGGCTCAACAACTTTTAAAAATTTAAAGAGGCTTTTCTAAGTAGAGGCTCAATGACTTTTGAAAATTTAAAAAGGCTCCTTTAAGCTGAAGCTCAAAAACTTTAAAAATCCATCTTGAAAAAGCTCCTCTAAGCAGAGGCTCAACAACTTTAAAATTCATCATCCTAAAAAAGCTCCTCTAAGCAAAAGCTCAACAACTTTAAAATTCATCATCCTGGAAAAGCTCCTCTAAGCAGAAGCTCAACGACTTTTGAAAATTTAAAAAGGCTCCTCTCAGTAGAGGCTTAACAACTTTAAAATTCATCTTGAAAAGGCTCCTCTCAATAGGGGCTCAACAACTTTAAAAATCTCATCTTGAAAAAGGCTTCTCTCAGTAGAGGCTCAACAACTTTAAAATTCATCTTGAAAAAACTCCTCCCAGCAGAGGCTCGACAACTTTAAAAATCCATCTTGAAAAAGGCTCCTCTCAACAGAGGCTCAATAACTTTAAAATTCATCTTGAAAAAGCTCCTCTCAGTAGAGGCTCAACAACTTTAAAAATCTCATCTTGAAAAAGGCTCCTCTTAGTAGAGGCACAACAATTTTAAAATTCATCTTGAAAAAACTCCTCTCAGTAGAGGCTCAACAACTTTAAAAAGCCATCTTGAGAAAGGCTCCTCTCAGCAGAGGCTCAACAACTTTAAAATTCATCTTGAAAAAGCTCCTCTCAATAGAGGCTCAACAACTTTAAAAATCTCATCTGTTCTTGAAATAGAGTTCTCATCTTTGAACAAGTAAATTTCTTTCTTTTGAAATCTTTTGTTTGATCATTATCTTCATCCAAATATCAAAATCTTGTTTTTCATTAAGAAATGGAAGTCTTTATCTTTATTATAACTGCTCATGGATGCATGTACTGAGTACTCTAAATGTAATGCATGTAATGTAATCAAAATTATTCATTATAGTAAAAAGGTTCTCAAACAGTTGCCATATGACCAATCTGTTCTTAACATCCGACCATTGTATTTTTCCCTAACAATACTTTTCTTCTTCAAAAGTCTGCAACATTAATGTCTCGTCATGTCTTTCTCATCTTTTTCCATATATCTTTGTCAACTTTTAAAAAGTAATGTTGAGATTTTTCATGTTTGTTTTCCTTTTCATCATTTTAAGTTCACGACAAACAAAATGCAATCACACATTTCTCCTACTCAATTGTAAGGTGAACAAAATATCAAATGAGAATAAAGGAATGGATAGGTGTTATCTCCAAAGGAAAGATAACAATATTTCATTAGACAGATAACAAGTGCATGGTGAAGTGTTTGAGTCTAAACAAAGGTGCCCAAAACAATGATCATAAGATAATCCTGAACAAAATATTCCCAGATTCTTTTTTCTAAAACTAAATTAGATGACTTCCTTAATTGTTCAGAGTTCGTCAAACTACACTTGCCCCATGTGTTGTAAGTACATCCAAGCTGCCTTTTTAAGTTTTCAGCGTAGATAAGTCTTCATTTTCTTTTTTCTTTTTTTTCTCAAGCAAAATATTTCTTTACAGCATCTGAATTTATTGGAGTAGGTAAATCACTTCTATCCATATCTGCCAAAATTAATGCCCCATTGAAAAAAGCCTTTTTCATCATGTACAGACCCTCCCAATTTGGTGTCCATTTTCCTCCATTGTCATGTTGATTTGTAAGGATCTTTTTCAGCACTAAGTCTCCTTTCCTAAAGCGACGGGGATGGATTTTCTTGTCATGTGCTTTCATCATCCTTTTTTTATATAATTGACCATGACAAAGTGCTATAAGTCTTTTGTCTTCAATGAGGTTCAATTGTTTGTAACGATTTTGAACCTATTCTACTTTCTCTAACTCTACCTCTATCAGGACTCTCAGTGAGGGAATTTTCACTTCAACTAGTAACACAGCTTCCATTCTATATACTAAAGAGAATGGGGTGCCCTAGTAGATGTTCAGACTGATGTTCTATAAGCATACAAAGCAAAAGGCAACTTCTCATCCAAATCTTTGTAAGTATTAGTCATTTTTTTTAAGATTCTTTTGATATTCTTATTTGCAACCTCCACTGTCCTATTCATCTTTGGAAGATATGGTGCTGAATTACGATGATGGATCTTGAATTGAATGCACACTTCATTCATCATTTTGTTGTTCAAGTTTTTAGCATTATCAAAAATAATTGTCTTTGAAAGTTTATATCTGCATATTATCTATTTTTTTATGAACTTGCATACCACAAATCAAGTCACACTAGCATATGATACAACTTCTACCTATTTCATGAAGTAATTAATAATCACAAAGATGAATCTATGCCCATTTGAAGCTTTTGGAATGATGGGACTAATGACATCCATGCCCCATATAGAGAATGGCCATAGAGGAGCCATAACGTATAATGTTGTTGGACGAACATGGATCTTGTCAGCGTAGATTTGACTTATGGCATCTTTTAGCATAACTAATACAGTCACTCTCCATTATCAATCAATAATAGCTAGCTCTCATGATTTGTCTAGCCATCATATGACCGTTTGTATGTGCCCCACAGACTTCGTCATGTACTTCTTCAATAATCCTTTTCGTTTTAGCTGCATTCACACATTTTAAAAATACTTGATCTCGATCCCTTTTATAGAGGACATCTCCATCTAGGAAGACACTCATAGCCAACCTTCTGATAGTCCTCTTATCATTTTCTATTGCATGTTCTGGGTATTATTGGCTTTTAATGTATTGCATAATATCATGATACCATGGCCTTCCATCAACTTCTTCTTCGATACCTGAGCAAGGTACTGGTACATCTTTCATATCTAGCTTGATGGGTTGGACCTTAATATTTGCATCTATTCTGATCATTACAGCTAGAGTAGCCAATGCATTAGCAATTTGGTTTTCCTCTCTAAGTAAATGCTTAAACTGAATTTCTTCAAATTGCTTGACCAACTCATAGATGTATTTATAGCACCGGATCAACTTAAAATCTCTTGTCTCCCATTCTCCTCGCAACTGATAGATGACTAGAGTTGAATCTCCAAACACATCCAACACTTTGATCTTTTCTTCAATCGCTGCTTGTAGGCCCATAACACAGGCCTTGTATTCAGCCACATTGTTTGTGCAATTGAAATTCAATTTGGCTATGATGGGATAATAATGTTCATCGAGAGATATTAAAATTACCCCAATACCATAGCCTAAAGCATTAACTGCTCCATCAAAATACATCATCTAAAACTTTTCAATAGGTTCATTTTCTTCAATGGCCATCACATCTTCATCAAGAAAATCCAGTTTCATTAGCTCATAATCTTCGATTGCATGATCGACAAGAAACATGGTTATCACACTTCCTTTAATAGCCTTTTAAGTCACATAAACAATATCATATTCTGAAAGCATAACTAGTCACCGCACTATTCTCCCTATCAATGTCGGCTTCTCGAAGATATATTTAATAGGATCCAACTTTGCTATAAGCCAAGTGGTATGATAAAGCATGTATTGTTGGAGTCTTCGAGCTATCTAGGCCAATGCACAACACGTCTTCTCTAATAGAAAATACTTGGACTCAAAATTAGTGAATTTCTTGCTTAAGTAGTAAATTGCTCATTCTTTCCTATTAGTTTCATCTCTTTGCCCCAGCACACATCCCATTGAATTTTCATGCATTGTTAAGTATAAAATCAAAGGTTTTCCCGGGATTGGTGGTACCAACACAAGTGGATTTGACAAGTATTTTTTAATCTTATCAAAAGCTTGGCATTCATCATTCCATTCTCCTGGATCATGTTTTCTAAAAAGCTTGAAAATAAGATTGCACTTGTAGGTGAGTCGAGAGATGAAGCAAGCAATATAGTTCAATCTTTCTAGGAAACCTTGCACTTCTTTTGGGGTATAAAGAGGAGATAAGTTTTGGATGGCTTGTATCTTATCTGGGTCCACTTCAATTTCTCTTTTACTAACCACAAAGCCCAATAGTTTTCTTGATTTGGCACCAAATGTACATTTAGCAGGATTCAACTTCAGCTGAAATCTTTTCAACCTGTCAAATAGCTTTTTGAGATTGACTACAAGATCCTTTTGTTCATGAGATTTTACGATCATATCATCCACATATACTTCTATTTCTTTATGCATCATATCATGAAAAAAAGTCACCATTACTTTTTAATAAGTGGCACCAGCATTTTTCAACCTAAAAGGCATGACTTTGTAACAGAATGTCCCCCATATGGTCACAAATATGGTTTTCTCCATATCATCCTGAGCCATCTTGATCTAATTATAGCCTGAAAAGTCATCCATAAAGGAAAATGTGGAGTGCTTAGTAGTATTATCCACTAGAGTATCGATATAGGGTAGAGAAAAGTTATCCTTGGGACTTGCCTTATTCAGGTCTCGATAATCAACACATATTCTCACTTTTCGTCCTTCTTGGGAACTGGCACCATATTGGCTACCCATTCAGGATATTTTGCCACCTTCAAAAATTTGGCATCAAATTGCTTTTTCACTTCCTCTTTAATTTTAAATAGTATCTCATGCTTTATGCACTTTAGCTTTTGTTACATCGACTTGCATTTTGGTTTCAAAGGTAACTTGTGCTCTATAATATCAGTGCTGAGTCCTAACATATCCTAGTAAGACCATGCAAACACATCTATATATTTTCAGAGTAGTTCTTTTAGCTTTTACCTTTCAGCCGGTAAAAGGGATGTACTAACTTTGACCTCTCTTTTGTTTTCACTATCTCTCAAATTCACTAATTTGGTAATTTCTTAGTGGGGTTCAATTGGCTTATCTTCATGTTCTATTAATTTTAACAAATCAAGAGGCAGTGTGTAATTATCCGAATCTTCCTCTTTATCAAGTTCGTCAACATGAATTAAGTTTTTGAAATCAAATATGAGATTATTACCATGATTATCTTCGTGTTCATTATTTGGGATCCTGCAAAGGGTAAGATGAAGAGAATATTGACACACAAAAATGGAATGGCAAGAAAATGATGAAAAGAGAAAATGGAAGGCAAATGAAGATGAAAACAATAGAAGAAATACAAATACATCTTCTAAGTCTTTTATTAAAATGATAAACATAAAGACACCATAAAAGATCACTAATGCTCATAAAAGCAATTAGGGATTTAAAGTTTCACAATACATTATTTTTCAGAAGTTTTAAAAACAACAGGCAGCTTTATGACTCTCCAGTTATCTAGCTCAAAATCTGGAGGACAAGAGAGCATGAACAACTCTTCATTTTAACTATTCTTTTCTCCATCATCCACCATTTGAATAGCTAGCATTGAAAACTCTTTCACAAATTCTACATTCAAGGTTTTAAGTGAATTTGGGTAGATATATCCTTCCGAACAAAAAGAATCATAGTTCAAATAATCATAACTATTTGAACTTGTTCAGTAAACAAATTTATTTTTTCAAATCTTTTGCTTATTAATTGTTTGAATGTTAATAAATTAATGTTTATTCCGAATAAGCTTTTATGAACTAAAACAATAGTTTTACGACTAAACAAAAAGTTAAAACAACTTGAAATAGATAATTATTCTAATAGCCTTAACTATTTCAATTGATTTGGCAAACATATTTATTTTTTAAATCTCTTACTTATTAATTTTTTAAATATTATTAAATTAGTATTATTTTTATTTGAATAAGCTTATATGATCAGAAACAAATTTTTTTTTACAAAACAAAGATCATAAAATTTGAGATTGATATTTGTTCAAATGGTCGTAACTAATTGAACTGGTTCGAAATATTGATTTAGTTTTTAAATCTCTTACTTAATAATTTTTGAAATATTAATAAAGTAGTTTTATTTTAGTTTTGACAAGTTTTTATAAACTGAAACAATTATTTTATGACAAAAGAAAAAGGTCATAATGATTTTAAATAGATAATTATTCAAATAGTTATATCTATTTGAGCTTGTTCGATAAACATATTTATTTTTTTAAATCTCTCACTTATTAATTTTTTGAATTTTAATAAATTAGTATTATTTTATTTCGAATAAAGTTGTATGAATTGAAATAATTGTTTTATGACTAAACAAAAGGTCACAACGATTTGAAATAGATAATTGTTCTAATAGTTTTAACTATTTGAACTAGTTCAGCAAAACACATTTATTTTTTATTATTAAATTAGTATTATCTCAATCTGAATAAGCTTATATAAAAAAAAACAATTATTCTATAACAAAATAAAGATCATAATGATTTGAGATGTATAATTGTTCAAAAAGTCATAACTATTTGAGCTAGTTTGATAAACAGATTTAGTTTTTAATACTCTTATTAATTTTCAAAATCTTAATGAATCGATATTATTTTATTCTAAATAATTCTGTATGAATAGAAACAATTGTTTTACTATAAAATAAAAGGTTATAACGATTTGAAATAGATAATTATTTAAATGAACATGCCTATTTGAACTTATTTGGTAAACAGATTTATTTTTTAAATCTCGTACCTATTAATTTCTAGAATATTAATAAATTAATATTATTTTATTCTGAATAAACTTGTATAAATAAAAAAAATTTGTTTTACGACAAAATAAAAGATCATAACTATTTGAAATAAATAATTGTTCAAATTGTCATAACTATTTGAGCTTGTTCAGTAAGCCTATATGAATTGATACAATTGTTTTATGATGAAACAAAAAGTCATAACGATTTGAAATAGATAATTACTAAAATAGTTATGACAATTAGAACTTGTTCGGTAAACATATTTATATTTAAAATCTTTTACTCATTAATTGTCAAAATATTAATAAATTAATATTATTTTAATCCGAATAAGCTTGTATGAACAAAAACAATTATTTTATGAAAAAACAAAGTCATAACGATTTGAAAAAAATAATTGTTTAAATAGTCATAACTACTTGAATTTATTTGATAAACAGATTTATTTTTTAAATCTTTTAATAATTAGTTGTCTAAATATTAATAAATTTGTATTATTTTAATTGAAATAAACTTGTATGAATAGAAAAAAATTATTTTATGATAAAACAAAAAGGTTATAGCGATTTGAAATAGATAATTATTCAAAGAGTAGTAACTATTTGAACTTGATCGATAAACAGATTCAGTTTTTAAATCTCTTACTTATTAATTTTTGAAATATTAATAAATTAGATTTATGTTATTTCAAGTCAGCTTGTACGAATAGAAACAATTATTTTCTAGTAAAACTAAAGGTTATAACACTTTAAAATAGATATTGTTCAAATAGTTATAACCATTTGTATTGGTCAGTCCAATAGATTCATTTTTTAAATCCGTTACTTATTAATTTTTAGGATATTAACAAATTAGCATTTCTTTATTTTGAATAAGACTGTATCAATAGAAATAATTGTTTTATGACAAAACAAATGATTATAATAATTTGAAATAAATAATCGTTCAAATTATTATAACTATTTGAACTGGTTTGGTAAATGGACTTACCTTTTAAATCTCTTATTAATTTTCAAAATATTAATAAATTAATATTATTTTATTTCAAAAAACTTATATGAACAAAAACATTTGTTTTATGACAAAACAAAAGGTCATAACGGTTTGAAATAGATAAATATTCATATAGCCTTAACTATTTGTATTGGTTCAGCAAAAAAATTTATTTTTTAAATCTCTTGGTTATTAATTTTTATAATATTATTAAATTAGTAATATTGTTTTCTGAATAAGCTTGTATGAACATAAATAATTGTTTTATGACAAAACAAAAGATTATAGTGATTTGAAATATATAATTGTTCAAATAGTCATAATGATTTGAAAATGTTCAGTAAGCATATTTCTTTTTTAAATCTCCTACTTATTAATTTTTGAAATATTAATAAATTAGTATTATTTTATTTGAAACAAGCTTGTATGATGAAAACATTTGATTTATGACAAAACAAAAAATCATAAATATTTGAAATAGATAATTATTCAAATGGTGAAATTATTTGAACTGATTCGATAAACTGATTTATTTTTTAAATCTTCAACTTCTCAATTTTTGAAATATTAATAAACTAATATTATTTTATTTTGGATAAGCTTTTATGAACTAAAACAATTGTTTTATGATAAAACAAAGGGTCATAACAATTTTAAATAGATAATTGTTTAAATAGTCATAACTGTTTGAACTTGTTCAGTAAACATATTTATTTTTTTAAGCTTCTTGCTTATTAATTTTTTGAATGTTAATAAAAGAGTATTATTTATTTTGAATAAGCATGTATGAACTGAAACAATTATTTTATGACTAAACAAAAGGTCAGAATGATTTGAAATAGATAATTGTTCTAATAGTCTTAACTATTTGAACTGGTTTAATAAACACATTGATTTTTTAAATCTCTTACTTCTTAATTTTTAAAATATTATTAGTTTAGCAATATTTTACTCTAAATATGCTTGTATGAATAGAAACAATTGTTTTATGACAAAATGAAGATCATAGTGATTTGAGATAGATAATTGATCAAATAGTCATAACTAATTGAAATAATTAAAAAAAATTAGTTTTTAAATCTCTTTTTAATTTTTGAAATATTAATAAATTAGTGTTATTTTATTTTGAATAATTTTGCATGAATAAAAACAATTTTTTTATGATAAAATAAAATGTCATAATGATTTGAAATAGATAATAGATTAATTGGACATGATTGTTTAAACTTATTTGGTAAACAGATTTATTTTTTAAATCTCCAAATTATTAATTTTTAGAATATTAATAAATTAGTATTATTTTATTTCAAATAAACTTGTATGAATAGAAACAATTATTTTATGACAAAACAAAAGATTATAACAATTTGAAATAAATAATTATTTAAATAGCCATAACTATTTAAACTCGCTTGGTAAATAGATTTATTTTTTAAATCTTTTACTTATTAATTTTTGGAATATTAATAAATGTAAATTATTTTATTCAAAATAAGCTTGATTGAACAGAATCAATTGTTTTATGTCAAAACAAAAAGGTCATAATGTTTTGAAATAAATAATTGTTTAGCTAGTCATAACTATTTGAACTTATTCGGTAAATAAATTCATTTTTTATTTCTCTTACTCATTAATTTTTATAATATTAATAAATTAGTATTATTTGTTTAGCTAGTCATAACTATTTGAACTTATTCGGTAAATAGATTCATTTTTTATTTCTCTTACTCATTAATTTTTAGAATATTAATAAATTAGTATTATTTTAGTTTAAACAAACTTATAAGAACTAAAACAACTGTTTTATTACAAAAGAAAAGGTCATTGTGATTTGAAATAGATAATTATTCAAATAATCATGACTATTTGAACTTGCTTAGTAAACATATTTATTTTTTAAAATCTTTTACTTATTAATTGTCAAAATATTAATAAATTAGTATTATTCTAATCTGAATAAACTTGTATGAATAGAAACAATTGTTTTATTACAAAACAAAAAGTCATAACAAGTTGAAATAAATAATTGCACAAAATAGTCATAACAATTTGAACTTATTTGGTAAACATATTTATTTTTTAAATCTTTTACTTGTAAATTGTCTTAATATTAATAAATTTGTATCATTTTATTTGAAATGAGCTTGTATAAATAGAAAAAAATTCTTTTATAGCAAAACAAAAGGTTATAGCGATTTCAAATATATAATTGTTCAAACAGTCATAATTATTTAAACTTGTTCAATAAATGATTCATTTTTTAAATCTCTTTATTATTAATTTTTGGATTATTAATAAATTATTATTATTTTATTCCCAATAAGCTTATATGAACTGAAACAATTCTTTTATGATAAAACAAAAGGTCATAACGATTTGAAATAAATAATTATTTTAATAATCATGATTATTTGATCTAGTTTGGTAAACATATTTATTTTTTTAAATTTTTACTTATTAATTGTTGAAATATTAATAAATTAGTATTGTTTTAGTCTAAATAAGCTTGTATGAACATAAACAATTGTTTTATAACAAAACAAAAAGTCATAATGATTTGAAATAAATAATTGCTCATATAGTGATAACTATTTAAACTAGTTTGATACATAGATTTATTTTTTAAATCTCTTATTAATATTAGAAATATTAATAGATTAGTATTACTTTTTTTCGAACAAACTTATATGAACAAAACATTTATTTTATGATAAAACAAACAGTCATAATAATTTGAAATAGATAATTGTTCAAATAGTCATAATTATTTTGGACTGGTTAGGTAAACATAATTATTTTTTAAATCTCTTACATATTAATTTTTGAAATATTAGTAAATTTGTTTTATGTTATTCCAAATAAGCTAGTATAAATTCAAAAAAACTTATTTTATGACAAAACAAAAGATCATAATGATTTGAAATAGATAATTGTTCATATAGTTTTAAATATTTGAACTGGTTTGACAAACAAATTTAATTTTTAATTCTTTTAGTTATTAATTATTGGAATATTATTATATTAGTATTATTTTATTCCGAATAAGCTTATATGAACAAAAATAATTGTTTTATGATAGTACAAAAGGTTATAAGGATTTGAAGCTTACAATTGTTCAAATAGTCATAACTATTTGAACTAGTTCAGTAAATAAGTTTATTTTTTAAATCTTTTACATATTAATTTTTGAAAGATTAATTAGTATTATTTTATTCTGAATAAGCTTGAATGTTCAAATACAATTGTTATATGACCAAACAAAAGGTAATAACTATTTGAAATAGTTAATTATTGGCATGGCCATAATTATTTAAACTTATTAGGTAAACATATTTATTTTTTAAATCACTTACTTTTTACTTTTCGAAATATTAAAAAATTATTATTATTTTATTTTGAATAAGTTTGTATGAATTGAAACAATTGTTTTATGACAAAACAAAAGGTCATAACAATTTGAAATAGATAATTGGTTATACAGTCTTAACTGTTTCAACTACTTCGGCAAATAGATTAATTTTTTAAATCTCTTAGTTATTAATTTTTGGAATATTATTAAATTAGTTTTATTTTATTTTGAATAAGTTTATATGAACTAAAACAATTATTTTATAATAGAACAAAAAGTTATAACAATTTGAAATTGATAATTGTCTAAATAAGAACTGGTTTGGTAAACAAATTTATTTTTTAAATCTCTTATTTATTAATTTTTGAAATATTGATAAATTAATATTATTTTATTTTGAATAGGCTTGTATGATGGAAAACAATTGTTTTATGACAAAACAAAAGCTTGTAATGAATTGAAATAGATAATTGTTCAAATGGCCAAAATTATTTGAACCAATTCGATAAATTGACGTATTATTTAAATCTCTAACTTATCAATTTTTGGAATATTAATAAAGTAATATTATTTTATTTCAGATAAGCTTTTATGAATTGAAACAATTGTTTTATGATAAAAGAAAATGTCATATTTATTTTAAATAGGTAATTGTTCAAATAGCCATAACTATTTGAACTTGTTAGGCAAATAGATTTATTTTTTGAAATTTGTAGTTTATTAATTTTTTGAATGTTAATAAATTAGTATTTTTTTTGAATAAGCATGTATGAATTGAAAAAAATATTTTATGACTAAACAAAATGTCAGAACAATTTGAAATAGATAATTATTCTAATAGTCTTAATTATTTGAACTAGTTCGACAAACACATTTATTTTTTAAATCTCTTACTTATTAATTTTTAGAATACTATCAAATTAGCAATATTTTACATTGAATAAGCTTGCATGAATATAAACAATTGTTTTATGACAAAACAAAGATTATAACAATTTGAGATAAATAATTGTTCAAATAATCATAACTATTAGAACTTGCTCGATAAAAAATTTAGTTTTTAAATCTCTTATCAATTTTCAAAATATTAATAAATTGGTGTTATTTTATTTTGAATAATTTTGTATGAATAGAAACAATTGTTTTACAACAAAATATAATGTCATAACGATTTGAAATAGATAATAGCTTAAATGGATATGACAATTTGAACTTGTTTGGTGAACAAATTTATTTTTTAAATCTTCAACTTATAAATTTTTAGAATATTAATAAATTAATATTATTTTATTTTGGAATAAACTTATATGAATAGAAACAATTGTTTTATGACAAAATAAAAGATCATAGTGATTTGGAATAAATAATTGTTCAAATAGTCATAAATAGTTGAACTCGTTTGGTAAACATAGCTATTTTGTTAAATCTTTTACTTACTAATTTTTGGAATTTTAATAAATTAGTATTATTTTATTCTAAATAAGTTTTTATGAATAGAAACAATTGGTTTATGACAAAACAAAAAGTCATAATGATTTGAAATAGATAATTGTTCAAATAGTCATAACTATTTGAACGTGTTTAGAAAACATATTTATTTTTAAAATTTTTACTTATTAATTTTTCAAAATATTAATAAATTTATATTATTTTATTCAAAATAAGCTTGCATGAATAGAACCAAATTTTTTTATGACAAAACAAAATTTCATAATGTTTTGAAATATATAATTGTTTAGATAGTCATAACTATTTGAACATGTTCAATAAACGTATTCATTTTTTAATTCTCTTACTCATTAATTTTTGGAATATTAATAAATTAGTATTATTTTATTTCAAATAAGCTTATATGAACTAAAACAATTGTTTTATTACAAAACAAAAGGTCACAATGATTTAAAATAGATAATTATTCAAATAATCAGGACTATTTGAACTTGTTCAAAAAACATATTTATTTCTTAAATCTTTTACTTATTAATTGTCAAAATATTAATAAATTAACATTATTGTAATTTGAATAACCTTGTATGAACAAAAACAATTGTTTTATGACAAAACAAGAAGTCATAAGAATTTGAAGTAAATAATTGTTTAAATAGTCATAAAATTTGAACTTGTTCGGTAAACAAATTTATTTTTAAATGTTTTACTAATTAATTTTGTTTATATTAATAAATTTGTATTATTTTATTCAAAATAAGCTTGTATGAATAGAAAAAATCATTTTATGACAAAACAAAAGGTTATAGCTATTTCAAAAAGATAATTGTTGAAATAGTCATAATTATTCAAACTTGTTCGACAAACTGATTCATTTTTTAAATCTCGTAATTATTAATTTTTGTAATATTAATAACTTAGTAATATTTTATTTCGAATAATCTTATTGAATTGAAATAATTTTTTATGACAAAACAAAAGTTCATAATGATTTGAAATAAATAACTACTCAAATAGTCATAACTATTTGAACTCATTTGATAAATAGATTTATTTTTTAAATCTCTTATTAATTTTTAAATATTAATATATTAGTATTACTTTGTTCCAAACAAACTTATATAAACAAAAACATTTGTTTTATGATAAGACAAAAGGTCATAACGATTTGAAATAGATAATCGTTCAAATAGTCATAATTATTTAAACTGGTTAGGTAAATAAAATTATTTTTAAATCTCTTATAAATTTTTGAAATATTAATAAATTCATTTTATTTTATTCCAAATAAGTTAGTATGAATTGAAAAAAAGTTAATTTATGACAAAACAAAATGTCATGATGATTTGAAATAGATAATTATTCATATAGTCTTAAATGTTCGAACTGGTTTGGCAAACAAATTTATTTTTTAATTCTCTTAGTTATTAATTTTTGGAATATTATTAGATCAGTATTATTTTATTTTGAATAAGCTTGTATGAACAAAAATAATTGTTTGTGATAGAAGAAAAGGATATAATGATTTGAAGTTTACAATTGTTCAAATTTATTTTTTAAATCTCTTACTTATTAATTTTTGAAAGATTAACAAATTAGTATTGTTTTATTTCAAATAGGCTTGAATGATCAGAAACAATTGTTATACGATGAAACAAAAAGCCATAATTTTTTATAAACAAATAATTGTTTATATAGTCTTAATTGTTTGAATTGCTTTGGCAAATAGATTTATTTTTTACATCTCTTAGTTATCAATTTTTGGAATATTATTAAATTAATATTATTTTATTCCAAAAAAGCTTATATGGACTGAAACAATTATTTTATAATACAATAAAAGGTTATAATGATTGGAAATAGATAATTGTTCATATAAAAATTGGTTCAGTAAATAAATTTATTTTTTAAATCTCTTACTTATTAATTTTTGAAATATCAATAAATTAATATTACTTTATTCTGAATAGGCTTGTATGATGAAAAATAATTATTTTATGACAAAACAAAAGTTCGTAACAATTTGAAATAGATAATTGTTTAAATGACAATAATTATTTGAAGCGATTCAATTAATTGACTTATTTTTAAATCTTTAACTTTTTCATTTTTGAAATATTAATAAAGTAATATTATTTTATTTCAGATATGCTTTTATGAATTGAAACAATCGTTTTATGATAAAAA
Source organism: Durio zibethinus (assembly GCF_047325235.1). Lineage (NCBI taxonomy): Eukaryota > Viridiplantae > Streptophyta > Magnoliopsida > Malvales > Malvaceae > Durio > Durio zibethinus. The sequence continues at coordinate 81,030 of NC_143189.1, forward strand.
AAAAGGTTATACTTCTTATAAATAGATAATTGTTCAAATAGTCATAACTATTTAAACTTGTTTTGTAAACAAATTTATTTTTTTAAATTTCTTATTTATTAATTTTTTGAATGATAATAAATTAGTATTATTTTATTTTGAATAACCATGTATGAACTGAAAAAATTATTTTAAGACTAAACGAAAGGTCAAAATGATTTGAAATAGATAATTGTTCCAATAGTCTTAACTATTTAAACCTATTCAACAAAACATTTGTTTTTTAAATCTCTTACTTATTAATTTTTAGAATATTATTTAATTTCGTAATATTTTAATTCGAATAAGCTTGTATGAATAGAAATAATTGTTTTATGACAAAACAAAGATCATAACAATTTGAGATAGATAATTATTGAAATAGTCAAACTATTTGAACTGGTTTGATAACTAGATTTAGTTTTTAAATCTCTCATTAATTTTTAAAATATTAATAAATTAGTACTATTTTATTCTTAATAATTTTGTACAAATAGAAATAATTGTTTTATGACAAAACAAAATATCATAACTATTTGAAATAGATAATAACTCAAATGGACATGACTATTTGAACTTGTTTGGTGCATAAATTTATTTTTTAAATCTCTAATTCATTAATTTTTAGAATATTAATAAATTAGTATTATTTTCTTTTGAATAAGATTATATGAATAGAAACAATTATTTTATGACAAAACAAAAAGATGATAACATTTGAAATAAATAATTTTCAAAGAGTCATAACTATTTGAACTCGCTCGGTAAACAGATTTATTTTTTTAAATATTTTATTTATTAATTTTTGAAAGTTTAGTAAATAAGTATTATTTTATTTTGAATAAGCTTTTATAAATAGAAACAATTGATTTATCACAAAATGAAAGGTCATAGCGATTTGAAATAGATAATTGTTCAAATAGTCATAACTATTTGAACGTGTTAAGAAAACATATTTATTTTTTAAAATTTTACTTATTAATTTTTGGAATATTAATAAATTTATATTATTTTATTCGAAATAAGCTTACATAAATAGAACCAATTGTTTTATGACAAAACAAAAGGTCATAATGTTCTGAAATAGATAATTGTTCATATAGTCATAACTATTTGGAAATGTTCGATAAACAAATTAATTTTTTAATTCTCTTACTCATTAATTTTAGAATATTCATCAATTAGTATTATTTTATTTCAACTAAGCTTATATGAACTAAAACAATTGTTTTATTACGAAACAAAAGGTCACAATGATTTGAAATAGATAATTATTCAAATAGTCAAGACTATTTGAACTTGTTCAACAAACATATTTATTTTTTAAATCTTTTACTTATTAGTTGCTGAAATATTTATAAATTAATATTATTTTAATATGAATAAGCTTGTATGAATAGAAAACAATTGTTTTATGACAAAACAAAAAGTCATAACAATTTGAAATAAATAATTGTTCATAAGGATTTGAACTTGTTTAGTAAACAAATTTATTTTTTTAAATCTTTTACCTATTAATTGTCAAAATATTAATAAATTGTATTATTTTATTCATAATAAGCTTGTATGAATAGAAAAAATCATTTGGTGACAAAACAAAAAGTTATAGCAATTTCAAATAGATAATTATTCAAATAGTCATAATTATTTAAACTTGTTCAGTAAATAGATTCATTTTTTAAATCTCTTAATTAGTAATTTTCAAAATATTAATAACTTAGTATTATTTTATTTCAAATAAGCTGATATGAACTAAAATAATTTTTTTATAACAAAACAAAAGGTTATAACGATTTGAAATAAATACTTATTCAAATAGTCATAACTATTTGATCTAGTTTGGTAAACAATTTATTTTTTAAAATTTTGCTTATTAATTGTCAAAATATTAATAAATTAGTATTATTTTAATCTGAATTAATTTTTATGAATAGAAATTATTACTTTGTAAAAGAACAGAAAATTGCAACAATTTTAAATAAATAATTACTCAAATAGTCATAACTTTTTAAACTAGTTTGATAAACAAATTTATTTTAAAAATCCATTATTAATTTTTGAAATATTATTAGATTAGTATTATTTTATTCTAAGCAAACTTATATGAATAAAAATATTTGTTTTATGACAAAACAAAAGGTCATAGCAATTTGAAATAAATAATTGTTCAAATAGTATAATTATTTGAACTAGTTAGGTAAATAGAATTTTTTTTTTAAATCTCTTACATATTAATTTTTGAAATGTTAATAAATTTATTTTATTTTATTCTAAATAAGCTAGTATGAAGTGAAAAAATTGTTTTATGATAAAACAAAAACAATTTGAAATAGATAATTGTTCATATAGTCTTAACTATTTGTACTAGTTTGACAAACAAATTTTTTTTTTAAATCTCTTAGTTATTAATTTTTGGAATATTTTTATATTAGTATTATTTTATTTCAAATAAGCTTGTATGAATAGAAATAATTTTTTTATGATAGAACAAAAGGTTATAACGATTTGAAGTATACAATTGTTCAAATAGTCCTAACTATTTAAACCAGTTCGGTAAATAGATTTATTTTTTTAAATCTCTTACTTATTAATTTTGAAAGGTTAATAAATTACTATTATTTTATTTTGAATAAACACATATGATTAAAAACAATTGTTATATGACCAAATAAAAGGTAATAACAATTTGAAATAGATAATTGTTGAAATGGCCATAATTATTTGACCTAATTCGGTAGACAAATTTACTTTTTAAAAAACTTACTTATTAATTATTGAAATATTAATAAAGTAGTATTATTTTATTTTAACTAAGCTTGTATGAATTCAAACAATTGTTTTATGACAAAACAAATGGTCATAATGATTTTAAATAGAAAATTGTTCAAATAGTCATAATTATTTGAATTTGTTTGATAAACAAATTTATTTTAAACTCTTGCTTATTAATTTTTGAATTATTAACAAATTAGTATTATTTTATTTTGGATAAGCTTTTATGAACTAAAACAATTGTTTTATGTCAAAACAACTGGTCATAATGATTTTAAATAAATAATAGTTTAAATAGTCATTACTATTTGAACTTGTTTGGTAAACAGATTTATTTTTTCATATCATTTCCTTTTTAATTTTCTGAATGTTAATAAATTTAGATTATTTTATTCCTAATAAACTTGTAAAATATGAAACAAATATTTTATGACTAAACAAAAGGTCAAAATGATTTAAAATAGATAATTATTCTAATAGTTTTAACTATTCAAATTGACTTGACAAACACATTTATTTTTTAATTCTCTTATTAAATTTTGAAATATTATTAGATTAGTATTATTTTTAATGAAATAAGTTTCTATGATCAGAAGCAATTGTTTTATGATAAAACATAGATCTTAACGATTTGAGATTAATAATTGATTAAATAGTCATAACTATTTGAACTAGTTCGATAAACATATTTATTTTTTAAATCTATTACTTATTAATTTTTGAAATATTAATAAATTAATATTATTTTATTTCAAATAAGCTTGTGTGATAAAAAATAATTGTTTTATGACAAAACAAAAAGTCATAACGATTTGAAATAGATAATCATTCAAATGGCTATAATTATTTTAACTAATTCAATAAACTGATTATTTTTTAAGTTTCTTACTTATTATTTTAGTAAGTATTAATAAATTAGTATTATTTTAATCCATCTAAGCTTGTATTAATTGAAACAAATGTTTTATGAGAAATCAAAAAGTTATAACGATTTTAAATTAACAATTGTTAAAATAGTAATAACTATTCGAACTTGTTCAGTAAACAAATTTATTTTTTTAAATCTATTTCTTATTAATTTTTTGAATGTTAATAAATTAGTATTAATTTATTTTGAATAAGCTTGTATAAATTGAAACAATTGTTTTATGACTAAACAAAATATCAAAACGATTTCAAATAGATAATTGTTCTAATAATCTTAACCATTTGAACTGATTCAGTAAATAAATTTTTTTTTTAAATCTCTTACTTATTAATTTTTGAAATATTATTAAATTAGCATTATTTTAATCAGAATAAGCTTGTATGAATAAAACAATTGTTTTACGACAAAAGAAAAAGGTCATAATGATTTGAAATAGATAATCATTCATACAGTCTTAACTATTTGAACTGGTTCGATAATTATATTTATTTTTTTAATTTTCCTAGTTATTAAGTTTTGGAATATTATTAAATTAGTATTATTTTATTCTAAATAAAATAGTATGAATAGGACCAATTATTTGATGACAAAACAAAAAGTTATAATTATTTAAAATAGATAATTATTCAAATAGTCAAAACTATTTGAAATGGCTTAGCAAACAGATTTACTTTTAAATCTCTTACTAATTAATTTTCTAAAATATTAATAACTTAGTATTATTTTATTTCGAACAAACTTATATTAAGAAAAAGCAATTGTTTTATGACAAAACAAAAGGTCATAACAATTTGAAATAAATAATTGCTCATATAGTTTAACTATTTGAACTAGTTCAGCAAATTGATTTATTTTTAAAATCTCTTAATTATTAATTTTTAGAATATTACTAAATTAATATTATTTTATTTCGAATAAGCTTATATAAACAGAAAACAATTGTTTTATGATAGAACAAAAGGTTATAACAATTTGAAATAAAGAATTGTTCAAATAGTCATAGCTATTTGAACTGGTTTGGTAAACAGATTTTATTTTTTAAATCTCTTATTAATTATTGAAATATTAGTAAATTAGTATTATTTTATTTCGAATAAGCTTCTATATTGAAAAGCAATTGTTTTATGAGAAAACAAAAGATAACAACAATTTGAAATAGATAGTTGTTTAAATGGCCATAATTATTTGAACTAATTCAGTAAACTGATTTATTTTTTAAATCTCTTACTTATTAACTTTTGAAATATTAATGCATCTTTATTTTATTTTAGATAAGCTTTTATGAACTAAAACAATTGTTTATGACAAAACAAAAGGTCATAACAATTTAAAATAGATAATTGTTGAACAGGTTTGATAAAAAGATTTATTTTTTAAATCTCTTATTAATTTTGTAATATTAATATATTAGCATTATTTTATTCAAAACAAACTTATATGAATAAAATCATTTGTTTTATGACAAAACCAAAGATGATAATGTTCAAATAGTCATAATTATTAGAATTAGTTAGGTAAACAAAATTATTTTTTAAACTCTTACTTATTAATTTTTGAAATATTAATAAATTCATTTTACTTTTATTCTGAATAAGCTACTATGAATTGAAAAAATTGTTTTATGACAAAAGAAAATGTCATAATGATTTGAAATAGATAATTGTTTATATAGTCTTAACTTTTTAAATTGGTTTGGCAAACAAATTTAATTTTTAAATCTCTTAGTTATTAATTTTTAGAATATTATTAGATTACTATTATTTTATTTTAAATAAGCTTGTATAAACATAAATAATTATTTTTATAACAGAACAAAAGGTTTATTTTTTTAAATAATTGATTTGAAGTATACAATTGTTCAACTATTTGAACTGGTTTGGTAAACAGATTTATTTTTTAAATCACTTACTTATTAATTTTTAAAAGATTAATCAATTAGTATTATTTTATTTTGAACAACCTTGTACGATAAAAAACAATTCTTATATGACTAAACAAAAAGTAATAACAATTTGAAATAGATAATTGTTGAGATAGCCATATCTATTTGAGCTTGTTTGATAAACATTTTATTTTAAATCTCTTGCTTATTAATTTTTTGAATTTTAATAAATTAGTATTATTTTATTTCGAATAAGCTTGTATAAACTAAAATAATTGTTCCTTGACCAAACAAAAGATTAGAATGATTTGAAATAGATAATTGTTCTAATAGTTTTAATTATTTGAATTGGTTTGGAAAAACTCATTTATTTTTTATTATTAAATTAGTATTATCTTAATCTGAATAGGCTTATATGAAAAGAAACAATTGTTCTATGAAAAAATAAAGATCATAATGATTTGAGATATATAATTGTTCAAAAAGTCTTATTATTTCAACTAGTTCGATAAACAGATTTAGTTTTTAATACTCTTATTAATTTTCAAAATCTTAATGAATAGGTATTATTTTATTTTGAATAATTATGTATGAATAGAAACAATTGTTTTATGACAAAACAAAAGGTCATAATGATTTGAAATAGATAATTTTTCAAATGAACATGACTATTTGAATTTATTTGGTAAACATATTTATTTTTAAGTCTCCTACCTATTAATTTTTAGAATATTAATAAATTAGTATTATTTTATTTTGAATAAAATTTTATGAATAGAAACAATTGTTTTATGACAAAATAAAAGATCATAACTATTTGAAATAAATAATTGTTCAAACAGTCATAACTATTTGAGCTTGTTTAGTAAATAGATTCATATTTTAAATCTCTTACTCATTAATTTTTGGAATATTAATAAATTAGAATTATTTTATTTTGAATAAGCCTATATGAATTGATACAATTGTGTTATGACGAAACAAAAGGTCATAACATTTGAAATAGATAATTATTCAAGTAGTTATAACTATTAGAACTTATTCGGTAAACATATTTATTTTTAAAATCGTTTACTTATTAATTGGCAAAACTTTAATAAATTAATATTATTTTAATCTGAATAAGCTTGTATGAACAAAAAAAATAGTTTTATGACAAAACAAAAAATCATAACGATTTGAAATAAATAATTGTTCAAATAGTCATAACTATTTAAATTTATTTGATAAACAAATTTATTTTTTAAATCTTTTACTAATTAGTTGTCTAAATATTAATAAATTTGTATTATTTTTAATTGAAATAAGCTTGTATGAATAGAAAAAATTATTTTGTGACAAAACAAAAGGTTATAGTAATTTGAAATAAATGATTGTTCAAAGAGTCATAACTATTTGAACTTAATCGATAAATATATTCAGTTTTTAAATCTCTTACTTATTAATTTTTGAAATATTAATAAAGTAGATTTATGTTATTCCAAGTTAGCTTGTATGAACAAAAACAATTGTTTTGTAACAAACAAAAGGTTATAACACTTTGAAACAGATAATTGTTCAAACAGTTATAACTATTTGTATTGGTCTGGCCAACTGATTCATTTTTCAAATCCGTTAGTTGTTAATTTTTAGGATATTAACAAATTAGCATTACTTTATTTCGAATAAGATAGTATCAATAGAAAAAATTATTTTATGACAAAACAAACAGTTATAATGATTTGAAATAAATAATTGTTCAAATTGTTATAACTATTTGAACTGATTTGGTATATAGATTTAGTTTTTAAATCTTTTATTAATTTTTAAAATATTAATAAATTAATATTATTTTATTTTAAACAAACTTATATAGCATAAACATTTGTTTTAAGACAAAACAAAAGGTCATAATGGTTTGAAATAGATAATTATTCATATAGCCTTAACTATTTGAATTGGTTAGGTAAAAAAATTTGTTTTTTAAATCTCTTAGTTATTAATTTTCATAATATTATTATATTAGTATTATTGTATTATGAATAAGCTTGTATGAACATAAATAATTGTTTTATGAAAAAACAAAAGGTTATAATGATTTGAAATATATAATTGTTCAAATAGTCATAACTATTTGAACTAGTTCTGTGAGCATATTTATTTTTTAAATCTCCTACTTATTAATTTTTAAAATATTAATAAATTAGCATTATTTTATTCAGAATAGGCTTGTATGATAAAAAAAACAATTGTTTTATGACAAAACAAAAGATCATAAAGATTTGAAATAGATAATTGTTCAAATGGAAATAATTATTTGAACTGTTTCAATGAACTGATTTATTTTTTTAAATCTTTAACTTTTCGATTTTTGAAATATTAATAAAGTAATATTAATTTATTTTGGATAGGCTTTTATGAATTAAAACAAATGTTTTATGATAAAACAAAATGTTAAAACAATTTTAAATAGATAATTGTTCAAATAGTCATAACTATTTGAACTTGTTTGATAAACAGATTTATTTCTTTAAACTTCTTGCTTATTAATTTTTTGAATGTTAATAAAAGAGTATTATTTTATTTCGAATAAGCATGTATGAACTGAAACAATTATTTTATAATTAAACAAAAGGTCAGAATGATTTGAAATAGATAATTGTTCTAATAGTCTTAACTATTTCAATTGGTTCAGTAAACACATTGATTTTTTAAATCTCTTACTTGTTAATTTTTAAAATATTATTGTTTAGCAATATTTTACTTTGAATAAGCTTGTATGAATAGAAACAATTGTTTTATGACAAAACAAAGATCCTAATGATTTGAGATAGATAATTGTTCAAATAGTCATAACTATTTAAACTAATTTTGTATACAAATTTAGTTTTTAAACCTCTTATTAATTTTTGAAATATTAATAAATTAGTATTATTTTATTTTGAATAATTTTGCATGAATAAAAAAATTGTTTTATGACAAAATAAAATGTCATAACGATTTCAAATAGATAATAGTTCAAATGGACATGATTGTTTAAATTTATTCAGTAAATAAATTTATTTTTTAAATCTCCAAATTATTAATTTTTAAAACATTAATAAATTAGTATTATTTTATTTCAAATAAACTTGTATGAATAGAAACAATTATTTTATGACAAAACAAAAGATTATAATAATTTGAAATAAATAATTGTTTAAATAATCGTAACTATTTGAACTCACTCGGTAAATAAATTTATTTTTTAAATCTTTTACTTATTAATTTTTTGGAAGTTTAATAAATTAGTATTATTTTATTCCAAATAAGCTTTTATGAACAAAATCAATGGGTTTATGACAAAACAAAAAGTCATAACGATTTGAAATAGACTATTGTTCAAATAATCATAACTATTTGAATGTGTTCAGAAAATAGATTTATTTTTAAAATTTTTACTTACTAATTTTTGGAATATTAATAAATTTAAATTATTTTATTCGGAATAAGCTTGCATGAACAGAACCAATTGTTTTGTGATAAAACAAAAAGTCATAATGTTTTGAAATAGATAATTTTTTAGATAGTCAAAACTATTTGAACTTTTTTAGTAAATAGATTGTTTTTTAATTCTTTTACTCATTAATTTTTGGAATATTAGTAAATTATTATTATTTTAGTTCAAGCAAACTTACATGAACTAAAACAATTGTTTTATTACAAAAGAAAAAAGGTCACTATGATTTAAAATAGATAATTATTCAAATAGTCATGACTATTTGAACTTATTCTGTAAACATATTTATTTTTTTAAATCTTTTACTTATTAATTGTTGAAATATTAATAAATTAGTATTATTTTAATCCGAATAAACTTGTATGAATAGAAACAATTGTTTTATGACAAAACAAATAGTCATAACAAGTTGAAATAAATAATTGCACATATACTCATAATGATTTGAACTTATTCAGTAAACAAATTTATTTTTTAAATCTTTTACTTATTAATTGTCTTAATATTAATAAATTTGTATTATTTTTTTAAAATAAGCTTTTATGAACAAAAAAATTTCTTTTATAACAAAACAAAAGGTTATAGCGATTTCAAATAGATAATTGTTCAAATAGTCATAATTATTTAAACATGTTCAATAAACAAATTCATTTTTTAAATCTCTTTATTATTAATTTTTGGATTATTAATAAATTAGTATTATTTTATTCCCAATAAGCTTATATGAACTGGAACAATTCTTTTAAGACAAAACAAAAGTCATAATGATTTGAAATAAATAATTATTCAAATAGTCATGATTATTTTATTTAGTTCGGCAAACATATTTATTTTTAAAATTTTTTACTTATTAATTGTTGAAATATTAATAAATTAGTATTGTTTTAATCCAAATAAGCTTGTATAAACAAAAATAATTGTTTTATAATAAAACAGAAAGTCATAACGATTTGAAATAAATGATTGCTTAAATAGTCTTAACTATTTAAACTAGTTTGATAAATAGATTTATTTTTTAAATCTTTGATTAATATTCAAAATATTAATAGATTTGTATTACTTTATTCTGAACAAACTTATATAAACAAAAACATTTGCTTTATGACAAAATAAAAGGTCATAATGATTTGAAATATGTAATTGTTTAAATAGTCATAATTATTTGAACTAGTTAGGAAAATAAAATTATTTTTTAAATCACTTACTTATTAATTTTTGAAATATTAATAAATTCATTTTATTTTATTCCAAATAAGCTAATATGAATTAAAAAAAAAACATATTTTATGACAAAATAAAAGGTCATAACAATTTGAAATAGATAATTGTTCATATAGTCTTAAATATTTGAACTAATTCGGCAAACAAATTTTTTTTTAATTCTCTTAGTTATTAATTTTTGGAATATTGTTAGACTAGTATTATTTTATTTCGAATAAGCTTGTATGAACAAAAATAATTGTTTTATAACAATATTAAAGGTTATAAGGATTTGAAGTTTACAATTGTTCAAATAGTTATAACTATTTGAGATAGTTTGGTAAATAAGTTTATTTTGTAAATCCTTTAGTTATTAATTTTTGAAAGATTAATAAAATAGTATTATTTTATTCCAAATAAGCTTAAAGTTTCAAATATAACTGTTATATGACCAAAAAAAGGGTAATATCGATTTGAAATAGATAATTGTTGGCATGGCTATAATTATTTGAACTAATTCGGTAAATATGTTTACTTTTTAAATCATTTATTAATTTTCAAAACATTAATAAATTATTATTATTTTATTTTGAATAAGCTTGTATGAACTGAAACAATTATTTTATGACAAAACAAAAGGTCTTAATGATTTGAAATAGATAGCTGTTCATATAGTCTTAATTGTTTGAATTGCTTTGATAAATAGAGTAATTTTTTAAATCTCTTAGTTGTTAATTTTTGGAATATTATTAAATTAGTATTATTTTATTCTAAATAAGTTTATATGAACTACAACAATTATTTTATGACAAAACGAAAGGTTATAACAATTTGAAATAGATAATTGTTCAAATATGAGTTGGTTTGGTAAATATATTTATTTTTAAAATCTCTTACTTTTTTATTTTTGAAAATTAATAAATTAATATTATTTTATTTTGAATAGGCTTGTATGATAAAAAACAATTATTTTATAACAAAAAAAATTTTGTAACAATTTGAAATAGATAATTGTTCAAATGGCTAAAATTATTTGAACCAATTCAATAAACTAACTTATTTTTTAAATCTCTAACTTATCAATTTTTGAAATATTAATAAAGTAATATTATTTTATTTTGGATAAGCATTCATGAACTGAAACAATTGTTTTATGATAAAACAAAAGGTCATATTTATAATAAATAATAATTGTTCAAATAGCCATAACTATTTGAACTTGTTCGGTAAATAAATTTATTTTTTATAATTTGTTGTTTATTAATTTATAAATGTTAATAAATTAATATTATTTTATTTCGAATAAGCATGTGTGAATTGAAAAAATTATTTTATGACTAAACAAAAGGTCATAATGATTTGAAATAGATAATTGTTCTAATAGTCTTAATAATTTGAATTGGTTTAGCAAACACATTTATTTTTTAAATCTGTTATTAATTTTTAGAATACTATTAATTTAGCAATAATTTACTACAAATAAGCTTGTATGAATATAAACAATTTTTTTATGACAAAACAAAAATCATAACTTTTTGAGATAGATAATTGTTCAAATAATCATAACTATTAGAACGGGTTCGATAAATAGATTTAGTTTTTAAATCTCTTCTTAATTTTCAAAATATTGATAAATTTTTATTATTTTATTTTTAATAATTTTGTATGAATAGAAACAATTGTTTTATGACAAAACAAAATGTCATAATGATTTTAAATAGATAATAGCTTAAATGGATATAACTATTTGAACTTGTTCGGTGAATAAATTTATTTTTTAAATCTTCAACTTATTAATTTTAAGAATACTAATTAGTTTGTATTATTTTATTTTGAATAAACTTATATAAATAGAAACAATTGTTTCATGACAAAACAAAAGATCATAGTAATTTGAAATAAATAATTATTTAAATAGTCATAACTATTTGAACTCGCTTGGTAACTAGATTTATTTTTTAAATCTTTTACTTATTAATTTTTTGGAATTTTAATAAATTAGTATTATTTTATTCCAAATAAGCTTTTATGAACATAAACAATTGGTTTATGACAAAACAAAAGGTCATAACAATTTGAAATAGATAATTATTCAAATAGTCATAACTATTTGAACGTGTTCAAAAAAACATATTTATTTTTTAAATTTTTACTTATTGATTTTTCAAATATTAATAAATTTATATTATTTTATTTAAAATGAGCTTACATGAATGAAACCAATTATTTTATGACAAAACAAAATGTCATAATGTTTTGAAATAGATAATTATTTAGATAGTCATAACTATTTAAACATGTTAATAAACAAATTCATTTTTTTATTCTCTTACTCATTATTTTTTGGAATATTAATAAATTGGTATTATTTTATTTCAAATAAGCCTATATGAACTAAAATAATTGTTTTATTACAAAACAAAAGGTCACAATGATTTAAAATAGATAATTATTCAAATAGTTAGAACTATTTGAACTTGTTTGAAGAACATATTTTTTACTTAAATCTTTTACTTATTAATTGTCAAAATATTAATAAATTAATATTATTGTAATTTGAATAAGCTTGTATGAACAGAAACAGTTATTTTATGACAAAATAGAAAGTCATAAGAATTTGAAATAAATAATTATTCAAATAGTCATAAGATTTGAACTTATTCAGTAAACAAATTTATTTTTAAATGTTTTACATATTAAGTATCTTTATATTAATAAATTTTTATTATTTTATTCGCAATAAACTTGTATGAACAAAAAAAATCATTTTATGACAAAACAAAAGGTTATAGCAATTTCAAAAAGAAAATTATTGAAATAATCATAATTATTTAAAGTTGCTAGACAAACAGATTTATTTTTTAAATCTCTTATTAATTTTTGTAATATTAATAACTTAGTATTATTTTATTTTGAATAAGCTTATATGACAAAAAAAAGGTCATAATGGTTTGAAATAAATAATTATTCAAATAGTCATTACTATTTAATTTAGTTCAATAAACATATTTATTTTTAAAATTTTTTACTTATTAATTATTGAAATATTAATAAATTAGTATTATTTTAATCTGAATAAGCTTTTATGAATAGAAACAATTGTTTTATAGCAAAACAACAAGTTATAACTATTTGAAATAAATAATTACTCAAATAGTCATAACTATTTCAACTCATCTTATAAATAGATTTATTTTTTAAATCTCTTATTAATTTTCAAAATATTAATAGATTAGTATTATTTTCTTCCAAACAAACTTATATGAACAAAAATATTTGTTTTATGACAAAACAAAAGATATAACTATTTGAAATAGATAATTGTTCAAATAGTCATAGTTATTTGAACTAGTTAAGTAAATAAAATTATTTTTTAAATCTCTTGTTAAATTTTGAAATATTAATAAATTCATTTTATTTTATTCCAAATAAGCTAGTATAAATTCAAAAAAAACTTATTTTATGCTAAAACAAACGGTCATAATGATTTGAAATAGATAATTGTTCATATAGTTTTAAATATTTGAACTGGTTTGACAAAGAAATTTATTTTTTAATTATCTTAGTTATTAATTTTCAGAATATTATTAGATTAGTATTTTTTTATTTTGAATAAGATTGTATGAACAAAAATAATTGTTTTATGATAGAACAAAAGGTTATAATGATTTGAAGTTTACAATTGTTCAAATAGTTACATATTTGAACTAGTTCGATAAATAGATTTATTTTTAAAATCTCTTACTTATTAATTTTTGAAAGATTAATAAATTAGTATTATTTTATTCCAAATAGGCTTGAATGATAAAAAAAATTGTTATATGACCAAACAAAAGGCCATAATTTTTGATAAATAGATAATTGTTCATATAGTCTTAATTATTTGAACCACTTCGACAAACAGATTTGTTTTTTAAATCTCTTAATTATCAATTTTTGGAATATTATTAAATTAGTCTTATTTTATTCCAAAAAAGCTTACATGAACTAAAACAATTATTTTATAATAGAACAAAAGGTTATAATGATTTGAAATAGATAATTTTTTAAATAAAAATTGGTTATATAAATAGATTTATTTATTAAATCTCTTACTTATTAATTTTTGAAATATTAATAAATTACTATTATTTAATTCTGAATAGGCTTGTATGATGAAAAAAAATTATTTTAAGACAAAATAAAAGTTTATAACAATTTGAAATAGATAATTGTTTAAATGGCCATAATTATTTGAAGCGATTCGATAAACTAACTTATTTTTTAAATCTTTATCTTTTCAATTTTTGAAATAGTAATAAAACAATATTATTTTATTTCATATAAGCTTTTATGAACTGAAACAATCGTTCTATGATAAAACAAAAGGTCATACTTCTTATAAATATATAATTGTTCAAATAGTCATAACTATTTGAACTTGTTTTGTAAATAGATTTATTTTTTAAAATTTTTTATTTATTAATTTTTTGAATGTTAATAAATTAGTATTATTTTATTTCAAATAAGCATGTATGAACTGAAAAAATTATTTTATGACTAAACAAAATGTTAGAACATTTTGAAATAGATAATTATTCTAATAGTCTTAACTATTTGAACTAGCTCGGCAAACACATTTATTTTTTAAATCTCTTACTTATTAATTTTTATAATATTATTAATTTAGCAATATTTTACTTCGAATAAGCTTGTATGAATAGAAACAATTATTTTATGACAAAACAAAGATCATAACAATTTGAGGTAGATAATTGTTGAAGTAGTCATAACTATTTGAACTGGTTTAATAAATAGATTTAATTTTTAAATCTCTTATTAACTTTTGAAATATTAATAAATTAGTATTATTTTATTTTGAATAATTTTGTATAAATAGAAATAATTATTTTATGACAAAACAAAATGTTATAACCATTTGAAATAGATAATAGCTCAAATGGACATGACTATTTGAACTTGTTCGGTGAATATATTTATTTTTTAAATCTCCAACTTATTAATTTTTGGAATATTAATAAATTAGTATTATTTTATCTCAAATAAAATTGCATAAATAGAAATAATTGTTTTATAACAAAACAAAAAATCATAACAATTTGAAATAAATAATTGTTTAAAGAGTCATAACTACTTGAACTCGCTAGGTCAATAGATTTATTTTTTTAAAATCTTTTACTTATTAATTTTTGAAATTTTAATAAATTAGTATTATTTTCTTTTTATAAGCTTTTATGAACAAAAACAATTAGTTTATGACAAAACAAAAAATCATAATGATTTGAAATAGATAATTATTCAAATAGTGACAAATATTTGAACGTGTTCAAAAAACATATTTATTTTTTAAATCTTTTACCTATTAGTTGTCTTAATATTAATAAGTTGTATTATTTTATTTGAAGTAAGCTTATATGAACAGAAAAGATCATTTGGTAACAAAACAAAAGGTTATAGCAATTTGAAATAGATAATTGTTCAAATAGTCATAATTATTTAAACTTGTTCGATAAATAGATTCATTTTTTAAATCTCTTTATTATTAATTTTTAGAATATTAATAACATATTATTATTTTATTTCGAATTGGCTGATATGAACAAAAATAATTTTTTTATGACAAAACAAAAGGTCATAATGATTTGAAATAAATACTTATACAAATAATCATGAATATTTGATCTAGTTTAGTAAACATATTTATTTTTTAAATTTTTTACTTATTAATTGTCAAAATATTAATAAAATAGTATTACTTTAATTTGACTAAGTTTTTATGAACATAAATTATTGTTTTGTAAGAAAAGAAAAAATAATAACAATTTGAAATAAATAATTGCTCAAATAGTCATAACTTTTTGAACTAGTTTGATAAACATATTTATTTTTTAAATCTATTATTAATTTTTGAAATATTAATAGATTAGTTTTATTTTATTTTGAACAAACTTATATGGACAAAAACATTTGTTTTATGACAAAACAAAAGGTCATAATGATTTGAAATAGATAATTGCTCAAATAGTCATAATTATTTGAACTAGTTAGGCAAACATAATTATTTTTTAAATCTCTTACATACTAATTTTTAAAATATTAATAAATTCATTTTATTTTATTCCGAATAAGCTACTATGAATTGAAAATATTGCTTTATGACAAAACAAAAACAATTTGAAATAGATAATTGTTCATATAGTCTTAATTATTTGAACTAGTTTGGCAAACAAATTTGTTTTTTAAATCTCTTAATTATTAATTTTTGGAATATTTTTATATTAGTATTATTTTATTTCAAATAAGCTTATATGAACAAAAATAATTGTTTTATGATAGAACAAAAAGTTATAATGATTTTCAGTATGCAATTATTCAAATAGTCATAACTATTTAACTGGTTCGATAAACAAATTTATTTTTTTTAAATCTCTTGCTTATTAATTTTTGAAAGATTAATAAATTACTATTATTTTATTTCAAATAAACATATATAATCAAAAACAATTGTTATATGACCAAACAAATGATTTGAAATTGATAATTATTGAAATGACATTAATTATTTGAACTAATTCAATAAACATATTCACTTTTTAAATCACTTGCTTATTAATTTTTGGAATGTTAATAAATTAGTATTATTTTATTTTGACTAAGCTTGTATGGATTTAGATAATTGTTTTATCACAAAATAAAAGGTCATAACGATTTAAATAGACAATTGTTCAAATAGTCATAACAATTTGAATTTGTTTAGTAAACAAATTTATTTTAAACTCTTGCTTATTAATTTTTGAATTATTAATAAATTAGTATTATTTTATTTTGGATAAGCTTTTATGAATTGAAACAATTGTTTTATGTCAAAACAAAAGGTCATAATGATTTTAAATAAATAGTTGTTCAAATAGTCATCACTATTTGAACTTGTTTGATAAATAGATTTATTTTTTCAAATAATTTCCTTTTTAATTTTTTGAATGTTAATAAATTTAGATTATTTTATTTCGAATAAGCTTGTAAGATATGAAACAAATATTTTATGACTACACAAAAGGTCAAAACGATTCAAAATTAATAATTATTCTAATAGCTTTAACTATTTGAATTAGCTCAGTAAACACATTTATTTTGTAAATTTCTTACTTATTAATTTTTGAAATATTATTAAATTAGTATTATTTTTAACCAAATAAGCTTCTATGATAAAAATCAATTGTTTTTTGACAAAACAAATATCTTAACGACTTGAGATTAATAATTGTTTAAATAGTCATAACTATTTGAATTGGTTCAATAAACATTTTTATTTTTTAAATCTTTTACTTATTAATTTTTGAAATATTAATAAATTAGTATTATTTTATTTCATATAAGCTTGTATGATAAAAAACAATTGTTTTATGACAAAACAAAAGGTCAGAATGATTTTAAATAGATAATCATTCAAACGGCTATAATTATTTTAACTAATTCAGTAAATAGATTTATTTTTTAAGTTTTTTACTTATTATTTTAGTAAGTATTAATAAATTAGAATTATTTTATTCCATCTAAGCTTGTATTAACTGAAACAATTGTTTTATGACTAATCAAAAGGTTGTAACGATTTTAAATAAACATTTGTTCAAATAGTGATAACTATTTGAACTTGTTCGTTAAATAGATTTATTTTTTTAAATCTCTTTCTTATTAATTTTTTAATGTTAATAAATTAGTATTAATTTATTCTAAATAGGCTTGTTGAACTGAAACAATTATTTTATGACAAAACAAAATGTTAGAATGATTTCAAATAGAAAATTGTTCTAATAATCTTAACCATTTCAATTGATTCGACAAAAAAATTTATTTTTAAATATCTTATTTATTAATTTTCAAAATATTATTAAATTTGCATTATTTTAATAAAAAAAAGCTTGTATGAATAAAATAATTGTTTTACAACAAAAGAAAAAGGTCATAACACTTTGAAACAGATAATTGTTCATATAGTCTTAATTATTTGAACTGGTTTGACAATTAGATTTATTTTTTAATTTTCTTGGTTATTAAGTTTTAGAATATTCTTAAATTAGTATTATTTTATTTTGAATAAAATAGTATGAACAGGACCAATTGTTTGATGACAAAATAAGAAGTTATAATGATTAGAAATAGATAGTTATTCAAATAGTCAAAACTATTTGAAATGGTTTAGTAAATAGATTTACCTTTTAAATCCCTTACTGATTAATTTTCTAAAATATTAATAAATTAGTATTATTTTATTTCAAATAAACTTATATTAACGAAGACAATTTTTTTATGAAAAAAAAAGGTCATAACAATTTGAAATAAATAATTGTTCATATAGTCTTAACTATTTAAACTAGTTTAGCAAATAGATTTACTTTTTAAATTTCTTAGTTATTAATTTTCAGAATATTACTAAATTAGTATTATTTTATTCTGAATAGGCTTATATGAACAAAAACAATTGTTTTATGATAGAACAAAAGGTTACAACAATTTGAAATAGATATTGTTCAAATAGTCATAACTATTTGAACTGGTTTGGTAAACAGATTTATTTTTTAAATCTGTTATTAATTCTTGAAATATTATTAAATTAGTATTATTTTATTTTAAATATGCTTCTATATTGAAAAACAATTGTTTTAGGAGAAAACCAAAAGTAATAACAATTTGAAATAGATAGTTATTTAAATGGCCATAATTATTTGAATTGATTTATTTTTTAAATCTCTTATTAACTTTTGAAATATTAACACAATAATATTATTTGATTTTGGATAAGCTTTTATGAACTAAAACAATTGTTTATGGCAAAACAAAAGGTCATAATGATTTTAAATTGATAATTGTTCAAATCATCATAACTATTCAAATTTGTTCGATAAGCAAATTTATTTTTTCAAATCTCTTGCTTATTAATTTTTTGAATGTTAATAAATTAGTATCATTTTATTCCAAGTAAGCTTGTGTGAACTGAAACAATTATTCTATGACTAAACAAAATGTTAAAATGATTTGAAATTAAAAATTATTCTAATAGTCTTAACTATTTGAACTGGTTCAGCAAACACATTTATTTTTTTTAAGCCTCTTACTAAGTTTTAGAATATTAATAAATTAGTATCATTTTTATTTGAATAAGCTTGTATGATCAGAAATAATTATTTTATGAGAAAACAAAGATCATAATGATTTAAGATTGATATTTATTCAAATAGTCATAACTTGCTTTTTAATTTTTGAAAATTAATAAAGTAGTATTATTTTATTTTAGATAAGTTTTTATGAACCGAAACAATTGTTTTATGATAAAACAAAAGGTCTGATGACTTTAAATCGATAATTGTTCAAATAGTCGAATCTATTCGAACTTGTTCAATAAATAGATTTTTTTTTTAAATCTCTTGCTCATTAATTTTTTGAATGTCAATAAATTAGTATTATTTCATTCTGAATAAGCTTGTATGAATTAAAATAATTGTTTTATAACTAAACAACAGGTCAAAACGATTTAAAGTAGATAATTGTTCTAATAGTCCTAACTATTTAAACCAGTTTGGTAAATACATATATTTTTTAAATCTCTCATTAATTTTTGGAATATTATTAAATTAGTATTATTTTAATCCAAATAAGCTTATATGAAAAGAAACAATTGTTTTATGATGAAATAAAGATCATAATGATTTAAGATAGATAATTATTCACATAGTCATAACTATTTAAACTATTTCTATAAACAAATTTAGTTTTTAAATCTCTTATTAATTTTTAAAATTTTAATAGATCTGTATTATTTTGTTCTAAATAATTTTGCATGAACAAAACAATTATTTTATTAAAAAACAAAAGGTCATAAAGATTTGAAATAAATAATTATTCAAATGGACATGACTATTTGAACTTGTTTGGTAAATAGATTTACTTTTAAATCTTCTACCTATTAATTTTTAGAATATTAATAAATTAGTATTATTTTATTTCAAATAAACTTATATGAATAGAAACAATTATTTTATGACAAAACAAAAGATCATAACTATTTGAAATAAATAATTGCTCAAATAGGCATAAAACTATTTAAACATGCTTAGTAAACAGACTTATTTTTTTAAATCTTATTAAATTTTGAAATATTATTAAACTAATATTATTTTATTTCAAATATGCTTGTATGAATAGAAACAATTGGCTTATGACAAAACAAAAGCTCATAACTATTTGAAATAGATAATTGTTCAAACAATCATAATTATTTGAATGTGTTTAGAAAATAGATTTATTTTTAAAATTTTTACTTATTAATTTTTTGAAATATTAATAAATTTATATTATTTTATTTGGAATAAGCTTATATGAATAGAAACAATTATTTTTTGACAAAACAAAATGTCATAATGATTTGAAATAAAAAATTGTTCAAATAGTCATAACTATTCAAACTTTTTCGGTAAATAGATTCATTTTTCAAATCTCTTGCTCATTAATTTTGGAATATTAATAAATTAGTATTATTTTATTTTGAATAAGCCTATATTAACATATATAATTGTTTTATGATGAAACAAAATATCATAACGATTTGAAATAGATAATTATTGAAATAGTTATGACTATTTGAACTTGTACGGTAAACATATTTATTTTTAAAATCTTTTACTCATTAATTGTTGAAATATTAATAAATAACATTATTTTAATCCAAATAAGCTTCTATGAAAAAAAATTTGTTTTTTGACAAAACAAAAAGTCAAAATGATTTGAAATAAATAATTGTTCAAATAGTCATAACTATTTGAATTTATTCAGTAAATAGAGTTGTTTTTTAAATCTTTTACTTATTAATTATCTGAATATTAATAAACTTGTATTGTTTTAATTAAAATAAGCTTGTATGGATAGAAAAAATTATTTTATGACAAAACCAAAGGTTATAGCAATTTAAAATAAGTAATCATTCAAATAGTTATAACTATTTGAACTTATTCAATAAACAAATTCAGTTTTTAAATCTCTTATTAATTTTTAGAATATTAATAAATTAGAATTATGTTATTCCGAATAAGCTTATAGGAATAGAAACAATTGTTGTGACAAAACTAAAGGTCATAATGATTTGAAATAGATAATTGTTCAAACAATCAAAACTATTTGCATTGGTTAGGCCAACAAATTAATTTTTTAAATCTGTTACTTATTAATTTTTAGAATATTAATTAATTAGCATTATTTTATTCCGAGTGAGATTGTATTAATAGAAAAAATTATTTTATGACGAAACAAATGGTCATAATGATTTGCAATAAATAATTGTTCAAATTGTTATAACTAATTGAACTGGATTAGTAAATAGATTTATTTTTTAAATCTCTCATTAATTTTTAAAATATTAATAAATTAATATTATTTTATTCTGAACAAACTTATATGAACAAAAACATTTGTTTTATGACAAAGCAAAAGGTCATAATGATTTGAAATAGATAATTATTCATATAGCCTTAACTATTTGAACTAGTTCGGCAAACAAATTTACTTTTTAAATCTCTTAGATACTAATTTTCATAATATTTTTAGATTAGTATTATTTTATTTCGAATAAGCTTGTATGAACATAAATAATTATTTTATGACAAAATAAAAGGTTATAATGATTTGAAATATATAATAGTGCAAATAGTCATAACTATTTGAACTAGTTCGATAAACAGATTTATTTTTTAAATCTCCTACTCATTAATTTTTGAAATATTAATAAATTAGTATTATTTTATTCCAAATAGGCATTATAATGAAAAAAAAATTGTTTTATGGCAAAATAAAATGTTCATAATGATTTGAAATAGATAATTGTTTAAATTGCCATAATTATTTGAACTGATTTGATAAATTGATTTATTTTTAAAATTTTTAACTTCTCAAATTTTGAAATATTAGTAAATTAATATTATGTTATTTTGGATAAACTTTTAAAAACTTAAACAATTGTTTTATTATAAAAAAAAAAGGTCATAACAATTTTAAATAGATAATTGTTCAAATAGTCATAACTATTTGAATTTGTTTGGTAAATAGATTTATTTTTTAAAATTTCTTGCTTATTAATTTTCTAAATGTTAATAAAATAGTATTATTTTAGTTCATATAAGCTTGTATGAACTAAAACAATTATTTTATGATTAAATAAAAGGTCAGAACGATTTGAAATAGATAATTGTTCTAATGGTCTTAACTATTTGAACGGGTTCAACAAACACATTTATTTTTTATATCTCTTACTTATTAATTTTAGAATATTATTAGTTTAGCAATATTTTACTCCAAATAACCTTGTATGGATGGAAACAATTGTTTTATAGCAAACCAAAGATCATAACGATTTGAGATAGATAATTATTTAAATAGTCATAACTATTTGAACTGGTTTGATAAATAGATTTAGTTTTTAAATCTCTTGCTTATTAATTTTTGAAATATTAGTAAAGTAGTATTATTTTATTTTGAATAAGTTTTTATGAACTGAAACAATTATTTTTTGACAAAACAAAAGTTCGTAATGTCTTTAAATAGAAAATTATTCAAATATTCAAATCTATTTGAGCTTGTTCAGTAAATAGATTTATGTTTTTAAATCTCTTGCTCATTAATTTTTCAAATGTTAATAAATTAGTATTATTATATTTTAAATAAGCTTGCATAAACTGAAATAATTATTTTATGACTAAAAAGAAGGTTAGAATGATTTGAAATAGATAATTGTTTTAATAGTCTTAACTATTTGAACTAATTCAACAAACATTCATTATTTTTAATCTCTTACTTACTAATTTTTGGAAAATTATTAAATTAGTATTATTTTAATTTGAATAAGTTTGTATGAAAAGAAACAATTGTTTTATGACAAAATAAAGATCATAATGATTTGAGATAGGTAATTGTTCAAATAGTCATAACTATTTAAACTGCTTTCGTGAATAAATTTAATTTTTAAATCTCTTATGAGTTTCTAAAATATTAATAGATCAGTATTATTTTAGTCTAAATAATTTTTAATGAACAGATATGACATTTTGTTTGTCATAAACCAATTGTTTCTATTCATACAAGCTTATTCGTAATAAAATAATACTAATTTATTAAAATTTCAAAAGTTAATAAGTAAAAGATTTAAAAAATAAATTTATTTACCGAGTAAGTTTAAATAGTTATAACTATTTGAACAGTTATTTATTTCAAATCATTATAAACTTTTGTTTTTGTCATAAAATAGTTGTTTCTATTCATACAAGTTTATTTGGAATAAAATAATACTAATTTATTAATATAATAAAATTAATGAGTTGGAGACTTAAGAAATTAATCTATTTAACGAACAAGTTCAAATAGTTACGTCCATTTGAATTATTATCTATTTCAAATCGTTATGACATTTTGTTTTGTCGTAAAAAAATTATTTTTATTCATATAAAATTATTCAAAATAAAATAATACTAATTCATTAATATTTCAAAAATTAATAAGAGATTTAAAAACTAAATCTATTGACCAAACTAGCTCAAAATGTTATGACTATTTAAACAATTATCTATCTCAAATCATTATGATCTTTGTTTTATCATAAAATAATTGTTTCTATTCATTCAAGCTTATTCGAAGAAAAATATTGCTAAACTAATAATATTCTAAAATTAATAAGTAATAGATTTAAAAAGTAAATGTGTTTGTCGAACCAGTTCAAATAGTTAAGAATATTAAAACAATTATCTATTTCAAATTGTTTTGACTTTTTGTTTAGTTATAAAATAATTGTTTCAGTTCATAAATGCTTATTTGAAATAAAATAATATTATTTTATTAACATTCAAAAAACTAATAAGTAAGAAATTTTAAAAAATAAATATGCTTACTGAACAAATTCAAATAGTTATGACTATTTAAACAATTATCTATTTAAAATCATTATGACCTTTTGTTTTATAATAAAACAAATGTTTTAGTTCATAAAAGCTTATTCAAAATAAAATAATATTACTTTATTAATATTTTAAAAATTGAGAAGTTGGAGATTTAAAAAATAAATCAATTTATTGAATCAGTTCAAATAATTGTAGCCATTTGAACAATTATCTATTTCAAATTGTTATGAACTTTTGTTTTGTCATAAAATAATTGTTTTTCATCATATAAGCCTATTCGAAATAAAATGATACTAATTTAATAATATTTCAAAAATTAATGAGTAAGAGATTTAAAAAATAAATCTGTTTAGCAAACTAGTTCAAATAGTTATGACTATTTGAACAATTGCATATTTCAAATCGTTATAACCTTTTGTTTTGTCATAAAACATTTATTTATGTTCATACAAGCTTATTCAAAATAAAATAATACTAATCTACTAATATTATGAAAATTAATAACTAAGAGATTCAAAAAATAAATTTGTTTGCCAAACCTGTTCAAATAGTAATTCAAATCGTTATGACCTTTTGTTTTGTCATAGAATAAATGCTTTTGTTCATATAAGTTTTTTCAGAATAAAATAACATTAATTTATTAATATTTTGAAAATTATTAAGTGTTAGCTTTTTAGGTGAGATGGTGATTCGATAGGGGGGTGAATTGGATTTCTCCAAATTCTTCCCAAACAATGATTTCAATATAGTTGAATGGAAATTAAAACAATAAGCACTTTTGATGAAAATATAATGCAAGCAATAACAATTAATGAACCTAAAATCAAATAGAAACAACAATCAAATATAAAAAATGAAACAAATTCAATGTTGGAAAACTTTGTTCTTGTAAAACAACTTTCTTAAGTTAATCTATTTCTCAAAACCAATATTATTAAAATTGTATTAAGTCCAAAATGAATAAATTCACTTTAAAAACAACAATTGGACTTCCATATAAGCTTAAATAAATAATCTTTAAAGGTAGATTTGGTTTGAGAAATATGAAAACAAAGAAAGGTTTGTTTAAGCTTTGAAAATCATATTATTTATTTAGTACCAAAATATAAAACTTAAGAACATATACTAAATAAATCTTTTTCAAAATCTTGATCAAGCTTATTTAGCTTAATATTTTTTCATTTCAAAGTAAGTATCAATTCAAGGCTAACAATCTCCCCCTTTTTGATATGACAAAACTTAAAGATAAATTTGCTTGATGAAAAACTTTCTTTGAAACATTTAAGATTTTGAAAGACATTTTGGAAAACTCCCCCTTAAACAATGCATGGAAAAACTCCCCCTTAATTTATGTATCCTAATCCAACACAACTCACCAACATATGTTAAAGCATATATATCAAATAAGCACAATCAAACATATGCATGTCAAGCACAAAACAAATTTGTCCATATGATATTTCTCCCTCTTTTTGTCATAGCAAAAAGCTATGAGCATATTAATGAGCAAATAAACACAAAATGGCATCATTAACAAATATATTCATGAAAAATTTCTCCTCCTTTTTGTTTATGCTCTTTAAACTCCTATATTAATTGCAATAAGCATACAAGAAGAAATATCTCTAAACTCTCTCCCCCTTTTGTCATTTCCAAAGAAAGAGAGATCAATTCAAGGCATGGGACAAAATGCTTGATACCAATAATATCAAGAGTATTTTGAATGCATGTAATCAAGTGTAATATGCACAATCAAGTTCACATACATGTATTCAAGCACAAAAGCATAAGTGTATCCAATTTTAGCATTTTAGCACAAGTCATCAAATTTACTACATGAAATTTATGAGCAAAGGATAATGAATGATATGCAATCTACTCATAAATCATGTTAGCATAAGATGTGCTTAGAATCTAAAACATCAATAGTAATTAAGCATAAATTCAAGCACGTACATACAAGCTCATACCAATTGTTAAAGATATGTAATGATAAAGCATACCAATTGTTATCACAAAATAAATCAAACGAAATTGTATTCTAAAATTTCTCCTCATTTTCAAAATAAAGATTAATCAATATAAGGCACACACAATTTTACATGAAAGGTACAAGCTATATCAAGGATAGGCACATAAATAAGCATCTATGAAAGTTAAAAAAAATCTTTAGCAATTTTGATATCAATTGTTAGCAATTTTATTCAACAACTTTCATAGAACAAACATACTTTAAGCATATGAAAGATTCATTCAATACATACATAAATGACAATAGTAATCATTCATAAGTTATCCTATCCAAATAAGAACCAAAAGCTCACATGTATATAATAAATCATAAGTACTAATGAGCAATGATGTTCAATCATCATGTCCTAACAAAGTTTATATAAACATGTTTTTTTTTTTTAAACATGATGAGCACATATGCTATAGCAAAGAAATAATGAAAGCATAATTATTCAATTATAATCCAAATTATTTCAATGTATAGCAATGTATTTCATCTAAACATATGCAAGTAATCAAACATATATTTATTTCAAACAAAATCACACAAGCATATGAAAGAACATTTCAAAACATGTATAGCAATTTACCCCAAAAAAATGCAAACCTTTAGACACAATATGGTACATGCTATCTCAATGGATTCAATCAATGAACATGTATAAAGAAATCAATCAATTTAACTCATATCCATGTTCAAGGATTCATGCATTGACCAAATATTCATGCATTGAAACTATCAATCTCATCAAAACAATTAAGAACTAGGCATGAATATCAATGAAGGTGAATTAATCAATCTAAGCTTTCAAAAAATATTAGAACAATATCTACCAAGTAGCTTGGTGATTAATTTGTGCAATGTGTTCACAAATCATATATTTGCACATGTTAAAGCCAGCATGTATATGTACTCAAACTCATACATCATATCATAAAGTTAATACATTTACCTCCATCCATGTCAAGCTTTGTTGTTGTGCTCATTTGACTTTTAATTCTCCAATCCACTTCATTTGAGCAAAACTAGGCTTGATTGATGAGGATGACATGCTTCACTCGCTATACTTGAAATTCCAAAATTGTAGGGTCATTCATACTCACTTCAAGTTCTCATGGCATAGACTTAGAAAATATTCTTGACAAAGAAATGTTCATTAATAGCATCAAGAATATCAATTGATCAAAATTATACCAATTGTTAGAAAACAATTCCATATTCTAAGTCATTATAGACAAAAGAACACTTATTCACTAAGCATAAGTTGTCAATTGCAAGGGAGATATATACTTAAGCTAGAGACCATATATCAATTTAAGCATTAAATAGCACAAGAATGGCACTAATGCAAAAGTTCTCATGTAATGTGAAAAAAATCAAACCTTTTAGATCATTCATGAACACAAAATAGACATATTCAATATTCATATATATTCAATAAATCACCAAGGAATATGTCAAAAAAAATTTTTAGGCCATATAAAAATTAAAAGCTCAAGGAAGACATATTTATAAAAAAAAATTCAAGAAAATTTTAGCACAATAGCATAAATATGTCTACACAAATTATAGGCCATAATCAATAATGACTTAAGCAAAAAAATAAGCATCATAAGAAATTCATTTACTTAAGTCATGTTGCAACAATGTCAAGTCAAGAAAAACCACATTTATCATGTATACACACACTTGACAGGAACAATAGATGAACCAATAACACATATCATTTACAAGCAACAAGTTCATCATATTTTAAATCACAAATCAAGAGATATATCAATTGAGCACAAGATCCAAAATATTTCACAAAATTAATAAAACATTTAAGCACAAAAATAAGCATATTTCACAAAATATCTTTCACAATCAAGAGATAAACAATTCAAGCATTTTAAATCACAAGCATTAAGGTTAAATTGAATTAATGATCATACAAGCATATATCTTGACCAAGACTAGAGATGAACCAAGAATCAATATATTCCATTTAAGCACATAATGTTCATTAATTCATCAACACAAAAGAAGAAATAAATCTTGAATTAATAAGGATAAAGAATTAAAGCATATTTCAAGACTATAAAAAAAATCAAAAGATGAACAATCAAACATCAATATTTAAGATTTAAGCACAAGAGCAAGCACATTACAAAGATATTTCACAAATTAAGAAATAAAGAATTTAAGCACTTTAAAATCACAAGTATTAAGGTCAAGTTGAATCAATCATCGTATGAGCACATACCTTGACCAAAAATATAGATGAACAAAGAATCAATATATATATCACTTAAGCATAGGATGTTCATCAATTCACAAATCAAAAGATATAACAATTTAAAATATAAAAAAATTTTCACACTATCCAAGCATTGAGAACAAATTGAGTAATTTTAATCAATATGGTCATATATAAGCATGTTCAACAATTACAAATAAATGTGAATAAAAGTCACAAATATCATTGCCATCTTGCTAAAATCATTCAAACAAGTATATTTATGCAAAATACCATAGGATAAATCATTCAAAGCTTAATAGGTTTAGGATTTTGATTTTTTCACTTTAAAACTCATTTTTGCTTGAAAAATACCTTAATAAATCTCAAAACTAGTCAAGCTCATTTTTAACCAACTTGAACCATTCCAAAAAATTTCAAATGACAAAACAAAGTTGTTCAAGTGGTTATTTGGCATTAGAAACAAGAAAATCAAAAAGTCAACTCTTAATCCCTATATTTCCTTGAAAAAGGCTATTAAGAAAAGTAAATATATTTAAACCCACATTTAAGTTTTTCAACCCATTTAGAAAAGTTTTATATCACAATTAATTTCAACAAGCAACTCAAACATACTTAAGAGTAAAATAAATGCATATTCAATTCAAGCTCACATTTTTTTATAAGATTATGCAACATATGTCTTGTTATCAATGTCAACCAAATTTTACATAATCAATCAAGCATTCAAATTTCATCAAGAATAGGTACCTAAATTCAAATTCTCTTCAAATAAAGTTTAGAGGTTACCCATCTCCATTGTGTGTCTAGAGTATTCAATCTTCAATCTCACATTGTGGCTCCTTGCTCTAGCACACTTACAAGAGACAATCTCATTTGATTTTTGGTACCCAAATTGCTTTGGGTCCTTGAGAGTTAGTGAGCAAGTCTCTCATTCCTTTAGGAACCCATACTTGCCTAATTCTAAATAGAACTTTTCTTTTAATAGGACAAGTATGTATAGTATGACCATAAAAATTACAAAAATTTCATTTAATCATTTTAGCACTTAAACTCTTATCTAAAGCTCTTGTTTTTCATTCATCAAAACATCAAATTTCTTTTTCAAATCAAAATTTCCTTTTTTCTAAAATTTTATACCTATTTTGAGAGGTTTCAAAATCTCTTTTTCATTTTTCATTTTTTTTCCAAAACATTTTTTGCATTCATTAAAAACTCATTCTCTACATTCAACTTTGAAATCATTTTCTTATATTTCCTCTTCATTGATTCATATTCAAGATATAGCTCATTATAAGCATCTTGCAATTCATCAAAAGCATATGAATTTGAATCAATAGAATTAGAGGTTACCTCCGGATCTTCAAGAACCATGAGACATGATGCATTTCAATTGGATTGTTGTCCTTCATGTATTTCATCCAATTTCTCCCATATCTCATTTGAGGTTGGACACTTTGATACCAAGTTGAATTTGTGAGAGTCAAGAGCTCCATATAGTAAGCACTTGGCCTTGGCATCATCCATCACTTGCCTCATGCAGTTTGCATCAATTGAAAGATTCCAAACCCTTTTTCAACCACATTCCAAGCTCTAAAATCTTGGGCCATTATGAACATCTTCATCCTCTTTCTCTATTCATAAAATTTAAATTTATCAAACATAGGAGCTTTGAAGACTTCCTCACCATCTTGAAACCTAAGTTGAGCCATAGGATCTTTACTCAAGGTGGTTAAACTTATAAAAAAGAGACCAAAGCTCTAATACCAATTGTTAGCTTTTTAGTGAGATGGTGATCCAAGAGAGGGGTGAATTGGATTTCTCCAAATTCTTCCCAAACAATTATTTCAATATAGTTGAATGGAAATTAAAATAATAAGCAATTTTGATGAAAATATAATGCAAACAATAACAATTAATGAACCTAAAATCAAATATAAACAATAATAAATTGTAAGGAGATAGGAATAGAGAAATTAAACATAATGATATATAGAGGTTTGATCCTCTCCACAAGGTACCTACATCCTCTCTTCTTGGTTGTCCACACCAAAGCTTCAATCCACTATTCTTGAATTGAAAATACAACCTATATTTTTCTTTCTAAGGCTTAAGATAGAAACCTATACCCTTTGTAGTATTTTACCCAATCTCACTACAAAACTCTCAAGATGATACCTCACCTCCTATTCTCTTCCACCCTTGTATATCAAAGGTAATTTTGCAAATAATAGAATAACCGCTTTAAGGCTAAGTGTTTGCTAAGCTTAAGTACAAGAAAATGATGAATGAACAACAAATATAATTTGGATACAATAAATACAAATATATGGACTTTGAAGCTCTAAAAACTCTTGATTCTTTGAGAGAATGAAAATATGGCTTATTGCCTCTTGCTCTCTTAATTCATCATTCTTCTAGGTGTGTTGGAGTGCCCAATTTAATAGAAATTGAAGGAGTAGCCATTGGGGATGCTTGGGAGAAGAAAATAGCCATTGAAAGCATGAAAAAACAACCGTTGGTGTGATTCTGCCTAGACCCGATCGATCCCTTCCTTGAGGGGATTGATTGGTTCAAGTTTTATGCCATTTCATGCTTAAAAAGCATGACGCAATTGATCCCTTCCATGAAGAGATCGATCTTGTCAATGGTTGGGTGGTTGTCTCCTGTTTTGCACTCTACTCACTAATTTGATCATATCTTGAGCTATACAAATCCAAATTACAAACTGTCTGAAGATTTAGAAACTATATTAAAGGGCTTTCTATCCATATAAAGTTCATTACCTAATTCACTGTGTACAAATTATAGTGAATTTTCAAATTTACCCCTTATACAGTTTTTAGACAACTACAGAGTTTCTAGTAAAAATTTAAAATCTTTTCTTAGAAAATTTGGATTTTAATTTTGTTTCATCCATTAGAAATCAGACTCAAAGAGCTTTCCAACCATATAAAATTCAAATATTAAAACTTTGTGAATTAATACATAAAAATGAAACAAATTCAATGTTGGAAAACTTTGTTCTTGTAAAACAACTTTCTTAAGTTAATCTATTTCTCAAAACCAATATTATTAAAATTGTATTAAGTCCAAAATGAATAAATTCACTTTAAAAAAAGCAATTGGACTTTCATTTAAGCTCAAATAAATAATCTTTAAAGGTAGATTTGGTTTGAGAAATATGAAAACAAAGAAAGGTTTGTTTAAGCTTTGAAAATCATATTATTTATTTAGTACCAAAATATAAAACTTAAGAACATGTACTAAATAAATATTTTTCAAAATATTGATCAGGCTTATTTAGCTTAATGTTTTGTCATTTCAAAATAAGGATCAATTCAAGGCTAACATTAAGAGATTTAAAATATAAATATTTTTACCAAACTAGTTCAAATAGTTATAACAATTTGAATAATTATTTATTTCAAATCGTTATGACCATTTGTTTTGTCATAAAACAATTGTTTCTATTGATATAGTTTTATTTGGAATACAATAATGCTAATTTATTAATATTCTAAAAATTAATAAGTAACGAATTTAAAAAATAAATCTATTGGCTTGAGCAATGCAAATAGTTATAACTATTTGAACAATTATCTATTTCAAATTGTTATGACCTTTTGTTTTGTCACAAGACAATTGTTTCTATTCATACAAGTTTATTTGGAATAGTATAATTCTAATTTATCAATATTTCAAAAATTTATAAGTAAGAGATTTAAAAACTAAATCTATTTATCGAACAAGTTCAAATAGTTATGATTATTTGAATAATTACCTATTTCAAATTGCTATAACATTTTGTTTTGTCATAAAATAATTTTTTCTATTCATACATGCTTATTTCAATTAAAATAATACAAATTTATTAATATTCATACAATTAATAAATAAAAAGATTTAAAAAATAACTACATTTACCAAATAAATTCAAATAGTTCTAACTATTTAAATAAATATTTATTTCAAATTGTTATGACTTTTTGTTTTGTCATAAAAAAATTGTTTTTGTTCATACAAGCTTATTTGAATTAAAATAATATTAATTTATTAACATTTTGACAATTAATAAGTAACAGATTTAAAAAATAAATATGTTTATTAAACAAGTTTAAATAGTTATAACTATTTAAATAATTATCTATTTCAAATTGTTATGATCTTTTATTTCGACATAAAACAATTATATCAGTTCATATAGGCTTATTCAAAATAAAATAATACTATTTTGTTAATATTCCAAAAATTAATGAGTAAGAGATTTAAAAAATAAATTTATTTACCAAACAAGTTTAAATATTTATGACTATTTGAATAATTATCTATCTCAAATAATTATGACATTTTGTTTTATCATAAACCAATTGTTTCTGTTCATACAAGCATATTCAAAATAAATATTACTAGTTTATTAATATTTCAAAAATTAATATGTAAAAGATTTAAAAAATAAAATCTGTTTACCGAGCAAGTTCAAATAATTATGCTTGTTTGAACAATTATTTATTTCAAATAGTTATGATCCTTTATTTTATCATAAAACAATTGTTTCTATTCATGCAACTTTATTTAGAATAAAATAATACTAATTTATTAATATTCTAAAAATTAATATGTAAGAGATTTAAAAAATAAATTTGTTTACTGAACAAGTTCAAATAGTCATGTCTATATGAACAATTTTCTATTTCAAATCATTATGACCTTTTGTTTTGTCATAAAATAATTGTTTCTATTCATGCAAAATTATTCAAAATAAAATAATACCAATTTATTAATACTTTAAAAATTAATAAGAGATTTAAAAACTAAATTTGTTTACCGAAACAACTTAAATAGTTATTATTATTTGAATAATTATCTATCTAAAATCGTTATCATATTTATTTTGTTATAAAACAATTATTTCTTTTCATACAAGCTTATTCAGATTAAAATAATACTAATTTAATAATATTCCAAAAATTAATAAGAGCTTTGAAAAATAAATGTGTTTGCTAAACTAGTTTAAATAGTTAAGACTATTATAATAATTATCTACTTCAAATTGTTATGACCTTTTGTTTAGTCATAAAACAATTATTTCAGTTCATACAATCTTATTCAGAATAAAATAATAGTAATTTATTAACATTCAAAAAATTAATGAGCAAAAGATTTAAAAAATATAAATGTATTTATCAAATATGTTCAAATAGATTTGATTATTTGGACAATTATCTATTTAAAGTCATTATGATCTTTTGTTTTGTTATAAAATAATTGTTTCATTTCATAAAAACTTATTAGAAATAAAATAACACTACTTTATTAATATTTCAAAAATTAATAAACAAGGGATTTAAAACTAAAGTTGTTTTCTAAACTAGTTTAAATAGTTAGGACTATTGGAACAAATATCAATCTCAAATCATTATGATCTTTGTTTCCTCATAAAGCAATCATTTTCTAATCATACTAATACTGATTAAATAATATTCCAAAACTTAGTGAAGGATTTAAAAAATAAATGTATTTGTCAAACTAGTTCAAATAGTTAGGACTATTAGAATAATTATTTATTTCAAATAGTTCTAACATTTTGTTTAGTCATATAATAATTGTTTCAATTCATACATGCTTATTCAGAATAAAATAATACTAATTTATTAACATTCCAAAAATTAATAAGCAAGAGATTTGAAAAGATAAATGTGTTTACCGAACAAGTTCAAAGAGTTATGACTATTTGAACAATTATCAATTTAAAATTATTAAGACCTTTTGTTTTTTCATAAAACAATTGTTTTAGTTCAGAAAAGCTTATTCAAAAGAAAATAATACCACTTTATTATTATTTCGAAAGTTAATTATTAAGAGATTTAAAAAATAAATTAATTTACTGAATAAGTTCAAATAATTATGGCCATTTGACCAACTATTTATTCCAAATTATTATTACCTTTTGTCTATCATAAAGCAATTATTTTTCAAAAAATAAATCTGTTTATCGAACCAGTTCAAAAAGTTTTGTCTATTTGAACAATTATCTATTTCAAATTGTTATAACATTTTATTTTATAATAAAACAATTGTTTCTATCCATACAAGCTTATTTAGAATAAAATAATACTAATTTAGTAATATTCTAAAAATTAATAACTAATAGATATAAAAAATAAATCTATTTACTGAACCATTGAAACAGTTAAGACTATATGAACAATTATTTATCTTAAATTGTTCTGACCTTTTGTTTTGTCATAAAATAATTATTTTAGCTCATAGAAGCTCATTCGAAATAAAGTAAAACTAATTTATTAATATTTGAAAATTTTATAAGAGATTTAGAAAATAATTTTATTTACTGAACTAGTTCAAATAATTATATCTATTTAAACAATTATCTATTTCAAATAATTATTAGTTTTTATTTTGTAATAAAACAATATTGTTTGTTAATATAAGTTTGTTCAAAATAAAATAGTACTAATTTATTAATATTTATCAAACTAGTTCAAATAGTTATAACTATTTGAGCAATTATTTATTTCAAATTGTTATGACTTTTTGTTCTATTATAAAGCAATAGTTTTTGTTCATACAAGCTTATTCGGATTAAAATAACACTAATTTATTAATATTTCAACAATTAATAAGTAAAATATTTAAAACATAAATATGCTTATCGAACTAGATTAAATAGTTATGACTATTTGAATAATTATCTATTCAAATTGTTATGACATTTTATTTTGTCATAAAAAAATCATTTCGATTCATATAAGCTCATTCAAAATAAAATAATACTAAGTTATCAATATTCTGAAAATTAATAATTAAGAGATTTAAAAAATGAATATGTTTAATGAATAAATTTAAATTATTATGACTATTTGAATAATTATCTATTTGAAATCGCTATAACTTTTTGTTTTGTCATAAAATGATTTTTTTTCTATTCATATTATTTTGAATAAAATAATACAAATTTATTAATATTAAGACAATTAATAAGTAAAAGATCTAACAAATAAATCTATTTACCAAACAAGTTCAAATCTTTATGACTATTTGAACAATTATTTATTTCTAATTGTTATGACCTTTTGTTTTGTCATAAAGCAATTGTTTCTATTAATACAAGCTTATTCAGATTAAAAAAATATTAATTTATTAATATTTTGGCAAATAATAAGTAAAGATTTAAAAAATTTATATATTTATCGAACAAGTTCCAATGGTCATGACTATTTGAGTAATTAATTATTTTAAATCAATGTGACCTTTTTTTTTGTAATAAAACAATTGTTTTAGTTCATATAAGCTTATTTGAAATAAAATAATACTAATTTATTAATATTCTAAAAATTAATGAGTAAGAGAATTAAAAAAATTAATCTCTTTACCAAACATGTTTAAATAGTTATGCTATCTGAATAATTATCTATTTCAAAAAATTATGACTTTTTTATTTTGTCATAAAATAGTTGGTTTATTCATGCAAGCTTATTTCGAATAAAATAATATAAATTTATTTATATTTCAAAAATTAATAAGTAAAAATTTAAAAAATAAATATGTTTTCTGAACACATTCAAATAGTTATGACTATTTAAATAATTATCTATTTCAAATTGTTATAACCTTTTGTTTTGTCATAAACCAATTGTTTCTATTCATAAAAGCTTATTCAAAATAAAATAATATTAATTTATTAAAATTTCAAAAAATAATAAGTAAAAGATTTAAAAAATAAATATGTTTACTAAGCAAGTTCGAATAGTTATGACCCTTCGAATAATTATTTATTTCAAATCATTTTGATCTTTTGTTTTCTCATAAAACAATTGTTTCTATTCATACACTTTTATTTGCAATAAAATAATACTAATTTATTAATATTCTAAAATTAATAAGTTGGAGATTTAAAAAATAAATCTAATTACTGAATAAGTTCAAATAGTTATGTTTATTTGAATTGTTATCTATTTCAAATCATTATGACATTTTGTTTCTCGTAAAATGATTGTTTCTATTCATACAAAATTATTAAGAATAAAATAATACTAATTTATTAATATTTCAAAAATTAATAAGAGATTTAAGAATTAAATCTATTTATCAAACCAATTCAAATACTTATGACTATTTGAACAATTATCTATCTCAAATCATTATGATCTTTGTTTTGTAATAAAACAATTGCTTCTATTCATACAAACTTATTCAAATTAAAATATTGCTAAATTAATAATATTCCAAAAATTAATAAGAGCTTTGAAAAATAAATGCGTTAATTGAACCAGTTCAAATAATTATTCTTTTTTTTTTAATTCTCTTACTCATTAATTTTTGAAATATTAATAAATTAGTATTATTTTACTTCAACTAGTCTTATATGACCTGAAACAATTATTTTATTACAAAAGAAAAGGTCATAATAATTTAAAATATATAATTATTTGAATAGTCATGACCATTTAAACTTGTTTGGCAAACATATTTATTTTTTAAATCTTTTACTTATTAATTGTTAAAATATTAATAAATTAAAATTATTTTAATCCAAATATGCTTGTATGAACAAAAACAATTATTTTATGACAAAATAAAAAGTCATTACAAGTTAAAATAAATAATTGTTCAAATAGTCATAACGATTTGAACTTATTCAATAAATAAATTTTATTTTTTAAATTTTTTACTTATTAATTCTCTTAATATTAATAAATTTATATTATTTTATTCGAAATAAGCTTGTATGAACATAAAAAATCATTTTTGTGACAAAATAAAAGGTTATAGCAATTTCAAAAAAATAATTATTCAAATAATCATAATTATTTAAACCTGTTCAGTAAATAGATTCATTTTTTAAATCTCTTAATTATTAATTTTTGCAATGTTAATAACTTAGTATTATTTTATTTCAAATAAGCTTATTTGAACATAAATAATTTTTTTATTACAAACTAAAAGGTCATAACGATTTGATCTAGTTTGATAAACATATTTATTTTAAAAAATTTTTACTTATTAATTGTCAAATTTAGTAAATTAGTATATTTTAACCCAAATAAGCTCGTATGAACATATAATAGAATAAAAAGTCATAATGATTTGAAGTAAATAATTGCTCGAGTAGTCATAACTATTTGAACTAGTTTGATAAATAGGTTTATCCTTTAAATCTCTTATTAATTTTTGAAATATTAATAGGATTAGTATTATTTTATTCCAAACAAAGTTATATGCACTAAAGCATTTGTTTTATGATAAAACAAAAAGGTTATAACGATTTGAAATAGATAATTATTCAAATAGTTGTAATTATTTGAACTGGTTAGCTAAAAATAATTATTTTTTAAATCTCTTACCTATTAATTTTTGAAAAATTAATAAATTCATTTTATTTTATTCTGAATAAGCTAGTATGAATTAAAAAAAATGTTTTATGACAAAACAAAAGGTCATAATGATTTGAAATAAATAATTGTTTATATAGTCTTAACTATTTGAATTGGTTTGGTAAACAAATTTATTTTTTTAAAATCTCTTAGTTATTAATTTTTGAAATATTATTAGATTAGAATTATTTTATTTCAAATAAGCTAGTACGAACAAAAATAATTATTTTGTGACAGAACAAAAGGTTATAATGATTTGAAGTTTACAATTGTTCAAACAATTATAACTATTTGAACTAATTTGGTAAACAGATTTATTTTTTAAATCTCTTTATTTGAACTAATTCGGTAAACAGATTTATTTTTTAAATCTCTTATTAATTTTTGAAAGATTAATAAATTATTATTATTTTATTCGAAATAAACTTGAATGTTCAAAAACAATTGTTATATGACCAAACAAAAGGTAATAATGATTTGAAATAGATAATTGTTTACATGGCCATAATTATTTCAACCGATTCAGTAAATAGATTCACATTTTAAATCACTTACTTATTAATTTTTGAAATATTAATAAACTAGTATTATTTTATTTTGAATAGGCTTGTATGAATTGAAACAATTGCTTTATGACAAAACAAAGGGTCATAATGATTTGAAATAGATAATTATTCATAAAGTCTTAATGGTTTGAACTACTTTGGCAAACCGATTTATTTTTTAAATCTCTTAGTTATTCATCTTTAAAATATTATTAAATTAGTATTATTTGATTTCAAAAAAGCTTATATGAACTAAAACAATTATTTAATAACAAAACAAAAGGTTATAATGATTTTAAACATATAATTATTCAAATAGGACCTGGTTTAGTAAACAGATTTAATTTTTAAATCTAGTACTTATTAATTTTTGAAATATTAATAAATTAGTATTATTTTATTTTGAATATGCTTATATGATGAAAAACAATTGTTTTATGATAAAACAAAAGTTCAAAATGATTTGAAATAGTAATTGTTCAAATGGCCAAAATTATTTGAAATGATTCGATAGACTAACTTATTTTTAAATCTCTAACTTATCAATTTTTGAAATATTAATAAAGTAATATTATTTTATTTCAAATAAGCTTTTATGAACTGAAACAATTGTTTTATGATAAAAGAAAATGTCATATTTATTTTAAATAGATAATTATTCAAATAGTCATAACTATTTAAACTTATTTTCTAAACAGATTTATTTTTTAAATTTCTTGCTTATTATTTTTCTAAATGTTAATAAATTAGAATTATTTTATTTGGAGTAAGCATGTATGAATTAAAAAATTATTTTATGACTAAACAAAAGGTTAGAACAATTTAAAATAGATAATAGTTCTAATAGTCTTAACTATTTGAACTAATTCAACAAACACATTTATTGTTTAAATCTCTTACTTATCAATTTTTATTATATTATTAATTTTGCAATATTTTGCTCCAAATAAGCTTGTATGAATAGAAACAATTATTTTATGATAAAATAAATATCATAATGATTTGAGATAGATAGTTGTTCAAACAGTCATAACTATTTGAACTGGTTCAATAAATAGATTTAATTTTAAAATCTCTTATTAATTTTTGAAATGTTAATAAATTAGTATTATTTTATTCTGAATAATTTAATATGAATAAAAACAATTATTTTACAACAAAACAAAATGTCATAATGGTTTAAAATAGATAATAGTTCAAATGGACATAACTATTTAAACTTGTTCGGTGAACAAATTTATTTTTTAAATCTCCAACTTACTAACTTTTAGAATATTAATAAATTAGTATTATTTTATTTCAATTAAGCTTGTATGAATAGAAGCAATTGTTTTATGACAAAACAGAATATCATAACGATTTGAAATAAATAATTATTCAAATAGTCAAACTATTTGAACTCGTTTGGTAAACAGATTTATTTTTAAAATTTTTTACTTATTAATTTTTGGAATTTTCATAAATTAGTATTATTTTATTCTAAATAAGCTTTTATGAACAAAAATAATTGGTTTATGACAAAACAAATTGTCATAAAAATTTGAAATAGATAATTGTTCAAATAGTCAAACTATTTGAAAGTGTCAAGAAAACATATTTATTTTTAAAATTTTTACTTATTAATTTTTGGAATATTAATAGATTTATATTATTTTATTCAAAATAAGCTTGCATGAACAAAAACAATTATTTTGTGACAAAACAAAAGGTCACAATGATTTAAAATAGATAATTGTTCAAAGAGTCATAATTATTTGAATTAGTAAGGTAAACAAAATTATTTTTTTAAATCTCTTACTTATTAATTTTTGAAATATTAATAAATTCATTTTTTTATTCCAAATATGCTAGTATGAATTGAAAATTTTGTTTTATGATAAAACAAAAGGTCATAATGTTTTGAAATAGATAATTGTTATTATAGTCTTAAATATTTGAACTGGTTTAGCGAACAAATTTATATTTAATTCTCTTAGTTATTAATTTTTGAAATATTATTATATTAGTATTATTTTATTTTGAATAAGCTTCTATGAACAAAAATAATTGTTTTATGATAGAACAAGATGTTAGAACAATTTGAAGTATACAATTGTTCAATAGTCATAACTATTTAAACTGGTTTGGTAAACAGATTTATTGTTTAAATTTCTTATTAAGTTTTGAAAGATTAGTAAATTAGTATAATTTTATTCCAAATAAGCTTGAATGATAAAAAACATTGTTATATGACCAAACAAATTGTAATAATGTTTTGAAATAGATAATTATTGAAATGGCCATAATTATTTGACATGATTTGGTAAATAGATTCACTTTTTAAATCACTTATTAATTTTTGAAATATTGGTAAATTTATATTATTTTATTTTGAATAAGTTTGCATGGACTAAAATGATTGTTTAATGACAAAACAAAAGGTCATAACAATTTGAAACAGATAATTATTCATGTAGTCTAATTGTTTGAATTGCTTCGGCAAATAGATTTATTTTTTATATCTCTTAGTTATTTTTTGGAATATTATTAAATTAGTATTATTTTATTTTGAATAAGCTTGTATGAACTGAAACTATTATTTTATAATAGAACAAAAGGTTATAATGATTTGAAATAGGTAATTACTCAAATAGGAACGAGTTCGGTAAACAGATTTATTTTTTAAATCTCTTATTAGTTTTTGAAAATTAATAAATTAGTTTATTTTATTTCAAATAAGCTTGTATGATGAAAAAAAATTGTTTTATGACAAAACAAAAGTTCATAACGCTTTAAAATAGATAATTGTTAAATTACCATTATTATTTGAACTGATTTGGTAAATAGATTCACTTTTTAAATCACTTACTTATAAATTTTTAGAATAGTCATAAATTATTATTATTTTATTTCAAATAAGTTTATATGAATTGAAACAATTTTTTTATGACAAAACAAAAGGTCTTAACAATTTTAAATATACAATTGTTCAAATAGTCGTAACTATTTGAATTTGTTCAGAAAATAAATTTATTTTTTAAATCTATTGCTTGTTAATTTTTGAAATATTAATAAATTAGTATTATTTTATTTTAGATAATCTTTTTTGAACTAAATGATTGTTTTATGACAAAACAAAATATAATAAAAATTTTAAATAAGTAATTGTTCAAATAGTCATAGCTGTTTGAGCTTATTTAGTAAACAATTTTATTTTTTCAAATCTCTTGCTTACTAATTTTTTGAATGTTAATATGTTTGAATTACTTTATTTTGAATAAGCTTGTACGATATGAAACAAAAATTTTATGATTAAAAAAAGGTCAAAACAATTCAAAATAGATAGTTATTCTAATAGTTTTAGCTATTTGAACTAGTTTAACAAACACATTTATTTTTTAAATCTCTTACTTATTAAGTTTTGGAATATTTTTCAATTAGTATTATTTTAACCGAATAAGCTTCTATGATTAGAAATAATTATTTTACACAAAACAAAGATCATAACAATTTGAGATTGATAATTGTTCAAATAGTCATAACTATTCAAATTGGTTTGATAAACAAATTTTTTTATATCTTTTAGTTTTTAATTTTTGAAATATTAATAAATTAGTATTATTTATTTCGAATAAGCTTGTATGATAAAAAACAATTGTTTATAACAAAACAAAAAAGTCATAACAATTTGAAATAAATAATTGTTCAAATGGCCATAATTATTTTAACTGATTCAATAAACAAATTTATTTTTTAAGTCTCTTATTAATTTTAGAAATATTAATAAATTAGTATTATTTTATTCCGTATAAAATTGTATTAGCTAAAACAATTGTTTTATGACAAAACAAATGGTCATAATGATTTTATATAGACAATTATTCAAATAGGAATAACTATTTAAACTTGTTCAGTAAATATATTTATTTTTTAAAATCTCCTTCTTATTAATTTTTTGAATGTTGATAAATTAGTATTAATTTATTTCTAATAAGCTTGTATAAACTTAAGCAATTGTTTTATGACTAAACAAAAGGTTAGAACAATTTAAAATAGATAATTGTTATAATGTCTTAACCATATGAACTGGTTTGGTAAAGAAATTTACTTTTCAAACTCTTACTTATTAATTTTTTAAATATTATTAAATTTGTATTATTTTATTCCAAATAAGCTTATACAAATAAAAAATTATTTTATGACAAAACAAAAGGTCATAACAATTTGGAATTGATAATTGTTATATAGTCTTAACTATTTGAACTAATTTCATAATTAAATTTATTTTTTATTTTCTTGGTTATTAAGTTTTAGAATATTATTAAATTAGTATTATTTTATTTCGAATAAAATAGTATGAACAGAGTCAATTATTTGATGACAAAACAAAAGGTTATAATGATTTGAAATAGATAATTATTCAAATAGCCAAAATTATTTGAAATGGTTTGGTAAAAATATTTATTTTTTAAATCTCTTACTA
This sequence comes from Durio zibethinus, assembly GCF_047325235.1. NCBI lineage: Eukaryota > Viridiplantae > Streptophyta > Magnoliopsida > Malvales > Malvaceae > Durio > Durio zibethinus. The sequence goes on from NC_143189.1 coordinate 123,897, forward strand.
ATTAATTTTCTAAATATTAATAAATTAGTATTATTTTATTTCGAACAAACTTATATGAACAAAAATAATTGTTTTATCACAAAACAAAAAGTAATAACAATTTGAAATAGATAATTGCTCAAATAGTTATACTTATTTGAACGATTCGATAAATAGAATTATTTTTTAAATCTCTTACTTATAAAATTTTGAAATATTAACAAATTTGTTTTATTTCATTCTAAATAAACATTTATGAGCTGAAATAATTGTCTTATGACAAAACAAATGTCATAACGGTTTGAAATAGATAATTGTTCATATAGTCTTAACTAATTGAATTGGTTTGACAAACATATTTATTTTTTAAATCTCTTAGTTATGAATTTTCATAATATTATTAAATTAGAATTATTTTTATTTTGAATAAACTTATATGAACAGAAATAATTATTTTATGATAAAACAAAAGATTATAATTATTTGAAATAGATGAATGTTCAAATAGTCATAACTATTTGAATTGGTTCATTAAACAGATTTATTTTTTAAATCTCTTACTAATTCTTGAAATATTAATAAATTAGTATTATTTTATTTCAACTAAGCTTGTAGGTTGAAAAAAAATTGTTTTATGATGAAACAAAAGGTAATAACAATTTTATTTCAAATAACCTTGTATGTTGAAAAACAATTGTTTTATGAGAAAATGAAAGGTAATAACATTTTGAAATAGATAATTGTTCAAATGGCCATAATTATTTGAACTGTTCGATAAACTGATTTATTTTTTTAAATCCATTATTAATTTTTGAAATATTAATAAAGTAGTATTATTTTATTTTGGATAAGCTTTTTATGAATTGAAACAATTGTTTTATCACAAATCAAAAGTTCATAATGATTTTAAATAGATAATTGTTCAAATAATCATAACTATTTGAACTTGTTTGATAAAAGGATTTATTTTTTCAAATCTCTTGCTTATTAATTTTTTGAATGTTAATAAATTAGTATTATTTTATTTCGAATAAATTTGTATGGACTGAGACAATTATTTTATGAATAAACAAAAGGTTAGAATGACTTGAAATAGATAATTATTCTAATAGTGTTAACCATTTGAACTGATTCAACAAACACATTTATTTTTTAAATCTCTTACTTAATAATTTTTGAAATATTATTAAATTAGTATTGTTTTTATTCGAATAAGCCTGTATGATCAAAAACAATTTTTTTATGACAAAACAAAGATCATAATGATTTGAGATTGATATTTGTTCAAATAGTTTTAACCATCTGAATTGGTTCAAAAAACAACTTTAGTTTTTAAATCTTTTCCTTAATAATTGTTGAAATATTAATAAAGTAGTATTATTTTATTTTAGATAAGTTTTTTTGAATTGAAACAATTGTTTTATAATAAATCAAAAGGTCATAATAATTTTAAATAGATAATTGTTCAAATAGTCATATCTATTTGAGCTTGTTCGATAAATAGATTTATTTTTTTAAATCTCCAATTAATTTTTCTAATGTTAATAAATTAACTTTTTTTATTCCAAACAACCTAGTATGAATTGAAATAATTGTTTTATGACTAAATAAAAGGTTAGAACAATTTGAAATAGATAATTATTCTAGTAGTCTTAACTATTTGAATTGGTTTGGCAAGACACATTTATTTTTATTATTAAATTATTATTATCCTAATTCGAATAAGTTTATATGAAAAAAAACAATTTTTCTATGACAAAATAAAGATCAGAATGACTTGAGATAGATAATTGTTCAAATAGTCATAACTATTTGAATGGTTTGGTAAATAGATTTAGTTTGTAAATCTCTTATTAATTTTCAAAATATTAATAAATCAGTATTATTTTATCTTGAATAATTATGTATGAACAGAAATAATTATTTTATGACAAAACAAAAAGGTCATAACGATTTCAAATAGATAATTGTTCAAATGGACATGACTATTTGAACTTGTTTGGTAAACAGATTTATTTTTTAAATCTCCTACCTATTAATTTTCAAAATATTAATAAATTAGTATTATTTTATTTCAAATAAACTTGTATGAATAGAAACAGTTGCTTTATGACAAAACAAAAGATCATAACTATTTGAAATAAATAATTGTTCAAACAATCATAACTATTTGAGCTTGCTCGGTAAACAAATTTATTTCTTAAATCTTTTACATATTAATTTTTGGAGTATTAATAAATTAATATTATTTTATTTCGAATAAGCTTTATGAATAAAAACAATTGGTTTATGACAAAATAAAAGGTCATAAATATTTGAAATAGATAATTGTTTAAATAGTCATAACTATTTGAACATGTTTAGAAAATAGATTTACTTTTTAAATTTCTACTTAATAAATTTTGGAATATTAACAAATTTATATTATTTTATTCAAAATAAGCTTGTAGGAATAGAAACAATTGTTTAATGATAAAACAAAAGATCATAACAATTTGAAATAGATAATTGTCTAAATAGTCATAACTATTTAAACTTGTTCGATAAATAGATTCATTTTTTAAATCTCTTGCTCATTAATTTTTAGAACATTAATAAATTAGTATTATTTTTATTTCAAATAAGCTTATATGAATTGGTACAATTGTTTTATAATGAAACAAAAGGTCATAATGATTTGCAGTAGATAGTTATTTAAATAGTTATGACTATTTAGAGTTGTTTGATAAGCATATTTATTTTTAAAATGTTTTACTTATTAATTGTCTAAATATTAATAAATAATATTATTTTAATTCGAATAAGCTTGTATGAACAGAAACAATTTAAAAAAATAATTGTTCAGATAGTCAAAGCTATTTGAACTTATTCGGTAAATAGATTTATTTTTTAAATTTTTTACTTTTTAATTTTTTGAATATGAATAAATTTTTATTATTTTATTTGAAATAAGCTTCTACGAATAGAATAAATTGTTTTATGACAAAACAAAAGGTTATAATGATTTGAAATAGATAATTATTCAAATAGTCATAACTATTTGAACTTGTTTGGTGAATAGATTTATTTTTTAAATCTCTTATTAATTTTCATAATATTAATAAATTAGAATTATATTATTTCAAATAAGCTTGTATGAATAGAACCAATTATTTTGTAATAAAACAAATGGTTATAATAATTTGAAATAGATAATTATTCAAACAGTCATAACTATTTACATTAGTTAGGCCAACTGATTCTTTTTTTAAATCCATTGCTTATTAATTTTTATAATAGTAATAAATTAGCATTACTTTATTCTAAATAAGACAGTATGAACAAAAACATTTGTTTTATGATAAAACAAAAGGTTATAACGATTGGAAATAGGTAATTGTTTAAATAGGCATAATTATTTTAATTGGTTCAGCAAACAAAATTATTTATTAAATATTTTATTGATTAATTTTTGAAATATTAATAAATTTATTTTATTTTATTTTATTCTAAATAAGGTAGTAAGAATTGAAAAAATTATTTTACGATAAAACAAAATGTCATAACAATTTAAAATAAAGAATTATTTATATAGCCTTAACTATTTGAACCAGTATAGTAAATAAATTTATTTTTTAAATCTATTAGTTATTAATTTTTTGAATATTATTACATTAGTATTTTTTCATTTTGATTAAACTTGTATGAATAGAAATAATTGTTTTATGACAAAACAAAAGGTTATAAGAAATTCGAATACAAATAGTCATATCTATTTGAATTGATTTGATAAACATATTTATTTTTTAAATTTCCTACTTATTAATTTTCAAATATTAATGAATTAATATTATTTTATTATGAATAGGCTACTATGATGAAAAACAATTGTTTTAAGACAAAAAAAAGTTCATAACGATTTGAAATAGATAAATGTTTAAATGGCCATAATTATTTTAACTGATTCGATAAATTGATTTTTTTTTTAAATCTTTAACTTATCAATGGCAAAAAAAAGTTCACAACAATTTGAAATAGATAAATGTTTAAAAGGCCATAATTATTTTAACTGATTCGATAAACTAATTTATGTTTTAAATCTTTAACTTATCAATTTTTAAAATATTAATAAAGTAATATTATTTTATTTAGGATAAGCTTTTATGATCTAAAACAATTGTTTTATGATAAAATAAAAGGTCATAATGATTTTAGATAGATAATTATCCAAATAGTCATAACTTTTTGAACTTGTTCGGTAAATAGATTTATGTTTTAAATTTCTTGCTTATTAATTTTTTGAATGTTAATAAATTAGTGTTATTTTATTTTGAATAAACATGTATGAACTCAAACAATTATTTTATGACTAAACAAAAGGTCAAAACGATTTGAAATAGATAATTGTTCAAATAGTCTTAACTATTTGAACATTTGAACTAGATTGGCAAATACATTTATTTTTTAAATCCTTACTTATTAACTTTTAGAATATTATCAACTTAGCAATATTTTACTCTGAATAAGATTGTGAACAGAAATAAATGCTTTAGGACAAAATAAAGATCATAACAATTTAAGATAGATAATTGTTTAAATAGTCATAACTATTTAAACTAGTTCAATAAAGAGATTTAGTTTTATTAATTTTGGAAATAGTAATAAATTAGTATTATTTTATTATAAATAATTTTTTATGAATAGAAACAATTGTTTTATGACAAACAAAATGTTATAACAATTTGAAATAGATAATAGTTCAAATGGACTTGAGTATTTGAACTTGTTTGGTAAATTGATTTATTTTTTAAATCTCCAACTTATTAATGTTTAGAATGTTAATAAATTAGTATTATTTTATTGCAAATAAACTTGTATGAATATAAACAATTGCTTTATGACAAAACAAAAGATCATAGTGATTTAAAATAAATAATTGTTCAAACAGTCATAACTATTTGAACTCGCTCAATAAACAAATTTATTTTTTAAATCTTTTTCTTATTAATTTTGAAATATTAGTATTATTTTATTCCAAATAAGCTTGTTTGAATAGAAACAATTAGTTTATGGCAAAACAAATGGTCATAATGATTTGAAATAGATAATTATTCAAATAGTGATAACTATTTGAACGTGTTCAGAAAATAACATTATTTTCTAAAATTTTATTTATTAATTTTTGGAATATTAATCAATTAATATTTATTTATTTCAAATTGGGTTATATGAACTGAAACAATTATTTTATTACAAAACAAAAGGTCACAATAATTTGAAATAGATAATTATTCAAATAGTCATGACTATTTGAACTTGTTTGGTAAACATATTTATTTTTTAAATCTTTTACTTATAAATTGTCAAAATATTAATAAATTAATATTATTTTATTTTGAATAAGCTTGTATGAACAAAAACAATTGTTTTATTATAAAACAAAAAGTCATAACAATTTGAAATAAATAATTATTCAAATAGTAATAATGATTTGAACTTGTTCGGTAAACAAATTTATTTTTTAAATCTTTTACTTATTAATTGTCTTAATATTAATAAATTTGTATTATTTTATTTGAAATAAGCTTGTATGAACAAAATAATCATTTTATGACAAAGCAAAAGGTTATAGTGATTTCAAATAGATAATTGTTCAAATAATTATAATTATTTAAACTTGTTCAGTAAACAGATTTATTTTTTAAATCTCTTAATTATTAATTTTTAGAATATTAATAACTTAATATTATTTTATTTTGAATAAGCTTATATGAATTGAAATAATTTTTTTATGACAAAAGAAATGGTTATAATGATTTGAAATAGATAATTATTCAAATAGTCATGATTGTTTGATCTAGTTCAGTAAACATATTTATTTTTTTACAGTTTTTACTAATTAATTGTCAAAATATTAATAAATATGTATTTTTTTTAATATGAATAAGCTTGTATGAATAGAAACTATTGTTTTATAACAGAACAAAAAGTCATAATGATTTGAAATAAATAATTGGTTAGATAGTCTTAATTTGAACCAGTTTGATAAATAGATTTATTTTTTAAATTTCTTATTAATTTTTAAAATTTTAATAGATTAGTATTATTTTATTCTGAACAAATTTATATGAACAAAAACATTTGTTTTATGACAAAACAAAAAAGTCATAACAATTTGAAATAGGTAATTATTAAAATAATCATAATTATTTGAACTAGTTAGGTAAATAGAATTATTTTTTAAATCTCTTACTTATTAATTTTTGAAATATTAATAAATTTATTTTATTTTCTTCTAAATAAGCTAGTATGAATTGAAAATATTGTTTTATGACAAAATAAAAAGTCATAATGATTTGAAATAGATAATTGCTTATATAGTCTTAACTATTTTAACTAGTTTGGCAAACAATTTTACCTTTTAAATCTCTTATTAATTTTTGAAATATTATTAGATTAGTATTATTATATTTCGAAGAAGCTTGTATGAACAAAAATAATTATTTTATGATAGAACAAAAGGTTATAACAATTTGAAGTATACAATTGCTCAAATAGTCATAACTATTTGAATTGATTTGGTAAACAGATTTAATTTTTAGACCTCTTTCATATTAATTTTCCAAATGTTAATAAATTAGTATTAATTTTTTCTTAATAAGCTTGTATGAACTGAAACAATTGTTGTATGACTAAACACAAAATCTGAATGATTTGAAATAGTTAATTATTCTAATAATCTTAACCATTTGAATTGATTCAGTAAATAAATTTATTTTTTAAATATCTTACTTATTAATTTTGAAAATATTATTAAATTAATATTATTTTATTCCAAATAAAATTGTACGAACAAAACAATTGTTTTACAATAAAAGAAAATGTCATAACTATTTGAAATAGATAATCATTCATAGAGTCTTAATATTTAACTGGTTCGGCAAATAGATTTATTTTTTAGTTTTCATGGTTATTAAGTTTTGAAATATTATTAAATTAGTATTATTTTATTGTGAGTAAAATAGTATGAATAGAACCAATTGTTTGATGACAAAATAAAAGGTTTTATTGATTTGAAATAAATAATTATTGAAATAGTCAAAACTATTTGAAGTGGTTGGGTAAGCAAAATTACCTTTTAAATCTATTATGGATTTATTATCTAAATATTAATAAATTAATATTATTTTATTTTGAACAAACTTATATTAACAAAAACAATTGTTTTATGACAAAATAAAAAGTAAGAACGATTTAAAATAGATAATTGTTCAAATAGTTATAATTATTTGACTAAACAAAAACATAATTATAACTTTTTGAACTAGTTCAAATAATTATGATTATTTGAATAATTATCTATTTTAAAATCGTTATTACTTTTTGTTTTATTGTAAAATAATTGCTTTATCCATACAAGCTTATTTGGATTAAAATAATACTAATTTAATAATATTTCAAACATTAACAAGTAAGAGATTTAAAAATGAATTTGTTTATTGAATCAGTTTAAATGGTTAAACCTATTAGAACAATTATCTATTTCAAATCATTCTGACCTTTTGTTTAGTCATAAAACAATTGTTTCAGTTCATACAAGCTTATTCAAAATAAATTAATACTAATTAATAATATTTGAAAAATTAATAAGAAAGAGATTTAAAAAAATAAATCTGTTTATCAAACAAGTTCAAATAGTTATTACTATTTTAAAAATTGTCTATTTAAAACCTTTATAACCTTTTGATTTGTCATAAAACAATTGTTTCAGTTAATACAAGTGTAGATGAAATAAAATAATACTAATTTATTAATATTTCAAAAATTAATAATTAAGAAATTTAAAAAATAAATTTGTTTGTTGAATTAGTTAAAATAATTATGGCCATTTGAACGATTATCTATTTTAAATTGTTATGACCTTTTGTTTTGTCATAAAAAAATTGTTTTTGATCACACAAGTTTATTTGAAATAAAATAATACTAATTTATTAATATTTCAAAAATTAATAAGAGATTTAAGAAATAAACCTGTTTATGGAACCAATTCAAATAGTTATGACTATTTGAATAATTATCAATCTCAAATCATTAAGATCTTTGTTTTGTCATAAAACAATTGTTTCTAATCATAGAAACTTATTCGATTAAAAGTAATACTAATTTAATAATATTTTAAAAATTAATAAGTAAGAGATTCAAAAAATAAATGTGTTAACTGAACAAATTCAAATAGCTAAAAATATTAGAATAATTATCTATTTCAAATCGTTCTGACCTTTTTTTTACTCAAAATTTGTTTCATATCTTACAAGATTATTCAGAACAAAATAATTTAAATTTATTAACCGTTGAAAAATTAATAAGCAAAAGATTTGAAAAAATAAATCTTTTTATCGAACAAGTTCAAATAGTTATGACTATTTGAATAATTATTTATTTAAAATTGTTATGACCTTTTATTTTGACATAAAACAATTGTTTCAATTTATAAAGGCTTACCTAGAATAAAATAATACTAATTTTTATTAATATTTCCAAAATTGATAAGCAAAAGTTTAAAAAAATAAATTTGTTTACTGAACAAATTTAAATAGTTATGACTATTTGAACAATTTTCTAGTTAAAATCATTCTGACATTTTATTTTGTTATAAAACAACTATTTTAGTTCACATAAGCTTATTTGAAATAAAATAAAACTAATTTATTAATATTCCAAAAATTAATAACTAAGTGATTTAAAAAGTTAATTTGTTTATCGAATTAGTCCAAATAGTCATGTCTATTTGAATAATTATCTACTTCAAATCATTATGACCTTTTGTTTTGTCTTAAAACAATTATTTTTGTTTATGCAAAATTATTCAAAATAAAAAAATATTGATTTATTAACATTCTAAAAATTAATAAGCAGGAGATTTGAAAAAATAAATTTGTTTACTAAATAAGTTCAAATAGTTATGATTATTTGAACAATTATCTATTTAAAATCATTATGAACTTTTATTTTGTCATAAAACAATTGTTTCAGTATCAAAGCTTATCCAAAATAAAATAATAGTACTTTATTAATATTTTAAAAATTAATAAGTAAGAGATTTAAAAAATAAATCAGTTTATCAAATCAAATCAAATAATTATGGCCATTGGAATAATTATCTATTTCAAATCATTATTACCTTTCATTTTGTCATAAAACAATTGTTTTTTCAACATACAAGCTTATTTGAAATAAAATAATGCCAATTTTTTAATGTTGCAAGAATTAGTAAGAGACTTAAAAAATAAATCTATTTACCAAACTAGTTTAAAATAGTTATGACCAGTTTAAATAGTTATTACTATTAGAATAATTATCTATTTCAAATTATTATAACCTTCTATTCTGTCTTGTCATAAAATAATTGTTTATATTCATACAAGTTTATTCGAAATAAAAAAAATACTAATTTATTAATATTTTAAAAATTAATAAGTTAAAAATTTTAAAAATTAATATATTTACTGAATAAATTCAAATACTCATATCCATTTGAACTATTATCTATTTCAAATTGTTATCACAATGTTGTTTTGTCGTAAAACAATTGTTTCTATTCATACAAAATTATTTTGAATAAAATAATAATAATTATTACTATTTCAAAAATTAATAAGAGATTTGAAAACTAAATCTCTTTACCGAACCAATTCAAATAGTTATGACTATTTGACTATTTGAACAATTATTTATTTCAAATTGTTATATCTTTATTCTATCCTAAAATATTTTTTCTATTTATACAAGCTTATTCAGAGTAAAATATTGCTAAATTAATAATATTCTAAACATTAATAAATAAGGATTTAAAAAATAAATGCGTTTGCCAAATCACTTCAAATAGTTAAGACTATTAGAATAATTATCTATTTCAAATTATTCTGACCTTTTGTTTAGTAATAACATAGTTGCTTCAGCTCATAAATGCTTATTTGAAATAAAATAATATTAATTTATTAACATTCAAAAAATTAACAAGTAAAAAATTAAAAAAAAATCAATTTACCAAACAAGTTCAAATAGTTTTGATTATTTAAATAATTATCTATTTAAAATTGCTATGACCTTTTATTTTATTATAAAACAATTGTTTTAGTTCATAAAAGTTTATTCAAAATAAAATAATATTACTTTATTAATATTATAAAAATTGATAAGTTAGAAATTTAAAACATAAATTAGTTTATCAAATCAGTTCAAATAATTATGGCCATTTGAACAATTATCTATTTCTAACTTTTGTTTTGTCATAAAATAATTATTTTTCATCATACAAGCCTATTTAGAATAAATAATACTAATTTATTAATATTTCAAAAATTAATAAGTAGGAGATTTAAAAAATAAATCTGTTTATTGAACTAGTTCAAATAGTTTTGACTATTTGAACAATCATATATTTCAAATTGTTATAACCTTTTGTTCTATCATAAAACAATTATTTTTATTCATACAAGCTTATTCAAAATAAAATAATATTAATGTAATAATATTCTAAAAATTAATAACTAAGAGATTTAAAAAATAAATTTATTTGCCAAACCAATTCAAATAGCTAAAGCTATATGAACAATTCTTTATTCAAATCTTTATGACCTTTTGTTTTGTCATAAAACAATTTTTTTAGTTCTTACTAACTTATTTGAAATAAAATAAAAACAAATTTATTAATATTTTAAAAGTTAATTAGTAAGAGATTTAAAAAATAAATTTGTTTGTTGAACCAATTCAAATAGTTATGACTATTTGAACAATTATCTATTTCAAATCATTATGACCTTTTGTTTTGTTATAAAACAAATATTTTTGTTCATATAAGTTTGTTCGAAATAAAATAATAATAAGATATTAATATTTTAAAAATTAATAAGATATTTAAAAAATAAATCTATTTATCAAACCAGTTCAAATAGTATTGAATATTTAAGTCATTATTTATTTCAAATCATTATAACTTTTTGTTCTATTATAAAACAATAGTTTCTATTCATACAAGCTTATTTAGATTAAAATAATACTAATTTATTAATATTTTGACAATTAATAAGTAAAGAATTTAAAAATAAATATGTTTATCGAATTAGATCAAATAGTCATGACTATTTGAATAATTATCTATTTCAAATCGTTATGATCTATTGTTTTGTCATAAAAAAATTATTTCAATTCATATAAGGTTACTTGAAATAAAATAATACTATGTTATTAATATTCTCAAAATTAATAATTAAAAGATTTAAAAAATGAATTTATATACCGAATAAGTTTAAATAGTTATGACTATTTAACAATTATCGATTTGGAATCACTATAACCTTTTAGTTTGTCATAAAATGATTGTTTCTGTTCATACAAGCTTATTTGAAAAAAATAATACAAATTTATTAATATTAAGACAATTAATAAGTAAAAGATTTAAAAAATAAATCTATTTATTAAACATGTTCAAATCATTATGACTATTTGGATTTTTTATTTCAAATTCTTATAACTTTTTCATGTTGTCATAAAACAATTATTTCTGTCCATACGAGCTTATTTGAATTAAAATAATATTAATCTATTAATATTTCAATAATTAATAAGTAAAAGATTTTAAAAAATATGTTTATCGAACAAGTTCAAATAGTCATAACATTTGAATAATTATCTACTTCAAATCATTGTGGTCTTTTGTTTTGTAATAAAATAATAGTTTCAATTCATGTAAGCTTGTTTGAAATAAAATAATACTAATTTATTAATATTCAAAAAATTAAAGAGTAAGAGAATTAAAAAAATAAACCTGTTTCTTGAATAAGTTCAAATAGTTATGAGTATCCGAACAATTTTCTATTTCAAAACATTATGACCTTTTGTTTTGTCATAAAACAATTGATTCTATTCATGCAAGCTTATTTCAAGTAAAATAATATAAATTTATTAATGTTCCAAAAATTAATAAGTAAAATTTTAGAAAATAAATCTATTTTTAAACATGTTCAAATAGTTATGACTATTTGAATAATTATCTATTTCAAATCGTTATGACCATTTGTTTTGTAGTAAGCCAATTGTTTTTGCTCAGAAAACCTTATTTGGAATAAAATAATAATAATTTATTAATATTCCAAAATTAATAAATAAAAAATTTTAAAAATAAATTTGTTTACTAAGCAAGTTCAAATAGTTATGACTATTTAAACAATTATTTATTTCAAATTGTTATGATCCTTTGTTTGTCATAAAACAATTTTTTCTATTCATAAAAGTTTTTTTGGAATAAAATAATATTAATTTCTTAATATTCTAAAAATTAATAAGTTGAAGATTTAAACAATTAATCTGTTTACTGAACAAGTTCAAATATTCATGTCCATTTGAACTATTATCTATTTCCAATCGTTATGACATTTTATTTTGTCGTAAAACAATTGTTTATATTCATAAAATATTATTCAAAATAATAATACTAATTTATTGTTGTTTCAAAAATTAATAAGAGATTTAAAAACTAAATCTCTTTACTAAACCAATTCAAATAGTTATGACTATTGAAATATTAATAAATTTATATTATTTTATTTGGAATAAGCTTATATGAACAGAAATAATTATTTTATGACAAAATAAAATGTCATAACAATTTGAAATAAAAAATTGTTCAAGTCATAACTATTTAAACTTGTTCGATAAATAGATTCATTTTTAAAATCTCTTATTCAATAATTTTTGAAATATTAATAAATTATTATTATTTTATTTTGAATAAGCCTATATGAAGTAATACAATTGTTTTTCGATGAAACAAAAGGTCATAATGATTTGAAATAGATAATTATTCAAATCTTTCTGACTATTTGAACTTATTTGATAAACATATTTATTTTTATCATCTTTACTTATTAATTGTCAAAATATTAATAAATTAATATTATTTTACTATGAATAAGCTTGTATAAACAAAAACAATTATTTTATAACAAAACAAAAAGTTATTACGATTTGAAATAAATAATTGTTCAAATAGTCATAACTATTTAAACTCACTCGATAAATAGATTTATTTTCTAAATCTTTTACTTATTAATTGTCGTAATATTAATATATTTGTATTATTTTAATTGAAATAAGCTTTTATGAACAAAAAAAAAATTCTTTTATGACAAAATAAAAGGTTTAGCAATTTGAAATATGTAATTGTTCAAATAGTCATAACTATTTGAACTTGTTTGACAAATAGCTTCAAATTTAAATCTCTTGTTAATTTTCAAAATATTAACAAATTAAAATTATATTATTTCAAATAAGCTTGTGCAAATAGAAACAATTGTTTTGTGACAAAAAAAAAATCATAATGATTTGAAATAGATAATTGTTCAAACAGTCAAACTATTTGTATTGGTTAGGCTAACTGATTCATTTTTTAAATTCGTTACTTATTAATTTTCAAAATATTAATAAATTAGCATTACTTTATTCCGAATAAGACTATATCAATAGAAACAATTGTTTTATGACAAAACAAATGGTCATAATGATTTGAAATAAATAATTGTTCATATTGTTATAAGTAATTAAACTAGTTTGGTAAATAGATTTATTTTTTAAATCTCTTAATAATTTTCAAAATATTAATAAATTAATATTATTTTATTTCAAACAAACTTATTTAAATGAAAACATTTGTTTTACAACAAAACAAAAGGTCATAATGATTTGAAATTAATAATTATTCATATAGCCTTACTATTTCAACCAGTTTGGCAAACAAATTTATTTTTTAAATCTCTTAGTTATTAATTTTCATAATATTATTAGATTAGTATTATTTTATTTCAAAAAATTTGTATGAACTTAAATAATTGTTTTATGATAAAACAAAAGGTTATAACGGTTTGAAATATATAGTTGTTCAAATAATCATAATTGTTTAAATAGTCATAAATATTTGAATTGATTTTGTAAACAGATTTATTTTTTAAATCTCATACTCATTAATTTTTGAAATATTAATAAATTAGAATTATTTTATTCCAAATAGGCTGATATGATGAAAAACAAATGTTTTATGATAGAACAAAAGTTCATAATGATTTGAAATAGATAATTGTTCAAATAGTCATAACTATTTAAACTAGTTTGGTAAATAGATTTATTTTTTAAATCTCTTACTTATTAATTTTTAAAAGATAAATAAATTAGTATTATGTTATTCTGAATAAGCTTGAATGTTTAAAAACAATTGTTATATGACCAAATAAAAGGTAATAATGATTTGAAATAGATAATTGTTGGCATGGCCATAATTATTTCAACTGATTCACATTTTAAATCACTTACTTATTAATTTTTGAAATATTAATTAATCAGTATTATTTTATTTTGAATAGGCTTGTATGAACTGAAACAATTGTTTTATGATAAAACAAAAGGTCATAATGATTAGCTAATTATTTATAAAGTCTTAACTGTTTGAATTGCTTCGACAAATAGATTTATTTTTAAAATCTCTTGGTTATTCATTTTTAAAATATTATTAAATTAGTATTATTTTATTTCAAAAAAGCTTATATGAACTAAAACAATTATTTTATAATAGAACAAAAGGTTATAACGATTTGAAATAAATAATTATTCAAATAGGAGTTGATTCGATAAACAGATTTATTTATTAAATTTGCTACTTATTAATTTTTTAAATATTAATAAATTAGTATTATTTTATTTTGAATATGCTTGTATGATGAAAAACAATTGTTTTATGATAAAACAAAAGTTCATAATGATTTGAAATGGTAATTGTCCAAATGACCATAATTATTCGAACTTATTCGATAAACTAACTTATTTTTAAATTTCTAACTTCTCAATTTTTAAAATATTAATAAAGTAATATTATTTTATTTCAAATAAGCTTTTATGAACTAAATCAATTGTTTTATGATAAAACAAAAGGTAATATTTATTTTAAATAGACAATTATTCAAATAGTTATAACTATTTAAACTTGTTCGTAAACAGATTTATTTTTTAAATTTCTTGCTTATTAATTTTTTGAATGTTAATAAATTAGTATTATTTTATTTGGAAAAAGCATGTATGAATCGAAAAAATTATTTTATGACTAAACAAAAGGTCGAAACGATTTGAAATAAATAATAGTTTTAATAGTCTTAACTATTTGAACTAGTTCAGCAAACACATTTATTGTTTAAATCTCTTACTCATCAATTTTTATTATATTATTAATTTAGCAATATTTTACTCCAAATAAGCTTGTATGAATAAAAACAATTGTTTTATGACAAAACAAAAATCATAATAATTTGAGATAGATAATTGTTCAAATAGTCATAACTATTTAAATAGGTTCGATAAATAGTTTTAGTTTTTAAATCTCTTATTAATTTTTGAAATATTAATAAATTAGTATTATTTTGTTCTAAATAAATTTATATGAATAGAAACAATTATTTTACGACAAAACCAAAATATTATAATGATTTTAAATAGATCATAGTTCATATGGACATGACTATTTGAACTTGCTCGGTGAACAAATTTATTTTTTAAATCTCCAACTTAATAACTTTTAGAATATTAATAAATTAGTATTATTTTATTTTGAATAAGCTTGTATGAATAGAAGTAATTGTTTTACGACAAAAAAAAAGATCATAACGATTTGAAATAAATAATTATTCAAATAGTCATAACTATTTGAACTCGCTTAGTAAACAAATTTATTTTTTAAATCTTTTACTTATTAATTTTTGAAATTTTAATAAATTAATATTATTCTATTTCGAATAAGCTTTTATGAATAGAAACAATTGGTTTATGACAAAACAAATGGTAATAATATTTTAAAATAGATAATTGTTTAGATAGTCATAACTATTTAAACATGGTTGGTAAACAAATTCATTTTTTAATTCTCTTACTCATTAATTTTTGGAATATAAGTAATTTAGTATTATATTATTTCAAATAAACTTATTTGAGCTGAAACAATTGTTTTATTATAAAATAAAGGTTATAATGATTTGAAATAGTTAATTATTCAAATAGTCAAGACTATTTCAACTTGTTTGGTAACATATTTCTTTTTTTAAATCTTCTATTTATTAATTATCAAAATAAATAAATAAATATTTTTTTAATTCGAATAGCCTTGTATGATCAGAAACAATTGTTTTGTGGCAAAACAAAAAGTCATAACAATTTGAAATAAATAATTGTTCAAATAGCCATAACGATTTAAACTTGTTCGATAAATAGATTTATTTTTTAAATCTTATACTTATTAATTGTTTAAATATTAATAAATTTATATTATTTTATTTGAAATAAGCTTGTATGAATAGAAAAAACTATTTTATGATAAAACAAAAGGTTATAGTGATTTCAAATAAATAATTGTTCAAATTGTCATAATTATTTAAACTTGTCTAGTAAACAAATTCATTTTTTAAATCTCTTAATTATTAATTTTCAAAATATTTATAAATTGGTATTATTTTATTTAGAATAAACATATATGAACTTAAACAATTCTTTTATAACAAAACAAAAAGTCATAAGGATTTGAAAAAAATAACTATTCAAATAATCAAGACTAATTGATCTAGTTCGATACACATAATTATTTTTTGAATTTTTTACTTATTAATTATCAAAACATTAATAAATTAGTATTATCTTAATTCGAATAAGCTTGTATGAACATAAATAATTGTTTTATAGCAAAACAAAAAAGTCATAATGATTTGAAATAAATAATTTGTTAAATAGTCATAACTATTTAACTGGTTTGATAAATAGATTTATTTGTTAGATCTCTTATTAGTTTTCAAAATATTAATAGATTAGTATTACTTAATTCCGACAAACTTATATGAACAAAAACATTTTTTTTATGATAAAACAAAAGGTCATAACGATTTAAAATAGATAAATGTTCAAATAGTTATAATTATTTGAATTGGTTAGGTAAACATAATTATTTTTTTAAATCTCTTACTTATTAATTTTTGAAATATTAATAAATTCATTTTATTTTATTTCGAATAAGCTAGTATGAATTGAAAATATTGTTTTATGATAAAATAAAATGTCATAATGTTTTAAAATAGATAATTGTTATTATAGTCTTAAATATTTGAACTGGTTCAATAAACAAATTAATTTGTAATTCTCTTAGTTATTAATTTTCAGAATATTATTAGATTAGTATTATTTTGTTTTGAATATGCTTCTATGAATAAAAATAATTGTTTTATGATAAAACAAAAGGTTATAATAATTTGAAGTATATAATTGTTCAAATAATTATAACAACTTGAACTAGTTCAGTAAACTGATTTATTTTTTAAATATCTTATTAATTTTTGAAAGAATAATAAATTAGTATCATTTTATTCTAAATAAATTTGAATGATCAAAAACATTTGTTATATGAGCAAACAAAAGGTAATAACGATTTGAAATAGATAATTGTTGAAATGGCCATGATTATTTGACATGATTAGGTAAATAGATTCACTTTTTAAATCACTTATTAAATTTTGAAATATTAATAAATTTGTATTATTTGATTTTGAATAAGCTTGTATGGACTAAAATGATTGTTTGATGACAAAACAAAAGGTCATAACAATTTGAAATAGATAATTATTCATGTAGTCTTAATTGTTTGATCTACTTCAACAAACAAATTTATTTTTTAAATCTCTTAATTATTAATTTTTGGAATATTATTAAATTAGTATTATTTTATTCTAAATAAGCTTGTGTGAACTAAAACTATTATTTTATAACAGGACAAAAAGTTATAACAATTTGAAATAGGTAATTACTTAAATAGGAACTAGTTCAGTAAACAGATTTATTTTTTAAATCTCTTATTAATTTTTGAAATATTAATAAATTAGTATTTTTTTTATTTCGAATAAGCTTGTATGATGAAAAGCAATTGTTTTTTGACAAAACAAAAGTACATAATGATTTGAAATAGATAATTGTTAAAATTACCATAATTATTTGAACTGATTTGGTAAATAGATTCACTTTTTAAATTACTTACTTATTAATTTTAGAATTTTAATAAATTATTATTATTTTATTTCGAATAAGCTTGTATGAATTGTAACAATTGTTTTATGACAAAGTAACAGGTCATAACGATTTTAAATATACAATTGTTCAAATAGTCATAACTATTTGAATTTGTTCAGAAAACATTTATTTTTTAAATCTCTTGCTTATTAATTTTTGAAATATTAATAAATTAGTATTATTTTATTTTGGATAAGCTTTTTTGAACAAAAATGATTCTTTTATGACAAAACAAAAGGTCATAACAATTTTAAATAATTGCTCAAATAGTCATAACTATTTGAGCTTGTTCGGTAAGCAAATTTATTTTTTAAATCTCTTGCTTATTAATTTTTTGAATGTTAATATATATAGATTATTTTATTCTGATTAAGCTTGTATGATATGAAACAAATATTTTATGACTGAAAAAAGGTTAGAATGATTTGAAATAGATAATTATTCTAATAATTTTAACTATTTGAACTAGTTTAACAAACACATTTATTTTTTAAATCTCTTATAATTTTTAGAATATTATTCAATTAGTATTATTTTTAACCGAATAAGCCTCTATAATTAGAAAAATTATTTTATGATAAAACAAAAATCATAATGATTTGAGATTGATAGTTGTTCAAATAGTCATAACTATTCAAACTAGCTCGATAAACAAATTTACTTTTTAAATTTCTTAGTTATCAATTTTTGAAATATTAATAAATTAGTATTATTTTATTTCAAATAAGCTTGTATGATCATTAACAATTGCTTTATAACAAAACAAAAGGTCATAACAATTTGAAATAAATAATTATTCAAATGACCATAATTATTTTAACTGATTCAGTAAACAAATTTATTTTTTAAATCTCTTACTTATTAATTTTAGAAATATTAATAAATTAGATTATTTTATTACATATAAGCTTGTATTAGCTAAACCAATTGTTTTATGATAAAACAAAATGTCATAATGATTTTAAAAAGACAATTGTTTAAATAGGAATAACTATTTAAACTTGTTTGGTAAATAGATTTATTTTTTAAAATCTCTTTCTTATTAATTTTTTTAATGTTGATAAAATAGTATTTGTTAGCTTAAAGACTTCAAATAAACCAAGATAGGGGCTGAATTGGTTATAATAAAATTTTCAAAATCAATACTTAATAATCACAAATTCAGCAAAATAATTTATCTAAGCAAATAAGCACAATAAATGAGAGTAAATAAGAGATAAAGATAGAGAATTGGACACTAAGATTTATAGAGGTTCAGTTCTTTCTTTAGGCACCTATGTCCTCTCCTTTAGCCTTACTTGCCAAGGAGTTCAATCCACTATGTGTTGAAGGATACAACCTAGCTTTTCAAAGCTTTACACAATCAACACTACAAACTCTTCAGGGTTATCTTTCCCCTTAAGCTCACAAACTCACAATATACAGTTTTTGAAGTATTTTGCAAACTTTAAAAACCTCTCAAAGGTTGGGTGTTTGCTAATTTAAAGTACACAACAGTATAGACAAGGAGATTTAGAGAAAAACTAATATGAGTAGGATTTTTTACACTTTTCTCTCTTTGAACAGCTTTGAATGCTTGAGCAAGTTGGTTAGTGAATAGCAATAAGTTCTCTTAGCTCTTCTTTTTTCTTAATCTATAGTGGAAGGCTTTTATTTATAGGTAGGAAAAAGTTGAGAGCCGTTGCCTTGTATTTAATACTTCAAACCTATAAAAATTTTAGACAAAATATAGCTGTTTGGGTTTTCTAGGACTCATGGGATCGATCCTCTCCTTTAAGGTATCGATTGGATCAGCTTTGAAACACCTCGAATTAATGCTTGAATTACCTTACCTGATAGATCAGGTAATGCATCTAATCAATCCATTCTTTAGGTGATCAATCCCCTATGTGGGGCGATCGATCCCTTTAGCTCATTTTCAAATGAGAAAAGCATTCTATTTCAAAACAAATCGATCCCTTTAATGAAGGGATCGATCCTATGCCTAGGTGATCGATCCCCTATGTGGGAGAATCAATCCTTTTTTTGGAAATTTGAACGAGGAAAACTTTTTGTATGAAAAAGTGATCATCCTTTTAAGGGAGGGATCAATCGGGTAAGCTTGAAACCTCAGCCAATCGATCCCTACAGGGAGGGGATCGATTGGTTTTTGCCAAAACTCCATGAATTTTGCTTTTGGAAGAAAACTGAATCGATCCCTTTTGCTATAGGATTGATCTGGTAAGGAGGGGATCGATCCCTTCTATAAAAAATATACATTAATCCCTTTTTGTTCTAAGAATTTAACTTGTTTTGGCTCCTAAATGAATTTTGGCAAGATAAAAGGGTGGAAAAATGTTCAATTTAATATTAGAAGAGATTAATTCAAGTTAGGCAAATTTTTGTTTTGTCAAATCAAAACTCTTAATTAATTCAAGGCTAACAATCTCCCTTTTTTTATGACAAAACCAAGTGAAAATTTTGCTTAAAAACATTTTTCCATTTGAAAAACAAGCTCCCCCTAAATTTATGAAAAACAAGCTCCCTTGAATTTTAGGCATAAATTTTAAGGCAACTAAGAGCAAAACCAATGTCAATATCAACAAGTAGAATTTTGTTCATATAATTAAGATCATCAATCTCATTAAGATCATCAATATCATTAAGATCATCAATACCATCAAGATAATCAAAGCAATTTTTCATGCCATTGTCTTTCCCCATTTTTGTCATAGCAAAAAGGATGAAGTGAAGCAAAGTAATTCAAGGCCACACAAACCTAATTTGACAACTTGAGTTCACACCAATCTCAATTGCAAGTAAGTTACCAATCATCAAACAAGATAGTAATTTTACAAGCCACAATGTCACAAGCCATATCATAATGAAGATGAAAGATAGATTTCATTAATATAAACATCAAGTACCAAAGTTTAATACAAATCACAATGCAAAGTGTTTTAAAGACAGAATTACAACATAAAAGGATATGGGAAAACATGAGGAATGGCACTAGGAAAGCTTATTGAGGAGGAGGTGGAGAATGAGGGAAAGGCTACCCCATGTACTGTTGTACAAACTGCATTTGCTCAATGTCAGCTCTAATTTGGCAGACTTTGACAACTAGCTCATTTTGAGTTTCTTTCATATTTTTTAATTGAGTGTTCATACTCCTAACTACTGAATCCAGACTGGTCATTTGAAGCAAAAGCATTTCTAAGGCTCTTTGAGTATCAAATGGTGGGGTAGAAGGTTTTCCTTGAGGTTTAGGAATATCTTAAGGTTCATGCTCTTTCCCCTCTTCTTGTGTAGCCCCAATATCAATCTTTTTAACCCATAAACCTGATGGATTTTGAACATATCCTATACTATGCAAAGTAGGAGCACAAAGAAAACTAAATGAATCATTAAACATCATCTCCTTATCTTTTCTAGTATTGACATCCAATTTCTTTAAAATATTACTAATGGCAAACCCATATACCAAGGTGTAGTCCCTATTTTATACTACCCTCATCATATCATTGAAAATGAAATACACCAAATTAGGGTTTTGTTGATGCTTGATCTTATACATCCACCAATAATCTTGCTTCCTAATGGTGGAGTATTAAGTACCAAAATGTGCCAACACATTAGTGACAATAAGATGTAGCAACCTATCATGCATTGATAATCTAGAAGCTGGGTAGAAGTAGTTTGCAAATTGTTATTCCTAAAAATGTCTTGAGCAAGCTCCACCATGTCACACCTAGTATTGGTTTCTTCCTCATCATCTAACATGAAAGCTTTAGTTAGCAATTGCTTGGTAACTAATATTTTTTCCCCATCACATATGTTCTAAATCTATCAAGATAGTACCTATGTGATCCTTCCATTTGAATACAACTAGCATTGCTATAAAATACTTTCACTAGATTCTTAAATAAATGACCATCCATGCACAAGTAATTTAGCCATCCAAAATTCTCAAAAGCATGTAAGTAAGGGAATTCTATAGATTGTAAGAATTCAAGTGAAATTACCTTTACATGCTTCATTTCTCTATGTGTAAAATATGTCTCATATCTTTCTTTTACATCTGGATTGACAAAATTTTGATTGAAGGAAGGCCTCATTGATGAGCTAGAAGCCTCCCTTGAGGGATTTCTCCTTTCAGTACTTACTTTGGTCTTTGAAGCCATGAAAATGATGGGCTAATGGAGATAAGTTGGTTTTATGTGAAACTGATAAGAGAATTGGTGATTGTAGGTGATAAGGAGTAAAATATGTGTGGGAAAGGCAAGAAAGATGAGGGAATGCAGTAGTTTCAAAAAAGGATCAACTTTTTAAAGTGAGAAAAATAGGTATCAATTTTTGTGTAATTTGATGATTTTCAAGGATGAATTTTGCAAGAAATCAAGTTGAAATGAAGGAATTTGCAAAATATTTTGTTAAGAATAAGTGATTTTGAGTGAAAAATGAGTGAGAGATCTTAGGGTTTAAAGAGAATAAGCTTGGGGAAAAAGAAAAATAGGTAAAGAGGTTGAAATGATCGGCCAAAGGAGAAAGGGACCTAATTTTATCATGCCAAAATGGTGCGTGTAGTGCCAAAAAAGCATGACCCGATCGATCGGCTAAGATGAGGGATCGATCGGTTATGGTTTTGCATTGAACCGATCGATTAGTTTTGAAGGAGATTGATCGGCTCTTCATGTTTCCAACTTTTTTTAGCTACTAGATGAATACCCGATCGATCCTGTCCAAAGGGGATCGATCGGTTCCTCTATGTTTTCCCTTTAATTTGGCTACGGAGAGAATTACCAATTGATCTAGTCCAAAGGGGATCGATTGGTTTTCACTGTAGCATTTTTTTTAAGATTTAAAAACCATGCAATATGATCATTCAAACATGCATCATACAATCATATACAAGCTTAAAAAAATGCAAATAAACATACATTTAATCAATCAAGAGTGCACCATTTGTCATAACATTAAGAGATTCATTTCAAGAAGCATTAATCATACCAAGTTCACCTCTAATTGCATAAAATCTATCCTTATCAAGAGGTTTTGTGAAGATATCAACTAGTTAATGCAAGGTATCAACATACTCAAGTACAATATCACCTTTTTGAACATGATCTCTAATAAAATGATGCCTAATTCCAATATGTTTAGTTCTAGAGTGTTGAATTGGATTTTTGGTGAGATTGATGGCACTAGTATTATCACATTTAATAGGAATATGATCCATGGTAATTCCAAAATCCTCCAATTGTTACTTAATCCATAAAATTTAAGCACAACAACTTCCGGCCCTACATATTCGGCTTTGGTTGTGGATTGAGCAACACTATTTTATTTCTTGAAAAACCATGATATGAGCATATTTCCAAATAATTGATAAATATCGAATATGCTTTCTCTATCAATTTTGCACCCACCAAAATCCACATCGGAATAGGCATGTAAAGCAAAAGATGAACCTTTTGGATACCATAATCCTAAATTAGGGGTGTCTTTAAGGTACCTAAAAATTATTTCGATAGCAGATAAATGTGATTCTCTAGGTGAAGATTGAAATCTAGCACATAAACATACACTAAACATTATATCTGGTTTACTTGTAGTAATATATAGCAATGAACCAATCATAGACCTATATAATTTAGAGTCAACACATTTACCTCATTCATCTTTGTCAAGTTTTGTTGAAGTGCTCATAGGTGTTAGGCAAGGCTTTGATTCCTCCAATCCAAACCTTATGACCAAAACCTTGATCTATTTGGCTTGATTGATGAAGGTGCCATATTTTGTTTGCTTTACTTGTAATCCCAAAAAGAATGTGAGTTCTCTCATCATGCTCATTTCAAATTCACCTTGCATAGTCTTAGCAAATTCTTGACAAAGAACTTCATTAGTAGCACTAAATATGATATCAACAACATAAACTTGCACTATGAGAATGTCATTCCCTTTTGTTTTAATAAAAAGTGTAGTATCAACCTTCATTTTATTAAAACCATTTTCAATTAAAAATTTTGACAATCTTTCATACCAAGCTTTAAGAGCTTGTTTTAAACCATATAAAGCTTTTGTCAATTTATAAACATGATTTGGAAATTTTGGATTTTCAAAATCAAGAGGTTGCTCTACATACACTTTTTCA
The DNA here is from genome assembly GCF_047325235.1 of Durio zibethinus. Taxonomy (NCBI): domain Eukaryota; kingdom Viridiplantae; phylum Streptophyta; class Magnoliopsida; order Malvales; family Malvaceae; genus Durio; species Durio zibethinus. Next base: position 148,129 of record NC_143189.1, read on the forward strand.
TTTACAAAACCATTTAGAAATGCACTCTTGACATCCATTTAAAAAAGCTAAAAATTTTTAAAACATGCAAATGCAAGCAACATTCTTATGGCTTCTAACCTTGCAACCAGGGCATAGGTTTCATCATAATCAATTCCTTCCTCTTGACTATACTGTTGAGCTACCAATCTAACTTTGTTTCTAACAACATTCCCATGCTCATCCATTTTATTCCTAAAATCCCATTTGGTGCTTATAGTGGGATGATCACTAGGCCTAGGTTCAAGATTTCATACTTGGCTTCTTTCAAATTGGTTCAATTCCTCTTGCATGGCCAATATCCAATTATCATCTCCTAAGGCTTCATCTATATTCTTGGGTTCAATATGAGATAAGAAAGCAACATAATTACACACATTATAAGAAGATCTAATTCTTACCCCTTGAGTTGGATCACCAATAATTTCACTATCTTTAACATATCTCCTTTCTCTATGATGATTTAGATCTTTCTTTATACGTTGTGGCTCCTCTAGAAACTTATCATCTTCTTTTTTATTGTTCTCCTCAATGTCAAGTGATGCATCATTGACATTTTCTTAAAGTATACCTACATCATCATCATCAAGAGGCACCTTTCTCAGAGGTGGATTAAATTCATCAAAGATAACATGTATAGACTTTTCAACAACTAATGTTCTTTTATTAAAGACTCTATAGGTTTTTGAATTCAAAGAATATCCTAGGAAAATCCCTTCATCACTTTTTGCATCAAATTTTCCAAGATCATCTTTTCCATTGTTTAAAACAAAACATTTGCAACCAAAAGAATGAAAATAGCTTATGTTAGGCCTTTTTCCTTTAAAAAGTTCATAGGGAGTTTTCTTCAAAATTGGCCTCATTATAGCTCTATTTATAATATAACAAAAGGTATTTATGGCTTCTGCCCAAAAATATCTAAGTAAGTTATTTTCACAAAGCATGGTTCTAACCATTTCTTCTAAAGTTTTATTTCTCCTTTCTACTACCCCATTTTGTTGAGGAGTTCTAAGAGTAGAAAAATTTTGACTAATACCATTTTCACTACAAAACACATTAAAGCCAAGATTTTCAAATTCTTTTCCATGATCACTTCTAATACTAGAATTTGAATATCCTTTTTCATTTTATATTTGCTTGCTAAAAATGATGAATTTTTCCAAAGCTTCATTCTTTGAATGCAAAAAGAAAACCAATATGAATTTACTAAAGTCATCAACAATAACAAACCCATATTAGTTTCCACCAAGACTCATTATCCTAGTAAGACCAAAAAGATCAATATGAAACAGTTAAAGAGGTCTAGTAGTTGAAATGCAATTCTTAGGTTTGAAAGAAATTCTTCTATGTTTTCTTTAAGCATATGCATCATAAACCTTATCATTTTCACATTTCAATTTTGGCAACCAACAACCAAATCATTTTGAGAAAGTTTTGAATTACATGCATACTTGCATGTCTAAGTCTTCTATGCCAAATCTAACTCTCATTTTCTTTTTGAGCCATAAAATAAATATTTTTAGAGGAAAGATCATCTAGATGCACTACATAAATATTTCCTTAACGATGTCCAACAAAAACAAGTTTGTTAGTTTTGATATCAATTACTTAACAGCAGATAGATTCAAACACAACTGTAAATCCTTTGTCACATAATTGAGTGATACTAAGTAAGTTATGCTTGAGTCCTTTCACAAGTAAAATATTTTCAATAGTAGTAGAAGAATTGTTACCAATGGAGCCAATCCCCTCAATTTGGCCTTTAGAGTTGTCACCAAATGTAACATCTCCTCCATTCTTAGCTTTTAAGTTCTTAAAAAGAGTTTTATCTCTGGTCATGTGTTTTGGGCATCCACTATCAAGGTACCATGGATTGTTCTTCCTTGAATTGGCTTTGTAGCAATGCTCATCCACCTATAAAAACACAATTAAATTTTTGTTTAGGTACCCAAACTTTCTTGTGTCTTTAAGTATTAATACTAACAATTTTTGTACCTTTTAGAATCCACTTCATTTTAGTAATCTCATCTTAAGATGTGCTAACTCCTTTTGGAATCCACACTCTCATAATGAGCTTACCTCTATAAGTGACTTTCTTCAAGGAACAATATTGTATAGAATGACCCAATTTATGACAATATGCACATATGTTAGATGAATCATTTGGCTTAATAAGAAAATTCTTTAAATGAGTCTCTTTGTTGCCACCATCAAAGCCTAATCCATCTTTTTCAAAGAATACTCTTTGTGTTTCAAGTATGTCATTGAGCTTTTGATGTCCCATATAAAATCTAGAAAATGAGTTATGCAAATTTTCATTTTTCTTAGTCAAGTCATTGACATTCAACTTTAAGAGTCAACTTCCTTTTCTAAGTCATCATTTGCTTTAGTCAAGGATTCATTTTCTAGTTTCAACTTAAAGATCATCTTCCTATATTTCATGTTTATGATCTCAAACTCTATGGCTAATTTATTATAAGCATCTTGTAATTCATCAAATGTGTATGAATTTAAATCATATGGGTTAGAAGTTACCTTAGGTTCATCCAGAGCCATGAGACATAGATTGGTTACTTTCTTATCATTTGATTCATCATTAGAGAAGTCACTATCACTCCATATTGCAACCATTGCTTTCTTCTTTAGCTTTGTCATGTTTTGCTTCTTCCACAAAGGACAATCAGATTTGATATGACTCGATTTGTTATATTCATAGTAAATAATTTGATCATTTTCTCTTCTACTTGATTCTCCTTTAGTTATTTCCCTTTGTCGTCTTCTTCTACTTGAGAACTTGTTCATCTTCATGAATTTTTTGAATCTTTTTGCAAACAATTCCATCTTTTCATCTTTATCATCCTTTTCTTGTCTAAGATTATCTTTATCTTCTTGAAAGGTAGATTTGAGAGTAAAACCACCTTTTTTGATTGGTTCTTGCCCCCTTTTGAGCTTCATTTCATAGGTAAGGAGAGAACCCATTAATTCATCCAAAGAGAATGTGTAAGGATCTCTTCAATGGCTATCACTTTAGCTTTTCAGTGCTTGGTAGACTATTAAGGATTTTCTTCACCATCTTTACATTTGAGTAACCTTTAAACCATTAATGATATCGGTGAAGTGATTTGACATCTTACTAATGGTTTCATCTAGTTTCATCTTGAATAATTAATAATCATGAGTGAGCATTCCAATTTTTATCTCCTTCACTTGATTTATACCTTCATGAGTGACAGCTAACTTATTTAAATTTCTTTTGCATTTTCACACAAAGAAACTCTGTTGTACTCATTAGGCCCCAATTCACAAAAGACTGTATGCATTACTTTGACATTAAGTTGAGCCATCTTCATATCATTGACATCACATTCACTATCTTACTTGATTACCTCCCTACCATGCACCATTTTCATTGGAATTTGAAGACCATTTACAATGACCTTCCAAAGTTCATAATCATTAGCTTGAATGAACAACCTCATTCTAGTATTCCAATAGGAGTAGTTGTCACCAACAAAAAGAGAATGTCTTACAATTGAATAGCCTTCACTTCCAAGAAATGTTGCAACTGTTTCATTTATCATGAAACACGCCTCTTATTGTCTACTATATTTATTGTAGCTTGAGGATGGTTCTTCCATATTGATTACCAAATTTTTTTAAGCCATTTTTAGGATCACTTTTGGGTTGTTAAACCTATAAAAAAGAATACTAGCTCTGATACCAATTGTTAACTCAAAGACTTGAAATAAACCAAGAAGGGGGTGAATTGGTTATAATAAAATATTTAAAATCAATACTTAATAATCACAAATTCAGCAAAACAATTTATCTAAGCAAATAAGCACAATAAATGAGAGTAAATAAGAGATAGAGATAGAAAATTAGACACCAAGATTTATAGAGGTTTGGTCCTTCTTTAGGCACCTACGTCCTCTCCCTTAGCCTCATTTACTAAAGAGTTCAATCCATTATATGTTAAAGGATACAACCTAGCTTATCAAAACTTTACACAATCAACATTACAAACTTTTAAGGTTTATCCTCCCCCTTAAACTCACAAACTCACAATACAAAATTTTTAAAGTATTTTGCAAACTTTAAGAACCTTTTAATGGTTGGGTGTTTGCTAATTTAAAGTACACAATAGTATAGACAAGGAAATTTAGAGAAAAACTGATATGAGTAGGATTTTTTGCACTTTTCTCTCTTTGAACAGCTTTGACTGCTTCAGTAAATTAGTTGGTGAATAGCAATAAGTTCTTTTAGCTCTTTTTTTTTCTTGATCTACGGTGGAGGGCTTTATTTATAGGTAGAAAGAAGTTAAGAGCTGTTGCCTTGCATTTAATGCTTCAAACTTGTAAAAATTTCAAACAAAATATAGTCATTTGGGCTTTCTGGGACTTAGGGGATTGATCCCCTTCTTTAAGGGATTGATTGGGTCAACTTTGAAACACCCTAAATTAGTGCTTGAATTGCCTTACCCGATCGATACATTCCATAGCTGATCGATCCCTATGTCTAGGGATCGATCCCTTTTGCTCATTTTCAAATGAGAAAAGCATTTTGTTTCAAAACAAATCGATCCCTTTAATGGAGGGATCGATCCCATACCTAGATGATCGATCCCCTATGTAGGGGGATCGATCCCTTTTTTGAAAATTTGAATGAGGAAAACAATCTGTATGAAAAAATGATCAATCCTTTTAAGGGAAGGATTGATCTGGTAAACTTGAAACCCCAGCCAATCGATGCCTACAAGGAAGGGATCGATTGGTTTTTACCAAAACTCCATGAATTTTGCTTTTGGAAGAAAACTAGATCGATCCTTTTTGCTAGGGGATCGATCCCTTCCCTTAGGGGATCGATCCCTTCTATCAAGAACATCCATTAATCCCTTTTTATTATGAGAATTTAACTTGTTTTGGTTCCTAAATGAATTTTGGCAAGATAAAAGGGTGGAAAAATGTTCAATTTAAGATTAGAAAAGATTAATTCAAGTTAGGCAAATTTTTGTTTTGTCAAATCAAAACTCTTAATTAATTCAAGGACAACAGTATTAATTTATTCCAAATAAGCTTGTATGACTTAAGCAATTGTTTTATTACTAAACAAAAGTTTAGAATGATTTGAAATAGATAATTGTTATAATAGTCTTAACCATATGAACTAGTTCGGTAAACAAATTTATTTTCAAATCTCTTACTTATTAATTTTTGAAATATTCTTAAATTTGTATTATTTTATTCTAAATAAGCTTGTATGAATAAAAAAAATATTTTATAATAAAACAAAAGGTTATAATGATTTGAAATTGATAATCCTTCATATATTCTTAACTATTTGAACTAGTTTTGCAATTAAATTTATTTTTTATTTTCTTGGTTATTAAGTTTTAGAATATTATTAAATTAGTATTATTTTATTCTGAATAAAAGTGTATGAACAAGACCAATTGTTTGATGACAAAACAAAAGGTTATAATGATTTGAAATAGATAATTATTCAAATAGACAAAACTATTTAAAATGGTTTGGTAAATAGATTTATTTTTTAAAACTCTTACTGATTAATTTTCTAAATATTAATAAATTAGTATTATTTAATTTCAAACAAACTTATATGAACAAAAACAATTGTTTTATCACAAAACAAAAAGTAATAACAATTTGAAATAGATAATTGTTCAAATAGTTATTCTTATTTGAACTGGTTCGATAAACAAAATTATTTTTTAAATTTCTTATTTATAAAGTTTTGAAATATTAACAGATTAGTTTTATTTTGTTCAAAATAAACTTGTATGAGTTGAAATAATTGTCTTATGACAAAACAAAAGTCATAACTATTTGAAATAGATACCTGTTCATATAGTCTTAACTGTTTGAACTGGTTTGGCAAATGAATTTATTTTTTAAATCTCTTAGTTATGAATTTTCATTATATTATTAAATTAGTATTATTTTATTCTGAATAAATTTGTATGAACAGAAATAATTATTTTATGAGAACAAAAAGTTATAACAATTTGAAATAGATAATTGTTTCAATAGTCAAAACTATTTGAACTAATTCAGTAAACAGATTTATTTTTTAAATCTCTTACTAATTTTTGAAATATTAATAAATTAGTATTATTGTATTTCAAATAAGCTTGTAGGTTGAAAAACAATTGTTTTATGACAAAACAAATGACAACAATGTTTTTATTTCAAATAAGCTGGTATGTTGCAAAACAATTGTTTTATGAGAAAACAACAGGTAATAACGATTTGAAATAAATAATTGTTCAAATGGGTAAAATTATTTGAATTGTTCAGTAAACTGATTTATTTTTTAAATCTCTTACTTATTAATTTTTGAAATATTAATAAAGTAGTATTATTTTTATTTTGGATAAGCTTTTATGAATTGAAACAATTGTTTTATGACAAATCAAAAGTTCATAATGATTTTAAATAGATAATTATTTAAATAATCATAACTATTTAAACTTTTTTGATAAACGGATTTATTTTTTCAAATCTATTGCTTATTAATTTTTTGAATGTTAATAAATTAGTATTATTTTATTCTAAATAAGCTTATATGAACTGAGACAATTATTTTATGAATAAACAAAAGGTTAGAACAATTTGAAATAGATAATTATTCTAATAATCTTAACCATTTGAACTAATTAAGCAAACATATTTATTTTTTAAATCTTTTACTTATTAATTTTTGAAATATTATTAAATTAGTATTATTTTTATCCGAACAAGCTTGTATGATTAGAAATATTTTTTTTATGACAAAACAAACTTGTTTGGCAAACATATTTATTTTTTAAATCTCTTACCTATTAATTTTCAAAATATTAATAAATTGGTATTATTTTATTTCGAATAAACTTGTATGAATAAAAAAAATTATTTTATGATAAAAGTAAAGATCATAACTATTTGAAATAAATAATTGTTCAAATAGTCATAGCTATTTGAGCTTGCTCGGTAAACAAATTTATTTCTTAAATCTTTTACATATTAATTTTTGGAATATTAATAAATTAATATTATTTTATTTTGAATAAGGTTGTATAAATAAAAACATTGGTTTATAATAAAACGAAGGGTCATAAATATTTAAAATAGATAATTGTTCAAATAGTCAAAACTATTTGAACATGTTCAAAAAATAAATTTATTTTTTAAATTTCTACTTAATAAATTTTGGAATATTAACAAATTTATATTATTTTATTTAGAATAAGCTTGTATGAATAGAAACAATTATTTTATGACAAAACAAAAAGTCATAACGATTTGAAATAGATAATTGTCTAAATAGTCATAATTATTTGAGCTTGTTCGGTAAATAGATACATTTTTTAAATCTGTTGCTCATTAATTTTTAGAATATTAATAAATTAATATTATTTTATTTCAAATAAGCCTATATGAACTGGTACAATTGTTTTATAATGAAACAAAATGTCATAATGATTTTAAGTAGATAATTATTCAATTAGTTATCACTATTTGGACTTGTTTGGTAAACATATTTATTTTTAAAATATTTTACTTATTAATTGTCTAAATATTAATAAATTAATATTATTTTAATCTGAATAAGCTTGTATGAACAGAAACAATTATTTTATAACAAAACAAAAAGTCATAACAATCTAAAATAAATAATTGTTCAAATAGTCATAACTATTTGAACTTTGTTGGATTATGGGGTCTAGTGGTCTCCCTTAGGGACTCGATATGCCGATTCATCTGGGTGAGGTTCCTATGATGGATCAGATTCTGGTGTATGGCAACCCAACTTGCCGAGGCCCAATGGGTGAAGTACCCCATGAAGGCTTTGTGAAACCCCTTATGTTCACCTGTAGCTTAGTATGGGGCTTTACGCTACCAAAAGAGAATAAGGAAATAATGTTGTGCCTTTACTATCAGCTATAGCTTTTAGTGTAGTGGTAGGCGCTTGATCCTAAAAATTGGTATCAGAGGAGGTTGTAGGTTCGAATCCTTCAAGTGTCGCTGGGGGGAAGATTGTTGGATTATGGGGTCTAGCAATCTCCCTTAGGGACTCGGTATACCGATTCATCCGGATGAGGTATCCTATATGGATCAGATTTCGGTGTATGGCAACCCAACCTGTCGAGGCCCAATAGGTGAAGTATCCCATAAAGGCTTTACGAAGCCCTTTATGTCCACCTATTGCTTAGTACGAGGCTCTGTGCTACTAAAAGAGAATAAGGAAATAGAGTTACGCCTTCACTATCAGCTATAACTTTTGGTGTAGTGGTAAGTGCTTGATCTTGAAAATAAGAAATATGGTAATCAATGTGAAATAACCATCCTCAAGCTATAACAACTATACCAACCAACAAGAGGTGTGTCTCATGGCAAATGAAACAGTTGCAACATCTTTTGAAAGTGAAAGGCATTCAATTGTTAGACCCCCTCTCTTTGCTGGTGACAACTACTCCTATTGAAAGACTAAGATGAGGTTGTTCATTCAAGCTAATGATTATAAAGTCTGGAAGGTCATTGTAAATGGTTTTCAAATTCCAATGAAGATGGTGGATGGTAAGGAGGTGATAAAACTAGAGTGAATGGGATGTCAATGACATGAAAATGGCTCAACTCAATGCCAAAGTAATGCACACACATTTTTATGCATTAGGACCAAGTGAGTATAATAGTGTTTCGTTGTGTGAAAATGCAAAGGAAATTTAGGATAAGTTGACTGTCACCCATGAAAGTACAAACCAAGTGAAAGCGATAAAAATAGGCATGCTTACTCATGATTATAAACTGTTCAAGATGAAACCCGATAAAACCATTAGTGAGATGTCAAACCACTTCACCGACATCATTAATGGTTTAAAGGCTCTTGGGAAGACATATTCAAATGTGGAGATGGTGAAAAAAATTCTTAGTAGTCTACCAGAGAGTTAGGAAGCCAAAGTGATAGCCATTGAAGAGTCCAAAGATCCTCATACACTTTCTTTGGATGAACTAATGGGCTCTCTCCTCACTTATGAAATGAAGATCAAAAGGGGACAAAACCAATCAAGAAAGGTGGCATTGCTCTCAAATCTACCTTTCAAAAGGATGAAGAAAATTTTACTCAAGAGGAGGATGATAAAGATGAAGAGATGGCCATGTTTGCAAAGAGATTCAAGAAGTTCATAAGAATGAACAAGTTCTCAAGTAGGAGAAGACCACAAAGGGAGATGACTAAAGGGGAATCAAGTAGAAGAGAAAGGGATCAAATTATTTGCTATGAATGCAACAAACCGGGTCACATTAAACTTGATTATCCTTTGTGGAAAAAGTAAAACGACCAAGCCAAAGAAAAAAGCTATTGTAGCAACATGGAGCAATAGTGATTTCTCTGATGATGAATCAAATAAGGGGGAAGTAACCAACCTATGTCTCATGGCTCTTGATAAGCCCAAGGTAACCTCTAATCCATGTGATTTAAATTAATACTCATTTGATGAACAACAAGATGCCTATGATGAATTAGCTATAGAATTTGAGAACATGAGCATGAAATATAGAAAAATGGTCACTAAATTGAAACTAGAAAATGAGTCATTAACTAAAGCAAAAGAAGACTTAAAAAAAGAAGTTGAGCTCTTAAACGTAAATGTTAATGACTTGACTAAGAAAAATGAAAATCTACATATTCATTTTTTAGATTTTATATGGGTCATCAAAAGCTCAATGACATGCTAGAAACACAAAGAGCTTTTTTTTATAAAGATGGACTAGGTTATAATGGTGGCAACAAAGAGACTCACTTGAAAATTTTCCTTGTTAAGCTAAATGATTCATCTAGCATGTGTGCACATTATCATAAATTAGGTCATTCTATACAATATTGTTCCTTAAAGAAAATCACTTATAGAGGAAAGCTCATTAGAAGAGTGTAGATTCCAAAAGGAGTTAGCACATCTTAAGATAAGGCTACTAAAATGAAGTGGATTCCAAAAGGCATAAAAATTGTTAGTACTAACTCTTAAGGACCCAAGAAAATTTGGGTACCCAAAACAAAAATTTAATTGTGTTTTTGTAGGTGGATGAGCATTGCTACAAAGCCAATTCAAGCAAGAACAATCAATGGTACCTTGATAGTGGATGCTCAAAACACATGACCGGAGACAAAACTCTCTTTAAGGACTTGAAAGCGAAAAGCGAAGGAGATGTTACATTGGGTGACAACTCAAAATGCCAAATTGAAGGGATTGGCTCAATTGGTAACAATTCCTCTACTTCTATTGAAAATGTTTTACTTGTGAAAGGTCTCAAGCATAATTTACTTAGCATTAGTCAATTATGTGATAAAGGATTTAGGGTTGTGTTTGAATCCATGTGCTGTCAAGTAATTGATATCAAAACTAACAAGCTTGTTTTTGTTAGACACCATGAAACAACTGTTTAATGATAAAATAAATGGCTATAATGATTCGAAATAGATAATTTTTTTTTAAATGCACTACTTATTAATTTTTAGAATATTAATAAATTAGCATTACTTTATTCTGAATAAGAATATATGAACAAAAACAATTGTTTTATGACAAAACAAATAGTTATAATGATTTGAAATAAATAATTGTTCAAATAGTAATAACTAATTGAACTGGTTGGTAAACAAATTTTTTAAATTCTGTTACTTATTAATTTTCAAAATATTAATAAATTAATATTATTTTATTTTTAACAAACTTATTTGGACAAAAACATTTGTTTTATGACAAAACAAAAGGTCATAACGATTTAAAATAAATAATTGTTCAAATAGTCATAATTATTTCAATTGGTTTAGCAAATAGAATTATTTATTAAATCTCTTATTGATTAATTTTTGAAATATTAATAAATTTATTTTATTTTATTCTAAATAAGTAAGAACTTGAAAAATTATTTTACGATAAAAACAAACTATCATCACAATTTAAAATAAATAATTGTTCATATAGCCTTAACTATTTGAACTAGTTTAGCAAACAAATTTATTTTTTAAATCTATTAGTTATTAATTTTTAGAATATTACTACATTAGTATTATTTTATTTCAAATAAACTTGTATGAATAGAAATAACTATTTTATGACAAAATAAAAGGTTATAAGAAATTGAAATACAAATAGTCATAACTATTTGAATTGGTTCGATAAATATATTTATTTTTTAAATCTTTTACTTATTAATTTTAGAAATATTAATAAATTAATATTGTTTTATTACAAATAGGCTAGTATGATAAAAAAAAATTGTTTTATGACAAAACAAAAGTTCATAACGATTTGAAATAGATAAATGTTCAAATGGCCATAATTATTTTAACTAATTTGACAAACTAATTTATGTTTTAAATCTTAACTTATCAGTTTTTAAAATATTAATAAAGTAATATTATTTTATTTGGGATAAGCTTTTATGATCTAAAACAATTCTTTTATGATAAAATAAAAGGTCATAAGGATTTTAGATAGATAATTATTCAAATAGTCATAACTATTAGAACTTGTTTGGTAAACAGATTTATTTTTTAAAATTTTCTTACTTATTAATTTTTTGAATGTTAATAAATTAGTATTATTTTATTTCGAATAAGTATGTATGAACTAAAACAATTATTTTATGATTAAACAAAAGGTCAGAATGATTTAAAATAGATCATTATTCTAATAGTCTTAACTATTTGAAATGGAATGGCAAACATATTTATTCTTTAAATCCTTATTAATTTTTAGAATATTATTAACTTAGCAATATTTTACTCCAAATAAGCTTGTATGAACAAAAACAAATGTTTTAGAACAAAACAAAGATCATAATAATTTCAGATAGATAATTGTTTAAATAGTCATAATTATTTAAACTAGTTTAGTAAAGAGATTTAGTTTTTAAATCTCTTACTAATTTTTGAAATAGTAATAAATTAATATTATTTTATTATAAATAATTTTGTATGAATAGAAGCAATTGTTTTACGACAAAATAAAATGTCATAACAATTTGAAATAAATAATAGTTCAAATGGACATGACTATTTGAACTTATTCGATAAACTGATTAATTTTTTAAATCTTCAACTTATTAATTTTTAGAATGCCAATAAATTATTATTATTTTATTCCAAATAAACTTATATGAATAGAAACAATTGTTTTATGACAAAACAAAAGATGATAACGATTTGACATAAATAATTGTTCAAATATTTATAACTATTTGAACTCACTCAATAAATAATTTTTTTTAAAAATCTTTTACTTATTAATTTTGGAATATTAATAAAATAGTATTATTTTATTCCAAATAAGCTTGTTTGAATAGAAACAATTGGTTTATGACAAAACAAATGTTCATAATGATTTGAAATAGATAATTGTTCGAATAATCATAACTATTTAAACGTTTTCAGAAAATAGCTTTATTTTCTAAAATTTTACTTACTAATTTTTGGAATAGATAATCAAGTTGAATAACCTTCTATGAACAGAAACAATTGTTTTATGACAAAACAAAAAGTCATAACAATTTGAAATAAATAATTATTTAAATAGTCATAACGATTTAAACTTGTTCTGTAAACAGATCTATTTTTTAAATCTTTTACTTATTAATAGTCTTAATATTAATAAATTTGTATTATTTTATTCGAAATAAGCTTGTATGAATAGAAAAAATCATTTTATGACAAAGCAAAAGTTTATAGCAATTTCAAATGGATAATTATTCAAATAATCATAATTATTTAAACTTGTTCAATAAACAGACTCTTTTTTTAAATCTCTTAATTATTAATTTTTAGAATATTAATAACTTAATATTATTTTATTTTGAATAAGCTTATATGAATTGAAATAATTTATTTATGACAAAAGAAAAGATCATAACGATTTGAAATAAATAATTATTAAAATAGTCATGACCGTTTGATTTAGTTCAGTAAACATATTTATTTTTTTACATTTTTTACTCATTAATTGTCAAAATATTAATAAATTTGTATTATATTAATCTAAATAAGCTTATATGAATAAAAATTATTATTTTATAAAAAAACCAAAAGTCATAATTATTTAAAATAAATAATTGTTTAAATAAACTTAATTTGAACCAGTTTGATAAATAGATTTATTTTTTAAATTTTTTATTAATTTTTGAAATATTAATAGATTAGTATTATTTTATTTCAAACAAACTTATATGAACAAAAACATTTGTTTAATGACAAAACAAAATGTTATAACAATTTGAAATAGATAATTGTTCAAATAGTCATAATTATTTAAATTGGTTAGGTAAACAGAATTATTTTTTAAATCTTTTACTTATTAATTTTCGAAATGTTAATAAATTTATTTTATTTTATTCTAAATAAGCTAGTATGAATTGAAAATATTGTTTTATGACAAAAAAAAAGGTCATAATGATTTGAAATCGATAATTGTCATATAGTCTTAACTATTTGAACCGGTTCGGCAAACAATCTTATATTTTAAATCTTTTAGTTATTAATTTTTGAAATATTATTAGATTAGTATTATTTTATTTTGAATAAGCTTGTATAGAAATAATTGTTTTATGACAAAACAAAAGGTTATAACAATTTGAAGTATACAATTGCTTAAATAGTCATAACTATTTGAACTGGTTTGGTAAATAGATTTTATTTTTTAAATATCTTACTTATTAATTTTTGAAAGATTAATAAATTAGCATTATTTTATTTAAAATAAGCTTGTGTGGTAAAAAACAATTATCAGATGACCAAACAAAAGGTAATAACAATTTGAAATAGATAATTATTGAAATGGCTATAATTATTTGAACTGATCAGTAAACATATTCACTTTATAAATCACTTACTTATTTGAATTTGTTTAATAAACAGATTTATTTTTTAAATCTTTTTCATATTAATTTTCCAATTTTTAATAAATTAGTATTAATTTATTTAAATAAACTTGTATGAACTGAAACAATTGTTTTATGGCTAAACAAAATATCAAAACAATTTTGAAATTAATAATTATTCTAATAATATTAACCATTTGAACTAATTCAATAAACAACTTTATTTTTTAAATCTCTTACATAGTAATTTTTAAAATATTATTAAATTACTATTATTTTAATCTGAATAAGCTTGCACGAACAAAACAATTGTTTTATGATAAAAAAAATGTCATAACGATTTGAAATTGATAATCATTCATAAAGTCCTAACTATTTGAACTGGTTCAACAATTAGATTTATTTCTTAATTTTCTAGGTTATTAAGTTTCAAAATATTATTAAATTAGTATTGTTTTGTTCTTGATAAAATAGTATGAATAAAACCAATTATTTGATGACAAAATAAAAGGTTATAACAATTTGAAATAAATAAGTATTGAAATAGTCAAAACTATTTGAAATTGTTTGGTAAATAGATTTCCTTTTTAAATCTCTTACGAATTTATTTTTTAAATATTAATAAATTAATATTATTTTATTTTGGACTAACTTATATTAACAAAAACAATTGTTTTATGACAAAACAAAAAGTAATAATAATTTAAAATAGATAATTGTTTAAATAGTTATAATTATTTGACTAAACAAAAACATAATTATAACTTTCCGAACCAATTCAAATAATTATGACTATTTGAACAATTATCTATTTCAAATCATTGTTACTTTTTATTTTGTCATAAAATATTTGTTTATCCATACAAACTTATTCGAATTAAAATAATACTAATTTAAGAATATTTCAAAAATTAATATGTAAGAGATTTAAAAAATAAATTTGTTTACCACATCAGTTAAAATGTTAAGACTATTATAACAATTATCTATTTCAAATCATTCCAACATTTTATTTAGTTGTAAAACAATTGTTTTAGTTCATACAAGCTTATTCAAAATAAATTAATACTAATTAATAATATTTGAAAAATTAATAAGAAAAAGATTTAAAAAAATAAATCTGTTTACCAAACAAGTTCAAATAGTTATTACTATTTTAACAATTGTCTACTTAAAATCATTATAACTTTTTAATTTGTCATAAACCATTGTTTTAGTTAATACAAGCTTAAACGGAATAAAATAATACTAATTTATTAATATTTCTTAAACTAATAAGAAATTTAACAAATAAATCTATTTGCTAAATTAGTTAAAATAATTATGGCCATTTGGACAATTATCTATTTTAAATTGTTATGACCTTTTGTTTTGTCATAAAACAATTGTTTTTTATCATACAAGTTTATTCAAAACAAAATAATACTAATTTATTAATATTTCAAAAATTAATAAGTAAGAGATTTAAGAAATAAATTTGTTTATGGAACTAGTTCAAATAGTTATTACTATTTAAATAATTATCATTCTCAAATCATTAAGATCTTTGTTTTGTCATAAAACTATTGTTTCTAATCATAGAAACTTATTCGATTAAAAAAAATACTAATTTAATAATATTTTAAAAATTAATAAGTAAGAGATTTAAAAAATAAATGTGTCTGCCAAACCAGTTCAATTAATTAAAACTATTAGAATAATTATATATTTCAAATCATTCTAATCTTTTGTTTAGCCAAAAATATTTGTTTTCATATCTTACAAGCTTATTTAGAATAAAATAATTAAAATTTGTTAACATTCAAAAAATTAATAAGCAAAAGATTTGAAAAAATAAATCTCTTTATTGAACAAGTTCAAATAGTTATGACAATTTAATCAATTATTTATTTAAAATTGTTATGACCTTTTGTTTTGACATAAAAGAATTGTTTCAATTTGTAAAAGCTTATCTAGAATAAAATAATACTAATTTCTTAATATTTCCAAAATTAATAAGCAAAAGTTTAAAAAATAAATTTGTTTACCGAACAAATTTAAATACTTATGACTATTTGAATAATTGTCTATTTAAAATCGTTATGACCTTTTGTTTTGTCATAAAACAATTATTTCAGATCATACAACTTATTCAAAATAAAATAAAATGAATTTATTAATATTCCAAAAATTAATAACTAAGTGATTTAAAAAGTTAATTTGTTTATCAAATCAGTTCAAATAATCATGTCCATTTGAACAATTATCTATTTTAAATCATTATGACCTTTTGTATTGTCATAAAACAATTGTTTCTATTCATGCAAAATTATTCAAAATAAAAAAATACTGATTTATTAACATTCTGAAAATTAATAAGCAAGAGATTTGAAAAAAATAAATCTATTTACTAAACAAGTTCAAATAGTTATGATTTTTTGAACAATTATCTATTCAAAATCATTATGAACTTTTGTTTTGTCATAAAACAATTGATTCAATATAAAAGCTTATCCAAAATAAAATAATACTACTTTATTAATATTTCAAAAATTAATAAGTAATAGATTTAAAAAATAAATCAATTTACCAAATCGGATCAAATAATTATGGCCATTTGAACAATTATCTATTTCAAATTGTTATTACCTTTTTTTTTGTCATAAAACGATTGTTTTCCAACATCCAAGCTTATTAAATAAAAGCTTTATTACCTTTTGTTTTGTCTTAAACCAATTATTTTTCAACATACAAGCTTATTTGAAATAAAATAATATTGGTTTTTTAATAATTTAAGAATTAGTAAGAGATTTAAAAAATAAATTTATTTACCAAACCAGTTTAAATAACCTTATATTCTGTCATAGAATAATTATTTCTATTCATATAAATTTATTTGAAAAAAATAATACTAATTTAATAATAGTATGAAAATTCATAACTAAGAGATTAAAAAAATAAATTTGTTTGCTAAACCAATTCAAATAGTTAAGACTATATGAACAATTTTCTATTTCAAATCATTATGAGCTTTTATTTTGTCATAAAACAATTATTTCAACTCATACAAGTTTATTCGGAATAAAATAAAACTAATTTGTTAATATTTCAAAATTTTATAAGGAAGAGATTTTTTTAAAAATTCTATTTACTGAATCAGTTCAAATAATTATAAAAATTTGAATAATTATCTATTTTAAATCATTATTACTTTTTGTTTTGTCATGAAACAATTGTTTTTCTTCATATAAGTTTGTTCGAAATAAAATAGTTCTAATTTATTTATATTTAGAAAATTAATCAGTAAGAGATTTAAAAATTAAATCTGTTTACCAAATCATTTCAAATTGTTTTGATTATTTGAATAATTATCTATTTCAAATTGTTTTAACCTTTTGTTTTGTCATAAAAAAATTGGGTCTATTCATACTATTTTATTGAAAATAAAATAATTATGGCCATTAGAGTAATTATCTATTTCAAATTGTTATGACCTTTTGTTTTATTATAAAAAAATTGTTTTTGATCATTCAAGCTTATTCGAAATAAAATAATATTAATTTATTAATATTTCAAAAAGTAATAAGAGATTTAAAAAATAAATCTGTTTACTGAACCAATTCAAATAGTTATGATTATTTGAACAATTAAAATAATACAAATTTGTTAATATTCAGACAATTAATAAGTAAAAGTTTAAAAAAGAAATCTATTTACTAAATAAGTTCAAATAGTTATGACTATTTGAACAATTATTTATTTCAAATTGTTATGACTTTTTGTTTTGTCATAAAATAATTGTTTTTTTCATGTAAGTTTATTCAAATTAAAATAACATTAAGTTATTAATATTTTGACAATTAGTCAGTAAAATATTTTAACAATAAATATGTTTACTGAACAAGTTCAAATAGTCATAACTATTTGAATAATATTTATTTCAAATCGTTATAACATTTTTTTTTTGTAAAAAAATAATTGTATCAGTTCATATAGCCTTGTTCGAAATAAAATAATACTAATTGAATAATATTCCATAAATTATTAAGTAAAAGATTTAAAATATGAATCTGTTTACAAAAAAAGTTCAAATAGTTATGACTATTTGAACAATCATCTATGTCAAATGTTATGACATTTTGTTTTATCATAAAATAATTGTTTCTATTTATACAAGCTTATTCCCAAGAAAATAATATAAATTTATTAATATTTCAAAAATTAATAAAAAATTTAAAAAATAAATTTGTTTTTTAAACACGTTCAAATAGTTATGACTATTTGAACAATTATCTATTTCAAATAGTCATGACCTTTTGTTTTGTCATAAACTAATTATTTTTGTTCATACAAGCATATTCGAAATAAAATAATACTAATTTATTAATTTTCAAAAATTAATAAGTAAAAAATTTTAAAAATAAATTGTTTACCAAGTAAGTTTAAATAGTTATAACTGTTTGAACAATTATTTATTTCAAATAGTTATGATATTTTGTTTTGGGATAAAATAATTGTTTCTATTCATACAAGTTTATTTGGAATAAAAATTACTAATTTATTACTATTCTAAAAATTAATAGGTAGGAGATTTAAAAAATAAATATTTTTATTGAACAAGTTCAAATAATCATGTTCATTTGAACAATTGTCTATTTCAAATCGTTATGACCTTTTGTTTTGTCATAAAACAATTGTTTCTGTTCTTGTAAAATTATTCTAAATAAAATAATACCGATATATTAATATTTTGAAAATTAATAAAAGATTTAAAAACTAAATTTGTTTACTGAAATAGTTCAAATTGTTATGACTATTTGAACAATTATCTATCTCAAATCATTATGATCTTTATTTTGTCACAAAACAATTGTTTCTTTTCATACAATCTTATTTGGATTAAAATAATACTAATTTAATAAAATTCCAAAAATTAGTAAGTAAGAGATTTAAAAAATAAATGTGTTTGCTAAACCATTTCAAATACTTAATACTATTAAAATAATTATCTATTTCAAATTGTTCTGAGCTTTAGTCATAAAACAATTATTTCAGTTCATACAAGCTTATTTCGATAATATAATACTAATTTATTAACATTTAAAAAATCAATGAGCAAAATATTTTAAAAAATAAATTTGTTTATCAATCAAATTGAAATAGATTTGTTTAGTCATAAAATATTTGTTTCATATCTTACGAGCTTATTTGGAATAAAATAATCCAAATTTATTAACATTCAAAAAATTAATAAGCAAAAGATTTGAAAAAAAAATAAATCTATTTATAGAATAAGTTTAAATAGTTATGATTATTTGAATAACTATTTATTTAAAATCATCATGACTTTTTGTTTTACTATAAAACAATTGTTTTAGTTTATAAAAGCTTATCCAAAATAAAATAATACTAATTCTTAATATTTCAAAAATTAATAAGCATGAGTTTAAAAAATAAATTTGTTTACCAACCAAATTCAAATAGTTACTACTGTTAGAATAATTGTCTATTTAAAATTGTTATTACCTTTTCGTTTTGTTATAAAATAATTATTACAGTTCATACAGGCTTATTCAAAATAATATAATATTAATTTATTAATATTTCAAAAATTAATAAGTAAGAAATTTTAAAAATGAATCTGTTTACCAAACCAATTCAAATAATTACGACCATTTCAACAATTATCTATTTCAAATCATTGTTACCTTTTGTTTGGTCATATAACAATTGTTTTTTATCATACAAGCTTATTCAGAATAAAATAATACTAATTTATTAATCATACAAAAATTAATAGTAAGAGATTTAAAAACTAAATCTGTTTATCGAACCAATGTAAATAGTTATAACTATTTGAACAATTATATATCAAATCGTTATAACATTTTTTCTATCATAAAAAAATCATTTCTGTTCATATAAGCTTATTGAAATAAAATAATACTAATCTAATAATATTTCAAAAATTAATAAGAGATTTAAAAAATAAATTTCTTTGTCAAACCAATTCAAATGGTTAAGACTGTATTAACCATTATATATTTC
Organism: Durio zibethinus; assembly: GCF_047325235.1. Taxonomy (NCBI): domain Eukaryota; kingdom Viridiplantae; phylum Streptophyta; class Magnoliopsida; order Malvales; family Malvaceae; genus Durio; species Durio zibethinus. Next base: position 168,045 of record NC_143189.1, read on the forward strand.
AAATTGTTATGACCTTTTGTTTTGTCATAAAACAATTTTTTTAATTCATACTAGCTTATTAGGAATAAAATAAAATGAATTTATTAATGTTTCAAAAATTAATAAGAGATTTAAAAAATAATTTTGTTTACCTAACCAAATCAAATAATTATGACTATTTGAAAATTTATTTATTTCAAATCATTACTATTTTTTATTTTGTCATAAAACAAAAGTTTTTGTTTATATGAGTTTGTTTGGAATAAAATACTACTAATCTACTAATAATTCAAAAATTAATAAGAGATTTAAAAAATAAATTTATTTATAAAAATAGTTCAAATAGTTATGATTATTTGAGCAATTATTTATTTCAAATCATTACGATTTTTTGTTTTGTCATAAAACAAAAGTTTTTGTTCATATGAGTTTGTTTGGAATAAAAGACTACTAATCTACTAATAATTCAAAAATTAATAGGAGATTTAAAAAATAAATTTATTTATAAAAATAGTTCAAATAGTTATGATTATTTGAGCAATTAATTATTTCAAATCGTTATGACTTTTTGTTATGTTATAAAACAATAGTTTCTATTCATACAAATATATTCAGATTAAAATAATATTAATTTATTAATATTTTGATAATTAATAAGTAAAAGATTTAAAAAATAAATATGTTTACCAAACAAGTTCAAATAGTCATGACTATTTGAGTAATTATCTATTTAAAATCATTCTGACTTTTTCTTTTGCAATAAACAATTGTTTTAGTTCATATAAGCTTATCTGATGTAAAATAATACTAATTTATTAATATTTCAAAAATTAATGAGTAAGAGAATTAAAAAAAATTGTTTATCGAATAAGTTCAAATAGTTATAACTATCTAAACAATTATCGATTTTAAAATATAATGATCTTTTGTTTTGCCATAAAACAATTGGTTCTATTGATGCAAGCTTATTTTGAATAAAATAATATAAATTATTAATGTTGCAAAAATTAATAATTAAAAGATTTAAAAAATAAATTCGTTTATCGAACGAGTTCAAATAATTATGACTATATGAACAATTATTTATTTCAAATCATTATGACACTTTGTTTGTCATAAAAAATTATTTTTATTTATACAAAATTACTTAGAATAAAATAATACTAATTTATTAATATTTCAAAAATTAATAAGAGATTTAAAAGCTAAATCTGTTTATCGGACCAGTTCAAACATTTATGAATATTTGAATAATTATTTATCTCAAATCGTTATGATCTTTGTTTTATCATAAAATAATTGTTTCTGTTCATACAAGCTTATTCGAGTAAAATATAGCTAAAATAATAATATTCTAAAATTAACAATTAAGAGATTTTAAAAATAAATGTATATGCCAAACCAATTCAAATAGTTAAAACTATTAGAACAATTATCAAATCATTTTGACCCTTTTTTAGTCATAAAATAATTGTCTCAGTTCATACATCTTTTCCAAAATAAAATAATACTTTTCTATTAACATTTAGAAATTAATAAACAAGAAATTTTAAAAAATAAATTTGTTTACCAAACAAGTTCAAATAGTCAAGTCTATTTGAATAATTATATATTTAAAATCATTATGGCCTTTTGTTTTATAATAAAATAAAAAATAATATTACTTTATTAATATTTCAAAAATTAAGAAGTTGGAGATTGTAAAAATAAATTAGTTTATTGAATTAGTTCAAATAACTATGGTTATTTGAACAATTATATATTTCAAATCATTATGAACTTTTGTTTTGTCATAAAACTATTGTTTTCCTTTGTATAAGCCTATTTGGAATAAATAATACTAATTTTTAATATTTCAAAAATTAAAGAGTCAGAGATTTAAAAAATGAATTTGTTTACTGAACCAGTTTAAATAGTTATAATTATTTGATCAATTATATATTTAAATTATTATAACCCTTTGTTTTGTTATGAAACAATCATTTATGTTCATACAAGCTTATTCAAAATAAAATAATATTAATCTAATAATATTATGAAAATAAAAAACTAAAAGATTTAAAAAATAAATTTGTTTGCCAAACCAGTTCAAATAATTAAGGCTATATGAATAATTATCTATTTTAAATCATTATGACCATTTGTTTTGTTCTAAAAAAAATGTTTTTCTTCATATAAGTTTGTTCGGAATAAAATAATACTAATCTACTAATATGTCAAAAATTAATAAGAGATTTAAAAAATAAATCTGTATAATAAACAAATTCAAAAAATTATGACTATTTGAGCAATTATTTATTTTAAATTGTTACGACTTTTTATTTTGTTATAAAACAATAGTTTCTATTCATACAAGCATATTCGGATTAAAATAATATTAATTTATTAATATTTTGACAATTAATAAGTAAAAGATTTAAAAAATAAATATGGTTATCGAACATGTTCAAATAGTCATGACTATTTAAGCAATTATCTATTTCAAATTATTTTGACCTTTTCTTTTCTAATAAAATAGTTGTTTCAGTTCATATAAGCTTATTTGATGTAAAATAATACTAATTTATTAATATTCCAAAAAGTAATGAGTAAAAGAATTAAAAAAAAAAGAATCTATTTACCAAATAAGTTCAAATAGTTATGACTATCTAAACAATTATCTATTTCAAAACATAATGACCTTTTCTTTGTCATAAAATAATTGGTTTTGTTGATTCAAGCTTATTTCGAATAAAATAATATAAATTTATTAATATTTTAAAATTAATAACTAAAAGATTTAAAAAATAAATCTATTTACCAAATGAATTCAAATAGTTATGAATGTTTGAACAATTATTTATTTCAAATCGTTATAGCATTTTGTTTTATCGTAAAACAATTGTTTTTAATTCATACAAAATTATTAAGAATTAAATAAAACTAATTTATTAATATTTCAAAAATTAATAAGAGATTTAAAAACTAAATATGTTTACCAGACCAGTTCATATAGTTATGACTATTTGAATAATTATCTATCCCAAATTGTTATGATCTTTGTTTTGTCATAAAACAATTGTTTCTATTCATACAAGCTTATTCAGAGTAAAATACTGCTAAACTATTAGCTTTATAGGTTAGACGGTGATCCAAGAGAGGGGTGAATTGGATCTCTCCAAATTATTCCCAAACAATGATTTCAATATAGTTGAATGGAAATTAAGACAATAAGCACTTTTGATGAAAATATAATGCAAACAATAACAATTAATGAATTTAAAATCAAATATGAACAATAATAAATTATAAGGAGATAGGGATAGAGAAATCAAACACAATGATTTATAGAGGTTTGGTCCTTCTCCACAAGGCACCTACGTCCTCTCTCTTGGTTGTCCACACCAAAGCTTTAATCCACTAATTGAAGAAAAATTCTTACAAGATACAAACCTATCTTGTACTAAATCTCTATCTTTTTGTCAAGGCTTAGATAGCAACCTCTACCCTTACAATATCAAAAGGATACCTTACCTTTTTTTCTCTTCCACCCTTGTATATCCAAAGTAATTTTGCAAACAATAGAATAACCTCTCTAAGGCTAAGTGTTTGCTAAGTTTAAGTACAAGAAAATGATGAATGAACAACAAATATAATTTGGATACAATAAAGACAAAGATATGGACTTTGAAGCTCTAAAAACTCTTGATTCTTTGAGAGAATGAAAATATGGCTTGTTAGCATTTGCTCTCTTGATTCATCAATGTTCTTGGTGTGTTGGAGTGCCCAATTTATAGAGAAATTAAAGAGGTAGCCGTTACAAGTATTTGGGAGAAACAAATAGCCATTGGAAGCACCAAAAAGGTAGCTGTTGGAGTGTTTCTACCCAAAACCAATCGATCCATTGCTTGAGGGGATCGATTGGTTCATGTTTTGAACCATTTTTCACTTGAAAATCATGACCCGATTGATCCTATCAGTGGCTGGATGGTTATCTTCTATTTTGCATTCTACTCACTAATTTGATCATATATTGAGTTATATAAATCCAAATCAAAAATCGTTTCAATATTTAGAAACTAGACTTGAAGGGCTTTCTAACCACATAAGATTCATTACCTAATTCATTGAGTACGAATTACAATGAATTTTCAAATTTACCCATTGTGCAATTTTTCTGGCAACTACAGAGTGTCTAGTAAAAGTTCAAAATCTTTTCTTAGAAAATTTAGATTTTAATTTTGTTTAATCCATTAGAAAGTAGACTCAAAGAGCTTTCCAACCATATAAAATTCAAATATTAAAACTTTTTGAATTAATACAAAAAAATAAAACAAGTTCAATGTTAGAAAACTTTGTTCTTGTAAAATAGCTTTCTTAAGTTAATCTATTTCTTAAAACCAATATTATTAAAATTGTATTAAGTCCAAAATGAATAAGTTCACTTTAAAAACAACAATTGGACTTTCATTTAAGCTCAAATAAATAATCTTTAAAGATAGATTTGGTTTGAGAAATATGAAAACAAAGAAAGGTTTGTTTAAGCTTTGAAAATCATATTATCTATTTAGTACCAAAATATAAAACTTAAGAACATGTACTAAATAAATCTTTTTAAAATCTTGATCAAGTTTTTTTAGCTTTAATGTTTTGTCATTTCAAAATAAGGATCAATTCAAGCTAACAATCTCCCCCTTTTTGATATGACAACACTTAAAGATAAATTTGCTTGATGAAAAATTTTCTTTGAAACATTTAATATTTTGAAAGACATTTTGGAAAACTCCCCCTTAAGCAATGCATGGCAAAACTCCTCCCTTAATTTATGCATCCTAATCCAACACAACTCACCAAACATATGTTAGAGCATATATATCAAATAAGCACAATCAAACATATGCATGTTAAGCACAAGCAAATTTGTCCACATCATTAACAAATATATTCATGAAACATTTCTCCTCATTTTTGTCATAGCAAAAAGGTATGATAATATTAATGAGCAAATAAACACAAAGAGGCATCATTAACAAATATATTCATGAAACATTTCTCCTCCTTTTTGTTTATGCTCTTTATACCAAATGTTTAAACTCCTATATCAATTGCAATAAGCATACAAGAAGAAATATCTCTAAACTCTCTCCCCCTTTTTGTCATTTCAAAAGAAAGAGAGATCAATTCAAGGCATAAGACAAAATGCTTGATACCAATAATATCAAGAGTATTTTGAATGCATGTAATCAAGTATAGTATACACAATGAAGTTCACATATATGTATTCAAGCACAAAAGCATAAGTGTATCCAATTTTAGCATTTTAGCACAAGTCATCAAATTTACTACATGAAATTTATGAGCAAATGATAATGAATGATATGCAATCTACTCATAAATCTTGTTATCATAAGATGTGCTTAGAACCTAAAACATCAATAGCAATTAAACATAAATTCAAGCACATGCATACAAGCTCATACCAATTGTTATCACAAAACAAATCAAGCAAAATTGTATCATGAAATTTCTCCTTTTCAAAATAAGGATTAATCAATTTAAGGCACACATAATTTTGCATGAAAGGTATAAGCTATATCAAGGATAGGCACATAAACAAGTGTTTATGAAAGTTAAAAAAAATTCTTTAACAATTTTGACACAAATTGTTACCAATTGTTAGCAATTTTATTCAACAACCTTCATAGAACACACATACTTCAAGCATATGAAAGATTTATTCAATATATGCATAAATGATAATAGTAATCTTTCATAAGCTATCCTATCCAAACAAGAACCAAAAGCTCATATATGTATAATAACTCATAAGTACTAATGAGCAATAAGGTTCAATTATCATCATGTCATAACAAAAATTATATAAGCATGATTTTCCAAACATGTAGACTTATTCATGCTCATTTCAAGTTCTCCTAGCATAGACTTAGAAAAATTTATTGACAAAAGATTTTCATTAGAAGCATCAAGAAAATCAATTGATAAAAATTATACCAATTGTTAGAAAACAATTCCATATTCTAAGTAATAATAGGCAAAAAAAAATTTCTTCACTAAGCTCAAGTTGCCAATTGCAAGGGAGATATATACTTAAGCTAAAGGCCATATATCAATTTAAACATCAAATAGCACAAGAATGGCACTAAAGCAAAAGTTCTCATGTAATGTGCAAAATCCAAACCTTTTAAATCATTCATGAACACAAAATAGACATATTCAATATTCATATATATTCAATAAATCACCAAGGAATATGCCAAAATAAATTTTAGGCCATATAAAAACAAAAAGCTCAAGGAAGACATATTTAAAAAAAAATTCAAGAAAATTTTAGCACAAAAGCATAAATATTTCTACACAAATTATAGGCCATAATCAACAATGACTTAAACTAAAAATAAGCATCATAAGAAAATCACTCACTTAAGTCATGTTGCAACCATGTCAAGTCAAGAAAAATCACATTTATCATATATGCACACACTTGACAAGAACAATAGATGAACCAATAACACATATCATTTACAAGAAAGTAGTTCATCATATTCAAAATCACAAATAAAGAGGTTAACAATTCAAGCATTTTAAACCACAAGCATTAAGGTCAAATTGAATTAATGATCATACAAGCATATATCTTGACCAATACTAGAGATGAACTAGGAATCAATATATTCCATTTAAGCACATAATGTTAATCAATTCATCAACACAAGAGAAGAAATAAATCTTGAATTAATAAGGATAAATAATTAAAGCATATTTCAAGACTATTTCATAAGAAATCAAGAGATGAACAATCAAACATCAATATATATGATTTAAGCACAAGATGTTCATCAATTCACAAATCAAGAGTTATAACAATTTAGAATATAGCAATCAAGTTTTTTCAAAAAATATTTCACACTATCCAAGCATTAAAAACAAATTGAGTAATTTTAATCAACATGGTCATGTAGGCATATTCAACAATCATAAATCACTATATATAAAAATCACAAAATCATTTAAGTAAATAGCAATTTAACACTACAATCAATTTCAACAAGTATCTCAAGCATACTTAAGAGCAAAATAAGTATGTTCAATTCAAGCTCACATTTTCTCAAGTAAAATCGATATATTTAATATATATCAATAAGATATATACCAATATCCATTAAGCATTCCATGTCTAACAAGAATAGGCAACCAAATTTTGCATAATCAATAAAGCATTTAAATTTCATCAAGAATAGGTAACCAAATTCAAATTCTCTTCAAATAAAAGTTTAGAGGTTACCCATCTCCATTGTATGTCTAGAGTATTCAACCTTCAATCTCACATTGTAGCCTCTTGCTCTAGCACACCTACAAGAGACAATCTCATTTGGTTTTTGATACCCAAATTGCTTTGGGTCCTTTAAAATTAGTGACCAAGTTTCTTGTTCCTTTAGGAACCCATACTTGCCTAATTATAAATGAAACTTTTCTTCTAATAGGACAAGTATGTATAGTATGACCATGAAAATTATAAAAATTGCATTTAATTATTTTAGTTCTAAATGAATTCTTTAAAAGATTTTGTTTTTCATTCATCAAATCATCAAATTTCCTTTTCAAATCAAAATTTCCTTTTTCTAAGAATTCATTTCTACGTTGAAAGGTTTCAAAATCTATTTTCAATTTTTCATTTTTTTTTCCAAAATATTTTTTGCATTCATTAAAAACCCATTCTCTACATTCAACTTTGAAATCATTTTCTTATATTTCCTTTTCATTGATTCACATTCAATATATAGCTCATTATAAGCATTTTGCAATTCATCAAAAGCATATGAATTTGAATCAATAGAATTAGAGGTTACCTCCAAATCTTCAAGAGCTATGAGACATGATGCATTTCAGTTGGATTATTGTCTTTCATGTATTTCCTCCAACTTCTCCCATATCTTATTTGAGGTTGGACACTTTGATTCCAAGTTTAATTTGTGGGAGTCAAGAGCTCCATATAGTAAGCACTTGGCCTTGGCATCATCCATCACTTGCCTCATGTAGTTTGCATCATTTGAAGGAGTTCTAAGCCCTTTTTCAATCACATTCCAAGCTCTAAAATTTAGGCCATAATGAACATCTTCATCCTCATTCTCTATTCACAAAATTCAAAATTTTTAACCATAGGAGCTTTGAGGACTTCCTCACCATCTTGGAACCAAAATTAAGCCATAGGATCTTTACTCAAGGTGGTTAAACCCACAAAAAGAGACCAAAGCTTTGATACAAATTGTTAGCTTTATAGTTTAGATGGTGATCCAAGAGGGGGGTGAATTGGATCTCTCCAAATTTTTCCCAAACAATGATTTCAATATAGTTGAATGGAAATTAAGACAATAAGCACTTTTGATGGAAATATAATGCAAACAATAACAATTAATAAACTTAAAATCAAATATGAACAACAATAAATTATAAGGAGTTAGAGATAGAGAAATCAAACACAATGATTTATAAAGGTTCGATCCTTCTCTATAAGGCATCTATGTCCTCTCTCTTGGTTGTCCACACCAAGGCTTCAATCTACTAATTGAAAAAAAATTCTTACAAGATACAAACCTATCTTGTACTAAATCTCTATCTTTTTTTCAAGGCTTAGATAGCAACCTCTACCTTTGCAATATCAAGAGGATACCTCACCTCTTGTTCTCTTCCACCCCTGTATATCCAAGGTAATTTTGCAAACAATAGAATAACCTCTCTAAGGCTAAGTGTTTGCTAAGTTTAAGTATAAGAAAATGATAAATGAACAACAAATATAATTTGGATATAATAAAGACAAAGATATGGACTTTGAAGCTCTAAAAACTCTTGATTCTTTGAGAGAATGAAAATATGGCTTGTTGGCTTTTGCTCTTTTGATTCATCAATGTTCTTGGTGTGTTGGAGTGCCCAATTTATAGAGAAATTAAAGAGGTATCCATTGGAAGTTTTTGGAAGAAAAAATAGCCATTGGAAGCACCAAAAAGTAGCCGTTTGAGTGTTTTCACCTAGAACCGATCAATCTCTTGCTTGAGGGGATTGATTGGTTCATGTTTTGAACCATCTTTCACTTGAAAATCACAACCCGATCGATCCTTTCCCCAAGAGGATCGATCCTATCAATGGCTGGGTGGTTATCTTCTATTTTGCACTCTACTCACTAATTTGATCATATCTTGAGTTATATAAATCCAAATCACAAACCGTTTGAAGATTTAGAAGCTAGACTTAAATGGATTTTTATCCATATAAAATTCATTACCTAATTCATTGAGTACGAATTATAGTGAATTTTCACAGTTACCCCTTGTATAGTTTTTCTGACAACTACAGAGTGTAGTAAAAATTCAAAATCTTTTCATAAAAAATTTGAATTTGAATTTTGTTTAATCCATTAGAAAGTAGACTCAGAGAGCTTTCCAACCATATAAAATTCAAATATTAAAACTTTGTGAATTAATACAAAAAAATAAAACAAGTTCAATGTTGGAAAACTTTGTTTTTGTAAAACAGCTTTCTTAAGTTAATCTATTTCTCAAAACCAATATTATTAAAATTGTATTAAGTCCAAAATGAATAAGTTCATTAAAAACAACAATTGGACTTTCATTTAAGCTCAAATAAATAATCTTTAAAGATAAATTTGGTTTGAGAAATATGAAAACAAAGAAAGGTTTGTTTAAGCTTTGAAAATCATATTATTTATTTAGTACCAAAAAATAAAACTTAAGAACATGTACTAAATAAATCTTTTTCAAAATCTTGATCAAGTTTATTTAGCTTTAATGTTTTGTCATTTTAAAATAGGGATCAATTCAAGGCTAACATAAACTAATAATATTTTAAAATTAATAAGTAAGAGATTTAAAAAATAAATGTATTTACTGAACCTATTCAAATAGTTAAGACTACTATTTCAAATTATTTTGAGCTTTTGTTTAGTCATAAAATAATTATTTTAGTTCATACAAGCTTATCCAAAATAAAATAATACTATTCTATTAATATTCAAAAAATTAATAAGCAAGAAATTTTAAAAAATAAATTTGTTTATCGAACAAATTCAAATAGTCACGTCTATTTGAACAATTATCTATTTAAAATCATTATAACCTTTCATTTTGTAATAAAATAATTGTTTGCAGTTCATAAAAGCTTATGCAAAATAAAATAATATTACTTTATTAATATTTCAAAATTTGAAAAGTTGGAGAGATTTAAAAAATAACCAAACCAATTCAAATAGTTAAGAGTACTAGAATAATTATCTATTTCAAATCATTTTGACCTTTTATTTAGTCATATAATAATTATTTCAATTCATACAAGCTTATTTGGAATAAAATAATACTAGTTTATTGACTTTCAAAAAATTAATAAGCATGAGATTTGAAAAATAAAGCTATTTACCGAACAATTTCAAATAGTTATGGCTATTTCAACAATTATCTATTTAGAATCATTATGGCCATTTATTTTGTCATAAAACAATTGTTTTAGTTTATAAAAGCTTATCCAAAATAAAATAATACTAAATTAGTAAGAGATTTAAAAGATAAATCTATTTACTAAATCAATTCAAATAATCACGGCCATTTACATAACTATCTATTTTAAATCGTTATTACCTTTTGCTTTGTCATAAAACAATTGTTTTTCAACATACAAGCTTTTTTTAAATAAAATAATGCTAATTTATTAATATTTGAAGAATTAATAAGAGATTTAAAAAAGAAACCTATTTACTAAACCAATTCAAAAAGTTATGACTATTTGAACAATTATCTATTTCAAATTGTTATAACCTTGGTTCTATCATAAAACAATTGTTTCTATTCATACAAGCTTATTTGAAATAAAATAATAATAATTTAGTAATATTCTGAAATTAATAACTATGATATCTAAAAAATAAATTTGTTTGTCGAACTAGTTCAAATAGTTAATACTATATGAATAAGTATTTATTTCAAATTGTTATACCTTTTGTTTTGTCATAAAATAATTATTTCAACTCATACAAGCCTGTTCGAAATAGAATAAAATTAAGAGATTTAGAAAATAATTCTATTTACAAAACCAGTTCAAATAATTATAACTATTTGCACAATTATCTATATCAAATCATTATTACTTTTTGTTTTGTCATAAAACAATTGTTTTTATTAATATAAGTTTGTTTGAAATAAAATAATATTAATTTATTAATATTTAGAAAATTAATCAGTAAGAGATTTAAAAAGTAAATCTACTTGCCAATCCATTTCAAGTAGTTTTAACTATTTGAATAATTATCTATTTCAAATCATTATAACCTTTTTATTTGGTCATCAAACAATTGGTTCTATTTATACTATTTTATTTAGAATAAAATAATACAAATTTAAAAATATTTTGAAACTTAGTAACTAGGAAAATTAAACAAAATCTAATTATCGAACCAATTCAAATAGTTAAGACTACTAAATGGTTATTTATTTTAAATCGTTATGACCTTTTCTTTTGTTACAAAACAATTGTTTTTGTTTGTACAAGCTTTTTTGGATTAAAATAATACTAATTTCATAATATTTCAAAAACTAATAAGCAAAAGATTTAAAAAATAAATTTGTTTATCGAATCATTTCAAATGGTTAAGCTTATTAAAATATTTATATTCTTCCAGTCATTCTGACCTTTTGTGTAGTTATAAAACAATTGTTTCAATTCATACAAGCTTATTTAGAATAAATTAATACTAATTTATTAACATTTCAAAAATTAATAAGAAAGAGATTTAAAAAATAAATCTGTTTATCGAATAAGTTCATATAGTTATTATTATTTGAATAATTGTCTATTTAAAATTGTTATAACCTTTTGATTTATCAAAAAATAATTGTTTTAGTTAATACAAGCTTAGATGAAATAAAATAATACTAATTTATTAATATTTCCTAAATTAATAAGAAATTTAAAAAATACATCTATTTACCAAATTAGTTAAAATAATTATGGCCATTTGAATGATTATCTATTTCAAATCATTGACTTTTTATTTGTCATAAAATAATTATTTTTATCATATAAACTTATTTGAAATAAAATAATACTAATCGGTTAATATTTAAAAAATTAATAAGTAATAGATTTAAACAATAAATCTATACTGAACCAGTTCAAATAGTTATGACTATTTGAACAATTATCAACTTAAATCATTAAAATCTTTGTTTTGTCATAAAACAATTATTTCTAATCACAGAAGCTTATTTGGTTAAAAATAATACTAATTTAATAATATTCTAAAAATTAATAAGGGATTCAAAAAATAAATATGTTTGCTAAACCAGTTCAACTAGTTAAAACTATTAGAATAATTATCTATTTCAAATCATTCAGACCTTTTGTTTAGTCATAAAATATTTGTTTCATGTCTTACAAGCTTATTAGAAATAAAATAATCCACATTTATGAACATTTGGAAAATTAATAAGCAAAAATTTGAAAAAATAAATTTGTTTACCGAATAAGTTCAAATAGTTATGATTATTTGAACAATTATTTATGTAAAATCATTATAACCTTTTGTTTTGACATAAAACAATTGTTTTGGTTCATAAAAGCTTATCCAAAATAAAATAATACTAATTTCTTAATATTTTGAAAATTAATAAGCAAGAGTTTAAAAAATAAATTTGTTTATTGAAAAAATTCAAATAGTTACAACTATTTGAACAATTGTTTATTTTAAATCATTATAACCTTTTATTTTGTCATAAAATAATTGTTTTAGTTCATACAAGCTTATTTGAAATAAAATAATTTTAATTTATTAATATTCCAAAAATTAATAATAGAGTGATTTAAAAATTGAATCTATTTGTTGAATCAGTTCAAATAATTATGGCCATTTTGACAATTATCTATTTCAAATTATTATCACCTTTTGTTTAGTCATATAACAATTGTTTTTTATCATACAAGCTTATTCAAAATAAAATAATACTAATTTATTAATCTTTCAAAAATTAATAAGTAAGAGATTTAAAAAATAAATCTATTTATTGAACCAGTTCAAATAGTTATGACTATTTGAGCAATTGTATACTTCAAATTGTTATAATATTCTTTTGTTATGTGATAAAACAATATTTTTGTTCATACAAGCTTATACAAAATAAAATAATACTAATATAATAATATTCCAAAAATTAATAACTAAGAGATTTAAAAAATAAATTTGTTTACCAAACCAGTTCATATAGTTAAGACTATATGAACAATTATCTAATTCAAATCATTATGACCTTTCATTTTGTCATAAAATAAATGTTTTGTTCATAGAAGTTTGTTTGGAATAAAATAATACTAATCTATTAATATTTCAAAAATTAAAATGAGATTTAAAAAATAAATCTATTTATCAAATCAATTTAAATAATTATGAATATTTAAGCAATTATTTATTTCAAATTGTTATGACTCTTTGTTCTCTTATAAAATAATAGTTTGTGTTCATACAAGCTTATTTAGATTAAAGTAATACTAATTTATGAATATTTTGACAATTAATAAGTAAAAAATTTTAAAAATAAATATGTTTACTAAACTAGATCAAATGGTCATGACTATTTGAATAATTATTTATTTTAAATCGTTATAACCTTTTGTTTTGTCATAAAAAAATTATTTCAGTCCATATAAGGTTATTTGAAATAAAATAATACTATGTGATTAATATTCTAAAAATTAATAATTAAGAGATTTATAAAATGAATTTATTTACCGAACAAGTTTAAATAATTATGACCATTTGAACAATTATCGATTTGGAATTGCTATAACCTTTTGGTTTGTCATAAAATGATTTTTTCTGTTCATATAAGTTTATTTTGAATAAAATAATACAAATTTATTAATATTAAGACAATTAATAAGTAAAAAATTTTAAAAATAAATATGTTTAACGAACAAGTTCAAATTGTTATGATTATTTGAACAATTATTTATTTAAATTCTTATGACTTTTTTGTTTTGTCATAAAAATAATTGTTTTTGTCCATATGAGCTTATTTGGATTAACATAATATTAATTTATTAATACTTTGACAATTAATAAGTAAAAGATTTTAAAAAATATATGTTTACCTAACAAGTTCAAATAGTTATGACTATTTGAATAATTATATATTTCAAATCATTGTGACCTTTTGTTTTGTAATAAAACAATTGTTTCAATTCATGTAAGCTTATTTGAAATAAAATAATACTAATTTATTATTATTCCAAAAATTAAAGAGTAAGAGAATTAAAAAAAAATTGTTTACTTAACAAGTTCAAATAGTTATGACTATCTAAATAATTATCTATTTCAGATAATAATAACTATTTGAACTCATTCTGTAAACATATTCTTTTTTTAATTCTCTTACTCATTAATTTTTAGAATATTAATAAATTAGTATTATCTTACTTCAATTAAGCTTATATGAACTAAAACAAGTATTTTATTACAAAAGAAAAGGTCATAATGATTTGAAATAGATAATTATTCAAATAGTTATGACTATTTGAACTTGTTTGGTAAACATCTTTATTTTTTAAATCTTTTACTTATTAATTGTCAAAATATTTATAAATTAATATTATTTTAATCTGAAAAAACTTGTATGAATAGAAATAATTGTTTTACAACAAAACATAAAGTCATAACAAATTGAAATGAATAATTGCCCAAATAGACAATGATTTGAACTTATTTAGTAAACATATTTATTTTTTAAATCTTTTACTTATTAATTGCCTTAATATTAATAAATTTATATTATTTTATTTCAAATAAGATTGGATGAACAGAAAAAAAATTCTTTTTTGATAAAACAAAAGCTTATAACTATTTCAAATAGATACTCGTTCAAATAGTAATAATTATTTAAATTTATTCAGTAAATAGATTCATTTTTTAAATCTCTTTATTATTAATTTTTGGATTATTAATAAATTAGTATTATTTTACTTTGAATAAGCTTATATGAACTGAAACAATTCTTTTATGACAGAATAAAAGGTCATAACGATTTGAAATAGATAATTATTTAAATAATCATGATTATTTGATCTAGTTTAGTAAACATATTTATTTTTAAAATTTTTCACTTATTAATTATCGAAATATTAATAAATTAGTATTATTTTAATCTGAATAAGCTTATATGAATAGAAATTATTATTTTATGATAGAACAAAAAATCATAATGATTTGAAATAAACCTTAAATATTCATAACTATTTGAACTAGTTTGATAAACAAAATTATTTTTTAAATCTCTTATTAATTTTTGAAATATTAATAGATTAGTATTACTTTATTTTGAACAAACTTATATGAACAAAAACATTTCTTTTATGACAAAACAAAGGGTCATAATGATTTAAAATATATAATTGTTCAAATAGTCATAATTATTTGAACTAGTTAGGTAAATAGAATTATTTTTTAAATTTCTTACTTATTAAATTTTGAAATATTAACAAATTTAATTTTTTTTATTCCAAAAAAGCTAGCATGAATTCAACAAAACCTATTTTATGACAAAACAAAAGGTCATAATGGTTTAAAATATATAATTGTTTATATAGTTTTAAATATATGAACTAGTTTAGCAAATGAATTTACTTTTTAATAATCTTAGTTATTAATTTTTGGAATATTATTAGATTAGTGTTATTTTATTTCGAATAAACTTGTATGAACAAAAATAATTATTTTATGACAAAACAAAAGGTTATAATGATTTTAAGTTTACAATTGTTCAAATAGTTATAACTATTTAAACTAGTTTGATAAATAGATTTATTTTTTAAATGTCTTACTTATTAACTTTTGAAAGATTAATAAATTAGTATTATTTTATTCTGAATAAGCTTGAATGTTCAAACACAATTCTTATATGTGAACAAAAGGTAATAATGATTTGAAATAGATAATTGTTGACATGGCCATAATTATTTGAACTGATTTAGTAAACAGATTTACTTTTTAAATTTTAGAATATTAATAAATTAGATTTATTTTATTTTGAATAAGCTTGTATGAACTAAAATAAAAAATTATTCAAATAGTCATGACTATTTGATCTAGTTTGGTAAACATATTTAATTTTAAAACTTTTTACTTATTAATTGTCAAAATATTAATAAATTAGTTTTATTTTAATCTAAATATGTTTGCATGAGCAGAAACTATTGTTTTATAAGAGAAAAAAAGTTGTAATGATTTGAAATAAATAATTGCTCAAGCAATCATAACTATTTAACTAGTTTGATAAATAGATTTATTTTTTAAATCTCTTATTAATTTTTGAAATATCAATAGATTAGTATTATTTTATTTCAAACTAACTTATATGAACAAAAACATTTCTTTTATGACAAAACAAAGGGACATAATGATTTGAAATAGATAATTGCCTAAATAGTCAGAATTATTTGAACTAGTTAGGTAAATAAAATTATTTTTTAAATCTCTTACATATTAATTTTTGAAATATTAATAAATTTATTTTATTTTATTCCGAAAAAGCTAATGTGAATTGAAAATATTGTTTTTTGATAAAATAAAAATGATTTGAAATAGATAATTATTCATACACTCTTAACTATTTGAGCTAGTTTGACAAACAAATTTATTTTTCAAATCTCTTAGTTATTCATTTTTAGAATATTATTAGTTTAGTATATTTTATTTCAAATAAGCTTGTATGAATAGAAATAATTATTTTATGATAGAACAAAAGGTTATAATGATTTGAAGTATACAATTGTTCAAATAGTCATAGCTATTTAAACTGGTTTGGTAAAAAGAATTATTTTTGAAATCTCTTATTAATTTTTGAAAGATTAATAAATTAGTATTATTTTATTCCGAATAAACTTGCATGATCAAAAACAATTGTTATATGACCAAACAAAAGGCAATGCGATTTAAAATAGATAATTATTTGAAATGGTCATAATTATTTGAACTAATTTGGTAAACAGATTCATTTTTTAAAACACTAACTTATTAATTTTTGAAATATTAATAAATTAGTATTATTTTATTTTGAATATGTTTGTATAAATTGAAACAATTGTTTTATGACAAAACAAAAGGTCATAATGATTTTAAATAGACAACTGTTCAAATAGTCCTAACTATTGAATTTATTTAATAAACAAATTGATTTTTTTAACTCTTGCTTATTAATTTTCAAAATATTAAGAAATTAGTATTATTTTATTTTGGATAAGATTTTATGAACTGAAACAATTGTTTTATATCAAAACAAAAGGTCATAATGATTTTAAATAAATAACTATTTGAACTTGTTCGGTAAATGGATTTATTTTTTCAAATCTTTTGCTTATTAATTTTTTGAATGTTAATAAATTTGGATTATTTTATTCCAAATAAACTTGTAAGATATGAAACAAATATTTTATGACTAAACAAAAGGTTAGAATGATCGGAAATAGATAATTATTCTAATAGTTTTACCTATTTGATTTGGTTTGGCAAACACATTTATTTTCTAAATCTATTACTTATTAATTTTTTAAATATTATAAAATTTGTATTATTTTAAACCAAATAAGCTTTTATAATAAAAAAAATAGTTGTTTTATGACAAAGCAAAGATCTTAATGATTTGAGATTGATAATTGTTCAAATAGTCATAACTATTTCAACTAGTTCGATAAGCAAATTTATTTTTTAAATCTCTTATTAATTTTTGAAATAATAATAAATTACTATTATCTTATTTTGAATAAGCTTAAATGACCAAAAACAATTGTTTTATGACAAAAAATGTCATAATGATTTGAAATAGATAATTGTTCAAATGGGCATAATTATTAATTGATTTGGTAAACAGATTTATTTTTTATATTTTTTACTTATTAATTTAGGAAATATTAATAAATTAAAATTATTTTATTCCATTTAAGCTTGTATTCACTGAAACAATTGTCTTCTGACAAATCAAATGGTTATAATAATTTTAAATAGAAAATTGTTCAAATAGTAATAACTATTTGAATTTGTTCGATAAACAAATTTATTTTTTAATTCTCTTTCTTATTAATTTTTCGAATGTTAATAAATTAGTATTAATTTATTCTAAATAAGCTTGTATGAATTGAAACAATTGTTTTATGACCAAAGAAAAAGTCAAAACGATTTGAAATAGATAATTATTCTAATAGTCTTAACCATTTGAACTGATTTGATAAACAAATTTATTTTTTAAATCTCTTACTTATTAATTTTAAAATATTATTAAATTAGTATTTTAAAATCAAAATAAGCTAGTATGAACAAAATAATTATCGTATGACAAAAGAAAAAATTCTTAACAATTTCAAATAGATAATTGTTCATATAGTCTCAGCTATTTGAATTGGCTAGGCAATTAGATTTATTTTTTAATTTTCCTAGTTATTAAGTTTCGAAACATTATTAAATTATTATTTTATTCTAAATAAAATAGTATGAATAGAATCAATTATTTGATGACAAAATAAAAAGTTATAACGATTTGAAATAGAGAATTATTCAAATAGGCAAAACTATTTGAAATGGTTTGTAAATAGATTTACTTTTTAAATCTCTTACTGATTAATTTTTTAAATATTAGTAAATTAGTATTATTTTATTTTGAATAAACTTATATTAACAAAAACAATTGTTTTATGACAAAACAAAAAGTAAAAATGATTTGGAATAAACAATTGTTCAAATAGTTATAATTATTTGAATTGGTTTGGTAAATAGAATTATTTTCTAAATCACTTACTTATAAAATTTTTGAAATATTAATAAATTAGTTTTATTTTATTCCGAATAAGCTTGTATAAGCTAAAATAATTATTTCATGAAAAAAAAAAGGTCATAACAATTTGAAATAAATAATTGTACCTATAGTCTTAATTGGTTAAACTAGTTTGGTAAACGGATTTATTTTTTAAATCTCTTAGTTATTAATTTTTAGAATATTAATAAATTAGTATGATTTTTTCAAATAAGTTTGTATGAACAAAAATAATTATTTTATGATAGAACAAAAGATTATAATAATTTGAAATAGATAATTGTTCAAATAGTCATAAGTGTTTGAACTAGTTTGATAAATGGATTTAATTTTTAAATCTCTTATTAATTCTTGAAGTATTAGCAAATTAGTATTATTAAGCTTATATGTTGAAAAACAATTGTTTTATGACAAAACAAAAGGTAATAAAGATTTGAAATAGATAGTTGTTCAAATGGCTATAATTCTTTGAACTTATTCAATAAATAGAATAAGCTTGTACGAACTGAAACAATTATTATATGATTAAACAATAGGTCAAACTTAACTATTTGAACTGGTTCAACAAATACATTTATTTTTTAAATCTCTTATTAATTTTTTAAATATTATTAAATTAGTATTATTTTTATCCAAATAAGCTTGTATGATAAAAAATAGTTGTTTTATGACAAAACAAAGATCATAACGGTTTGAGATTAATATTTGTTCAAATAATCATAACTATTTGAACTGGTTCTGAAAACAGCTTTAGTTTTTAAATCTCTAGCTTATTAATTTTTAAAATATTAATAAAATAGTATTATTTTATTTTGGATAAGTTCTTATGAACTGAAATAATTATTTTATGACAAAACAAAAGGTCAAAACTACTTTAAATGGAAAATTGTTCAAATAGTCAAATCTATTTAAACTTGTTCTATAAATAGATTTATATTTTTAAATCTCTTGCTCCTTAATTTTTTGAATGTTAATAAATTAGTATTAATTTATTCTGAATAAGCTTGTTGAACTAAAATAATTATTTTATGACTAAAGAAAAGGTCAGAACAATTTGAAATAGATAATTATTCTAATAGTCTTAACTATTTGAACTGGTTCGATAAACACATTTATTTTTTTAAAATCTCTTACTTATTAATTTTTGGAATATATTAAATTAGTATTATTTTTATTCGAATAAGCTTGTATGAAAAGAAACAATTGTTTTATAATAAAATAAAGATTATAATGATTTGAGATAGATAATTGTTCAAATAGTCATGACTATGTGAATTGTTTTGGTAAACAGATTTAATTTTTAAATCGCTTACTAATTTTCAAAGTATTAATAGATTAGTATCTTTTTTGAATAATTTTGCATGAACAGAAAAAATTATTTTATGAGAAAAACAAAAGGACATAATGATTTCAAATAGATAATTGTTCAAATAGACATGATTATATGACCTTGTTTGGTAAATAGATTTATTTTTTAAATCTCCTACCAATTAATTTTTAGAATATTAATAAATTAGTATAATTTTATTATGAATAAACTTGCATGAATAGAAACAATTGTTTTGTAACAAAACAAAAGATCATAACTAGTTGAAATAAATAATTATTCAAACAGTCATAGCTATTTGAACTTGCTCGATAAATAGATTTATTTTTTAAATCTTTTACTTATTAATTTTTTGAATATTATTCAACTAGTATTATTTTATTTTGAATACGCTTGTATGAATAGAAATAATTAGTTTATGACAAAATAAAAAGGTCATAACTATTTGAAATAGATAATTGTTCAAATAGTTATAACTATTTGAATGTGTTTAGAGAATATATTTATTTTTAAAATTTTTACTTATTAATTTTTTGAATAATAATAAATTTATATTATTTTTTTTGGAATAAGCTCGTATGAATAGAAACAATTATTTTATGACAAAACAAAATGTTATAACAATTTGAAATATAAAATAGTTCAAATAGTCATAACTATTTGAACTTGTTCGGTAAATAGATTCACTTTTTAAATCTCTTACTCATTAATTTTCAAAATATTAATAAATTAATATTATTTTATTTTGAATAAGCCTATTGAACTTATACAATTGCTTTATGATGAAACAAAAGGTCATAACGATTTGAAATAAATAATTATTTAAATAGTTATGACTACTTGAACTTGGTTGGTAAAAATCTTTATTTTTAAAATCTTTTACTTATTAATTGTCAAAATATTAATAAAATAATATTATTTTAATTCAAATAAATTTGTATGAACAAAAAAAATTGTTTTATGACGGAACAAAAAGTCGTAACAATTTGAAATAAATAATTGTTCAAATAGTCATGACTACTTGAACTTTTTGGTAAACAAATTTATTTTTTAAAATCTTTTGCTTATTTATTGTTTGAATATTGATAATTTGTTTTATTTTAATTGAAATAAGCTTTTATGACAAAACAAAAGGCTATAGTGATTAGAATAGATAATTGTTTAAATAGTCATAACTATTTGAACTTGTTCGATAAACAAATTCAGTTTTAAATATTTGCCTTATTAATTTTTAGAATATTAATAAATTAGAATTATGTTGTTCTGAAAAAGTTTGTACAAACGGAAACAATTACTTTATGATAAAACAAAAGGTCGGAATGATTTGAAATAGATAATTTTTCAAATTGTCATAATTATATACATTGGTCAAGCCAATAGCTTCATTTTTTAAACCAGTTACTTATTAATTTTTAGAATATTAATAAATTAGCATTACTTTATTCCAAATAAGGCTATATCAATGGAAACAATTATTTGTGAAAAAACAAATGGGAATAATGATTTGAAAAAATAATTGTTCAAATTGTTATAACTAATTGAATTGGTTTAGTAAAGAGATTTATTTTTTAAATCTCTTATTAATTTTCAAAATATTAATAAATTAATATTATTTTATTTCGAACAAACTTAAATGAACAAAAACATTTGTTTTACAACAAAACAAAATGTCATAAGGATTTAAAATAGATAATTATTCATATAGCCTTAACTATTTGAATTGGTTTGGCTAACAAATTTATTTTCTAAATCTCTAAGTTATTAATTTTCATAATATTATTAGATTAGTATTATTTTATTTTGAATAAGCTTGTCTTAACATAAGCGATTGTTTTATGACAAAACAAAAGATTATAATAATTTGAAATATATAATTGTTCAAATAATCATAACTATTTGAACAAGTTTTGTAAACAAATTTATTTTTCAAATCTTCTACTCATTAATTTTTGAAATATTAAAAATTAGTATTATTTTATTCCAAATAGGCTTATACAATGAAAACAATTATTTTAATGAAAAATCAAAAATTCATAACGATTTGAAATAGATAATTGTTCAAGCAGCCATAATTATTTGAATTAATTTGATAAACTGATTTATATTTTAAATCTCTAATTTTTCAAATTTTGAAATATTAATAAAGTAATATTGCTTTGTTTTGCATAAGCTTCTATGAACTGAAAACAATTGTTTTATTATAAAACAAAAGGTCATAATGATTTTAAATAGATAATTGTTCAAATAGACTTAACCATTTGAATTTGTTTGGTAAATAGATTTATTTTTTTAAAATTTCTTGCTTTTTAATTTTTTGAATGTTAATAGAATAGTATTATTTAATTTCGATAAGCATTTATGAATTGAAACAATTATTTTATGACTAAACAAAAGGTCAAAACAATTTGAAATAGATAATTGTTCTAATAGTCTTCACTATTTGAACTAGTTCAGCAAATACATTTATTTTTAAATCTCTTACTTATTAATTTTAGAATATTATTAGTTTAGCAATATGTTCTCCGAATAAGCTTGTATCAACAGAAACAATTGTTTTATGACAAAACAAAGATCATAACAATTTGAGATAGATAATTATTCAAATAGTCATAACTATTTAAACTGGTTTGGTAGGCATATTTAGTTTTTAAGTCTCTTATTAATTTTTGAAATATTAATAAATTAGTATTAGTTATTCTAAATAATTTTATATGAATAAAAATAATTGTTTTACGACAAAACAAAATGTTATAATGATTTGAAATAAATAATTGTTCAAATAGTCATAACTATTTGAATTCGTTTAGTAAACAAATTTATTTTTTAAATCTTTTACTTATTAATTTTTGAAATATTAATAAATTTATGTTATTTTAGTTGAAATAAGCTTGCATCACTAGAACCAATTGTTTTATGACAAAACAAAAGGTCATTATGTTTTGAAATAGATAATTGTTTAGATAGTTATAACTATTTGAACTTATTCGATAAACAAATTCTTTTTTTAATTCTTTTACTCATTAATTTTTGGAATGTTAATAAATTAGTACTTTTTTACATCAAATAAGCTTATATGAACTGCAAAAATTATTTTATTAGAAAAGAAAATGTCAAAATAATTTGAAATAGATAATTACTCAAATAGTTATGACTATTTGAACTTGTTTGATAAACATATTTATTTTTTAAATCTTTTACTTATTAGTTATTGAAATATTAATAAATTAATATTATTTTAATCCGAATATGCTTGTATGAATAAAAACTATTATTTTATAATAAAGCAAAAAGTCATAACAAGTTGAAATAAGTAATTGCTCAAATAGTCATAACTATTTGAATTGGTTGGATATACAGATTTTTTTTAAAATCTCTTAATAATTTTTGACATATTAGTAGATTAGTATTATTTTATTTCGAACAAACTTATATGAAGAAAAACATTTGTTTTACGACAAAACAAATAGTCATAATGATTTAAAATAGATAATTATTCATATAGCCTTATTTATTTGAACTATTTCGACAAACAAATTTATTTTTTTTAAATCTCTTTTTTATTAATTTTCATAATATTATTATATTAGTATTTATTTTATTCTAAATAAGCTTGTATGAACAAAACTAATTATTTTATGATAAAACAAAATGTTATAATGATTTGAAATATATAATTGTTCAAATAATCATAACTATTTGAACTAACTCAGTAAATAAATTCATTTTTTAAATCTCCTACTATTTAATTTTTGAAATATTAAAAATTAGTATTATTTTATTCCAAATAGGCTTATACAATGAAACACAATTGTTTTATGACAAAACAAAAGTTCATAATGACTTCAAATAGATAATTATTCAAATGACCATAATTATTTAAATTTATTCGATAAACTGATTTATTTTTAAAATCTCCAACTTTTTTAATTTTTGAAATATTAATAAAAGTACTATTATTTTATTTTGCATAACCTTTTATGAACTAAAACAATTTTTTTATTATAAAAGAAAAGGCCATAATGATTTTAAATAGATAATTGTTGTAGACACCCCGTTTTGTCCGAGATTCTTTGTCAATTGAGACTAATCCAAGCTCAGTTGTAGGGATTTTATTTTTCGTATTTATCATTTTTATTTTTATTTTATGATTTATTTTTTTCTTTCTTTTTGATTATTTGATTAATTAAAAAAAAAAAGAGGAAAAAAGTTGAAAGATTAAGATTAAGCTTGGTGATTGTGATGATTGTTATCTAGATGCTAATCTTTAGCATTGGATGACTAATTGGAATTGAATTGAAACTCTATTAGCATGGGTCTATATATCAACAATGAATATACAAGCTGAAAGGGGGGGGGGAACAACAGAGGAAAAAGATGAGAGAAACGAGGAGGGAAAGAAAGAAGTAGAGAGAGAGAACTGCTACCGATTTTTAGACTGTTCGATTTATTTGATAAAGAGAGAGTGTTTCGGAGGAGTCTCTTGATATCCTGCAGTTCGTTGCGATCTCGCTAGACGGTGACCGGAATTGGATTGATCTTTTTTTCTTTTTGTGTGTGCAAATTGCTCTTTTATGAACGAAGATGGTGAACTCTATGGTGGAGAGAGCTACGAGCGACTTGCTGGTCGGGCCTGATTGGGCTAGGAATATCGAGATCTGCAACATGCTTAATCACAACCCTGGGCAAGCAAAAGATGTTGTGAAAGGCATAAAAAAGAAGCTTGGAAGTAAAAATCCTAAAGTTCAACTTCTTGCTCTAACTCTACTAGAAACTATTGTAAAAAATTGTGGGGACATTGTCCATATGCATGTTGTAGAGAGAGATATTCTTCACGAGATGGTCAAAATAGTCAAGAAAAGGCTCGATTTTTATGTCAAAGAGAAGATATTGACTCTGATTGACACTTGGCAAGAAGCTTTTGGAGGAGCAAGGGCAAGATATCCACAATATTATGTTGCATACTAAGAGTTGTTGCATGCTGGGGCAATATTTCCCCCAAGATCTGAGAGTTCTGCACCCGTACTTACTCCTTCTCAAACACAACCTTTGTCTTCTTATCCCCAAAATATTCGTAATTCTGATAAGCACAAGACGATTGAATCTTCTGCAGTGCCTGAGTTCCCAACCTTCAGTTTGACAGAAATTCAGAATGCATGGGGTATTATGGATGTCCTTTCAGAAATGCTAAATGCATTAGACCCTGGAAACAAGGAGGGATTTAGGTAAGAGGTGATTGTTGACCTAGTGGAGCAGTGCCGTACCTACAAACAAAGAGTTGTACACCTCGTTAATTCAACATTGGATGAGTCACTTCTATGTCAAGGTTTAACATTGAATGATGATTTGCAACGTGTACTAACAAAGCATGAAGTAATAGTTTCAGGGAGTTCTTCTCAAGCAGACAAACCTAAGCCTGAACCTGCAAGAGAACTTGTGAATGTCAATGGCCCCCTAGTTGATACTAGGGATAGCAACAAGCAGTTTGATGGGAGATCCTCCACTAGCATTCGTGCAAGTTCTTAACCATTTAATCAGTTATTGCTTCTTACTCCTCCAGCAACAAAGGATTCAACTTCTCCAGTAGCAGTCAATCCCAAAATGAACCTGCTTAGTGGTGATGACTACAATTCACCGAAGGCAGATAATTCACTAGCCCTTGTTCCTTTGGGAGAACCACAACAAACAACTCCTACATCACAGCAGAATGCCCTTGCTCTCTTTGATATGTTCTCTGATAGTAACAACACCTCTGATTCTGTTAACACCCAGTTTTCGGGTTTAGATGGACAAACCAATCCTTGGACTCCTCAAATTCAGCAGCAGCAGCAAGATTTTCATGCGAATGAAACTGCACCAAACATGGGATCACCTCGATATGAGCAGTCATATGCTCAAGGCACAGGTCCTACCTGGAATGGTCAGTTGGTTCCACAACAACAGCCCTGTTCACTTGTCTATGGTGCCCAAAGTAGTGGCTTGCTACCACCACCACCTTGGGGAGCACAGGCAGCAGACTCTAGCCCAGTTGCAGGTGCTCAATATCCTCAGTCAGTGGTTACTCAAGTTAGTGTAACACATGGCCAACCTCAAGGACCTCAACATATGAGAAATGATCAAGTGGTGGGTATGTACATTCAGCCAATCACAATCGGTCATTTGTCAGCAATTAATAACGAGGCTGTGTAGGGAAACCAGTTTGCTGGTTTTCATCCTCAACCAGTTCTGGGAGCACAGTATATGGGCATACTTCCACAGCAAATGGTTCCTATGTATCCTCAACAAATGTATGGCAACCAAATAGGAGCATATGGTTATAGTCAGCAACAATATCTTGATCAGCAAATGTATGGGCTCTCCATCAGAGATGACAATGTCCTCAGAAACTCTTCCTACCAGGTTTCAACTTCGTCTTACATACCACCGAGCAAGCCTTCAAAACCAGAGGATAAGCTATTTGGAGACCTTGTTGACATGGTAAACCAGTAAATTCCAGATGTGGTGATGAACACAAACTAGCTGGTTTTTCAGCAACACTTCAAGCCATTATTTCCTTTGTGGAAAATGGAAGAGATTGTGTCAAATCGGTGAAGGCTATGGACAATCTAGTGGAGCCACATCGAATTCCTCAAGTCAAGATAATTTTTTTTTGGTATTTTATTTATTTATTTGTTTTTTTTGTGTTAGTTATTTTTAGGAGTATTATTTTTATTTTTATTTTTTGCAAAAAAATAAAATTTTTCAAAAAGAAATATTTTTGAGGAAAAGTTGAAAGTATCAATTTTCCTTAAAAATAAACTTTCAAAAAAGGTTTTTTGAGGGAAAGTTGAAAGTATCAATTTCTCTCGAAATTAAAATTTCCAAAAAATATTTTTGGGGAAAAGTTGAAAGTATCAATTTTCCTTAAAAATAAATTTTTAAAAAAGGTTTTTGAGAGAAAGTTGAAAGTATCAATTTCCCTCGAAATTAAAGTTTCTAAAAAATATTTTTGGGGAAAAGTTGAAATTATCAATTTTCCTTAAAAATAAATTTTTAAAACGGTTTTTGAGGAAAAGTTGAAAGTATCAATTTTTCTCGAAATTAAGGTTTCAAAAAAATATTTTTGGAGAAAAGTTGAAAGTATCAATTTTCTTCGAGGTTAAAATTTCTAAAAAATATTTTGGGGAAAAGTTGAAAGTATCAATTTTTCCTGCACAAAAACAATCATTCTTTTCTTCCTTTTTATTTTTTTTAATGTTAAATAATCCGACGATGGAGCCTCTGTAAGTGAAACAGTAGTTTTCTTGCATACTCTTGAGGTGAGGAGATTTTTTTAATTTTTTGCTAAAAGTATTAGAGTCAATTGAGAATGATTTCCAATAGTTAATTACTTGGTAAAATTTTAAGGCTCATTAGATAACACAAATTTAAGCTGGTACCATCTTTTGATGGGCATTGTGAGGGTGCTATAACCTTCCTCACATGTAACCAAACTCCCAAACCCTATTCTGGTTGGTAGACTTGAACCTATTCTTTTAGGAACCCTTAAACTTAGGTGTTCCCCGAAAGGACAGATTCCTTAGGTGGCCAATCGCACCTAAATAAAAAAGATTGGTGGCGACTTCCTTAAGTGAATGTCTAACGATAGATCCCTAGATCTAGACATTATGACAGCTTGGAGACTCTGCTGGGGACTTTGAGAGTCAGGCCAGCAAATAATTTTTGTTATCCAAAAGCCTAATAAAATTGAACCTTTTTGTATATATGTGTTATTATTCATTCATGTTTATTTACTTTGTTAATTATGTCATTCATGGGCATGTGCATAACATGAGGTCTATACCCGAGCTCCGTCCCTCTAGGAGGGAGTAAAGTACCTATTGCTTTCGTGAGGTCTAATGCCTCCGCAGTGGCTAGCGAAATACTCCCACTCAAATTGAATCTTTTCCGCTTGTAGCCTGTAATGGGTAAGGATTAAGGTGCCTTACTAGTTTGTGATGGACAAGGATGTAAGGAGTAATTTGAGAACTTTTAGACTTTTACCTTAAACCACATATAGTGAACCTTAAGAGTGCCCTAGGATAGAGCCCTTTCTACCCAATGATAGATATACCCTGAAATTAAGATGTAAAAAGGGTGTTTATCTAATCATTTTGATTGTTTAACTTTGTGCATCGTTTTCATTATCATATGTAACATTATGCATCAGCATCACTTTCATTTCATCCATGGAACTAACTATGTTGTTTGTTTGATTGTATGCATCTGCATTACTTTTATGATCATGTTTTAACACAATCATTTGCATCCATTTCATATTAGATTTCATTCAGAAAAATGTACATTTCATTCGTGCATCAAAGAATCATACATAAAGCATAGCATAGCATTTTTAATCATAATTGTGGTGCTAGAGGTTCAAGGATAGCTCTACCAAACAACCTCACTCACCAATATAATACAAGAGCTCAAACCAGACTAGTGGAACAAGAAAATTTTAGTCGTCTTGAGAGAATAGAGAAAGCTCGGGAGAAGTTAGAAGGGGAGTTGAATAAGATTTTAGAGGCTTTGAACAAGTTAAACAAGGGAACACGAGTACAGAGATTAGGGAAAGATCATAGAAAAAAAGAAAAAAGCTTCTTAGACACTGGTTTGAGGATGAGAGTGAAACAAAAAAAAGAGGGCAAACTGATTTAATATGGTGGTCCAAATTTTGAGTCGAATGTTACTTATCGACAGCAAGAAGAGAGAGCCTGTTCTCAAAAAGTGAATTTCAATTATCTATCCTATAATTGAATAGAACATCGATCATATCCCAGCAGCTACAGCTGAAGATGTGAAGCTTGCGGTGGCTGCTGCTCAGAGAGCTCTTCCTAGAAACAAAGGCAAAGATTAGGCTTCAGCTTCTGGCGCTATTCATGCCAAGTATTTACGGGTCATCATTTCCAAAATAACAAAGAGAAAATTTGAATTAGTAAAGCTTGAGCAATTGATTACGGGAAACCACTTGATGAAGCAACTTGGGACATCGATGATGTTGCTAGATGTTTTGAGTACGATACGTACCTTGCTAAAGGTTTAGATGCGAAGTAAAAGATTGTGCTGCAATACTGAAACCTTTCAAGTTGGTATCTATCACCTGTTTGGAGCTGGCTGATGTATGTAGGAAGGTTGGTTTTCCTTCAAGAACATTTTGACTAGATCGGGCCTGAAAGTTATGATTTTTTTGGCATCTCATCTCAATGTTGACAAGATTGCCTTTACTAGAAGCACTACAACAGGGAGCATGATAATGGAAGCAGCCACTCAAATAGTCAAGCCTGTATCTTTAGAACTCAACAGGAAAAGCCCAATCATTTTGTTTGAGGATCAAGAATATAAAGAGTCGCAATGAATCAATGGGGCGAGATAAAAATCCTTCACCTGGTTGCCTAGGGGCATGATTTTAAAGAGGATGTTAAAACTGGTTGAATGCTACTTGTCATTCTAAAAGTTCTTTTAAAGTAATGTTAGGATTTCTTTTCTGCAATATGATTTCACTTGTTATCATTTTAATAAGGGCAAGTTAATGCATTTCATTACATTTTCTCTTTCACTCGACCATTATTCCATGCCTTATTACCTTTTATAACTTTACATTCCCATTTTCAAATTTCAGATGATGAATATTTAGACAATGATAACAATAATTCTGAGATTTAATTTTGAGAACTCATCCACATTAATATGAAGAGATGATTTGAGCAAAAATAAGCTGTTATCGGAGGTGAAATAGATATGTCTTGAAGATGTGCAATATTTTATATAGATTTATGAGCTTTGTTCAATAGATGATGTTCAAGAAAGGTATTCACAATTGAGATGAAAAATGGCCATTTTTCTTTTACCATTCGAAAAACCATTCATTTCTACCCCTTTGAGCCTATTATGATTTCTTTTTCTAAAAAACCCCAACCAAGGATCACCCTCTACATTGGAGGGCAATTTTTGAAAAAAAAAAAAAAACCACAAAAGGTCTCAAAGATGGAAAGAGAAAGAAAAGCAAAAGAAAAATAAAATGCCACACATGATTTGGGGTAAAATAATGAGAATCCTTTGTGTGAAGAAAGAAAAAAATAGTGAAACGATGTGAGGGCAAAATGCCAAGTCGTTTCAAATGATCCTTTGGTTTTGAACCTTTTTAATACATGTTTTGAGCCTATTATATCCATTTTTTTATGACCCTTCACCTTGGCCTACATTACAACCTTGAAAAATCCATTTGGATCAAGTGTGAATACTCAACTTGAATGATCATATGTTGAGCGAAGGTATGCTCATGATGAAGCAATGGCATCATGCTACATTGCTCTAAAGTTTGATGTATGAAAGATATCAACAATGGATGAAATATGAAAAAAAAAGATGATGATAAAAAAAAAAAGAAAAAAAAATGAGAAAATGAAAAAAAGAGATTCAAATTGAAAACCTAAAAGGGGATTTTGGTAGAAAAAGATCCAGGTCAAATGGTTTACATGAATGGAAGATCAACGACATCTGAAGATCCCTCAAAGATTGGGGTAAAGTTCGCCAAGCTCAAGATTGGAATAAGTTTTTGAAAAAGAATCCTAGATTAATGTTGAGAATTGTCTGAATATTCATCATTTGGACATACCATTCATGCTAATGACATGTATTCAATTTATTTCCTTTCCCATTTGTTTTGTACCAAAATAGATCTTCATTGATTATCTTTACCATAATTCACCTTGTGTTCTCTTATTGCTACACCCCTAGAATGAATTGAGAAAATACTTGATTGCATTGTATTTGTCAAGATTTGAAATGATAATGAGTGAATGAATATGTGTTTAAAAGAGTCTTGCTTTCATTTGAAAAGAAATCTAAGATGATGGTGGTAACAAAATGAAGAAATGGTAGAAACCTAAAACAGATGATTTGGAAAGATATATGATGTGACCAAATGGAGAATATGATGGGGCAAATCTTGAAAAGTGGTATAACCAAGTGATTAGTACAAGGATGAATTGGTCGATATGACTTGCAAGTTATGATTGAATGATGAGAACAATCAGTGGACAAAGTTTGTTTTGGAATGGTTAATGCTGAGACACCTATGAGTAATGACCCAGTGATGGTGCATGAAACTTGTTTTAAAATTTGTTAGTGCTAAAAATTTCATTGAATGATGGACAAGTGATGATCGATTGATGAAGCTTATTCTAAAGTATTGAGAAACTGAACAAGGGAGAATGTGAGAAGGTAGGGTCTTGAGGACTACATACCACAATTATTTTAAAATTTTGACATATAGACATCTGCATTGCATGCATCATGAAGGCATCATTGTTTGAATAATACATGCACATGATTTGATGAATTAAACTTTGTTTGGACATGCATGGCACTATGAGAATATAGGTTGCCGCATTTGCATCATTAAGAAGGCATTTGCATCCTTGGTCATGACATTCATTCATGCAAATTTTTGAGTCACTTAAAAAAATTGTGAATATTTTGATGAGAAGTTTTGAGAACTCCAATGAGAATCTTTGAGTTTCAAAATGAGAATTTTTTAGGAGTGAAACCCTAAAGTTCGTCGAATGTGAATCTTTAAACAAATAAAAAGTTTTGAACTTTTGGATGTGAATCTCCAAAATACAAAGCTTCAATTTTTTGGATGTGAATTTCTAATGTTTCAAATGAGAACCTTTGAACTTAGATGTGAAACTCTAAGTTTTATTGCATGTGAGCCTTTGAACTCAAGTGAGAAGCTTTGAATTTTTAGATGTGAATCTCCAAAATTCAAATGAAAAGCTTTAGATTTTTGGATATGAATTCCAAGTTTGCCAAATGAGAACTTTTGAAAAGCCTTGAACTTTTGGATGTGAATCTCCAAAATTCCAATGAGGATCTTTGATGCGAGTCTTACAAGTTGCAAATGCAAATCTTAAGATCTTGCAAATTTGAACGAAATTGAAATCTTGAGAATCAAAATTCAGTAAATTCTTACGAAGTTGGAAGGTTCTTGTGAATCTGAACCTATGAATGTTGAACTCAAGTTGTGAATCTTTGAGTTCCCAGTACAAATTTTTTTCAATCACGATTTATAACTCCTTTGGACATGATTGTCAATGAGCAATTTACTTTTCAAAGTTTCGTTGCCTCTGTTTAGAGGAGCAATTTATTTTCCAAAGTTTCGTTGCCTCTGTTTAGAGGAGCAATTTGCTTTTCAAAGTTGTTGTGCCTCTATTTAGAGGAGCAATTTACTTTTCAAAAGTCGTGGTGCCTCTGTTTAGAGGAGCAATTTACTTTCCAAAGTTTCGTTGCCTCTATTTAGAGGAGCAATTTACTTTTCAAAGTCATGGTGCCTCTGTTTAGAGGAGCTTTAAAAAAAAAAATAAAACAAAAAACAAAAAAAACAAGAAACAAAAAAACAAAAAAATTTGCCTTTGTTTAAGGGAGCTTTGTTTATGTTTCTCAAAGTCGTTGAGCCTCTACTTAGAGGAGCTTTGATCAATTTTAAAAAAAAAATAAAAAAACAAAAAAAATAAAAAAATTTTGCCTCTGTTTAAGGGAGCTTTGTTTATGTTTCTCAAAGTCGTTGAGCCTCTGCTTAGAGGAGCTTTGATCAATTTAAAAAAAAAAAAGCAAGAAAACAAAAAAAAAGTTGAGCCTCTATTTAGAGGAGCTTTGTTTATGTTTCTCAAAGTCGTTGAGCTTCTGCTTAGAGGAGCTTTGGTCAAAATTAAAAAAAAAAGAAAAGTAAAACAAAATAGGTAAGAAAAAAAATCCAGTTGAGTCTTGAATGGGTGTCTATGTCTTTGCACAATTTCTGTTTCACAAAAAATGTGCAAAGAGGGGCAGCTGTAGACACCCCGTTTTGTCCGGGATTCTTTGTCAATTGAGACTAATCCAAGCTCAGTTGTAGGGATTTTTATTTTTCGTATTTATCATTTTTATTTTTATTTTATGATTTATTTTTTTCTTTCTTTTTGATTATCTGATTAATTAAAAAAAAGAGGAAAAAAGCTAAAAGATTGAGATTAAGCTCGGTGATTATGATGATTGTTATCTAGATGCTAATCTTTAGCATTGGATGACTAATTGGAATTGAATTGAAACTCTATCAGCATGGGTCTATATATCAACAATGAATATACAAGCTAAAAGGGGGGGGAAATAGAGAAAAAAGATGAGAGAAACGAGGAGGGAAAGAGAGAAGTAGAGAGAGAGAACTGCTGTCGATTTTTAGACTGTTCGATTTATTTGATAAAGAGAGAGTGTTTCAGAGGAGTCTCCTGATATCCTGCAGTTCGTTGCGATCTTGCTGGACGGTGATCAAAATTGGATTGATCTTTTTTTCTTTTTGCGTGTGCGAATTGCTCTTTTGTGAACGAAGATGGTGAACTCTATGGTGGAGAGAGCTACGAGCGACTTGCTGATCGGGCCTGATTGGGCTAGGAATATCGAGATCTGTAACATGCTTAATCACAACCCTGGGCAAGCAAAAGATGTTGTGAAAGGCATAAAAAAGAAGCTTGGAAGTAAAAATCCTAAAGTTTAACTTCTTGCTCTAACTCTACTAGAAATTATTGTAAAAAATTATGGGGACATTGTCCATATGCATGTTGCAGAGAGAGATATTCTTCACGAGATGGTCAAAATAGTCAAGAAAAGGCTCGATTTTTATGTCAAAGAGAAGATATTGTCTCTGATTGACACTTGGCAAGAAGCTTTTGGAGGAGCAAGAGCAAGATATCTACAATATTATGTTGCATACCAAGAGTTGTTGCGTGCTGAGGCAGTATTTCCCCCAAGATCTGAGAGTTTTGCACCCGTACTTACTCTTCCTCAAACACAACCTTTGTCTTCTTATCCCTAAAATATTCACAATTTTGATTGGCACGAGACGGTTGAGTCTTCTGCGGTGCCTGAGTTCCCAACCCTCAGTTTGACAGAAATTCAGAATGCGCGGGGTATTATGGATGTCCTTTCAAAAATGCTAAATGCATTCAAGGAGGGACTTAGGCAGGAGATGATTGTTGACCTAGTGGAGCAGTGCCGTACCTACAAACAAAGAGTTGTACACCTCGTTAATTCAATATCGGATGAGTCACTTCTATGTCAAGGTTTAGCATTGAATGATGATTTGCAGCGTGTACTAACAAAGCATGAAGCAATAGTTTCAGGGAGTTCTTCTTAAGCAGACAAACTTAAGCCTGAACCTACAAGAGAACTTGTGAATGTCAATGGCCCCCTAGTTGATACTGGGGATAGCAGTAAGCAGTCTGATGGGAGATCCTCCACTAGCACTTGTGCAAGTTCTCAACCATTTAATCAGTTATTGCTTCCTACTCCTCCAGCAACAAAGGATTCAACTCCTCCAGCAGCAGTCAATCCCAAAATGGACCTACTTAGTGGTGATGACTACAATTCACCGAAGGCAGATAATTCACTGGCCCTTGTTCCTTTGGGAGAACCACAACAAACAACTCCTGCATCACAGCAGAATGCCCTTGTTCTTTTTGATATGTTCTCTGATAGTAACAACACCTTTGATTTTGTTAACACCCAGTTTTTGGGTTTAGATGGACAAACCAATCCTTGGACTCCTCAAATTCAGCAGCAGCAGTAAGATTTTCATGCAAATGGAACTGCACCAAACATGGGATCACCTCGATATGAGCAGTCATATGCTCAAGGCACAGGTCCTACCTGGAATAGTCAGTTGGTTCCACAATAGCAGCCCTCATCACCTGTTTATGGTGCCCAGAGTAGTGGCTTGCTACCACCACCACCACCCTGGGGAGCACAGGCAGCAGACTCTAGCCCAGTTGCAGGTGCTCAATATCCTCAGTCAGTGGTAACTCAAGTTAGTGTAACACATGGCCAACCTCAAGGACCTCAACATATGAGAAGTGATCAGGTGGTGGGTATGTACATTCAGCCAATCATAACTGATCATTTGTTAGCAATTAATAACGAGGCTGTGCAGGGAAACTGATTTGCTGGTTTTCATCCTCAACCAGTTCTGGGAGCACAGTATATAGGCATACTTCCACAGCAAATGGCTCTTATGTATCCTCAACAAATGTATGACAACCAAATAGGAGCATATTGTTATGGTCAGCAACAATATCTTGATCAGCAAATGTATGGGCTCTCCATCAGAGATGACAATGTCCTCAGAAACTCTTCTTACCAGGTTTCAACCTCGTCTTACATACCACCAAGCAAGCCTTCAAAACCAGAAGATAAGCTGTTTGGAGACCTTGTTGACATGGTAAACCAGTAAATTCCAGATGTGGTGATGAACACAAACTAGTTGGTTTTTCAGCAACACTTCAAGCCATTATTTCTTTCGTGGAAAATGGAAGAGATTGTGTCAAATTGGTGAAGGCTATGGACAATCTAGTGGAGCTGCGTCGAATTCCTCAAGTCAAGATAAATTTTTTTTGGTATTTTATTTATTTATTTATTTATTTTGTGTTAGTTATTTTCAGGAGTATTATTTTTATTTTTTGCAAAAAAATAAAAATTTTCAAAAAGAAATATTTTTGAGGAAAAGTTGAAAGTATCGATTTTCCTTAAAAATAAATTTTCGAAAAAATTTTTGAGGACAAGTTGAAAGTATCAATTTTCCTTAAAAATAAACTTTCAAAAAAGGTTTTTTGAGGGAAAGTTGAAAGTATCAATTTCTCTCGAAATTAAAATTTCCAAAAAATATTGTTAGGGAAAAGTTGAAAGTATCAATTTTCCTTAAAAATAAATTTTCAAAAAAGGTTTTTGAGAGAAAGTTGAAAGTATCAATTTCCCTCAAAATTAAAGTTTCCAAAAAATATTTTTGGGGAAAAGTTGAAAGTATCAATTTTCCTCGAAATTAAGGTTTCAAAAAAATATTTTTAGGGAAAAATTGAAAGTATCAATTTTCTTCGAGGTTAAAATTTCTAAAAAATATTTTAGGGAAAAGTTGAAAGTATCAATTTTTCCTGCATAAAAACAATCATTCTTTTCTTCCTTTTTATTTTTTTTTTAATGTTCAATAATCCGACGATGGAGCCTCTGTAAGTGAAATAGTAGTTTTCTTGCATACTCTTGAGGTGAGGGGATTTTTTCAATTTTCTGCTAAAAGTATTAGTGTCAATTGAGAATGATTTTCAATAGTTAATTACTTGGTAAAATTTTAAGGCTCATTAGATAACACAAATTTAAGCTGATACCATCTTTTGATGGGCGTTGTGAGGGTGCTATAACCTTCCTCACATATAATCGAACTCCCGAACCCTGTTCTGGTTAGTAGACCTAAACCTATTCTTTTAGGGACCCTTAAACTTAGGTGTTCTCCGAAAGGACAGATTCCTTAGGTGGCCAATCGCACCTAGATAAAAAAGATTGGTGGCGACTCCCTTAAGTCAATGTCTAGCGATAGATCCCCGGATTTAGACGTTATGACAATTGTTCAAATAGAATTGACTATTTGAATTTTTCAGTAAATGGATTTATTTTTTTAAAATTTCTTACTTATTAATTTTTTTAATGTTAATAGAATAGTATTATTTTACTTTGGATAAGCATGTATGAACTGAAACAATTATTTTATAACTAAACAAAAGGTTAGAAAATTTGAAATAGGTAATTGTTCTAATAGACTTAACTATTTGAATTGGTTCGGCAAATACTTATTAATTATAGAATATTATTAGTGTAGCTATATTTTACTCCGAATAAGCTTGTATGAATAGAAACAATTGTTTTATGACAAAATAAAGATCATAACGATTTGAGATAGACAATTATTCAAACAGTCATATTTGAACTAGTCTGGTAAATATATTTAGCTTTTAAATCTCTTATTAATTTTTAAAATATTAATAAATTAGTATTATTTTATTCTAAATAATTTTGTATGAATAAAAACAATTATTTTATGACAAAACAAAATGTTATAACAATTTGAAATAAATAATTGTTCAAATAGTCATAACTATTTGAATTCGTTCGTAAACAAATTTATTTTTTAAATCTTTTACTTATTAATTTTTGAAATATTAATAAATATATATTTATTTTATTTGAAATAAGCTTGCATAAATAGAATCAATTGTTTTATGACAAAACAAATGGTCATTATGTTTTGAAATAGATAATTGTTTAGATAGTCATAACTATTTGAACTTATTTGGTAAACAGATTTTTTTTCAATTCTTTTACTTATTAATTTTTGAAATATTAATAAATTAGTATTATTTTACATCAAATAAGCTTATATGAACTGAAGCAATTATTTTATTACAAAAGAAAAAGTCAGAATGATTTGAAATAGATAATTAGTCAAATAGTCATGACTATTTGAGCTTGTTTGGTAAACGTATTTATTTTTTAAATCTTTTACTTATTAATTATCGAAATATTAATATAATAATATTATTTTAATCTGAATATACTTGTTTGAACAGAACTATTGTTTTATAACATAACAAAAAGTAATAATGATTTAAAATAAATAATTGTTCAAATAGTCATAACTATTTAACTGTTTTGATAAACAGATTTATTTTTTAAATCTCTTTTTAATTTTTGAAATATTAGTAGATTAGTATTGTTTTTTTCCAAACAAACTTATATGAACAAGAACTTTTGTTTTATGACAAAAGAAAAGGTCATAATGATTTGAAATTATTAATTGTTCAAATAGTCATAATTATTTGATCTGGTTAGGTAAACAAAATTATTTTTTAAATCTCTTATTTATTAATTTTTGAAATATTAATAAATTCATTTTATTTTGTTCCTAATAAGCTAGTATGAATTGAAAAATTGTTTTATGATAAGAAAAAAGGTCATAACGATTTGCAATAGATAATTGTTCATATAGTCTTAGCTATTTGAACTAGTTCGATAAATAAATTTATTTTTTAAATCTCTTAGTTATTAATTTTCAAAATGTTATTATATTAGTATTATTTTATTTCAAATAAGCTTGTATGAACAGAAATAATTTTTTTATTATAGAACAAAAGGTTGTAACGACTTGATATACAAAACTTTCAAATTGTCATAATTATTGAAATTGGTTTGGTAAATGGATTTATCTTTTAAAGCTCTTACTATTAATTTTTGAAAGATTAAAAAATTAGTATTATTTAATTTTGAAGAAGCTTGTATGATCAAAAACAATTGTTATATGAACAAACAAAAGGTAATAACAATTTGAAATAGATAATTATTGAAATGGTCATAATAATTTGAACTGATTCAGTAAACAGATTCACTTTTTAAATTTCCTACTTATTAATTTTTTAAATATTAATAAATTGGTATTATT
Source organism: Durio zibethinus (assembly GCF_047325235.1). Lineage (NCBI taxonomy): Eukaryota > Viridiplantae > Streptophyta > Magnoliopsida > Malvales > Malvaceae > Durio > Durio zibethinus. Next base: position 206,506 of record NC_143189.1, read on the forward strand.
TGATTTTGAATAAGCTTGTATGAACTATAACAATTGTTTTATAACAAAACAATAGGTAATAACAATTTTATATAGACAATTATCCTAATAGTTGTAACTATTTGAATTTGTTTAGTAAATAAATTTATTTTTTAAACTCAAGCTTATTAATTTTTTAAATATTAAAAAATTAGTATTATTTCATTTTCGATAAGCTTTTATGGACTAAAAAAGTTGTTTTATGGTAAAACAAAAAGTCATGATGATTTTAAATAAATAATTGTTCAAATAGTCATAACTATTTAAACTTGTTCTGTAAACATATTTATTTTTTCAAATATTTTGCTTTTTAATTTTTTTAATGTCAATAAATTTGGATTATTTTATTCCAAATAAGCTTGTAAGATATGAAACAAATATTTTATGACCAAACAAAAGGTCATAAAGATTTGAAATAGAAAATTATTCTAAATAGTTTTAACTATTTGAACCGGTTCGGCAAACACATTTATTTTTTAAATCTCTTACTTATTAATTTTTAGAATATTATTAAATTAGTATTATTTTCAACCAATTAAGCTTCTATAATTAGAAACAATTGCTTTATGACAAAACAAAAGGTCATAATGATTTGAAATATATAACCATTCAAATGGCCATAATTATTTTAACTAAGTCGGTAAACAAATTTATTTTTAAAATTTTTTTCTTAATAATTTAGGAAATATTAATCAATTAGTATTATTTTATTCTGTCTAAGCATGTATTAACTGAAACAATTATTTTATGACAAATCAAAAGGTTATAACGATTTTAAATAGACAATTGTTCAAATAATATTAACTATTTAAACTTGTTTAATAAATAAATTTATTTTTTTAAATCTCTTTCTTATTAATTTTCTGAATGTTAATAAATTAATATTAATTTATTATGAATAAGTTTGTATGAACTGAAATAATTGTTTTATAACTAAACAAAAGGTCAAAACAATTTGAAATAGATAATTTTTCTAATTGTCTTAACCGTTTGAACTAATTTGGTAAACAAAGTTTTATTTTAAATCTCTTATTAATTTTTAAAATATTATTAGATTAGTATTATTTTAATCTAAATAAGCTTATATGAACAAAACAATTGTTTTATGACAAAAGATAAGGTTATAACAATTTGAAATAGTTTATCATTCATATAGCTTTAACTATTTGAACTGGTTTGGCAATTAGACTTATTTTTTAATGTTTTTGGTTATTAAATTAGTATTATTTTATTTTCAATAAAATAATATGAACACAACCAATTGTTTGATGACAAAATAAAAGCTTATAATGATTTGAAATGGTTAATTATTCAAATAGTTAAAACTGTTTGAAATGGTTTGGTAAGCAAATTTATTTTTTAAATCTCTTACTAATTAAATTTCAATATATTAATAAATTAGTATTATTTTATTTTTAACAAACTTATATTAACAAAAATAATTGTTTTATGACAAAACGAAAATTAATAATGATTTGAAATAGACAATTGTTCAAATAGTTATAATTATTTGAATTGGTTCGGTAAATAGAATTATTTTCTAAACCTCTTAGTTATAAATTTTTAAAATATTAATAAATTAGTTGTATTATATTCCAAAGAATCTTGTAGGAGCTGAAATAATTATTTTATGATAAAACAAAAGGTTATAACAATTTGAAATAAAATAATTATTCATATAATCTTAATTGTTTAAACTGGTTTGGTGAATAGATTTATTTTTTAAATCTCTTAGTTATTAATTTTTAGAATTTTACTAAAGTAGTATTATTTTATTCTGAATAAGCTTGTATGTTGAAAAACAATTACAATTGTTTTGTGCTAGAACAAAATGTTATAATAATTTGAAATAGATAATTATTCAAATAGTCATAACTATTTGTAATGGCTTAGTAAATAGATTTATTTTTTAAATCTCTTATTAATTATTGAAATATTAATAAATTAGGATTATTTTATATCAAATAAGCTTGTATGTTGAGAAACAATTGTTTTATGACAAAACAAAACATAATAATGATTTAAAATAAATAATTATTCAAATGGCCATAATTATTTGAATTGATTTAATAAATTGATTTATTTTTTAAATCTCTTACTTATTAATTTTTGAAATATTAATAAGGTAGTATTATTTTATTTTGGATAAGTTTTTATAACTAAAACGATTGTTTTATGACAAAATAAAAAGGTCATAATGATTTTAAATCGATAATTGTTCAAATAGTCATAATATTTGAACTTGTTTGGTAGACACATTTATTTTTTCAAATCTCATGCTTATTAACTTTTTTTGAATGTTAGTAAATTAGTATTATTTTATTCCAAGTAAGCTTGTATTAACTAAAACAATTATTATTTGACTAAACAAAAGAACAGAATGATTTGAAATAGATAATTATTCTAATATTCTTAACTATTTGAACTGGTTTGACAAACACATTTATTTTTTAAATCACTTATTAATTTTTGAAATTTTATGAAATTAGTATTATTTTTTATCTTAATAAGCTTGTATGATCATAAACAATTATTTTATGAGAAAACAATGATCATAACAATTTGAGATTGATATTTGTTCAAATATTTATAACTATTTGAACTGGTTTGAAAAGTAGCTTTAGTTTTTGAATCTCTTACTTATTAATTTTTGAAATATTAATAGGGTAGTATTATTTTATTTCAAATTATTTTTTATGAACTTAAACAATTATTTTATGACAAAACAAAAGGTCATAATGGCTTTAAATAGATAATTGTTCAAATAGTCAAATCTATTTCAACTTGTTCGATAAATAGATTTATTTTTTTCAATCTTTTGCTTATTAATTTTTTGAATGTTAATAAATTAGTATTATTTTATTCTGAAAAAGCTTGTATGAACTGAAATAATTGTTTTATGACTAAATAAAAAGTCAGAACGATTTAAAATAGATAATTGTTCAATAGTCTTAAGTATTTGAAATGGTTCGACAAACATATTTATTTTTTAAATCTCTTACTTACTAATTTTTGGAATTTTATTAAACTATTATTATTTAATTCCAAATAAGCTTATATGAAAAGAAATAATTATTTTATGACAAAATAAAGATCATAACGATTTGAGATAAATAATTATTCAAATAGCCATAATATTTGAATTATTTTGGTAAACAGATTTGGTTTTTAAAACACTTATTCATTTTCAAAATATTAATATATCAATATTATTTTATTTTGAATAATTTTGCATGAACAGAAACAATTGTTTTATGACAAAACTAAAAGTTATAAGGATTTGAAATAGATAATTATTGAAATGGACATGACTGTTTGAACTTGTTCGCTAAAAAAATTATTTTTTGGATCTCCTACCTACTAATTTTTAGAATATTAATAAATTAATATTTTTTATTCCGAATAAATATGTATGAATAGAAACAATTATTTTATCACAAAAACAAAAGATCATAACTATTTGAAATAAATAATTATTCAAATAGTCATAACTATTTAAACTTGCTTGGTAAATGATTTATTTTTAAAAATTTTTACTTATTAATTTTAGGAATATTAATAAATTAGAATTATTTTATTTCTAATATGCTTGTATGAACAAAAACAATTGGTTTATGATAAAACAAAATGTCATAAATATTTGAAATAAATAATTGTTCATATAGTAATAACTATTTGAGCATGTTCAAAAAACAAAATTTTTTTTTTGAATTTTTTCTTATTAATTATTGAAATATTAATAAATTTATATTATTTTTTTCAAAATAAGCTTGAAGGAATAGAAACAATTATTTTATGACAAAACAAAATGTCATAATGATTTGACATAGATAATTATTCAAATAGTCATAACTATTTGAACTTGTTCGGTAAACAGATTCATAATTTAAATCTCTTACTCAATAATTTGTGGAATATTATTCAATTAGTATTATTTTATTTCAAATAAGGCTATATGAACTAATACAATTGTTTTTTGACGAAACAAAAAGTCGTAACAATTTGAAATAAATAATTATTCAAGTAGTTATGACTATTTGAACTTGTTCGGTAAACATATTTGCTTTTAAAATATTTTACTTAATAATTTTTGAAATATTAACAAATTAATATTATTTTAATCTGAATAAGCTTGTATGAACAAAAATAATTGTTCTATGACAAAATAAAAAGTTATAACGATTTGAAATAAATGATTGTTCAAATAGTCATAACTATTTGAACTTATTTGGCGAATAGTTTTCTTTTTTAAATCTTTTACTTATTAATTGTTTGAATATTAATAAATTTGTATTATTTTAATTGTTAAAATAGTCATAACTATTCAAACTGGTTCGGTAAACAAATTTATTTTTAAATCTCTTATTTATTACTTTTGAAAATTTTAATAAAATTAGTAATATTTCTTTCCGAATAAGCTTATATGAATAGAAACAATTGGTTTATGACAAAACAATTGGTCATACCAATTTGAAATAGATAATTGTTCAAATAGTCGTAACTATTTAAACGTGTTCAGAAAACAATTTTATTTTTCAAACTTTTGCATATTAATTTTGAAATATTAATAAATTTATATGATTTTATTGAAAATAAGCTTGGATAAATAGAACCAATTGTTTTTTGACAAAATAAAAGGTCATAATGTTTTGAAATAGATAATTGTTCAAATAATCAAAATTATTTGAACTTGATTGGTAAACAGATTCAATGTTTTAGTTATCTTACTCACTAATTTTTGGAATATTAATAAATTTAGTGTTATTTTATTTCAAATAAGCTTATATTAACTAAAACAATTGTTTTATTACAAAACAAAAGGTCATAATGATTTGAAATGGATAATTATTCAAATAGTCATGACTATTTGAAATTGCTCATTATACATATTTATTTTTAAAAATTTTTACTTATTAATTGTTGAAATATTAATAAATTAATATTTTTAATTCAAATAAGCTTGTATGAACAGAAATAATTATTTTATGACAAAACAAAAAGTCATTACAATTTGTTCAAATAGCCATAACAATTTTAAACTTATTTGGTGAATAGATTTATTTTTTTTAATCTTTTACTTATAATTATCTTAATATTAATAAATTTGTATTAGTTTATTTGAAATAAGCTTGTATGAACAGATGAAATCTTTTTATGAGAAAACAAAAGGTTATAACGATTCCAAATAGATAATTATTCAAATAGACATACTTATTTAAATTTGTTCAGTAAACAGTTTCATTTTTTAAATCTCTTAATTACTAATTTTTGAAATATTAATAACTTAATATTACTTTATTTCGAATAAGCTTATATGAACTAAAATATTTTTTTATGACAAAACAAAATTGAAAAAGAGTTTAATTTTTTAAATCTCTTATTAATTTTTGAAATATTAATAGATTTGTATTATTTTATTTTGGACAAACTTATATGAACAAAAACATTTGTTTTATGACAAAACAAAAGGTTATACCGATTTGAAGTAGATAATTATTAGAACTGGTTAGGTAAACAAATTTTTTTAAAAATATCTTACTTATTAATTTTTAAAATATTAATAAATTCATTTTATTTTATTTTGAATAAACTAGTATGAATTGAAAACATTGTTTTATGACAAAAAAAAAATGTAGTAACAATTTTAAATAGATAATTGTTTATATAGTCTTAACAATTTGAACTCGTTCGACAAATAAATTTAATTTTTAAATCTTTTAGTTATTAATTTATAGAATATTATTAGATTAGTATTATTTTATTTCAAATAAGCTTGTATGAACATAAAAAATTATTTTATAATAAAACAAAAGGTTTGTTTTGTAAATAATTGATTCAAAGTATACAATTCTTCAAATTGTCATAACTATTTGAACTGGTTTGGTAAACGGATTTATTTTTTAAAACCCTTACTTATTAATTTTTGAAAGATTAATAAATCAGTATTATTTTATTTCGAATAAGTTTATATGATAAAAAAAATTTATTATATGACCAAACAAAATGTAGCAATGATTTGAAATAGATAATTATTGAAATGGCAATAATTATTTGAACTAATTTGATAAACAGATTCACTTTTTTAAATCACTTATTAATTTTTGGAATATTAATAAATTAGTATTATTTTATTTCAAATAAGTTTATATGAACTGAAACAATTGTTTTATGACTATTTGAATTGTTTATATGGTCAAAACGATTTTAAATAGACAATTGTCTAACTAGTTATAACTATTTGAATTTGTTCGGTAAACAAATTTAATTTTTTAAAATCTTGTTATAAATTTTCAAAATATTAAGAAATTAATATTATTTTATTTTGGATAAGCTTTTATAAACTGAAACAATTGTTTTATGTCAAAATAAAAGGTCATAACAATTTTAAATAAATACTTGTTCAAATAGTCATAACTAATTGAACTTGTACAGTAAACAAATCTATTTTTCCAAATCTTTTATTTATTAAATTTCCAAATGTTAATAAATTTTGATTATTTCATTTCGAATAAGCTTTTAAGATATGAAACAAATATGTTATGACTAAACAAAATATCAAAACAATCTGAAATAGATAATTATTCTAATGGTTTTAACTATTTGAATTGGTTTCGCAAGCACATTTATTTTTTAAATCTCTTACTTATTAATTTTTTAAATATTATTAAATTTGTATTATTTTTAATCCAATAAGCTTAAATGATCAAAAACAATTGTTTTATGACAAAACAAAGATCTTAACAATTTGAGATTGAAAATTGTTCAAATAGTCATAACTATTTGAACTGGTTCGGTAAACATATTTATTTTTCAAATCTCTTACTTATTAAATTTTGAAATATTAATAAATTAGTATTATTTTATTTCAAATAAGCTTATATGATCAAAAACAATTGTTTTATGGCAAAACAAAAGATCATAACAATTTCAAATAAATAATCATTCAAATGGCCATAATTATTTTAACTTATTTGTTAAACAAATTTATTTTTTAAATTTCTTACTTATTAATTTTGAAAATATTAAAAATTAGCATTATTTTATTCTGTCTAAGCTTGTACTAACTAAAACAATTATTTATGACAAAGCAAAAGGTTATAATGATTTTAAATAGATAATTATTCAAATAGTAATAACTATTTGAAATTGTTTGTTAAATAGATTTTTTTAAATCTCCTTTTGTTATTAATTTTTTGAATGTTAATAAATTAGTATTAATTTATTTTGAATAAGGTTGTATAAACTAAAATAATTGTTTTATAACTACCCAAAAGCTTAAAACGATTTGAAATAGAAAATTATTCCAATAGTCTTAACCATTTAAATTGATTCGGTAAACAAATTTATTTTTTAGATCTCTCATTATTTTTTGAAATATTATTAAATTAGTATTATTTTAATTTGAACAAGCTTGTACGAACAAAACAATTGTTTTACAACAAAACAAAAAGTCATAATAGTTTGAAATAGATAATCATTCATATAGTCTTAACTATTTGAACTGGTTCAACAATTAGATTTATTTTTTAATTTTCTAGGTTATTAAGATTTGAAATATTATCAAATTAGTATTATTTTATTTTGAATAAAATAGTATGAACAGAACCAATTGTTTGAAGACAAAATAAAATGTTATAATGATTTGAAATAAACAACTATTCAAATAGTCAAAACTATTTGAAATGGTTTGGTAAGCATATTTAATTTTTAAATCTCTTATTAATTATTTTTTAAATATTAATAAATTAGTATTATTTTCTTTTAAACAAACTTATATTAACAAAAATATTTTTTTTATGACAAAACATAAAGTAATATCAATTTGAAATAGATAATTGTTCAAATAGTTGTAATTATTTGAACAGTTCAATAAATAGAATTATTTTCTAAATCTCTTAGTTATAAATTTTTGAAATATTAAAATTAGTTTTATCCTTTTTCGAATAAACTGTATGAGCTAAAATAATTATTTTATGATAAAACAAAAGGTCATAACAATTTCAAATAAATAATTGTTCATATAATCTTAACTGCTTGGACTGATTCGACAAATGGATTTATTTTTCAAATCTCTTGGTTATTAATTTTTAGAATATTACTAAATTAGTATTTTTTTTATTTTGAATAAGCTTGTGTGTTAAAAAACAATTGTTTTATGAAAAACAAAAGGTAATAACAATTTAAAATAGATAATTGTTCAAATAGTCATAACTAATTGAACTGATTTGGCAAACATATTTATTTTTTCAATCTCTTATTAATTCTTGAAATATTAATAAATTAGTATTATTTTATTTCAAATAAGCTTGTATGTTGAAAAATAATTGTTTTATGACAATACAAAAGATAATAATGATTTGAAATAGATTGTTGTTCAGATGTCTATAATTATTTGAACTTATTTGGTAAATTGATTTATTTTTTAAATCTTTTACTTATTAACTTTGAAAAATTAATAAAGTAGTATTATTTTATTTGGATAAGATTTTATGAACTAAAACAATTGTTTTACGACAAAACAAATTCTCATAAATATTTTAAATAGATAATTATTCAAATAGTCATAACTATTTAAACTTGTTCGGTAAATAAATTTAATTTTTCAAATCTCATGCCTATTACTTTTTCGAATGTTAATAAATTAGTATTATTTTATTCCAAATAAGCTTGTATGAACTGAAACAATTATTGTATGACTAAACAAAAGGTCAAAGTGATTTGAAATAGATAATTATTCTAATAGTCTTAACTATTTGAACTGGTTCGATAAAAACATTTATTTTTTAAATCTCTTATTAAATTTTAAAATATTATTAAATTAGTATTATTTTTATTCGAGTAAGCTTATATGGTCAGAAACAATTCTTTTATGAGAAAACAAATATCATAATGATTTCAGATTGATATTTGTTCAAATAGTCATAACTATTTGTACTAGTTTGGAAAACAACTTTAGTTTTTAAATCTTTTGCTTATTAATTTTTGAAATTTAAAAAAAAAAGTATTATTTTATTTTGGATAAGTTTTTATGAACTAAAACAATTTTTTTATGACAAAACAAAAGGTCATAACAACTTTAAATAGATAATTGTTCAAATAGTCAAATCTATTTGAACTTGTTCGGTAAATAGGTTTATTTTTTAAAATCTCTTAATCATTAATTTTTTTAATGTTAATAAATTAGTATTAATTTAATTTTAATAAGTTTTTATGAACTGAAATAATTGTTTTATGACTAAACAAAAGGTCAGAATGATTTAAAATAGATAATTATTCTAATAGTCTTAACTATTTGAATTAGCTCAGCAAAGACATGTATTTTTTTAATCTCCTAATAATTCTTAGAATATTATTGAATTAGTATTATTTTAATCTAAATAAGTGTGTATGAAAAGAAACAATTGTTTTATGACAAAATAAAGATCATAACGATTTGTGATAGATAATTGTTCAAATAGTCCAACTATTTGAATGTTTCAGAAAACAGATTTAGTTTTTAAATCTCTTATTAATATTCAAAATATTGATAGATTAGTATTATTTTATTCTAAATAATTTTGCATGAATAGACACAATTGTTTTATGACAAAACAAAATGTCATAATGATTTCAAATAGATAATTGTTCAAATGGACATGACTATTTAAACTTGTTCAGTAAACAGATTTATTTTTTAAATCTCTTACCTATTAATTTTTAAAATATTAATAAAATAGTATTATTTTATTCTGACTAAACTTGTATAAAGAGAAATAATTGTTTTATGACAAAACAAAAGATCATAGCTATTTGAAATAAATAATTGTTCAAACAGTCATAACGATATGAACTTACTTAATAAACAAATTTTATTTTTAAAATTTTTACTTATTAATTTTTGGAATATTAATAAAATATTGTTATTTTATTTTGAATATGCTTGTATAAATAGAAAAAATTGGTTTATGACAAAACAAAAGGTCATAACTATTTGAAAAGCATAATTGTTCAAATAGTCATAACTATTTGAATTTGTCTAGTAAACAAATTCATATTTTAAATCTCTTATTCATTAATTTTTGGAATATTAATAAAGTAGTATTTTTTTTATTTCGAATAAGTCTATATGACCAATACAATTGTTTTACGACGAAAAAAAAGGTCATAACAATTTGAAATAGATAATTATTCTAATAGTTATGAGATTTGAAATAGATAATTATTCAAATAGTTATGACTATTTGAACTTGTTCGATAAACATATTTATTTTGAAAATCTATTACTTATTAATTGTCAAAATAGTAATAAATTAATATTATTTTAATCCAAATAAGCTTATATGAACAAAACAATTGTTTTATCACAAGACAAAAAGTCATTATGATTTGAAATAAATAATTGTTCAAATAGTCATAACTATTTAAACTTATTTGGTAAATAGATTTATTTTTTAAATCTTTTACTTATTAGTTGTCTAAATATTAATAAATTTCTAGTATTTTAATTAAAATAAGCTTGTATGAATAGAAAAAATTATTTTATGACAAAATAGAAGGTTATAGTGATTTGAAATAAGTAATTGTTCAAATAGTCATAACTATTTGAACTTGTTTGATAAACATATTTAGTTTTTAAATCTCATACTTATTAATTTTTTGAATATTAATAAATTAGAATTATGTTATTTGGAATTAGCTTGTATGAATAGAAAGAATTGTTTTGTGACAAAATAAAAGGTCATAATGATTTAAAATAGATAATTGTTCAAACAGTTATAACTATTTGTACTAATCAAGCCATTAGATTCCTTTTTAAAGTCCATTACTTATTAAATTTTAGAATATTAATGAATTGACATTACTTTATTCTGAATAAGATTGTATTAATAGAAACAATTGTTTTATGATAAAACAAATGGTCATAATGACTTGAAAAAATAATTGTTCAAATTATTATAACTAATTGAACTAGTTTGGTAAACAGATTTATTTACTAAATCTCTTATTAACTTTTGAAACATTAATAAATTAATACTATTTTTTTTCAAACAAACTTATATGGACAAAAATATTTGTTTTACGGCAAAACAAAAGGTCAGAGCGATTTGAAATAGGTAATTCTTCTAACAATCTTAATTATTTGAAATGGTTTGTCAAACACATTTATTTTTTAAATCTCTTACTTACTAATTCTTGGAATATTATTAAATTAGTATTATTTTAATTTGAATAAGCTTGTATGAAAAGAAACAATTGTTTTATGACAAAATAAAGATCATAGCAATTTGAGATAGATAATTGTTTAAATAGTCATAACTATTTGAACTATTTTGGTAAATAAATTTAGTTTTTAAATCTCTTATTAATTTTTAAAATATTAATAGATCAATGTTATTTTATTCTGAATAATTTTGCATGAATAGAAACAATTGTTTTATTTTAAAATAAACTTGTATGAACTGAAACAATTGTTTTATGACTCAACAAAAGGTCAAAACGATTTGAATTAGATAATTATTCTAATAGTCTTAACCATTTGAGCTAATTCAGTAAACAAATTTAGTTTTTAAATCTCTTATTAATTTTTGAAATATTATTAAATTAGTATTATTTTAATTCAAATAATCTTGTACGAATAAACAATTGTTTTACGACAAAAAAAAAGGTCATAATGATTTAAAATAGATAATTGTTCATATAGTCTTAAATATTTGAATTGGTTGGGCAATTAGATTTATTTTTTAATTTTCTTGGTTATTAAGTTTCAAAATATTATTAAATTAGTAATAAAATAGTATTAACAGAACCAATTATTTGATGACAAAATAAAAAGGTTATAATGATTTGAAATAGATAATTATTCAAATAGTCAAAACTATTTAAAATGGTTTGGTAAGCAATTTTACTTTTTAAATCTCATACTGATTAATTTTCTAAATATTAATAAATTAGTGTTATTTTATTTTAAACAAACTTATATTAACAAAAACAATTATTTTATGACAAAACAAAAAGTAATAACGATTTAAAATAGATAACTGTTCAAATAGTTATAATTATTAGAACTAGTTCAGTAAATAAAATTATTTTCTAAATCTCTTATAAATTTTTGAAATATTAATAAATTAATTTTATTCTATTTCGAATAAGCTTGTATAAGCTAAAAAAATTGTTTTATAACAAAACGAAATATCATAACAATTTGAAATAAATAATTGTTCAAATGGTCTTAACTGTTTGAACTGGTTTGGTAAATGGATTCATTTTTTAAATCTTAGTTATTAATTTTTTGAATATTACTAAATTAGTATTATTTTATTATGAATAAGCTTGTATGAATAGAAACAATTGCTTTATGATAGAACAAAAGGGTTATAACAATTTGAAATAGATGATTATTCAAATAGTCATAACTATTTGGATTGGTTTAGCAAACAAATTTATTTTTTAAATGTTTTATTAATTATTAAAATATTAATAAATTAGTATTATTTTATTTCAAAAAAGCTTGTATGTTGAAAAACAATTGTTTTATAACAGAACAAAAAGTCATAACAATTTGAAATAAATAATTGCTCAAATAGTCATAACTATTTAAACTAATTTGATAAATTGATTTATTTTTTAAATCACTTATTAATTTTTGAAATATTAATATATTAATGTTACTTTATTCTGAGCAAACTTATATGAACAAAAGCATTTGTTTTATGACAAAACAAAAGGTCATAGTGATTTGAAATAGATAATTGTTCAAATAGTTATAATTATTTGAACTGGTTAGTAAATAGAATTATTTTTTAAACCTCCTACTTATTAATTTTCAAAATATTAATAAATTCATTTTATTTTATTCCAAATAAGCTATCATGAATTCAAAAAACTTATTTTATGACAAAACAAAAGGTCATAATGATTTGAAATAGATAATTACGTATATAGTCTTAAATATTTGAACTAGTTCGACAAAGAAATTTATTTTCTAATTCTCTTAGTTATTAGTTTTTGGAATATTATTAGATTAGTGTTATTATATTCCAAATAAACTTGTATGAACAAAAATAATTGTTTTATGATAGAACAAAAGGTTATAACAATTTCAAGTTTATAGCTGTTCAAATAGTTATAACTATTTGAACTAGTTTGGTAAACGGATTTATTTTTTAAATCTCTTACTTATTAATTTTTGAAAGATTAATAAATTTGTATTATTTTATTTTGAATAAGCTTGAATGTTCAAATACAATTGTTATATGATGAAGCATAAGGTAATAATGATTTGAAATTGGTAATTGTTGACATAACCATAATTATTTGAGTTGATTCAATAAACAAATTCACTTTTTAAATCTCTTATTAAATTTTGGAATATTAATAAATTAGTTTTATTTTATTTTGAATAGGCTTGTATGAACAAAAACAATTGTTTTATGACAAAATAATGAGTCATAACAATTTGAAATAGATAATTTGTTCATTTAGTCTTAATTGTTTGAACTACTTTAGCCAACAAATTTATTTTTTAAATCTCTTAGTTATTAATTTTTAGAATATTACTAAATTAGTACTATTTTATTTCGAATAAGCTTATATGAATTGAAACAATTATTTTATAAGAGAACAACAAGTTATAACAATTTAAAATAGATAATTGTTCTAAAAGGAATTGGTTTAATAAACATATTTATTTTTTAAATCTCCTAATTATTAATTTTTGAAATATTAATAAATTAGTATTACTTTATTCCGAATAGGCTTGTATGATGAAAAACAATTGTTTTATGACAAGAAAAAGTTCATAATGATTTGAAGTAGATAATTGTTCAAATGGCCATAATTATTTAAATCGATTCAATAAACTGAATTATTTTTTAAATCTCTAACTTATCAATTTTTGAAATATTAATAAAGTAATATTATTTTATTTCGAATAAGCTTTTATGAACTGAAACAATTGCTTTATGAGAAAACAAAAGGTCATATTTATTTTAAATAAATAATTGTTTAAGCCATCATAACTATTTGAACTTGTTCGAAAATCAGATTTATTTTTTAAAATTTCTAGTATATTACTTTTTTGAATGTTAATAAATTAATATTATTTTATTTCAAATAAGCATGTATGAATTGAAAAAAATTATTTTATGACTAAACAAAATGTCAAAATGATTTGAAATAGATAATTGTTCTAATAGTCATAACTATTTGAACTGGTTCGGCAAACACATTTATTTTTTAAATCTCTTACTTATTAATTTTTAGAATATTATTAATTTAACAATATTTTACTTTGAATAAGCTTGTATAAACAGAATAATTATTTTATGACAAAACAAAGATCATAACGATTTAAGATAGATAATTGTTCAAATACTCATAATTATTTGAATTGGTTTGATAATAGATTTTGTATAAATTTGTATTGTTTTATTAATAGTTTTGTATTAAATCACTTATTAATTTTTAAAATATTAATAAATTTGTATTATTTTATTCTGAATAGTTTTGTTTGAATAGAAACAATTGTTTTACAATAAAACAAAATGTCATAACTATTTGAAATAGATAATAGTTCAAATGGACATGACTATTTAAGCTTGTTCAGTGAACATATTTATTTTTTAAGTCTTCAACTTATTAATTTTTAGAATATTAATAAATTAGTATTATTTAATTTTGAATAAACTTTATGAATAGAAACAATTGTTTTATTACAAAACAAATTATTATAATGATTTGAAATAAATAATTGTTCAAATAGTCATAACTATTTGAACTCATTAGGTAAATAGATTTATTTTTAAAATCTTCAACTTATTAATTTTTAGAATATTAATAAATTAGTATTATTTTATTTCGAATAAACTTGTATGAATAGAAACAATTTTTTTATGACAAAACAAATGATCATAACGATTTGAAATAAATAATTATTCAAATAGTCATAACTATTTGAACTCGTTCAGTAAATGAATTTATTTTTTAAATGTTTTACTTATTATTTTTTGGAATTTTAATAAATTAGTATTATTTTATTCCGAATAAGCTTTTATGAATAGAAACAGTTAGTTTATGACAAAACAAAAGGTAATAACAATTTGAAATAGATAATTACTCAAATAGTTATAATTATTTAAACGTGTTTAGAAAGGATATTTATTTTTAAAATTTTTACTTATTAATTTTTGGAATATTAATAAATTTATATTATTTTATTTGGAATAAGCTTGCTTGAATAGAACCAATTGTTTTATGACAAAACAAAAGGCCATAATGTTATGAAATAGATAATTGTTCAGATATCATAACTATTTGAACATGTTCAGTAAACAAATTCCTTTTTTAATTCTCTTACTCATTAATTTTTGGAATATTAATAAATTAGAATTATTTTATTTCAAATAAGCTTATAAGAACTGAAACAATTGTTTATTACAAAACAAAAGGTCACAATAATTTGAAATAGATAAATATTCAAATAGTCATGACTATTTGACCTTCTTCAAAAAACATATTTATTTTTTAAATCATTTACTTATTAATTTTCAAAATATTAATAAATTAATATTATTTTAATTTGAATAAGCTTGTATAAATAGAAACAATTATTTTATAACAAAATAAAAAGTCATAACAATTTGAAATAAATAATTATTCAAATAGTCATAAAGATTTGAACATGTTTGGTGAACAAATTTATTTTTTACTTTTTAATTATCTTAATATTAATAAATTTGTATTATTTTATTAGAAATATGCTTGTATGAGTAGAAAAAATCATTTTATGACAAAAAAAAAAGGTTATAGCAATTTCAAATAGATAATTGCTAAAATAGTCATAATTATTTAAAGTTGTCCAATAAGCAGATTGATTTTTTAAATCTCTTAATTATTAGCTTTCAAAATATTAATAACTTAGTATTATTTTATTTTGATTAAGCTTATATGAACTGAAATAATTTTTTATGACAAAACAGAAGGTCATAACGATTTGAAATTGATATTTATTCAAATAGTCATGACTATTTGATCTAGTTTGATAAACATATTTATTTTTGATATTTTTTACTTATTAAATGTCAAAATATTAATAAATTAGTATTATTTTAATTCAAATAAGCTTGTATGAACATAAAATATTATTTTATAATAGAACAAAAAGTCATAACAATTTGAAATAAATAATTACTCAAATAGTCATAATTATTTAAATTGGTTTTGTAAACAGATTTATTTTTTAAATTTCTTATTAATTTTTGAAATATTAATAGATTAGTATTTTTTATTTCAAACAAATTTATATGAACAAAAATATTTGTTTTATGACAAAACAAAAGGTCATAATGATTTAAAATAGATAATTGTTCAAATAGTCATAATTATTTGAACAGGTTAGGTAAACAAAATTATTTTTAAATCTCTTGCATATTCATTTTCAAAATATCAATAAATTCATTTTATTTTATTTCGAATAAGCTAGTATGAATTGAAAAAATTGTTTTATGACAAAAAAAATGATTTGAAATAGATAATTGTTAATATAGCTTCAATTGTTAGAACTAGTTTTACAAAAAAATTATTTTTTAAATCTCTTGGTTATTAATTTTTAGAATATTATTATATTAGTATTATTTTATTTCAAATAAACTTGTATGAATAGAAATAATTGTTTTATGATAGAACAAAATGTTATAATGATTTGAAGTATACAATTATTCAAATAGTCATAAGTATTTAAACTGGTTCAGTAAACATCTCTTATTTATTAATTTTTAAAAGATTAATAAATTAGTTTTATTTTATTTCAAATAAAAAAAAAGTTCATAATGATTTGAAATAGATAATTGTTGAAATGGCCATAATTTTTTGAACTGATTTGGTAAAAAGATTAACTTTTTAAATCACTTATTAATTTTTGGAATACTAATAAATTAGTATCATTTTATTTCAAATAAACTTGTATGAACTGAAACAATTGTTTTATAACAAAACAATAGGTCATAACGATTTTCAATAGACAATTGCTCAAATAGTCATAACTATTTGAATTTATTCAATAAAAATTTTTATCTTTTTTGACTCTTGCTTATTAATTTTTGAAATATTAAGAAATTAGTATTATTTTATTTTGGATAAGCTTTATGAACTGAAACAATTGTTTTATGGAAAAAAAAAAGGTCATAATAATTTTAAATAAATAATTCTTCAAATAATCATAACTATTTGAACTTATTCAATAAATAGATTTCTCTTTTCAAATCTTTTGCTTATTAATTTTTTGAATATTAATAAAATTGGATTATTTTATTCTGAATAAGCTTGTAAGATATGAAACAAATATTTTATGACTGAATAAAAGGTCAAAACAATTTGAAATAGATAATTATTCTAATAGTTTTAACTATTTGAAATGATTCAACAAACACATTTATATTTTAAACCTTTTACTTATTAATTTTTGGAATATTATTAAATTAGTATTATTTTTATCCGAATAACCTTTTATGATCAGAAACAATTATATTATGACAAAACAAAGATCTTAATGATTTGAGATTGATAATTATTCAAATAGTCATAACTATTTGAATTGGTTTGATAAACATATTTATTTTTTAAATCTCTTATTCATTTTTAAAATATTAATAAATTAGTATTATTTTATTCCCTTGAAGCTTGTATTAACTAAAACAATTGTTTTATGACAAATCAAAATGTTGTAATGATTTTAAATAGAGAATTGTTCAAATAGTAATAACTATTTGAACTTGTTCAGTAAACACATTTATTTTTTAAAATCTCTTATAAATTTTTTTGAATGTTAATAAATTAGTATTAATTTATTCTAAATATGCTTGTACAAATTAAGGCAATTGTTTTATGACTAAATAAAAGGTCAAAATGATTTCATATAGATAATTGTTCTAACAGTCTTAACTATTTGAATTGATTCAGTAAATAAATTTATTTTTTAAATCTCTCACTTATTAATTTTCAAAATATTATTAAATTAGTGTTATTTTAATCAGAATAAGCTTGTACAAATAAAAAATTCTTTTACGACAAAATAAAAAGGTTATAACGATTTGAAATCGATAATCATTCATATAGTCTTAACTATTTGAACTGGTTCAACAATTAGATTTATTTTTTAATTTTCTTGGCTATTAAGTTTTCAAATATTATTAAATTAGTATTATTTTACTCCAAATAAAATAGTATGAACAAAAGCAATTGTTTGATGACAAAATAAAAGATTATAATGATTTGAAATAGAAAATTATTCAAATAGCCTTTGAAAATTGGTTTGGTAAACAGATTCACTTTTTAAATCTCTTACTGATTAATTTTCTAAATTTAATAAATTAGTATTATTTTATTTCAAACACTTATATTAAGAAAAGCAATTGTTTATGACAAAGCAAAAAGTAATAATGATTTGAAATAGATAATTGTTCAAATAGTTACAATTATTTGTACTAGTATGATAAATAGAATTATTTTCCAAATCTCTTAGTTATAAATTTTTGAAATATTAATAAATTAGTTTTATTCTATTTCAAATACCCTTGTATGAGTTGAAACAATTATTTTATGAAAAACAAATATCATAATGATTTGAGATTGATATTTGTTCAAATAGTCATAACTATTTGAACCAGTTTAAAAAACAATTTTGGTTTTTAAATATCTTACTTATTAATTTTCAAAATATTAGTAAAGTAGTATGATTTTATTTCAAATAAGTTCTTATGAATTGAAACAATTTTTTTATGACAAAGTAAAAGGTCATAATGACTTTAAAATAGTCAGATTAATTGTTCAAATAGTCAAATCTATTTGAACTTGTTTGGTAAATATATTTATTTTTATAAATCTCATGCTCATTAATTTTTCTAATGTTAATAAATTAGTATTATTTTATTCTGAATAAGCTTGTATGAATTGAAATAATTGTTTTATTACTAAACAAAAGGTCCAAACGATTTGAAATAGATAATTGTTCTAATAGTCTTAACTATTTGAACTGGTTCGGCAAACACATTTATTTTTTAAATCTCTTACTTATTAATTTTTGCAATATTATTAAATTAGTATTACTTTAATCCGAATAAGCTTGTATGAAAAGAAATAATTATTTTATAACAAAATAAAGATCATAACGATTTAAGATAGATAATTGTTTAAATAGTCATATCTATTTGAACTATTTCAGAAAACATATTTAGTTTTTAAATCTCTTATTAATTTTCAAAATATTAACATATAAATATTATTTTATTCTAAATAATTTTGCTTGAATAGAAACAATTGTTTTGTAATAAAACAAAAGGTCATAACAATATGAAATAGATATTTGTTCAAATGGACATGACTATTTAAACTTGTTCGATAAACAAATTTAATTTTTAAATCTCCTACCATTAATTTTCAAAATATTAATAAATTAGTATTATTTTACTCCGAATAAACTTGTATGAATAGAACAATTGTTTTATGACAAAACAAAAGATTATAACTATTTGAAATAAATAATTGTTTAACTAGTCATAACTATTTGAACTTGATGGGTAAATAGATTTATTTTTTAAATATTTTATTTATTAATTTTTGGAATATGAATAAACTAGTATTATTTTATTTTGAATATGCATGTATGAACAGAAACAATTGGTTTATGACTAAACAGAAGGCCATAACTATTTCAAATAAATAATTGTTTGAGTAGTAATAGCTATTTGAACATGTTTTATGACTAAATAGTCTTAATTATTTGAATTGGTTCGACAAAAATATTTATTTTTTAAATCTCTTACTTATTAATTTTTGGAATATTATTAAATTAGTATTATTTTAATCTAAATAAGCTTGTATGAAGAGAAACAATAGTTTTGCGACAAAATAAAGATTATAACAACTTGAGATAGATAGTTATTCAAATAGTCATAACTATTTGAACTGTTTTAGTAAATAAATTTAGTTTTTAAATCGCTTATTAATTTTCAAAATATTAATAAGTCAGTACTATATTATTTGGTATAATTTTGCATGAACAGAAATAATTGTTTTATGACAAAATGAAAGGTCATAATGATTTTAAATAGATAATTGTTAAATGGACATGACTATTTGAATTTATTCAGTAAGCAAATTTATTTTTTAAATCTCCTACCTATTAATTTTTAGAATATTAATAAATTAGTATTATTTTATTTTGAACAAACTTGTGTGAATAGAAACAATTGCTTTATGACAATTATAACTATTTGAACTTACTTGGTAAGCAGATTTATTTTTTAAATCTTTTACTTATTAATTTTTGGAATATTAATAAATAGTATTATTTTATTTTAAATATGCTTGCATGAACAAAAACAATTGGTTTATGACAAAACAAAAGGTCATAACTATTTGAAATAGATAATTGTTCAAATAGTCCTAACTATTTGAACATGTTCAAAAAATATATTTATCTTTTTAGATTCTTACTTATTAATTTTTGGAATATTAATAAATTTATATTGTTTTGTTCAGAATAAGCTTGTATAAATAGAAACAATTGTTTTATGACAAAACAAAAAGTCATAATGATTTGAAATAGATAATTGTTCAAATAGTCATAACTATTTGAACTTGTTTGGTAAATAAATTCATTTTTTAAATCACTTACTCATCAAAATATTAATAAATTAGTATTATTTTAGTTTGAATAAGCCTATATAAACTGATACAATTGTTTTATAAGGAAACAAAAGGTCATAACAATTTGGAATAGATAATTATTTAAATAGTTATGACTATTTAACTTATTTGATAAACATATTTATTTTAAAAATCTTCTACTTATTAACTATCAAAATAATAATAAACTAATATTATTTTAATTCGAATTAGCTTGTATGAATAAAAACAATTGTTTTATGACAAAACAAAAAGTCATAATGATTTGAAATAAATATTTGTTCAAATAGTCATAACTATTTGAACTTATTCGGTAAACAAATTTATTTTTTAAATCTTTTACTTATCAATTGTCGGAATGATAATAAATTTGTAGTATTTTAATTATGTAAGAATAGAAAAAATTATTTTATGACAAAACAAAAGGTTATGGCTATTTGAAATAGGTAATTTTTCAAATAGTCATAACTATTTGAACTTGTTTGATAAACAAATTCAGTTTTCGAATCCCTTATTTATTAATTTTTGGAATATTAATAAATTAGAATTATCTTATTCCAAATAAGCTTGTATGAATAAAAACAATTGTTTTGTTACAAAATGAAAGGTCATAACGATTGAAATAGATAATTATTCAAATAGTCATAAATATTTATACTGCTCAAGCCAATAGATTTATTTTTTAAATCCGTTACTTATTCATTTTTAGAATATTAATAAATTATCATTACTTTATTCTAAATATGGCTGCATCAATAAAAATAATTATTTTATGATAAAACAAATGGTCATAAAGATATGAAATAAATAATTGTTTAAATTATTATAACTAATTGAATTGGTTTGGTAAACAAGTTTATTTTTTAAATCTCTTATTAATTTTTAAAATATTAATAAATTAATATTATTTTATTCTAAACAAACTGATATGAATAGAAACATTTATTTTACGACAACACAAATGGACATAACAATTTAAAATAGATAATTATTCATATAGCCTTAACCATTTGAATTGGTTCAACAAACAAATTTATTTTTCAAATCTCTTAGATATTAATTTTCATAATATTATTATATTAGTATTGTTTTATTTCGAATAAGCTTGCATAAATATAAATAATTCTTTTATGACAAAACAAAAGGTTATAATGACTTGAAATATATAATTGTTCAAATAGTCATAATTATTTGGACTGGTTCGATAAACATATAATTTCCTACATATTAATTTTTAAAATATTAATAAATTAGTATTATTTTATTTTGAATAGGCTTGTATGATGAAAAACAATTTTTTTATGACAAACAAAAGTTCAAAATGATTTGATATAGATAATTGTTCAAATGGCCATGACTATTTGAATTGATTTGATAAACTGATATATGTTTTAAATCTCCAACTTCTCAATTTTTGAGATATTAATAAAGTAATATTTTTTTATTATGGATAAGCTTTTATGAAATTAAACAATTGTTTTATGATAAAACGAAAGGTCATAAGCATTTTAAATAGATAATTGTTCAAATAGTCATAAGTATTTTAACTTGTTTGGTAAAAAGATTTTTTTTTTAAGTTCTTTGCTTATTAATTTTTTTGAATGTTAATAAAATAATATTATTTTATTTTGAATAACCATGTTTGAATTGAAACAATTATTTTATGATTAAACAAAAGGTCAAAATGATTTAAAATAGATAATTATTCTAATAATTTTAACTATTTGAGCTGGTTTGGTAAATACATTTATTTTTTAAATCTCTTACTTATAATTTTTAGAATATTACTGGTTTAGCAATATTTTACTTCGAATAAGTTTGTATGGATAGAAACAATTGTTTTATGACAAAACAAAGATCATATTGATTTAAGATAAATAATTGCTCAAATAGTCATAACTATTTGAACTCGCTTAGTAAACATTTTATGTTTTTAAATCTCTTACTTATTAATTTTTGGAATTTTAATAAATTAGTAATATTTTATTCTGAATAAGCTTTTATGAATAGAAATAATTGGTTTATGACAAAATAAATGGTCATAACGATTTGAATAGACAATTGTTCAAATAGTCATAAAAACATGTTCAGAAAATAGATTTATTGTTTAAATTTTTACTTGTTAATCTTTGGAATATTAGTAAACTTATATTATTTTATTCAAAATAAGCTTGTATGAATAGAAACAATTGTTTTATGGCAAAACAAAAGGTCATAATGATTTGAAATAGACAATTGTTCAAATAGTCATAACTATTTGAACTTGTTCAGTAAACATATTCATTTTTTAAATCTCTTACTTATTAATTTTTGAAATAGTAATAAGTTAGTATTATCTTTTTTGAATATGAATTGATACAATTGTTTTATGATGAAACAAAAGGTCACAACGATTTGAAATAGGTAATTATTCAAATAGTTATTACTATTTGAACTTGTTTAGTAAACATATTTATTTTCTAAATCTTTTACTTATTAATTCATGAAATATTAATAAATTAATATTTTTTTGATCCGAATAAGTTGGTATGAACAAAAATAATTGTTTTATGACAAAACAAAAGGTCATAATGCTTTGAAATAAATAATTGTTCAAATAATCATAACTATTTGAAATTATTTAGTAAACAAATTTGAAATAAGCTTGTATAAATAGTAAAAATTATTTTATGACAATACAAAAGGCTATAACAATTTGAAATAGATAATTGTTCAAATAGCCATAACTATTTGAACTTGTTTTGTAAATAGATTCTTTTTTTAAATCTCTTATTAATTTTTAGAATATTAATAAATTAGAATTATGTTATTTCGAATAAGCTTATACGAACAAAAACAATTGTTTCGTGATGAAACAAAAGGTCATAATGATTTGAAATAGATAATTGTTCAAACAATCATAATTGTTTGCATTGGTCTAGCCAACAGATATATTTTCTAAATCCATTACTTATTATTTTTCAGAATATTAACAAATTAGCATTACTTTATTTTGAATAAGATTGTATGAATAGAAACATTTATTTTATGATAAGAAAAATGATCATAATGATTTAAAATAAATAATTGTGCAAATAGTTATAACTAATTCAACTAGTTTGGCAAATAGATTTATTTTTTAAATCTCTTAGTTATTAGTTTTCATAATATTATTAGATTAATATTCTTTTATTTCGAATAAGCTTGTATGAACATAAATAATTGTTTTATGACAAAAAAAGGTTATAACAAATTGAAATATATATTTGATCAAACAGTCATAACTATTTAAACTGGTTTGGTAAATATATTTATGTTTTAAATTACCTAATTATTAATTTTTAAAATATTAATAAATCAGTATTATTTTATTCCAAATAGGCTTGTATGATGAAAAACAATTGTTTTATAACAAAACAAAAGTTCATAACAATTTGAAATAGATAATTGTTCAAATGGCCATAATTATTTGAAATGATTCAATAAACTAATTTATTTTTTAAATCTCCAACTTTTTAATTTTTGAAATATTAATAAAGTAATATTATTTTATTTTGGATCAGCATTTATGAATTGAAACAGTTGTTTTATAATAAAACAAAAAGTCATAATGATTTTAAATAGGTAATTGTTTAAATTGTCATAACTATTTAAACTTGTTTGGTAAACAGATTTATTTTTAAAAATTTCTTGCTTATTTGAATGTTAATAAAATAGTATTATTTTATTTCAAATAAGCATGTATGAATTAAAACAATTATTTTATGACTAAACAAAAGGCCAAAACAATTTGAAATAAATAATTGTTTTAATAGTCTTAACTATTTGAATTGGTTCAGCAAACATATTTTATTTTTTAATCTCTTGCTTATTAGTTTTAGCAATATTTTACTCCGAATAAGCTTGTATGAACAGAAACAATTGTTTTATGACAAAATAAAGATTATAATGATTTGAGATAGATAATTGTTCAAATAGCCATAACTATTTGAATTGGTTCAGTAAACAAATTTAGTTTTTAAATCTCTTATTAACTTTTGAAATATTAATAAACTAGTATTATTTTATTTTGAATAATTTTGTATGAATAAAAACAATTGTTTTATGACAAAACAAAATGTCATAATGATATGAGATAGATAATAGTTCAAATGGACATGACTTGTCAAACTTGTTCAATAAATGGATTTATTTTTTAAATCTCCTACTTATTAATTTTTAGAATATTAATAAATTAGTATAATTTTATTTCGAATAAACTTGTACGAATAGAAACGTATGTTTTATGACAAAACAAAAGATCATAACTATTTGAAATAAATAATTGTTTAAATAGTCCTAACTATTTGAACTCGCTTGGTAAACCAATTTATTTTTTAAATCTTTTACTTATTAATTTTTAAAATTTTAATAAATTAGTATTATTTTATTCCGAATAAGCTTTTAAAAAATAAATCTGTTTATCGAACCAATTCAAATAGTTGTGACTATTTGAACAATTTTCAATCTCAAACTGTTAAGATCTTTATTTTGTCATAAAATAATTGTTTCTGATCAAAGAAGCTTATTCGGTTAAAAATCATATTAATTTAATAATATTTCAAAAATTATTAAGAGATTTAAAAAATAAATATGCTTGCGAAACCAGTTTAAATAGTTAAAACCATTAGAATACTTATCAATTTTAAATCGTTTTGATATTTTGTTTGGTCATAAAATATTTTATTTCATATCTCACAAGCTTATTTAGAATAAAATAATCTAAATTTATTAACACTCAAAAAATTAATAAGCTAAGGATTTGAAAAAATAAATTTGTTTGTCGAATAAGTTCAACAGTTATGACTATTTGAATAATTATTTATTTAAATTCATTATGACCTTTGGTTTTGATATAAAACAATTGTTTTAGTTTCTAAAAACTTATCCAAAATAAAATAATATTAATTTCTTAATATTTTGAAAATTAATAAGCAAGTGTTTAAAAAAATAAATTTGTTTATCGAACAAATTCAAATAGTTACAACTATTTGAACAATTGTCTATGTATAATCATTATGACCTTTTCTTCTATCATAAAACAATTATTTCAGTTCATACAAGCTTATTTGAAATATAATAATACTAATATATTAATATTCCAAAAATTAATAAGTGATTTAAAAACTAAATCTGTTTATCGAATCAATTCAAATAATTATTGCCATTTCAATAATTATCTATTTCAATTTGTTGTTACCTTTTGTTTGGTATATAACAATTGTTTTTTATCATACAAGCTTATTTAGAATAAAATAATGCTGATTTATTAATCTTTCAAAAATTAGTAAGAGATTTAAAAAAGTAAATCTATTTAGTGAATCAGTTCAAATAGTTATGACTATTTGAATAATTGTATGCTTCAAATCAATTATTTACAATTTAAACCTTTTTATTTTGTTATAAAATAATTATTTATGTTCATATAAGCATATTCAAAATAAAATAATACTAATCTAACAATAGTTTGAAAATTAATAACTTAAGAGATTTAAAAATTAAACTTGTTTGTCAAACCAATTCAAATTGTTAAGACTATATGAATAATTATCTATTTTAAATTGTTTTTGCCTTTGGTTTTGTCATAAAACAATTTTTTCAAATCATACTAGCTTATTCGAAATAAAATAAAATGAATTTATTAATATGTTAAAAATTAATAAGAGATTTAAAAAATAATTCTATTTACCTAACTAGTTCTAATAATTATGACTATTTGAATAATTATCTATTTCAAATTATTATGACCTTTTGTTTTGTCATAAAACAAATGTTTTTATTTATATAAGTTTACTCAGAAAAGAATAATATAAGTCTATTAATATTTCACAAATTAATTAAAGATTTAAAAAATTAAACTATTTTTAATTTTATTTTGCCATAAAAAATTATTTCAATTTATATAAGCTTATTTGAAATAAAATAATATTAAGTTATTAATATTCTGAAAGTTTGTAATTAAAAGATTTAAAGAAAAAAGCTATTTACCTAACAAGTTTAAATAATTATGACTATTTGAACAATTATCTATTTGGAATCGCTATATCCTTTTGTTTTGTCATAAAAAGATTTCATCTATTCATACAAGCTTATTTTGAATAAAATAATACAAATTTATTAATATTAAGACAATTAATAAGTAAAAGATTTAAAAACTATATCTATTCACCAAACAAGTTCAAATCGTTATGACTATTTGATCAACAAATTGTTATGACTTTTTCTTTGGTCATAAAATAATTGTTTCTGTTCATACAAGCTTATTTGAATTAAAATAATGTTAATTTAGTAATATTTTGACAATCAATAAGTAAAAGATTTAAAAAATAAATATGTTTACTGAACAATTTCAAGTAGTCATGACTATTTGAATAATTATCTATTTCAAATCATTGTGAACTTTTGTTTTGCAATCAGACAATTGTTTCAATTAATATAAGCTTATTTGAAATAAAATAATACTACTTTATTAATATTTGAAAAATTAGTGAGTAAGAGAACTAAAACAATAAATCTATTTACTGAACAAGTTCAAATAATTATGTCTATATGAACAATTACCTATTTCAAATCATTATGATATTTTTATTTGTCGTAAAATAATACCAATTATTCAAAATAATTGGTATTCATACAAAATTATTTAGAATAAAATAATACTAATTTATTACTATTTGAAAAATTAATAAAGATTTAAAAATAAATGTATTTATCAAAGTTCAAATAGTTAAGCCTATGAGAACAATTATCTATTTCAAATTGTTCTAACCTTTTGTTTAGTAATAAAATAATTGTTTTAATTCGTACATGCTTATTCAAAATAAAATAGTTCTAATTTATTAACATTCAAAAAATTAATAAGTAAGAAATTAAAAAAAATCTATTTACTAAACAAGTTCAAATAGTTATGACTATCTGAATATTTATCTATTTAAAATTGTTATGACCTTTTATTTTTATTGTAAAACAATTGTTTCTGTGCATCAAAACTTATTCAAAATAAAATAATATTACTTATTAATATTTCAAAATTTGATCAGTTAGAGATTTAAAAAATAAAATCAGTTTATCAAATCAGTTCAAATAATTATGGCCATTTGAACAATTATTTATTTCAAATTGTTGTGAATTTTTGTTTTGTCATAAAATAAGTATTTTTCATCATACAACCCTATTTGGTATAAAATAATACTAATTTACTAGTATTTCAAAAATTAATAAGTAAGAGATGTAAAAAATAAATATATTTACTGAACTGTTCAAATAATTATTACTATTTGAACAATTATATATTTCAAATTATTATAACCTTTTGTTATATCATAAACAATTCTTTATGTTCATACAAGTTTATTTGGAATAAAAGAATACTAATGTAATAATATTCTAAAAATTAATAACTAAGAGATTTGAAAAATAAATTTATTTGTCGAACTAGTTCAAATAGTTAAGGCTATATGAACAATTCTTTATTTTTAATTGTTATGGCCTTTTCTTTTGTCATAAAACAATTCCTTCAATTCTTAGTAACTTAATTAAAATAAAATAAAAAAATTTATTAATATTTCAAAAATTAATAAGTAAGAGATTTAAAAAATAAACTAATCTATTAATATTTCAAAAATTGATAAAAGATTTAAAAATAAATTTGTTTATCAAACCAGTTCAAATAGTTATGACTATTTGAGTAATTATTTGTTAATTTAGTAATTATTTATTAATTATTTAGAATAAAAAAATACTAATTTAATAATATTCTAAATATTAATAACTAAGAGTTTTAAAAAATAAATTTATTTTGGCAAACCAGTTCAAACAATTTAGACTATATAAACAATTATTTATTTCAAATTGTTATGACCTTTTGTTTTGTCATAAAATAATTATTTTAGCTCATACAAGCTTATCCAAAATGAATAATACTATTTTATTAATATTTCAAAAGTTAATAAGTAGGAGATTTAAAAAATAAATTAGTTTATCGAAACAGTTCAAATAATTAAGGCCATTTAAACAACTACCTATTTCAAATTGTTGTTACTTTTTGTTGTCTTAAAATAATTGTTTTTCAACATGCAAGCTTATTCAAAATATAATAATAATAATTTATTAATATTTAAAGAATTAATAAGAGATTTCAAAAGTAAATTTGTTTATCGAACCAATTCAAATAGTTATTACTATTTGAACAATTATCTATTTCAAATTGTTATAACCTTTTATTCAATTATAAAATAATTATTTTTGTTCATACAGGCTTAATCAAAATAAAATAATACTAATTTAGTAATAATCTAAAAATAAATAACTAAGAGATTTTAAAAAATTCTATTTGCCAAACCAGTTCAAACAATTAAGATTAGATGAACAATTATTTATTTTAAATTGTTAAGACCTTTTGTTTTGTCATAAAATAATTATTTCAGCTCATGCAAGCTTATTCAAAATAGAATAAAACTAATTTATTACTATTTAAAAAAAATTATATGTAAGAGATTTAGAAAATAATTCTATTTACTAAACCAGTTCAAATGATTATAACTATTTCCATAATTATCAATTTCAAATCATTATTACTTTTATTTTTTTCATAAAATGATTGTTTTTGTTTATATAAGTTTGTTTGAAATGAAATAATACTAATCTATTGATATTTAGAAAATTAATCAGTAAGAGATTTAAAAAGTAAATCTATTTACCAAACCGTTTCAAATAGTTTTGACTATTTGAATAATTATCTACTTCAATTCGTTATAACCTTTTTATTTTGTCATCAAACAATTGGTTTTGTTCATACTATTTTATTCGAAATAAACTAATACTAATTTAATAATATTTCGAAACTTAATAACCAAGAAAATTCAAAAATAAATTTAATTGTCCAAAAAATTGAAATAGTTAAGACTATATGAAAGATTATCTATTCCAAATTGTTATGAACTTTTGTTTTGTTGTAAAACAATTGTTTTGTTTGTACAAAGCTTATGCAAATTAAAATAATACTAATTGAATAATAGTTCAAAAATTAATAAGTAAGAGATTTAAGAAATAAATTTATTTACCGAATCAGTTCAAATGGTTAAAACTATTAGAACAATTATCTATTTCAAATTGTTTTGACCTTTTGTTTAGTCATAAAACAATATTTTTAGTTCATACTAGCTTATTTAGAATAAATTAATACTAATTTTAACATTAAAAAAAGTAATAAGAAAGAGATTTAAAAAAATAAATTTGTTTATCGAACAAGTTTAAATAGTTATTATTATTTGAATAATTGTTTATTTAGAATCGTTATAACCTTTTGATTTGCCATAAAACAATTGTTTCAGATAATACAAGCTTATTTTGAATAAAATAATACAAATTTATTAATATTAAGACAATTAATAAGTAAGAGATTTAAAAAATAAATATGATTACTTAACAAGTCCAAATCGTTATGAGTATTTGAAAAATTATTTATTTCAACTTGTTACAACTTTTTGTTTTTTCATAAAACAATTGTTTTTGTTCATGCAAACTTATCTGGATTAAAATAATTTTAATTTATTAATATTTTGACAATCAATAAGTAAAAGATTTAAAAAATAAATATGTTTGTCAAACAAGTTCAAATAGTCATGATTATTTGAATAATTATCTATTTCAAATCATTATGACATTTTCTTTTGTAATAAAAAATTGTTTCAGTACATATAAGCTTATTTGAAATAAAATAATACTAATTTATTAATATTTTAAAAATTAATGAGTAAGATAATTAAAAAAAGAATTTGCTTACTGAACAAGTTCAAATAGTTATGACTATCTAAACAATTATCTATTTCAAAACATTATGACCTTTTGTTTTGTCTTAAAACAATTGGTTTTGTTCATGCAAGCTTATTTTGAATAAAATAATATAAATTTATTAATATTTCAAAAATTAATAAGTAAAAATTTAAAAAATAAATCTATTTTCTTAACTCGTTCAAATAGTTATGACTATTTGAACAATTATCTATTTCAAATCGTTATAACTATTTTGTTTTGTCATAAATCAATTATTTCTGTTCATACATGTTTACTCGTAATAAAATAGTACTAATTTATTAAAATTTCAAAAGTTAATTAGTAAAAGATTTAAATAATAAATCTATTTACTGAGCAAGTTTAACTAGCTATTCATACAAGTTTATACAGAATAAAATAATACTAATTTGTTAATATAATAAAATTAATGAATTTGTAACTTTAAAAATTAATCTGTTTACTGAAGAAGTTCAAATAGTTATGTCCATTTGAACTATTATCTATTTCAAATCATTATGACATTTGTTATGTCGTAAAACAATTGTTTTTATTCATATAAAATTATTCAAAATAAAATAAACTAATTTATTAATATTTCAAAAATTAATAAAAGATTTAAAAACTAAATCTATTTACCAGACCAGTTTAAAATGTTATGACTATTTGAACAATTATCTATCTCAAATTGTTATGGTCTTTTTTTTTATCATAAAACAATTGTTTCTGTTCATACAAGCATATTTACAGTAAAATATTGCAAAACTAATAATATTCTAAAATTAATAAGTAATAGATTTAAAATAAATGTACATACCGAACTAGTTCAAATAGTTAAGACTATTAGAAAAAGTATCTATTTCCAATCTTTTTGACCTTTTGTTTATTCATAAAATAATGTTTTTTAGTCCATGCATGCTTATTCGAATAAAATAATACTATTTTGTTAACATTTATAAAATTAATAAGCAAGAAATTTTAAAAAATAAATATGTTTATTGAACAAATTCAAATAGTTATGACTATTTGAACAATTATCTATTTAAAATATTATGACTTTTTTGTTTTATAAGAAAACAATTGTTTTAGTTCATAAAAGCTTATCCAAATAAAAATAATAGTACTTTATTAATATTTCAAAAATTGAGAAGTTTGAGATTTAAAAAATAAATTAAATTATCGAATCAATTTAAATAATTGTGGCCCTTTGAACAACTATCTATTTCAAATTATTGTGATCTTTTTTTTTGTCATAAAACAATTGTTTTTCATCATATAAGCGTATTCGAAATAAAATAATACTAATTTATTAATATTTAAAAAATTAATGAGTAGGAGATTTAAAAAATATATATGTTTAGTGAACTAGTTCAAATAGCTATGATTATTTGAACAATTATATATTTCAAATTGTTATAACATTTTGTTTTGTCATAAAACAATTATTTATGTTCATACAAGCTTATTTGGAATAAAATAAGACTAATATAATAATATTATGAAAATTAATAACTACGAGATTTAAAAAATATATTTGTTTGCCAAACCAATTCAAATAGTTAATGTTATATGAATAATTATCTATTTCAAATCATTATGACCTTTTGTTTTGTCGTAAAACAAATGTTTTGTTCATATAAGTAGGCATAGAGGTGCTGCCATTGGAACATTAGAAGAGTTCCAAAAGGAGTTTAGGTAGCAGTTTTACCCAAGATACACTATAGATGAGGCACATACCAAACCATGATAGTTCACCCAACATAAAGAGGTGCGAGACTATGTTCTAGAGTTCTAAGAACTCATGCTCCAAATTCCCAACCTTGGGGAGGATGAGGCCTTTTTTGCATTTATAGATGGGCTCAAGCGATGGGCTAAGCAAGAACTAAGGAGGATGGGTGTCCAAGACCTCACTCGAGCCATGACTATCACTCAATCCTTAGTGGAATTCAAGAAAAGGTACAATTTTGAGTCTTTCAATCCCAAATACAAGGGCAAAGGTAGAGGAGACAAGGACAAGAGTAGCAATGGTAAGACACTAATACATAAATGAAAGTCCTTTATAAAAGGACATAAAAAGAAAGACAAATAGTCAGTGACCAAAAATGGACCCATGACCTATTTTCTATGTGACAGTTAACACTTAACCACAGATTATCCTAATAGAGCCAAGCTCATGGCCATCATCAAGGGGTATGAAGAGTAACTTAAGAATGAGGGACTAAAGCTTGGTTTGATCATGCTAAGTTCTATATTAGCAAAGAAGGGGCATAAGAGAAATGGGCTCATGTTTGACAAAATCTTAATTGTAGGCAAGTGCTTGAATGCCTTGGTGGACACAAGTACATTTGATCTCTTCATGTTTGAAAGAAGAGGCCAAAAGATTGGGGCTCAAGGTCGAGAAAGGGTGGGATGGATTAAGATTATGAACTCTAAAGAGGTTTCGATCATGGGCATGGCATAAGGAGTCGAGCTATAACTTGGAGAATGGAAAAGTAAAGAATCCATTAAGGTAATCCCTATCAATGACTATAACTTTGTTATCGATTTAGATTTTCTCTAAAGGATTAATAAACTTCTTATTCCTTTCACCACCATTGGTGCTAATGCATTGTCCCAATGAAATAAGAGTAAGGGACAGAAACTAAGGCACTATTCGTAATCCAGCTCGCCAAGGGCATGTGAAAGAAGGAGCCATCTTTTTTATAGTCCTAGAGAAGGATGAACCTTAGGAACTGAAGGACAACACGTCTTTGGAGGTGTTAGAGTCCTTTAAGGTTGTCTTGCCCATAGAATTATACAAAAGACTACCTTCTAAAAGAGAGGTAGACCACAAGATTGAACTGGTGCCTGATTCCAAGCCACTAGTCTGAACCCCATATAAGATGTCACCCCCAGAGTTGGAGGAGCTAAGGAGATAGCTCAAGGAGCTTCTAGATGCAAGGTTCATCAAGCCTTTTAAAGCTTTATATGGTGCACCGATCTTGTTTCAATGCAACCATAATGGGTCTTAACAGATGTGCATTAACTATTAAGTGCTAAACAAGCTTATGGTAAAGAATAAGTATCCCATTCCCCTTATTGTCAACTTGTTCAACCAGCTTAGAGGAATATAGTGGTTCATCAAGCTGGATCTAAGATTGGAATACTATCAAGTGAAGATAGTTAAAGGTGATGAACCAAAGATAGCGTATGTGACTAGCTATGGGGTGTACTAGTTCCTAGTAATGCCTTTCGATCTGATGAATGTACCATGACATTATGCACACTAGTGAACAACATACTACAACTGTTCTCTAACCAATTTGTTATCATTTGCCTTAATGATATTGTTATCTATAATCAATCATTTGAAGAACATATGGATTACTTACGGTAAGTGTTCCAAGTACTAAGCAAAAATGAACTATACATAAAAAAAAAGAAATATTCATTTACCTAGTAGGAGGTCTCATTCTTAGGCCATGTTATAGGGAATGGCCAAATCTAGATAAATGGTGACAAGGTCCATGCAATCCAAAAGTGGGAACCTCCAACCAAGGTCACAGAGTTAAGGTTATTCCTAGTCTAGCAAACTACTATTAATGCTTCATAAAAAGGTACTCAACCATTTGTCATAGCATATGCTTTGAGCACTATTGGCACATATTGGCCCTAGTGTGGGTAGTTTCCTTTAACACCATCGACATATGCTAGGCTATGCATCATGTATGGGTATTCTGGGCCTGGGCCACACACCATACATACCACAACAAGCCAATAGGTGGGCTTAGGCACATCTTCATATTTCTGCCAAGCCAATGCCATTTTTATGGCTTCAAATTCATATAAGTGCTCACAACTGCTTGCATTTAGGCTTGGCTCAATTTTACTGAACATGATCACTATGCCCATACCACTATTCTGGCTAGTTCTCCATGACCTAGGCCTCTAGTAGGCCTTAAGACCTTTTCCATTGGCTATCAAACCCTATCTCGTTAGAACTAGAATTACTCTTTGATTTGAAGAGAACCCTTGGGTCTGGAATAGCTTATGAACTATGACACATGCACATGCCTTGACCACCATTAGAACACGTTGGCCCTTGGTCTTGGCACATGCTTCGTCCAACATCGGTAGATGCTTACCTTTTGTGAGGGCAGTTTACTTAAATACCATTGGCACATGCTAGGCCACACACCATGCATAAGTATTTTGGGCTCAGACCGTACACCATTTGCACCATGATTGCTCAATAAGTGGGTTCTAGCACATTATATTTGTGCTATGCCAATGCCATTTTTATGGCTTATAAATTTATATAAGCACTCATTAGCACCCACACTTAGGGTTGGTTCCCCTAGCTATCAAACCTTATCTTGCTAAAACTAGAATTGCTAATCAACTAAGAGAGAATCTCTAGGCCTAAACCAACTTACAGACTGTGACACATCCATATGCCTCAACCACCGTCGGTACCCAATGACCTTTGATGCATGTATATGCCTTGACCACCATCGATAAATGCTGGCCTTTAGTTTAGCTTGTTGCCTTAGACTCCATCACCAGATGTTGACACTTGGTACAGCATGTGTACCATGACCCTTCCACCACTCTTTTATCCTTCCTAAGGCACTTGTCTACCCCTCAAGCACCATCAACACCAAATGATGCTTGGTGTATGTGTTATGGGCTCCAGTCTTAAGCCAAAATCCATATGGCCTTAGATAGGGAATTGACTCTATGTGGCTAAGTTAGCCTACAAAACTTAAGTGCTTAGCATAATTCTAGCTTGTCAAAGATTGTGCTATAGTATTAGGCCTTCAATAAGCCCCAAAATCTTATCCTCCTAGGATTATGTTTAGGTGTGTTTGCACTTGGGTTTGACCATGTGCCCATACCTTGATCCTTAAGGCCATTGCCTAGGTTTGACTATGTGCCCGTGTATTGTTCACAAGCACTTACACTAGGGCCTTGTTTAATTATACTAAACCTGAACACTGTGCCTAAGCCTTTATAGTCTTGATCACTACCTATACCATTGTTTTGTGCTAATTGCTCATGACATTGACCTCCAGTAGGCCTCAATGCTTGGTTTCTCTAGTTGTTAGATCCTATCATGCTAAAACTGGAACTACTCTTTAACTTATAGAGAACTCTTAGGCCTATACCAACTTGCAGACTATGACACATGCACATACCTTAACTAGCATTGGCACTGAATGACCTTCGGTGCATACACATACCTCAACCACCATCGAGACTTGTTGGCCCTTTTTTTTGGCACATACTTCGACCACCATCAATACATGCTAGCCCTTTGTGTAGGTAGTTCCCTCGAACACCATCAGCACGTACTAGATCACGCATCATGCATGTGTATCTCGAGCCTGGGCTACACACCATGCGTACCATGACCTAGTAGTAGGTGGGTTTAGGCATGTCTTAATATTTTTGCCATGCCAATGGCATTTTTATAGCTTGTAAATTCATATAATGGTCCCCTAAGCCTTCATGTGAAGTTTCATTGCAAGATGACATATTTTTTATTTTTCATAATTTTTAGAATTTTTCAAGATTCAAGATTTTTAAAATTTTTTTAGAAGGAGTTTTAGCCCCAAATTTGGTGTATGAGATCCTTGTATTTTTTTTAGCATTAAAAAAATTTTAACTAAAAAATCAAAGCGTAGAAGATTTTGTGGCCATTTGAAAAAAGCATACCTATTTTGGACACTTGAATGGCTATTGTTTATGAACCTATAAAAGCTCTTATGCTCATTAAGGGGTTGTGAGTTTTCAAGGTTCTTTGGGGGATAGGGGGCCAATACAAAGGCCAAGGACTAGCACCCATCATGCATCATGTGTGCATACCTTTTAGCTCCTACCCCTAATCACTAGATCCCTAATGCTATGATCACGTTCTCTGGTGATGCTTTGATGATGGTGCCTTAGACAAAAAAATGTAACACTATCATATGCCCAAGCCTAGCATGTGCACTGTGGCTTAGAATCAATCTTCAGCCAAGGTCTTGACCATTAACGGCACATGCTGGCACATAGTGCAGGCACATATCTTGATCATCATCCACACAAGTTGGCCTTTGGTATAGGCACTTACTTCAACCACCATTGGCATTTGCTGGCCCTTGGTATGGTAGATGTCTCGATCAGCATTGGTAAAAAATGGCCTTTGATATGGGAGTTATCTTGAACATCATCGACACATAATGGCCCTTGGTGCGAACAGTTGCCTCGAACATCATTGGCATATATTAGGCCTTGGTGCAAGCACATACCTTGACCACCCTCGGCACCTATGGACCCTTGGTGCAAGATTTTCTTGTTTGAAAAATGTATCCCCATTTCAAACACTTTAATGTCTATTGCTACCATATTTGTAAAATCTCTCATACTCTTTAGAGGGTGGTTGTTTAGGCCCTCCCTCATAGGGGGACTAGGTGTGTGCAATGAGCCTATCATTGTGTACATCCATGGCAAAATCCCTAGAGCAAAATCTAGTTTGTGCATGCCTTCTAGCAATGTTGTTTGGTCACTGGTTGTAATGGTGAACCACAAGCACCCATCACCTCAACCAGTTGGCATGCATGCGGAAAAGGGGCCTGACTATGTTAATTTCAAGTCTGTACCTATGGTTAATGCTAATCTTAAGTCTATGCCACGATTAATGCTACCCAAACTGTAAACTAAGTCACTGAATTGGGTAACTACTCTTCAAGGTGGTGCAAGTGGAAACTGAGGTCATGGGCTAGGTCTAGCCAAGTCTCTTGAGTATTTGGAAGTTCTATGATCCCTTCTCATAGACCATAAAAATGCCTTAGCCTGGCCAAGTCCCTGCATGTGTCATAGGCTGGGAGCTTGATCCAAATGTACAGCCCTTATAGGCCTTCTAGACCTTTTAATGGTCCCTAAACACTTCCAAAGTCAACTGAGGCCTTTGTAAAATCTAGCTTATTCTACGTTCCCTGCCAAGCCTCAGGTCTAGAAATGTCCAGGTACTCTCATTTAGTGTTCACAACTAGTAGATTCTAAAACCTTTCCCGTCTGGTTACTGCTCCATATGCAGCTAGGGCCTTTCAGAACGTTCCTTATTTAGGTGCTATAGGACCTGCAACTATTCCTACCCTAATCCATTTTTGAATTTTCAGTACCTATGCATATGGCTAGCCTTTAGGCTTATCTAGACTCTTTTGCACTCGTGCACCTAGCATGTCTTTAGGCTAATCTAAAGCCTTATGTGCCTACTTGCCCATGCCACTCTTTTAGGGCATTCTAAATCCTTCTAATGAGTAGTCCTCATTCTCGGCACTAGGTTGCTCACCTCGTCGTGCTCTTGCACCTTAGCTTAGCCTTAATCTGCACATTTGGGCCTTGTATATGCCTTTAAGACCTTATTCTCAATCCTTCCCAGTCTTTTGCCCACACCAACTCAAACAAGCCACATCTCTTAACCCACTTGGCTTATGACTTGCACATGAACCATGACACATGAAGCCGATGCTACCCAAGAACCCAGGAACAATCCCTGAATTAGGCAATGTCCCCCTAGGGTGCTGATAATAAAGTTTACATGTACGGTCCCAACCAGACCAAGCATCAATGGTGTCATGTCATTATTGTTTATTGGATGGTAAATGTAGTCCCATAGCCTTTGCTTGTGTTTTTCTTGCACCAAACGGTTGTGGCATGGCCTCATATGTTATTTTTTCCACTCGCTTGTTGCATAATTGAATGGGTGGGTTATGGAATAATGTGTGTGGATGCTGCCACTTGTACACAATAGGTATATAAGTGGTGCTATGGTTATGCATGTTAGCAGACTCCATGATCGATGCATTGAACTGTTGACCCATCATCCTCTTCAATCTCCCTTCATGAGGTCATCGTACCCTAAAAGTACAATTAAGATCTTGTGCTGCATACCTAAATCGATGGAAACTGGATGTCTTGCCATCTTTTATTGGTCTTATGTCTTTTAGGGCTATAGGTCAAACCTCAATCGTGCCTCATATCCCAAGTGTGCCTTCCAAACCTCTGTGGCCACATTGGTGCATTGGTGTTTGATTGTGCTCTTAGATGCAGAACATTTTCTAAGCACGAGCTCTCAACCCTTGTTCATCCAATGCTATGCATTTTATGTGCTTGACATGCATGATGCTTATGCTCTATGTTAGCTCTCTCCATCATTTAGTCGGTGCATGAAGGCCTATGTAGTGCCAATGTCCCGAAGGAATGCTACCTAGTTGATCCTACCAGTAGTCATATGCTTGTCTAAAAGATTAAGCCATGCATGTGTAAGTTTAAACTAATTCAGACTATGAAATGTGAATGGCTCAACAAATTAGTTATAGTTTGTTTGATGGTATCTACTACTCGGATAACCATAGTAATTCTAGAGCTAATATGTGCAACAAATCTTGACTTCTGGAAGGGATGCATTTATTAAATAAAAGGTCAATACAGGCTTTGCCTATTACTCTGATGATTCATGATAACTTGACGGATCATATAGCCTTTGTATCGGTGATGCATCATTCAAAATTTTACCCTATTAACTTTCAATGGTATGATAATGGCTTGCTATGGTGGCAACAAGTAACAGAGAACTAGGGTTTGATTCCAAACAGAAATCTTGAGAAATGGTAACAAGAGTGCAAATTACCCAATCCTAACTTAAGGAGGTAGTAACAATAAATAACAATACTAAGCTCTATGAGTCTGGTAATTGGAATGAGTATAGTCTAAAACTCTTAATAAGGATCCATTAAAGTTCAAGTCTAATGCTAGCAGTTGCGATAATTCTAGCTCCAATAGTGTATATTTATGTTGTTGTAATTAAAAAACTTATAGTTGGAACTAAGGTTGGATTATCTGATCTACCTCATGGTGAGCATTGGTCTACTCATCCCTACTGCCAATGATGTACTCTTGGCCTTAACTAGCTGAGTCATTCCTCTAAAGCTATTACTTTGAAGAAATTAGAGTGCTCAAAGCAAGCCTAAGATTGTATACATTAGCATGGGATAACATCATAGGATTTAGTCCTATTGTGTTAGCCTTTGGGATCAGAGTAATGATTAACAGGGATAGTCAAGGCCATTCATATTTCTTAGTCAGAGGTAAAATTCTTGGATTTATGAAAGATGAACAATTACAAAAGCATTTGCCAATGATGTTTTCATTAATCAAGAATGAAAGTTGGAGGCTCAAAGACGATTAGATATCATCCTAGTCTCAACCATAAACAATGTCAACCAAGGATCGACAGTGTTACTTTTAGGAATCATCAGTACATTATAAGAAACCAAAGTCTTTGGGTTTCAAGGGGAGTATGATCGCAAGGCTCAAACTTAAAGGGATTGACATAAGGGCACCACCAAGAGTAGAGCCTGTGGCTTCATTTTACTCAACATGGGGAAACTTACCAGGTTTAGACATAGTAAGGATTGATAAAATGAAAGCTCTTTTTTAATTCTATAAGTGGTGGTGCATGACTGTTCTTGGTTGGTGAAGCAATTTGTCTAGTTAATTTCATTAACGAATAAGACTCCAACCTACTAACTGGCTATGAGGAGGTGATCTTTCATGGCTAGCCTCTTTGAGGGACTACGGTCGCTTAGGCTAAGGAAGTTTGAGGCAATAACAAGTTTGTGATACCTTTAAATGTTCTAGGCTGCATGTGCACTACACTAATGTATTCAACGAGTTTATATGTCACTATCTATAAGAAAGACCAAGCCAAAGGTTCTCGTTGAGATAGGGAACAGTTCTAAAGCTACTTAGACCAAGTTAATATGTAAGGTAGACCAGGCATAGAGGTGCAATAGAGGTCCCAGAGGTAGGACCATGACCCAGAATGTATGTGTAGGCACTAAAATGAGCTCAAAAAGCTTAAGCCAGTGGATTTGGTTTAGTAGCTTTTAGATAGACCCAGGCGCGGATGTAGGTGTATGCCCAAGCATAGGTAGAACCAAACCAAGCACAAGCCTAGAAAAGGGCCTCACATGGGCACTACTAAAGAAAGAGTCCAAGATAATTCAAACTCCTTTTTAATAGAGTCCATGTAAAATTAAAACTCTTCAATGTAACCCTATTGAAATGTCCTGTATATATTAGACTCTTTGTAAGCTTAGGATAGGAACTATGTCAACCATTGATTCAAGGGAGCTTTAGCTATAAATAAGAAGTGCCCCCAACCTCATTATACTCTCCACAACTTAAGTAATACAAGTTTACTCTTGCCAATCTCTATCATTCACTTTAGCTTTCTATTAAACAGTTTATGTGTAGCCTTGTCTAACAGTAGATTAGGGCAACTAGTTTTTGAGTTTTGAGTGCCCATGCATCTGTCCAGTTAAAGGCTTGTCTAGGATACCAGATGAGTCAACTCCAAGGTCCTAGAACCATACAAGTCAAAGCTTGAGTCTCAGCCTATGATAAGTGGTATTAGAGTAGGTTTAAAACTAGTTCAGAGTCAGCAAAAGCTGGTCCAAAGTGATCAATGATGTGTGCTACTAGAACTAAAGTTAACCTTGGGAGAGGTTTCGAATGTGTTGGTGTAGGCATTCAATTTTTTGGTGTAGGCATCGTAGGTAATTTTTGTGCTTGTGTGCTTGTGATATGCCCCCTAGTGCACAAGATACAGGTGTACAAGAGTGTAGACTAGGTGTTCAACCGATTACTATTATAGTACTATAGGAGTACTAGGCATGGTGTGCAGGTGTATAGACTGGTGCCTGATCAAGAATGCAGGGCATGTTGAGCCAATGTGCAAATTGGTGCTTGACAATGTGTGTGTATTGGTGTGTTATGCTAACAGATAGGTGTGCTGGTTCATGGGGACCAAGACTAGATCATTGGAATGTGCAAAAGGTTGAGGTAATGTCTTTTGTTTTGTAAATTGTTTAGGGTTGTGGCATCACTAGGGAAAACTAGACCAAAGGCCAGGGTAAGGGCCTTGATAAGTGCCCGACTATAGACGAAGGAAGGAAGGCTAGATTGAAAGACATGGTGATGTCCCTAGATACCTAATTGCAAAAGTTTGAGGTGACTATTATTGAATTAAGGTATAGGTTCAAGGATAGGGAATGATCTTTGAATGAGCTATTAGAGGTGCTAATGCAGTGGAATAAGGCATTGGAGGCCATGGTGTCAACCTTGCAATATGAGCTAGCAAGGCTTGGGGTTGATCATACTACATTTCAAACTACCATAATTGTTGGTGTGGGCTTAGGACCTAAGGTGGTGGTGGCTAAGCAATTTTTAGATGGTCAAAAGCCAGAAGTAAAGACCATGCTACAACAAAAAGGTATGCAGAAGTCAAGGTGGGCCAGTGTTGTTATGGAATCAAAGACTCAGGTTTAGTGCACCAAGTTTCCAAAGCCTAGGGGAAACAACCAAAGTGGGGGAGACACCAGTGTTTGTTCCTTAGGGGAGGAAAGGGCTATGAGAAATCCCATATTTTGCATAACCACTACTACCGCCAGTAGGGGCAAAGAGAATAAGCCCTTGAGTTGCTTTTTGTGTAACAATTAGCATAGGGTGAAAGAGTGCCCGAGGTGTGCAAGGCCTTCAACCATTAACTATGTAGATGAGTTGTTTGTAGGCAAGAGTAGTAATGGTGATGAGCACTAAAAGGAGCCCAAGGTGATGCAGCTCGATGCTTTTTGATTCTGTTGAAAAGGTAAAATCTCTCTAAGAGATGACATTGAAGTGGTAATGGAGTGCCACAGCATTAGTCCCAAGGTGCAGCTAGATCCCTCCAAAAAAAATTTTGCAGCAGGCAACTGAAAAAAAGAAAAAGAGACATTGAGCGTGCAAGCGAAAGGGACTAGTGTAGCACAAGGTTAATGATACTTAAGAGAACAACCAGTAGAGTACTTATTTGGGTATGGGACAAACACATAGGAAATCTAGTTCGAGGGGAGAAGATAAAGCTGATTTGCATAGGGCATGCAGTTCAGGTGCAACATCCCTCTAGCAATGAGGGTGTTGCTAGAATAAGTAAGAGAGAATGTCACAGTCTATAAGAAAGACCAAGCCCAAGGGCTTTCATTGAGATAGGGAGTGGTTCTAAGGTAATCAAGACCAAGTTAGAATGCAAGGGAAACTAGGCCTAGAGGTGTAATATAGGTCTTGGGGGTAAGACCATAAACCATAATAGGTGCATAGGTATCAAAACAAACTTAGGGAGCTCAAGCTAAAGGATCTAGTTCGACAGCTTTCAAATATACCTAGGCATAAGCACGTGAGTAGGACCAAGCATAGCAGAACTAAACCATGCGTAGGTCCAAAAAGGGGCCCCACATGGATACTACTGAAGAAAGAGTCCAAGCTAATTCAAACTCTTTTCTAATAGAGTTTATGTAAAATTAGAACTCTCCAATGTAATCATATTGCAATGTCCTATATATATTAGACTCTTTGTAAGCCCTAGGATAGGAATTATGTTAGCCATTGGTTCAAGGGGGCCTTAGCTATAAATAGGAGAAGCCCTCCACCCTCACTATACACACCACAACTTGAATAATACAAGTTTACTCCTTCCTATCTCTATTGTTCTCT
Organism: Durio zibethinus; assembly: GCF_047325235.1. Lineage (NCBI taxonomy): Eukaryota > Viridiplantae > Streptophyta > Magnoliopsida > Malvales > Malvaceae > Durio > Durio zibethinus. Next base: position 249,553 of record NC_143189.1, read on the forward strand.
TTAGCTTTCCATCAAACAATTTATGTACAGCCTTGTCTAGTAGTAGATTAAGATGGTTGGCCTTGGCGTTTCAAGTGTCCATGCATTGATCTAGTTAAAGGCTACTCTAAGACACCGAATGAGTTAATTCCTGGGTCCTAGAGCTGCACAAGTCAGAGCCTAAGTCTCAACCTGTGACATATAGCTTTTGTTGATAGGCCCAAGTAATATTTGAAATTTCATCGTCATTGTGATAGATCATTTCAATTATTGGTCTTCAAGGAGGAATTCCTAGTAGGCGTGAGTCATCAACTCACACTGACTACATCCTTACCCTTTGTACACACTGCCCATCACTCCTACTAATTGAATGGTCTGATGAAGTGTTTGGATCATGGCAACATGATAGTTCATTGCCCATGATGTCTCGAGAAGTCCACCGAACCTTACATTTAGAGGAAGAAAAAGTCATAACAAGGTTTTCATATGTGAACTTGTGAAAATATCATTGTTGAAACATGATTAATGAACGACAATGCATTAACAAAACACTAAGGAGGCAAGGGTACCTTTGTGCCTCAAGCCTTTTGCTGCCCTAGGTGTGCACGATGATCGATTCATTTCACTTCCAAAGCGGATGAAACTATTAGTATCATTGCTTATGGCTGAATAACGAACCCTTGGCACCAATCAACCTAGGGAACCAGAATGAAAAAGAGCAAGTGTGCCTTCTCCATCCTATTCATGGTACATACATGGGTGACATCATGACTCTTTTTTTCATGAAAAACCAAAACAACTCTCAGCAATGGATATCTCACTCTTGCCTCAATGAAGAATGTACTAAAATACAATACATGGTGTGAATTGTAGAATCTCATGAACCATTGAGTCATTGAATGCAAGTTGTGCTACAAGCCATTAGGCCGACGGCACGTTTGCCTGGGTGTCATGCATTGTCTCCCCCTCTAAACCCCCACCCATTAGGCTTTACAGTAGGGAGTGGAAAATCACCCTTCATGATCTCATCGATTGTGGTTGGCCCAAAATCGAGTCCCTGACAATGATAGCATCATGATCGTTGGTGGTAAAGCTCTTGGCATGCCTCGATTCTAGTGACGCATGCTCATTGTCCATCTAGACCCCATTGGACCCCTCGCATCACTTGATTGATGCTAGCATCATGACCCTAGGTCAAGTAGGATTACTTGATGAATTTAAGCATATCAATATGCAAAGAAAAAGAAACTTAACTAGATTCCCCTAGGAACAACAAGCGAACCAGAAAGAGCTCAACTTGAGAATAAGGTGCCCAAGGTGTCTGAATTGTAGTTTACAGAAGCGTCTTCAGTGGTGGACCAGGCCCAAGTCTCCAGGAAAGGGGAGCTAGAGAGGTTGAAGGCCTTATTATGCCTAGACCCTATCACACCATGAGACACTATCTGCGAGTCAAGTTGTTTAGGTATGTAGCCTTAATAGGGCAGTAAATTCCATCCAAGGCTAAATATGGGTGAGAAACTGATAAAGAACAAGTTTCACGAGGGAAAGATGAAAAGAACTTTGAACACAGAGTCAAAGAGTTCTTGAAATTATCAAGAAAAAAGTGAAATGGGGGTCAATGATGCATCTTGGTTAAATGTGGAATAACGATAGCCGATCCGTCGATTAGCTAGGCCATGGACCATTGTGGGTGGTGACGGTGGCCTGACCCCAAACTTTCAATATGCCTATGGAGACATCATTACCATGATTATAAAATGTAGCAATGCCTTGACACTCACGTGCTCTTGACATAGGCCTGTAGGTTCCTCATCCGGCCCATCTTGAAATATGGACTAAGGAGTCTAACATGTGTATGAGTCAATGGGATAGAAAACCTATAAAACACAAGGAAGCTAATTGGTGGGATCCGTCACGAGTGAGCTATTGATTGACCTTGATCTTCTGATAAGGGTTCAAGTGTAAGCATGTCTGTAAAGACCTAAAAGATAAAGAACTATGCCTGAGTGGGATAAAGCCAAAAAAAACTATGGTGGAGGACCACAATGATACTAGCATGTAAATTGTTCATCTAACTTGGGTATAGGTGTGAAAGACTAATCAAACTATTTAATAGCTGGTTCTTTCTGAAGTTTTCCTTAGGATAGTTGGAGCCCTTAATGAATTCCATCAAGTAAAGCTAATGATTAGAGGCATCGAGATTGTAACACCCTTGACCGATTCTTAAACTTTAAATAGGTAGGATGGTGCAACTTTATTAAGCCATGCCACGAAATTGAGAGCTCCAAGTGGGCCATTTTTGGTAAGTAGAACTTGTGATGCAAGATGAACCAGAAGCCAAGTTATGGTGACCAACTTTGCACTAACCTAGAACCCACAAAGTTTGCTGGTTGATTAAGATAACAAAACAGTGGTCATAGAAGTTGAAATTTGCTAAAGAGTGTGCAATAACTCACCTATCGAGTCAACTAGCATTGAAAATGGATGATGCTTAAACACACGACCTATACTTGACTATCAGGGCAAGGGTCAAGCCCCAATGAGTAAGAAGGTGCATGGTCACTGCAAAACCTGAGGTATGAGCTCGAGTGGAGCAGCCATCAATGTAGATCTTGCCATTAGTAGTAAATATTCAAATGAAAACTTTGAATGCCAAAGAGAGGAAAGGTTTCATGTGAATGGCACTTGCATATGGGTCAGTTGATCCTAAGAGATGGGGAAAATAGTTTAATAGTGCATCTAACACAAGCTTTGAAAGGGAATAAGGTTAAAATTCTTGAACCGAGATACAGTGATTAACGGCAACATTAGAGAATCTAGAGACATTGGTGGGGTCCTCGAAAGGAGATATCTTTTCTATTTCATGACCTGGAAATGACTCAACTATAGGTAGGGTCCAGTAGCCAAATGAGCAACATATGTTGCTTGGTGTCTGGTGCACCCCTGGCAACCCTTAAAAATTTAGAGCACCGAGTGCCATCTGTGTCCGATCATACTCATAACCACATCAGGTCTTCAAGGTAAACAACCATTGGTCAATGGAACAATGTATGCAAAGGAAGTCAGCAAAATGGATTCGTAATCTCAGGAAAAGGATTAGCTCTAAGGGCTATGCATGGGGGTCCTATTTCTGAACCCATCGGCTATCATTGCACTATTGAGCTACTCCCATGGCAAGAATAAGTCATCATGTGTCAGTCTGCAGCCTTCCCCAAATAATGAATAGTCAACTTTGAACTAGTATGCACTAAGGGAATCTAACTATTTAATTAAAACAAAACATTGCAATAGTCCCTACAGATGCTCACACAATGTGATTTTTGCCCAGTGCTTTGAATGTCAAAGTGAAAAAATTCAACCAAGCGCAGGTAAATGGTGGGAGTAACTATGACTCTCTTAAGGTAGCCAAATGCCTTGCCATCTAATTATTGATACGCATGAAAGGATTAATGAGATTTCCACTATCCCTATCTACTATCTAGTGAAACTACACCCAAGGGAATGGGTTTGGCAGAATCAGCAAGGAAAGAAAACCTAATTGAGCTTGACTTTAGTCTGACTTTATGAAATGACTTGAGAGGTATAGGATAAGTGGGAGCCCTCGAGTGAAATTAAAATACCACTACTTTTAATGCTACTTTACTTATTCTATAAATCAAAGGTAGGGCACGACCCCTTCTTTTAAACCCAAAGCCAACCTCGATCAGTCAATCTAGGTGAAAGACATTATCAAGTGGGGAGTTTGGCTGGGGTGGCATATTTGTTAAAAGCTAATGCAAGTGTCCTAAGATGAGCTCAATAAGAATAGAAATCTCATGCAGAAAAAAAGGGTAAAAGATCATTTGATTTTGATTTCTAGTACAAATACAAACTATGAAAGCATGGCCATCGATCCTTTAGACCATCAAAATTTAAAGCTAAAGGTGTTAGAAACCACACGGATAATTGGCTTGTGGCAGCCAAGCATTCATAGTGACTTTGCTTCTTGATCTTTCAATGTAAGCTTTTTTGATCATTATGAAGCGAAATTCACCAAGTGTTGGATTGTTCACTAGCCACTGGGAACATGAACTAGGTTTAAACTATCATGAGATAGGTTAGATTTACTTACTAATTGCATTGTCGTAATAGTAATTCAACCTAGTATGAAAACAATCATTGATTTGCACAATAGGTCATCGCACTTGGTTAAAAAGCCAAAGGCACAAAGCTACCATGTGCTAGATTATAACTAAATGCCTTTAAGTCAAAATCTAGGCTAGAAGTGATGCATGTGCCTGTCACCCAAATGTTGACCCACAGTAGGGGCCAATACCTCTAAAGGCATGTGTCCTAGGTGCAGCCCCTACAGCGAACAAGCTACACAAGCCTCTTTGGAGCTCAATTTCTATCGAGTGGTAGGTAGAATCCTTTATAGATGACTTAAATACATGATGGGATATTGTATGTGGTAGAGTAGCCTTGCTATCACATCCATTGAGAGTTAACCCTTTATCGCTTCAATTTGTGCCTCCCCCAACCACACCCATCGAAGTCCTCTCATTTCATTTTCTTACACCACACCCTTCTAGGGTTGGGGATGAATGGTGTTCTCCATTGTAATGATTCAGTCAGGTATTTGTTATAACCACCAAGTAAACTACAATTGAATGCCTTTGGTAGTTGCTACAATGATAGCCTTGCCCTTGGTGTAGGCACTTGCCTCGAAATCTATCAGTGTACGCCAGCCCCTGGTGTAGGTTGTTACCTTGAACACCATTAACAACATGTGGCCCTTGGTTGGTGTAAGCAATCGTGTCCAACACCATCAACTGATGCTGGCCTATTGTTGCCCCATACACCATTAGTAGATGTTGGCCCTTAGTGTGGGATGTTGCCTTAAACACCATCCCAAATGTTGGCACTTGGTATAGGCACTTGCCTCAACCACCAAAAGTGCAAGTGGCCTCTTGGTGCAGGTTGTTACCTTGAACTCCTCTTAGTAGATGTTGGCACTTGGTGTGGCATGTATACCATAAACCTTTCACCCATAGCACTTGTTTACCCCTTGATCACCATCAGCACCAAATGATGCTTAATGCATGCATCACATGCTCCAATCTTAAGCCAAACTCTATGTAACCTTGAATAAGGAATTGACTCTGTTTGCCTAGGTTAGCCTACAAAAGTCAAGTGCTTAACATAATTCCAGCTTGTCAAAAATTATGCTACTGTATTGGGCCTTCTAGAAGACCACAAATCTGATTGTCCTAGGACTATGTTCAAGTGTGCCCATACTTACATCTAACTATGCACCTGTACCTCGATCATCAGTGCCCATAGCTAGGTCTGATTATATGCCCGTGTATCGCTCACTAGTACCTACACCTAGGCTTAGCTTAATTCTACTGAACTTGAACACTGTGCCTAAACCTCTAAAGTCTTGATCACTACCCATACCACTAAAAATGGCTAGTTCCTCATGACCTAGGCCTTTAGTAGGCCTTAAGGCCTAGCTCCCTAGCTATTGAACCTATCTTGCTAGAATTGGAACTGCTCATCAACTCAGAGAGAACCCTTAGGCCAAGGCCAGTTTATAAACCATGACACATGTGTCACTGGTTGAGACTTAAGCTTTGACTCATAAGGCTCCAGGACCTAGGAATGGACTAATCCAACTTCCCACATTAGCCTTCAATTGAATTGGTGCACAGACACTCAAGACTTCAGGGCTAACCACCTAAGCTACTACTAGACAAGCTTGCATATAAGGTGTTTAATAGAAAGCTAAAAAGAACAATAAAGATAGGCAAGAGTAAACTTGTTTTACTCAAGTTATGGTGTGTATAATAGGGTGGGCACACCTCTTATTTATAGCTAAAACCCCCTTGAATCAATGGTTGACATTGTTTCTATTCTAATGCTCACAAAGAGTACAATATGTATAGGACATATAATGGGATTACAATGAATAGTTCTAAATTTACAGGTCTGCACCAACTTTGGTTTTGCCTGCACCTAGGCTTACTCTCATGCTCGTGCTGGGTTTGTCTAAAAGTTGCCAAATTAGATCCCTTGGCCTGAGCTGCCTAAGCTTATTTCAGTGCCTGCACACCCATTCTAGGTCATGGTCCTGCACATAAGGCCTCCATTGCACCTTTGGGCCTGATTTCCCTTACATTATGACTTGGTCCATGTTGCCTTAAAGCCACTTCCTATCTTAGTAAGAACCCCTCGAGAGTAGAATGCATGCGTAAGCACCAGAATCACCCATGCTAGCTCCTCAAACCAAGGTTAGCACTTGTAGATGGGCCTCAGATGGACTAAGCCCTGGTGCAGGTGGACTAGGCCTTGGTGTGGGCACATTAGGCCATAGTAGACCCAACTATCATCAGGCTTAAGTAGACCTAATAGATAGAACTTTCTAGAAAGATTTGGAGACTCCTATGATAGCATAGTTCCCTTCATAATTCAAACTCTTGACGTATATCTCATGTAATCTTTTTGTAATCTTGGACATTGTAATAGCCATTGGATTGAGTCAATCCTAGCCATTGATTCATGGGGGCTTCAACTATAAATAGATATCTTCCCTACCTTTATTTAGTATGCAAAAACACTTTAGTGAATACAAGTTATAGCATTTCCAAGCATCTCTTGCTTTCTAGGCTTTTTTAGCTTTATAGTGCCTTTTAGTGTTCTTATGAGTGCTTATTGCTTGAAAGTGTTTGCATGCTAACTTAGGCATTCAAGGAGGGAGTCCAGCCTAAGGCTACATAGTGCATTTAGTTTAAGTCCTAGGCCCATGACCATGCACATGCCTCAAGCACCATCGGGACATGTTGGCCCATGGTCTCAGCATATGTTTCGACCATCATTAACACATGCTGGCCTTTGTGTAGGTAGTTCACTCAAACACCATCAACATATGTTGGGTTATGCACCATGCACACCACGATAGACAGTAGGTGGGTTCAGGCACATCTTCATATTTTACCATGCCAATGCCATTTTTATTGCTTGTAAATTTGTATAAGCGCTCGCTAGTGCCCACACCTAGGCCTGGTTTAATTTTGTCAAACATGAACATTGTGCCTGAGCCTCAAAAGTCTTGATCACTACCCATACCACTACTCCGAGCTAGTTCTTCATAACTTGGGTCTCTAGTAAGCCTCAAAGCTTGGTCCTTTTGGCTATCGGACCCTATCCTACTAGAACTAGAACTAGAACTACTCATTGACTCATAAAGAACCCATAGGCTTGGACCAGCTTGCAAACTATGACACATGCATATGCCTCAACCACCATTGATACATCTTGGCCCTTGGTCTTGACATATGCTTCAACCACTATCAACACATGTTGTGTCATGCACCATGCGCGGGTATCCTGGGCTCGAGATGTGTGTCATGGCCTCTGACCTAAGACTTAGAATCCATACGACCTTAGGCTTGGAATCACCTTCTTCTAGCTTAAGTCAACTTAGAACACAAGTGTGTGGGCACTAGAATAATGGGAAGGATAGAATGCACGAGTTTGAGAAAAATAAAAGAATAAGAGAATTGCTAGAATATACTCTGTATTTTACTAAAGCAAAAATGTAAGATGATGTACAAAAGAGGGTGGAGCTACCCTCTATTTATAGTTGAGCTCCCAAGCTACACTTATGGCTAAATCCCTAGAGTCAAGGAATTATAATCAATCAAGGATCACACAGATTACATTAATACACCATTATGCTTCATGATTTTTAAGATCAACCAGATCTTTCAGAAGGCTTCTACTGATCTTATGCGCTTCTAAAAGATCTTGCTGCACACTTCCTCTCTTGGGCCTTCTTGGATGTGGTGCAAGCATCTTACAAGATTGGCATTGGTCGTGTGAACTGGCCTGCATGCTATGTAAGCAGTTTGGACTCCTCTCTAAGGGCTAGTGTGCAAACTCTTGCCAATGCTCATGGTGTGCGAGCCTCAACCTTAGGTGCATGAGCCTGTGCACCTGGCACACTCGCCTAGGGCATGACATTCTCCCCCACCTGATTGCGTAATGCCTTCGTTGCATTTTCTACATGGAACTACTTCATCTGGTCCCAAAATTGACATAAGTCTTCTGCTGGTTCCCAGCTTGCCTCACTATTTGGAAGTCACTTCTAGCGCACCAAGTACTCTTATCTTGGTTGGTAGTTCTTCTGCCTCACTTCTTGATTAACTATAATGCTATGGACCTCCTTCTTATATAAGGCCCTAGCTTGTAATGGCACATGCTTTGACTTTGCCCATCTTGGATCTCTTTCATCTTTATGAAATGGCTTGAACATGCTAACTTGGAACACCGAGTGTACCTTTAGCTTGGGTGGCATATCTAACTTATAGGCAACCTTGCCTACTCTCTTAACTACTTAGAAAGGTCCCTTATACCTCTAGACTAGGCCTTTGTGTAGCCTCTTGTGGCCTACAATGGGATACAGCTTCACCAACACCAAGTCTCTTACTTGGAACTACATGTCCCACCTATTCTTGTCTACCCACTTTTTTGACCCCTTTGCCACTTTATGTAGACAGACTCTAGCTAAGTCAACTTGCTCCTACCAAGCCTTGGCAAACTTGTATGCTACTAGATTCAGCCCTGTATAACCTATAGTAATCGAACTAGGTTTTAACGATTGCTAGCCTATCATGATCTCAAATGGAATCTAGTTTGTTGCCTCGCTCCTTTGCAAGTTGTAAGAAAATTAGGTGACATTTAATAGTTTTGGCCAGTCCCTTTGTGTGGCACTCACATAGTGCCTGAGGTAGACCTTTAATAGCCCATTCATATGCTCAGTCTGCTCATTGATCTATAAATGTATGCTGGTGAAAAAGTTTAAGTCTGACCCCAATAGCTTGAACAACTCAGTCTAGAACCTACCCATGAAATGCCTATCCCGATCACTAACAATGGTCCTCAGCACTCGCTTCCTTGGTTAGGCACTCTTTGGTTGTTGGAATGAAAATCCCATACTTAGAAAACCTGTCCACCACTACCATGATGGTTCCAAACCCCTCTGTCTTGGGTAGACTGACTATAAAGTCTAGAGTGATGTTCTCCCATGGTTGCTCTGGAACTGGTAATGGCTCCAAGAGACTACTTGGTTTCTTGAGCTCTACTTTGTCCTGTTGGCACGTAAGACAAGTCTTCACATAGGCCTCTACATCTTCCCTCATGTACGACTAGTAGTATCGATCCTCTATCAAAGCCAAGGTAAGGCTTACCCCTAGGTGTCCAGCCAACCTCGAATCATGGCACTCATGCATGACTTCCCTACGAAGCGTCTCACGCTATGGAACAAATAGCCTATTGCCCCTAGTGTACAATAAACCATCCTACAACCAAAATCACCTAGTCTTACCTTACTAGGTGTACTCCATGAGAGCCTTGGCTGTAGGATCATGCACAAGCCTTTCTTTGATGCGTGGCACCAAAGACCCCTTTGGTCGGCTAATGGTAGCAAGGTTCACCTTTTTGCTTAGGGCATCAAGCACCAGGTTTGCTCATCCTGGCTTGTACTGTATCTTGAAATCAAACTCCACAAAAAAATCCTACCACCTCACCTATTTAAAGGATAACTTTTTCAATGATTGGAAGTAGTTGGTCGCCACATTGTCCATTTTAACCACGAACCTCAACCTCACTAAGTAATGGTGCCAAGTGTGCAAGTAGTGCACCATTACAGTCATCTCATTCTCTTAGACCTGTACCTATGCTCAGTCTCATTGAGTTTTTGGCTTTCGAATGCAACTAGATGTCCTTCCTACATCAACACACCTTTTATTACATAGTCTGATGCATCGATATGCACTTCATATAGCTTGGCATGGTCTGGCAAGGCTAAGATTGGTTCCTCGATCATAGCATGCTTCAATCGATCAAAGGCTTCCTGACACCCTACGTTCCACTGCCATGTTCCTTTTTTCTTGAGCAAGTCAATCAATGGCGTAGTTATAACTGAGTGGCCTTTGATGAAAGACGTGTAGTAGTTGACCAACCTAAGGAATAACCTCAACTCAGTGACCTTAGTTAGTGATTCCCACTCTAAGATGGCATGCACCTTGCCTTCATCTATGTGAATCCTACCACCTCCCATTATGTGGCCTAAGAATAAGATCTCCTACTAGGCAAATGAGCACTTTTCCTTCTTGACATACAGCTTATGCACCTACAACACCTTGAACACCTGTCTCAAGTGGTCTACCTGCTCTTCCAATGTCTGCCTGTAGATCACAATGTCATCTAGATAAACCATAACAAATCGATCAAGGAACAACCGAAGTACCTTGTTCATGAGTGCACAGAAGGTTGCTAGGGCATTGGTGAGTCCAAATGGCATGACCAAGAACTTATATGAGCCATACCAAGTGACACACGCTATCTTGGGCTTATCTCCTTCCATAATCCTGACATGATAGTAGCTCAACCTCAAATCCAGCTTGGTGAACCATCTTGCGCTCTCAAGTTGGTCAAATAATTTCGTAATGAGTAGGATAGGATACTTGTTCTTGATGGTCAACTTGTTTAAAGCTCAATAATCTATACATATCCACAACGACCCATCATGCTTGCGCTGGAATAGAATGAGTGCACCATATGGCACCTTAGATGGCTTGATAAAGCCAGCATCAATCAACTCCTTGACCTACTTCCTTAACTCTTCTAACTCTAGTGGGACATTCAGTAAAAGGCTTTAACTAGTGGCTTGGCCTTAGGCACCAGCTTGATCTTGTGGTTCACTTCTCTCTTAGGTGGTAGCTTGCTAGGCAGCTTTGCGAGCATCACATCGCTAAAGGACTCCAGCACTTTTAGCACCTCTAAAGGGGTATTGGACTCCTCCTCTCTCAGCTCCTCATACTTCAGGGTTACCAATAAGGTGTCTTCCTCCCTGTTCACTACCTTGGCAAATTTAATGGCTAACACCACCTTAGACCCAATTCTGAACCCTTACCTTAATGGTACAATGCATTGGCACTGTGCATCCAGAATGTAAATACAATTGGCAAAAGGCACAAGGAAGACGCTAATCCAAACAAGGAAATCCAACCCAATCATAAACTCATAGTCATCCAAGGGTATTACCTCATTGGTTTCCTTACCTTTCTAGTCTCTAAGCTACAACTCCACTCCTCACGCTACTCTAATGGCTAGAACTTCCTTGGAGTTCATCGTCTTGATGGTACTAGTCCCTTTTTGCACCTTCAATTTGAGCTTTTGGGTTCAAAACCATGAAATAAACAAGTGTTAGGTACCTGTGTCCACCAATGCACTCACCTTCTAACCTGTAACCATCAGATCAGCAAACATCAAGCCTTTTGGTTTGTAGCTCCCCTCACTCTGGCAGTATTGAGTACTAATGACAAAAGCTTTACTACCCCTACCTTTGGCTCCTTATCAAACTCTTTATCTACAATAGCCAGCTTGCCCTTCTGTGGGTAATTGCATGCTATGTAGCTCCCTCCACATAGGTAGCATGCGAGTGGCTCTCGATCCCTCTTTGCCTTTCACTTCCCTGCTAGTGGCTTCCTCTCACCATCTTTGTTCGAACGATCTTGATCCCCATCCTTGGATTATCGATCATGGTCCCTTCCCTTAGACTACTTCTCCTGGTCCCTCTTGTCCTTGCCCTTTCCCTTGGGCTTGGAAGACTCAAACTTGTTCAATGGTTTGAACTCCACCAAGAACTGAATAGTAGTCATGGCTTTCCCTTTGTAGCTCATGCTTCTGTCATGGTCTTGAAGTGAAGTCAAGAATCCCACATCAATTAAATACTAGAGTTAGTCTTGGGATATAAGGGTTCACACCTCTTCCTCCTTGTGAGGTACCTTTTTATAGGACAAAACCATAAGGCCAGAGGGGCCAGAGCAAACAATACCTTACAAGAGTGTGAACTATAGTAAGTAGGTTGATCTAGGACATTGGATGAGTGCATGCTTAGGTCTTGGAGCCACATGGGCCTGGATATTAAGTCTTGATTTGTGACAAGAGGAATCAAGGCCAACTCTATGGGGTACTAGAGATGTGCCATGAAGGATGGTAGGCCCTTGTTGGAGTGGGGAAAGATGTCACGGTCCTGAAGTGAAGTCAAAAATCACACATCAGTTAAATACTAGAGTTGGTCTTAGGATATAAGGGTTCACACCTCTTCCTCCTTGTGAGGCACCTTTTGTGGGATAAAACTATGAAGCCAGAGGGGCCAGAGTGAATAATATCTCACAAAGGTATGAATCGTAGTAGGGTAGGCTGATCTAGGACATTGGATGAGTGCATGCTCAAGTCTTAGAGCCACGTAGGCTTAGAGATTAAGTCTCGATCTGTGGCATTTCACCCACAGCTTCAACCTATCTATGAAAGTAAATAAGCCCTCTATCTCACTCAGATCTGAGATCTAAAGCATCAGTTTAGAGAATTTTTAGACATAGTCCCTTATCTCCCCTTACTGGTAAACCTGCATAACTTCACCCATGCCTCATCATTGGCATACTCTAAGTAGAATTACTCTCTGAACTCTTTTTGGAACTCTGCCCAGGTTCCAATCATGGCATCTCATACCTCACATCATCACACCTGTACCTTCACCATAACAAGGCAACACCAATAAGATACATTGATGCAGTGCTTACCCTGGTAGCCTCATCTTGCATGCTCGTGGCCTGAAAGTACTATTCCATGCCCCATAGATACTTGTCTACTTTCTTGGCTGTCCTGTTCCCCTTGACCCATTTGGGCTTAGAGATCTCCACATAGGTCTTAAATGCTCTAGCAAATATGCCATTCCCTATGATAGTCTTGCATACAGTGAACTCACTCTTGAGCTCCTCTATCTCTTTGCGCATAGCCTTCATGCCCCCTCGCATGGTCTCTACCTAGGCTTCCAAAGTCTTGTTCCTTTGGGTGATCACATCTATGCCTTGATTGAGAGTAGCTTGTAACTCACCCTTGAGCTCCTTCTTCATAGAGTCTAACACTTCAATATGAGTCTCCACATCATCAAGCTTCTTTTTCATGTCACCCATGGTCACCTACACCTTGGACAGCCTCCCATCCATGGTAGACTAGATGTCTTTTGAACTGGCCTTTTTGCCCATTTTGTGCCCTTATTCCTGGGCCTTTGGTTGTTGGCTAGCCACATTGTTTTGAGATGCCATCTCCTTAATTGTGATCTAACCTACACACACAAACAAGCAAAACCAAAACTACTCTGATACCAACTATCATGGGCTCTAACCTAAGACTCAAAATTCGTGCAGCCTTAGGCTTGGAATCACCTTATTCTAGCTTAAGTCAGCCTAGAACACAAGTGTATGAGCACTAGAACAATGGAAAGGATAGAATGCGCAAGTTTGAGAAAACCAAAAGAATAAGAGAATTACTAGAATATGCTCTGTATTTTACTAAAGTAAAAGTGTAAGATGATGTACAAAGGAGGGTGGGATAACCCTATATTTATAGTTGAAGCCCCCAACTACACTTATGGCTAAATCTCTAGAATCAAAGAATTATAATCAATCAAGGATTACATAGATTACATTAATACAAGACTCTATTTCCTAATTTTTAGGGTTAACCAAATCCTTTAGAAGGCTCTTATTAATCCTATACGCTTTTAAAAGATCTTGCTATGCACTTCTTTTCTAGGGCCTTCCTAGATATGGCGTAGGCATCATGTAGGCCTGGCTTTGGCTATGTAAGCTGGCCTGCATGCTGTGTAGGTGATCTGGACTCCTCACCAAGGCTTAGTGTGCAAACCCCTACCAATGCTCCTGGTGCACAAGCCTTAACCTCGGGTGCTTAAGCCTATGCACCTGACGCCTTTCCAGGGCATGACACGTGCACCATGCACACTATAATTGGGCAATAGGTGGGTTCAACCACATCTTCATATTTCTGCCATGCCAATGCCATTTTTATATCTTGTAAATTCATATAAACGCTCACTAGTACCCATACCTAGACCTAACTCAATTCTGTCAAACATGAACACCATGCTTAAGCCTCTAAAATCTTGATCACTGCCCATACCTTTATTCTAGGCTAGCTTTTCGCAACCTGGGCCTCCAGTAAGCCTCAAGGCCTATCCATCTAGCCATCAAACCTTGTCTCATTAGAACTAGAATTGCTCTTTGACTTATTGAGAACCTATGGGATTAGACTAGCTTGTAGATTGTGATACATTCACATGCCTCGACCACCATCGGGATATGTTGACCCTTAGTCTCAAGTCATGCTTTGACCACCATTAAAACATGCTGGCCCTTTATGTGAGCAGTTCCCTTAAACACATCGACACATGCTAGGCCACTCACCACACATAGGTATCCTAGGCTTGAGCTATGCACTATGCATACCACGATCAAGCAGTAGGTGGGTTAAGGCACATCTTTATATTTTTACCATGCCAATGCCATTTTTATGGCTTGTAAATTCATATAAGCACTTACCAGTGCCCATTTCTAGGCTTGGCTCAATTCTACCAAACTTAAACACCATGCCTGAGCCTTTGGAGTCTTTATCATTACCAATACCACAATTTTATGGTAGTTTCCTGCAACTTAGGCCTCTAGTAGGCTTCAAGGCATGGTTTTTGTGGCTGTCAAATCCTATCCTACTAAACTAAAACTATTTCTTGACTAAAAAAAACCCCCTAGGCTTAGACCAGCTTGTGGACTATGACACATCACATGCCTTGACCTCCATCGGCATCGAAAGACCCTTAGTGTATACACATGCCTTAACCACCATCGAGACTTATTGGCACTTTATCTCAACACATGCTTTGACCCTTATCGACACATGCTAGCCTTTGTGCAGGCAATTCCCTCGAACATGATTTGCACATGTTGGGCCCCATACCATGTACAAGTATTTTGGGCCTAGGCCACGCACCATGTGCACCATGATTGGGCAATAGGTGGATTCAAGCACATCATCATATTTTTGTTGTGCCAATGCCATTTTTATGGCTTATAAATTCATATAATGGTCCCTTAAGCCTTCATGTGAAGTTTCATGGCAAGATACTCATTTTTTATTTTTCATAAATTTTAAAATTTTTCTCGATTTAGATTTTTTGAAATTTTGTTAAAAGAAGTTTTGGCCCTAATTTTGGTGTACATGATCCTTGTATTTTTATTGGCTTTCACAAAAAACAATTTAGCTAAAAAATTGAAGTGTAGAAGATTTTTTGGCCATTCGAAAAAAATACCCCTATTTTAGACTCTTGAATGGCTACTAGCTACAAACCTGTAAAAACTCTTACACTCTTTAAGGGGGTGTGAGTTGTCAAGGTTCTTTAGGGATATAGGGCCAATGGCTAAGGACTAGTGCCCATCATATATAATGTGTGCACACCTCCTTGACCCTTACCCCCAATCATTGGAACCTCTAATGATGGTGCCCTAGGTAAAAAAATGTTGAACTAGCACATGCTTGAGTCTAATATGTGCACCATGGCCTAGAATCAAACTTTGACTAAGGCATCAACCATCAATGGCACATGCTGGTGTATGGTGCGGGCACATGCCTTGAACATCATTAGCATAAGTTAGCCTTTGGTATGGGCACTTGCCTTGACCACTATCGACACAAGCTGGCACTAGGTATGGGCACTTACCTTGATCACCATTGGCATATGCTAGCATTTGGTGTGGGCACATGCCTTAATCAGCATTAGTAGTAGATGGCTTTCAATGTAGGCAGTTACTTTAAACACCATCAGCACATGCTGGGCTTTGGTGTCGGCACATGCTGGGCTTTGGTGTTAGCACATGCTGGGCTTTAGTATCAGTACATGCCTTGACCACCATTAAAACCTATAAAATCTTGGTGCGAGATATTCCTATTTGAAAAAAACATCCATATGTCAAATGCTCTAATGTCTGCTATAAGCATATCTATAAAATCTCTCATGCTCTTTAGAAGTTGGTTGTCCATGCCCCTCTTTCCCCTCCATGAGGGGAGTAGGTGTACATGATGGGCTTGCCATTACATATATCCATGATAATGTCCTTAGAGCAAAATCTAGGCCATGTTTGCCTTCTCGTCATGTTGTCTGGTGACTGGTTAGTCTAGTGACCTGTAGGAGCCTATGGCCTTGACCAGTTGACATTCATGTGGAAAAGGGGCTTGGTTGTGCTGAGCTCAAGCCCGTGCCTATGTCACAAGCCAAAAGCTTAAGCCTAGCTACCATGCGGCCTTAGGTGGGAAACTATCGTCTATATGCCTAAGTTAGCCTTTAAACCAACTTGGTGCCGTGCACTAATCGACTATGTCATGCACTTGTGCTAGAACTCGACTAACCTCCTAGGAATTTAAGAGAAAGCTAGGAAGAAAATGGTCAAGGCAAGAATAATTTATTTACTTGATTAGGTATGTACACTTGCTATTGGAACATAGTCCCTATGTGTTCTCTACAAAGCCTTTCAAGGCCTATGTCCCTACTGCTCATAATCTTGCTTTGTTATGTTGTCACTTGGTTATGGTTTATGTACAAATGAGGAAAAGGCTCTTCTATTTATACTTGAGTCCCCTTGGTACTTATGGTTACAATGAATCCAAGTGTATGGCCTTTAAGAGCTTTCTACACTATTCTATGGTGCCTACACTTCAATAAGGTAGGCTAAGGCCTTTTTAGAGATATGCTGGTTTCAAGCTCCCTATTAAGCACTTGGGTTTGGAAAAGCCCAAGCATTTTCACTCAATGCCCATGCCTAGTGTGTTCTAGAGTATTCTTTATTTAGGTGCCACTCTACCTATGGCTAGGGCCTTCTAAAGGCTTCTTCATCTAGATGCTATAATGCCCGTCACTATGCCTGTGCTTGGTCCTTCTAAAACTTTTGGTACCCGTCCACCTAGCCTACCTATAGGCTTGTCTAACCCTTCCATGTTCTAGGCCTTTTTATGTTTAACTACCTATACCATATCCTAAGGTGTTCTAAAACCTTTTAGTAGGCAATCCTCATGCCTGACACTGTGTAGCTCACCATGAGGGTGCTTCTACACTCTAGCCTTGGCCTTGGCTCACACATTTGGGTAAAGTATGTGCCTTTAGGAACTTGGTCTTGAACCTACCTAATGCTTCACCTCACCATCTTGAGCAAGTTCCATCATGTGACCTTCTTGGTCGATGACTCATGCATGATCTGTGACATTCTCCCTTACTCATTCTAGCAATGCCCTTGTTGCTAAAGGAATGCCAATGCTTCACCACACATGCATGCTAGATCGATGTTTCTCTCTTATCCCAATGGCCTTTGGCACCTAATCATGATCATCCCTTTCTATTGCCTTGATATTTATGTGTCTACTATTAAACTAACTTTTTCCTTAGAGTCACCCACTATGCACTTTGATAAAAGGGGTTTAGTTGATCTCTTTAGTTTGATTGCTGACTCTCTATGTCCATACTCCATTGATCCTATTAGCTTGATTGGTGGCTCTTTGTAGCCACACCATTATCACATTTATCGAGAGCTTGAGAGGTTTGCTTTTTTTGGCTCAATCGAATAGCACTGAGCCTCAACACATCAATGGAGTCTTTAAGGTGCTGATTGCTATCATTATTCTTACCATTGGACTCCTTATAAATCTTTACAATGGCTACAAGCTTCTTTTATTATGGGCAATCTCTAGGCCTATGTGGTCTTAAACACAAGAAGCAAGTAAAAGTAATGACCTTCTTACCCTTATCCTTGTTAGACTCCTCGACCTTTTTCTTACAATGCCAAAGCTTCTCCTCATTCTCATCTTTTGATGAAAAGTGATTACTCTTGTCTCCCCCACCTAAGCTGTTGTCCCTAGTCTCGAGAGACTTGGTGCACTTATACTTGACCAATGATTTGGAAATTATAATTGCCTGACTCAAATCTTGGACCCTATGCCATTTTAACTCAATTCTTGCCCATAGCTTTAACCTATCAAGGAAGTAGAGCAAGGCTTCTTGCTCACCCATGTTGGGAACCATAAGTGACAATTCTAAGAACTCCTAACAATAGTTTTACACTCTTCCCATTTGAGTGAGCCAACGAAGCTTCACCCAAGCTTCTTCTTCTCATACTCTAGTTTAAACTATCTCATTAGTTCCTTCACAAATTGATCCCATATGGTGTTGCAGTCTCCCTTTGCTGCATGCTATTGCATCTTTGACAACACCATAATAGGGCCACATCAATTAAGTTCATGGCAATAGTGCTTATCTTAGCCTCTTCTGCTATACTAGCCATTCAAAAGTACTACTTTATGCCCTACACGAAGTTGTTGACTTCTTTAGTTGAGTGACTTCTTGCAAATGGCTTTGGCTTGGGCACTTTCATTGTAGGTCCCAAACCTTTATTTGTAACTATAGTAGCTTGAAACATAACAAACTCCAGCCCCAGATTGCTCTATTTCTTCCCGTAAGGCTACCACTTGAGCCTCTAGAGCTTCATTATACTACGTGAGCACTTCTATCTCTAGAGTCAAGGCATCGTGCATCTTTTCTTTGAGCTCTTCCTATATCAAGTTTAACTCTTGGATGCAATCCTCATTGTCTTTGAACTAATCCATCAAATCTCCCATGGCTAACTCATATTTTACCAACTGAGAGTCCATGGATGACAATAGATCCTTTGAACTGGCTTTTTTCCTCTTGTTGTAGGTGGGTGGCTGTTTTGCACTTCACTCGTGCACTTCACCTGAAGGTTACTAGCCATGCTTTGGCATATGCACCACAATTGTGAAGCTCAGACTAAGGATTTTCCATAATTTCATTAAGAGCACTCAAGTGTATTTATGCCCTATTCTTAGAACTGACAACCAACAATCACCCATACAACACTTTTCATTACAAGTCTATAGCATAATCGACACACTAACACTCAAGCTGTGTATGCACTAGAATTGACACCAACACCGATTGTAACCAAAGTTTGAAACCTACTTTAATACCAACTTCAGTTAGAAATTGACTTGATACCAATTGTCATAGGTTGGGAGCTTAAGCCTAGCTACCATATGGCCTTAGGTGGGAAATTACCATTCATATGCCTAAGTCAGCCTTTAAAAGGACTTAGTGCCATGCACAAACCAACTGTGCTATGCACTTGTGTTGGAACTTGACTAACCTCCTAAGAGTTTAGGAGAAAACTATGAAAGAAATGGTTAAGGCAAGACTAGTTTATTTACTTAATGGGGTATGTTAATCCCTATGTGTTCTCTACAAAGGCTCTTAAGGCTTAAGTCCCTAATGTTCATACTCATGCTTCCATATGTTTTCATTTAGTTATGGCTTTTGTACAAATGAGAGAGAGTCTCTACTATTTATGCTTAAGCCCCATTGGTACTTACGGTTACAATGAATCAAACTATATGGCCATTGAAGACCTTCTAGATAATTCTAGGGTAACCAGGCTCAATAAGGTCGGTTAAGGCCTTTATAGAGATATGCTAGTCTTAGGCTCCTTACCGAGCCCTTAGGTTTGGAAGAGTTCAGACACTTTCATTGAGTGCCTATGCCAAATGGGTTCCAAAGTTTTCTCCATCTGGGTGCCACTCTACTTATAGCTAGGGTCTTCTAAAGGCTTCTTTGTCTAGGTGCTATAGTGCCTGTCCATGTGCCCATCCCTAGCCCTTTTGAAACCTTTGGTGCTCATGCACTTAGTCTACCTCTAGGCTTCTCTAAACCCTTTCATACCTACATGCATGGCCTATCTCTAGGTAGTTCTAGGCTTTTCTGTACCTGACTGCTTGTCCTATATCCTGAGGTATTCTAGAACCTTCTAGCAAGCCGTCTTCATGCCTAGCACCTTGTAGCTCACTATAAGTGTACTCTTACACTCTAGCCCTAGCTTTGGCCTACACATTTGGGTATAATATTAGGACCTTGGTCTCAATACTTCCTAGTGCTTCACTTGTACCATCTTAAGTAAGTCTCATCATATGACCCTTTTGGTCTAGAACTCATGCACGGTCTATGATATTCTCCCTCACTTGTCCTAGCAATGCCCTTGTTGCTAAGGGAATGTCTATCCTCCACCCCACACGTGCGTTGGTTCATTGTTTGTCTCTTATCTCAATGGTCCTTAGCACCTGATCATGATCATCCCTTTCTCTTACCTTGACAGTCACATGTTTGTTACCAAACCAATTTTTACTTAAGAGTCACCTCTATACACTCTAATGAAAGGGTCTGCCTGATCTCTTTGGTTCAATTGGTGGCTCTCCATGACCACACTCTACTAATCCTATTAGCTTGATTGGTGGCTCTCCATAGCCATACCATTATCATTTTCATCGAGAGCTTGAGAAGTTCGCTCCTCTTGGTTCATCCAAATAGCACCAAGCTTTAACACACCATTAGAGTCCTCAACGTGCTGATTGCTACCATTATTCTTACCATTGGACTCCTTATAAGTCTCCACAATGGCTACAAGCTTCTTCTATTATGTGTAATCCCTAGGTATATGTGATCTTGAACACAAGAAGCGGTTAAAGGTAATAGCCTTCTTACCTTTGTCCTTGTCAAGCTTCTCAACCCTTGCATTGTGATGTTATGGCTTCTCTTCAACCTCATCCTTTAATGAAGAGCAGTTGCTCTTGTCCCTCCCACTTAAGTCGTTGCCTCTAGGCTTAAGAAACTTGGTATACTGATACTTAACCAACGATTTAGCAACTGTAATTACCTGACTCAAGTTTTGGACCTTACAATATTTCAGCTTGATTCTTACCCATGACTTTAACCAGTCAAAGAAGTAGAACAAGGCTTCTTGCTTGGCTATGCTGGGAACCATAAGTGATAGTTCCAAGAACTCTCGATAATAGTCTCACACTCTTTCTTTTTGAGTGAATTGGTGAAGCTTTGCCTGAGCTTTTTCTTTTGCATACTCTAGCTTAAACTTTCTTATTAGTTCCCTCACAAATTGATCCTATATGGTGATTGCAATGTACCCTCACCGTATGTTGTTGTACCTTCGATGCCACCATAATAAGGCCACATTAGTTAAGTACATGGCAACATGCTTACCATGGCTTCTTCCATTGTACTAACCACTATGAAGTACTACCCCATGCCCTACATGAAGTTGTCAACTTCTTTAGCTGAGCTACTTCTCATGAATGGCTTTGGCTTAGGACTTTCACCCTAGGTCCTAAACCCTTGTTCGCAACTATGCAACCTGAAATGCAACAAACTTCTACTTGAATTGCTCTAGTTCTTCTCATAAAGCTACCACTTGAGCCTTTAGAGCTTTATTATTATGCATAAGCACTTCTATATCTTGAGTCAAGACATTGTGCATCTCTTTTTTAAGCTTTTCCTGTGCCAAGTCTAGCTATTGGATGCAATTCTCAGTGTCTTTAAATTGATCCCTAAAATCTCCCATGGCTAATTTTCATTTTGCTAATCGAAAAGCCATGGATGACAATAGATCCTTCAAACCAGTCTTTCTCTCCTTGCTTATGGGTGGGTTGACCTCTTGCACTTCACTTATGCACTCCACTTGAAAGTTACTAGCCGTGCTTTTTCATGCGCACCATAATTACAAAGCTCGAACTAAGGACTTCCTACAATTTACTTAGGAGCACTTACACATATTTATGCGCCACTCTTGGCATCGACAACTAGCAATCACCTGTATAATACTTTCTACTGCAAGTTTACAGCACAACTGACACACTAACACACAAGCTACCTGTGCATTCGAATCGACACCAACACTTATCGTAACCAAGGTTTGAAACTTACTCTAATACCAACTCTAATTAGAAATAGCACTAATACCAACTATCATAGGCTGAGAGCTTAAGCCTATCTATCATGCAACCTTAGGTGGGAAACTACCATTTGTATGCCTAAGTTAGTCTTTAAACTGACTAGGTGCCATACACTAATCGATTATGCCGTTCACTTGTACTGGAACTCAACTAACCTCCTAAGAGTTTAAGAAAAAGCTAGGAAGGAAATGGTTAAGGCACTAGTAGTTTATTTACTTGATGGGGTATGTACACTTACTCTTGGAATATAGCCCCTTATGTGTTCTCTACAAAGGCTCTCAAGGCCTATATCGCTAATGCTTACATTCTTGCTTCTTTATGTTCACTTGGTTATGGCTTATGTACAAATGAGGGGAAGGTTCTTTTATTTATACTTGAGCCCCTTTGGTACTTATGGTTATAATGAATCCAAGTGTATGGGCCTTATAGATAGTTCTAGGGTTTCCAAGCTTCAACAAAGTCAGCTAAGGCCTTTTTAGAGATATATTGGTTTTAGGCTCCCTACCAAGCCCTTGGGTCTAGAAGAGTCAGGGCGCTTTCGGTGAGTGCCCACACCAAATGGGTTCTAAAGTTTTCTCCATCTAAGTGCCACTCTGCTCATAGCAAGGGTCTTCTAGAGGCTTTTTCTCTAGATGCTACAATGCCTATCACTAAGCCCATGCCTGACCCTTCTAAGGCCTTCGATGCCCACACACTTGGCCTACCTTTAGGCTTTTCTAGGCACTTTCATGCCTGTGTGCATAGCCTGTCTCTAGATGGTTCTAGGCCTTTCTATGTTTGACTACCTATGCCACATCCTGGGGTGCTCTTAAACCTTCTAGCAAGTAGTCGTCATGCCTAGCATTGTGCAACTTACCATGAGTTTACTCCTACACTCTAACCTTAGCCTTAGTCTGCACACTTGGTTAAAGTATGTGCCTTTAAGACCTTGGTCTCAATCCTTCTTAGTGATTCGCCTGTACCATCTCTAGCAAGTCCCGACCGTGACCCTTTTGGTCTATGACTTATACACAGTCCATGACATCTATGGCTAATTTTACCCCAGACCCTAAACCAAGTCCCTAAATTAGGCAACGGTTTCCCAAGATGGTGCAAGCAAAACTACTATCTCAGGCTTGGTCTTGCCAAGTCTTTCAAGTATTTCATAATCTAGTGGTCCTTTCTCATCGACCATAAAAATGCCTTGGCCTGGCCAAGCCCGTACATGCAGCCAATGTTGTCCAAGACCCCAAGAACAAGTCATTGATCAAGCAATGTCCCCTTGGGGTGGTGGCAGTGGAGTTGGCGTGTGAGGCCCTAGCTAGACGAAGCATTGGTGGTGTCATGTCATTATTACCTATCGGTTAGCAAGGGCAGTCTCGTGGCCATTGCTTGTGTTTTTCTTGTGCCAAGTGGTTATGGCATGGCCTCGTACATCATTTCCTCTGTTCACTCATCAAGTAATCGATTGGGTAGGTTATGGACCAGTGTGCATGGTTTCTACCACATGTATGCAATGGGCATATGAGTGGTGCTATGATTATGTGTGTTGATAGGCTCCATGCTCGATTCATCGAACTGTTGACATGTCATCCTCTTTAATCTCCCTCATGTGGTCATCGTACCCTGGAGGCACAATTGGGATCTTATGCTGCATACCTAAATTGATTGAAACTAGATGTCTTGGCATCCCTTATCCGTCTTGTGTCCTTAGGGGCTATGGGTTAGATCTCAATCATGCCTCATGTCCCAAGTTTACCACCCAAACCTCTATGGCCACATTGGTGCAGTAGTGTTCAATCAAGCTCTCAGATGCAAAATGTTTTATGGGTGCAGGCTTTTGATCCTTGTTCATTCGATGCTATGTATTTTACATGCTCAACATGCTTAACACTTGTGCTCCATGTTGGCTCTCTTTGTCACTCTGTCAGTGTATTGAGGCCCATACAGTGCTAACATCCTAAAGGAATGCTACATGGTTGATCCTACCAGTGTCAAAAGCTTGTCTCAAAGATTAAGCCATGCATGGTAAGTATGAACTAATTCAAACTGTGAAACTACAAATGGCTCATTAAATCAATTATAGTTTGTTTGATGGTATCTACTACTCCAATGACCATAATAATTCTAGAGCTAATACGTGCAACAAACCCCAACTTCTAGAAGGGATACATTTATTAGATAAAAGGTTGATGCAGGCTTTAACCATTGCTCTAATGATTCATAGTAACTCAACAAATCATGCGGCCTTTATGCTGGTGACACATCATTCAAATTTCTATCCTATCAACTTTCGATGGTAGGATAGTGGCCTACCATGGTGGTGAAGGGTAACAGAGAATTAGGGTTCAATTTCGAAGAGGGAACCTAAGAAACGACTAGCAAATCCAAAGAAGGTAGCAAGTGTGCAGAGTACCCAATCCTAACATGGGGTGGTAGTCACAATAAATAACAATATCAGGCTCTATGAGTTTGGTAATTGAAATGAGTACAATCTAAATCCCTTAATAAGGATCCATTGGAGGGCAAGTCTGGTGCCAGTAGCTATGGTAATACCAATTTTAATAGGATATATTTAAGTTGTTACAGTTAAAAAG
Source organism: Durio zibethinus (assembly GCF_047325235.1). Classification (NCBI taxonomy): domain Eukaryota; kingdom Viridiplantae; phylum Streptophyta; class Magnoliopsida; order Malvales; family Malvaceae; genus Durio; species Durio zibethinus. Next base: position 273,861 of record NC_143189.1, read on the forward strand.
CTCATAGTCAAAATTAGGGTTGGGTCATCTAATCTACCTACGGTGAGCATCGATCTACTCATCCTTCTTTTAAAGATGTGCTCCTAGCCTTAACTGGTCGAGTCATTCCTTTAGTGCTATTATTTTGAAAAAATTAGAGTGCTCAAAGTAGGCCTATGCTTGTATACATTAGCATAAGATAACGTTATAGGATTTCTATCCTATTATGGTGGCCTTTGAGATCAAAGTAATGATTAACAAGGATAGTCGAAGGCATTCATATTCATAGTCAGAGGTGAAATTTTTGGATTTATGAAAGATAAACAATTATGAAAGCATTTACCAAGGATGTTTTCATTAATCAAGAATCAAAGTTGCAAGCTTGAAAATGATCTGATATCATCCTAGTCTCAACCATAAATGATGTCAACCAAGGATCGATGGATGTTACTTTCAAGACTCCATCGACACCTTATGAGAAATCAAAGTCTTTAGGTTCTGGGGGGAGTATGGTTACAAGGTTAAAAGTTAAAAGAATTGATGGAAGGGCACCACTAGGAGTGCAACCTATGGCTTAATTTGACTCAATACAGGGAAACTTACTAGGTCTAGACATAATAAAGATTGATAGACTGAGAGCTCTTTCTTGATTCTATGGGAGGTGGTGCATGGTAGTTTTTAGTTGGTGGATTGATTTGTCTAGTTAAATCCATTAACGAACAAGACCTCAGCTTGCTAACTAGCTACATGGAAATGATCCTTTGTGGCTAGCTTCTTAGAGGGACTATGGCTACTTAAGCTAAGGAAGTTTGAGGCAATAATAGGTTTGTGATGCCCTTAGATATTCTGGGTTGCACATGTGCTACACTGATGTGTTCAATGAGTCTATAGCCTTGGCTGATAGGTTTGGGTAATCTTTGAAATTTCATCATGCTGGGGATAGTAAGTGCAAGTCATCAGCTCATGTTGACTACATCTTTGCCCTTTTTACACACAGCCCATCCTACTAATTGAATGTTTAGTAAAGTGTTTGGATCATGGTGATGTGGATGGTTTGCTACTTACGACATCATGGGAAGTCCACTGAACCTTATCATTTAGAGGAAAAAGAAGTTGCAACAATGTTTTTGTAGGTGAACCTGGGGAAGGATCATTGTCAAAAATTGCTCAAAGAATGACCCATAATGTGTTAATGAAACACTGAGAGGGCAAGCGTGCCTTCATGCCCTGAGCCTCTTCTAGGCCTGGGCATGTGCGACGATCAATTTGTTTTGCCTCCCGAATGGGTAAAATGATTGGTATCATCGTCTGTGGCCAAATAACGAGCCCTCGATGCATATCGCACTAAAGAACTAGAATGAAAAAGAGCGCATGTGATGTTGCTATCCCTTTCGCTGTGTGTTCGTAGGTGGCACCATAAGTCCTTTTTTCATGGAAAACCAAAATGACTCTCAGCAATAGATATCTTGGGTTTCGCATTGATGAAGAACATAGCAAAATGTTATACTTGGTGAGAATTACAAAATCCCATGTGTAGAAAACTTCTTGTAGTTTTGTTGGCATCCACAAAAACATTTAGCTAAAAAATCAGTGTAGAAGATTTTGTGGCCATTTGAAAAAAGTGTCCCCATTTCAGACACTTGAATGGCTACTGACTGTGAATCGTAAAATCTTTAATGCTCATTAAGGGGGTATGAGTTATTGAGGTTCATTGGGGGATAGGGGGCTAATATAAGGGCCAAGGACCAATACCCATCACATATCATGTGCACACACCCCTTGGCCCCTCACTTTTAATCGTTGAAACCCCTATTGCTGTCGGTTCAAATTTTTTATGATGCTATGGCGATTGGAGTAATGATTAATAAGGATAGTTAAGGACATTCGTATTTCATAGTCAAAGGTGAAATTCTTGGATTTATGAAAGATGAACAACTGTGAAAACATTTGCCAAGGATGTTTTCATTAATCAAGAATGAAAGTTAAAGGCTTAAAGATGATTTGATACTGTCTTAGTCTTAACCATAAACGATGCCAACCAAGGATCAACAGATGTTACTTTTATGACTCCTCTGGCACCTTATAAGAAATCAAAGTTTTTGGGTTTCAGGTAGAGTATAGTCATAAGGCTAAAACTTAAAGAATTGATGAAAGGGCACCACTAGTAGTGGAGCCTATGGCTTAATTTGACTCAACACATGGAAACTTACCAAGTCTAGACATACTAAGGATTGATAGATTAAAAGCTCTTTTTTTTATTCTATAGGTGGTAGTGCATGGCCATTCTTAGTTGGTGGAGCGATTTGTTTGGTTAATTCAATTAACGAACGAGACCTCAGCCTACTAACTAGCTATGCGAAGGTGAACCTTCATGGCTAGCTTCTTAGAATGACTATGGCCTTTTAGGTTAAGGAAGTTTAAGGCAATAACAAGTCTATGATACCCTTAGATATTTTGGGCCACACACACAATACACTAATGTATTCAATATATTTATAGCCTTGGCTGATAAGGCCAGGTAATCTTTGAAATTTCATCATGATGGGGATAGATCATTGCCATTATTGGTCTTCAATGAGAAATTCCTAGTAAGCGTGAGTCATCAGCTTGCATTAACTACATCCCTACCCTTTGTACACACCACCTGTCACTCCTACCATTGAATGGTCCATGAAGTGTTCAAATCATGGTGACGTGGATGGTTTGTTGCCTGTGACATCATGATAAGTCCATTAAACTTTATAATTTAGAGGAAGGAGAAGTCATAACAAGGTTTTCATAGGTGAACTTGTGGAAGGATCATTGTTGAAACTTGCTCAATGAATGACACATGAATATGTTAACAAAACATCAATAGGGCGAGGCTGCCTTCGTGCCCCAAGGCTCTTTCGATTGTGGGTGTTCACGATGGTCACTTTGTTTTGCCTGTCGAGTGAGCAAAACAATCACTGCCATTACTTGTGGTCGAATAATGAATCCCCAACATGAATCGCACTAAGGGATTGAAATGAAAAAGAGCATGTGTGCCATTGTCATCGGTTCACATTGCATGCATGGGTGGCACCATGACTTTTTTTGTCATGAAAAACCAAAATGACTCATAACAATAGATATCTCAACTCTCGCATCGATGAAGAACATAGTGAAATATGATACTTGGTGTGAATTGCAGAATCCCATGAGCCATCGAGTCTTTGAATGCAAGTTTCACCCCAAGCCATTAGGCAAAGGGCTTGATTGCCTGGGTGTCCTGCATTATCACCCCCTCAACCCCCCACCCATCGAGCTTCAAATGAGGGGGCAAAAGATGGCCTCTTACGATCTCATCAGTTGTTGTTGGCCCCAAAGTGAGTCCTCAGTAACAATAGTGCCGTGACTATTGCTGGTAAAGCTCCCAGCATGTATTGTCTCTATTGATGAGCATTGATTTTCCATCTTAACCCCACCAGACCCCTCGGATCACTCAATCAATGCTTGCATCATGACCCTAGGTTAGGCAAGATTACTCTTTGAGTTTAAGCATATCAATAAGTAAAGGAAAAGAAACTTACCAGGATTCCCCTAGTATTGATGAGCGAAGTGGGAAAAGGCTAACTTGATAATCGAGCACCTTTAATGTCCAAATTGTAGTATGGAGAAGCATCCTCAATGGTGGATTGGGCCCAAGTCCACTAGAAAGAGGTATCAAAAAGGGTGAAAGCCTCATTATGCCTAGACCCTATCACACCATGAAGCACTATCTACGAGTTGAGTTGTTTAGGAATGTACCCTAATCAGGTAATAAATTCTATCCAAGGCTGAATACAAGGAAGAGACCAATAACGAACAAGTATCGTGAGGGAAAGATGAAAAGAACTTTAAAAAAAGAGTCAAAAAGTGCATGAAATTATCAGTAAAGAAGTAGATAGGGGCTAGGGATGTGCCTCAATTGGATGTGGAATGGCAAGAGCTGGTCCATCAATCAACTTGAGGCACGGATCGATGCAGATCATGGTAATGGCTAAAGCTCAAGCTTTTTATATGCCTACAGAGACATTGTCGCCACTATTGTGGAATGCAACACATGCCATCTAGATGTGTGTCAGCCCATATGTGCTCCTGGGTCAACCTATAGGCTCCCCATCTGGCCCATCTTGAAACATGAACCAAGGAGTCTAACATGTGTGCAAGTCAACGAGCTAGAAAACCCATAAAGCGCAAGGAAACTAATTGGCAAGATCCCTCACAAGTGCACTATCGACCAACCTTGATCTTTTGAACTATGGCTGAGTGAAGCGAAGGTAGTGAAAACTTCGGTAGAGGCCCGTAGCAATACTAACATGTAAATCATTCGTTTGACTTGGGTATAGGGTGAAAAACTAATTGAAATGTCTAGTAGCTAGCTCCCTCTAAAGTTTTTCTTAGGATAGCTAGAGCCCTTAGCAAGTTCTATCAAGTAAAGCCAATGATTAGAGGCATCGGAGGTGCAACACCTTTAACCTATTCTCAAACTTTAAATAGGTAAGAGGGTGAGGCTACTTCATGGAACTGCTCCATGGAATCGTAAGCTCCAAGTGGGCCATTTTGTTAAACAGAAGTGGCAATGTAGGATAAACTAGATGCTAGGTTACGATGCCTAACTGCATGCTAACCTAGAACCCACAAAGGGTGTTGGTCAATTAAGACAATAGGACAGTGGTAATAAAAGCCAAAATCCACTAAAAAGTGTGTAATAACTCACCTGCCAAATCAACTAGCCCTAAAAATGGATGGTGCTTAAGCACATGACCTATATATGGCTGTTAGGGTAAGGGCCAGCCCTAATGAATAGCAAGGTGTGGGGGCACTGCAAAACCTAAAGCATGAGCAGAGTGACCATCAGTATAGATCTTGGTGGTAGTAGCAAATATTCAAATAAGAACTTTGAAGGCTGAAGAAGAGAAAGGTTCCATATGAATGGCACTTGCACATGGGTTAGTTGATCTTAAAATATGGGGAAAGGTTATCCGATAACACGTTCAGCACACGCTTCAAAAGAAAATCAAGCTAAAATTCCTAAACCAAGACGCGGTGACTAATGGTAACGTTAAGGAGTTTGAAGATGTTGGTGGGGGTTTCAGGAAAAGTTATCTTTTTTATTTAATGGCCTGCCTACCCTAGAAATGGCTCAACCAAAGGTAGGGTCCAACAACCAAAAGAGCACTACACATTGCATGGTGTCTAATGTGCCCTTAGCAACCTTTAAAAATCCAGAGGACCAACTACCATCCATGCCCAGTCATACTCATAACTGCATCAGGTCTTTAAGGTGAACAACCTTTGGTTGATGACTTAATATAGGTAAAGGATATCGATAAAATGGATTTGTAACCTTAGGAAAAGGGTTGGCTTTGAAGGCTAGGCATGGGGGTCCCAATCCTGAACCCATCGGTTACTAGTGCACTACTCAAGCTACTCTTACAATGAGAATGGGTCATCATATGTCGGCTAGGGGATGGACTAGGGATGGCTCCCTTAGGGATCTTTCCTAGATGATGAATACTCGACTCAAAACTGTTATGAACAAGTGGAATCCAACTATTTAGTTAAAACAAAGTATTGCAATGGTCCCTACGAATGCTCACTCAAAGTGATTTTTGCCTAGTGCTCTAAATGTCAAAGTGAAGAAATTCAACCAAGTGCAGGTAAATAGCGGGAGTAACTATGACTCTCTTAGGGTAGCCAAATGCCTCATCATCTAATTAGTGACGTCCATAAATGGATTAATGAGATTCCCATTATCCCTATCTACTATCCAACAAAACCACAACCAAGGGAATGAGTTTGGCAGAGTCCAACTTTGTGAAATGACTTGAGAGGTATAGGATAAGAGGGAGCCCTTGGGCAAAATTGAAATATCACAACTTTTAACATTATTTTACTTATTCCATGAATCAAAGGTAGGGCATGACCCCTTCTTTTGGAACCAAAACTGCCTTTGGTCGATCAATCCAAGCAGAAGACCTTGTTAGGTGAGGAGTTTGGCTAAGACGGCACATTTGTTAAAAGATAATGCAAGTGTCTTAAGATGAGCTCAACAAGAATAGAAATCTTGTGTGGAACAAAAAGGTAAAAGCTCATTTGATTCTATTTTCCAGTACGAATATGAATCATGAAAGTGTGGCCTATCGATCATTTAGACCTTTAAAATTTAAAGCTAGAGGTGTGAGAAAAGTTACCTGAGGCATAATTGGCTTATGATAACCAAGCATTCATAGCGACATTGCTCTTTGATTCTTTGATGTTGGCTCTTCCTATCATTGTGAAGCAAAATTCACCAAGTGTTAGATTGTTCACCCACCACTAGAAAACATGAGCTAGGTTTAGACTACCATGAGATAGATTAGTTTTACCCTACTGATGGTAGCGTCACACCTAGTATGAGAGGAGCCGTTGATTTGCACAATTGGTCATCATGTTTGGTTGAAAAGCTAATAGTGTGAAGCTACCATACATTAGATTATGATTGAACACCTCTAAGTTAGAATCCAGGCTAGAAATAATGCACACACCCATTGCCCAATTGCCAACCTTAGTAAGGGCCCATGGCCCTCAATGGCACATGTCGTAGGTGCAGCCCTTACAGTGGACAAGCCACATGGGCCTCCTTAAGGCTCATTCCCATGGAGTGGTAGGTAAAATCCTTTATAGATGGCTTAAATATATGACAAGGTATTATAAGTGGTAGAGTGGCCTTGTTACGATGATCCACTAAGATTCAGCCCTTCATCACTTCGATTTATCCCTCCTTCGCTTCACACCCACCAAAGTCCATTCACTTTATTTTTTACACTGTATACCTCTAGGGTTGGGGATGAATGGTGTTCTCTATTGCAACTGATTTGGCTGGGTGATGACATCCCTCTCTCAGGAGTCTAAGTAAACAACAACCAAATGCCCTTGGTATTTGTTACAGGGAAGGGCTTACCCTTGGTACAAGCACTTGCCTCAAACTTCATTAGACATACTGGTCCTTAGTGCAAGTTGTTGCCTCAAACACCATCGACAACATCTGGCCCTTGGTTGGTGCAAGCAATTGCATCAAACATAATCGACAGATGCTAGCCCATTGTTGCCTTGGACACCATATGTAGATGCCAGCGCCATGGTGTGAGATGTTGACTCAGACAGCATCGCCAAATGCTAGCACCTTATGTGAACACTTACCTTAACCATCATCGGTGTAAGTGGGCCCTTGGTGTAGGTTGTTACCTTGAACACCTCTTTGGTAGATGTTGGCACTTGGTACGACATGTGTATCATGACCCTCCCACCTAAGGCACTTGTTTGCCCCTCAATCACCATTAGCACTAAATGGTGCTTAGTGCATATGTCACGGGTGATCTTAAGCCAAACCCCGTGTGACCTTGGATAGGGAATTGACTCCATTTGCTAGAGGTGTAAATCATACATTAGTACTCATCAGCTATTTGGGTCCAACTCAAATAAAATTCAAATTTAGCTTGGTTATTATCGAGTCGAGCTTGAACTTGAGTAGCTGAACTTATCGATTGAGCCAAGTTTGATCATTTTTATTCCTAACTCGAGTAGCTCACGAGCCTAATTGACCTTTTATATTTTAATATATTTTAATTAATAAAATATCTTGAACTCGAGTTCGAGCTCAAGCACAGCTAATTGAGCTTTTGTCGAATAAAATAATCGAGCCTAATCGAGCAAGCTCGAGTAGCTTAAATTCTATCTTAAGTCAAAATTGAGCTAAAAAATAAAACTCAATCGAGTTTAAGCTTCAAATTTTGAGTCGAGCTCAAGTCAAGTTTTGAGCTTTGAATTTTGAGTCAAGCTTAAGCTCGAGCTTAATACTATATTGGCTTAAACTCGATCAATTACATCTTATTGTCTACCTAAATTAGCATACTAAACTCAAGTGCTTAGCATGCATAATTTCAGTTTGTCAAAGATTATGCTACAGTGTTGGGCCTTCTAGAAGCCCATAAATACTAATCCTCCCAAGACTGTGTTTAGGTGTGTTTGTACCTTGGTTTGACCATGCACTCGTACCTAGGTCCGATTGTGTGTCTGTGCATCACTCACCAGCTCTTGCACCTTAGCTTGGCTTAATTTTGTAAAACTTGAATACTATGCCTGAGCCTATGGAATCTTGATCACTACCCATACCACTATTTTGGGCTAGTTCCCAATGACTTAAGGCTCCAATAGGCCTTAAGGCTTGGTCCCCATAGATGTCAGACCCTATCCCGTAAGAACTAGAATTACTTCTAGACTCGAAGAGAACCCCTAAGCTTAGACCAGTTTATGGATCGTAACACATGCACAAGCCTTGACCACCTTCATGACATGTGGGCCAGTGGACTTGGCACATGCTAGCCCTTTATACAGGCAGTTACCTTGAGCAACATCAGCATATGCTAGGCTACACACCATATGCGGGTATCCTGGGCCTGGGCCATACACCATGCACACTATGATCGGGTAGTAGGTGAGCTCAGGCACATCTTTATATTTTTACAATGCCAATGCCATTTTTATGGCTTGTAAATTCATATAAACGCTCACTAATGCCCACATCAAGGCCTAGCTCAATTGTGCCTAACTTGAACATTATGTCTAAGCCTCTATAGTCTTGATCACTAACCATACCATTATTTTAGGCTAGTTCCCCATGACTTGGGCTTCCAGTAGGTCTCAAGGCTTGGTCCCCCTACTTGTCGAACCCTATCCTACTAGAACTAGAACTGTTCCTTGACTTGGAAAGAACCTTTCTTATGAATCATGACACATACACATTCCTTAACCACCATCGAGACATGTTACCCCTTGGTCTTGACACATGCTTCATCTTGAGACATGCTTCAACCACCATAAGCACACGCTAGCCCTTTATGCGGGTAGTTCCCTTGGAAACCATTAGCACATGCTGGGTTGAGCACTACATGCGGGTATCTTAGGCCTTGAACATGTACCATGCATACCATGACTAGGTAAATGTTGGGTTCAGGCACATCTTCATATTTTTGCTAAGCCAATGCCATTTTTGTGGCTTGTAAATTCATATAAGCACTTACCAGTGCCCGCACTTGGGCTTGACTCAACTCTACTAAACATGAGCACCATGCCTGAACCTCTAGAGTCTTGATCACTACCCATACCATTATTCTAGGCTAGCTCCCCATGACCTGGGCCTCTAATATGCCTTAAGGCCTAGTTTCAATAGCTGTCGAACCCTGTCCCACTAGAAATGGAACTATTCCTCAACTTAAAAAGAACCCTTAGGCCTAGACCAGCTTACAGACCATGACACATGCACATGCCTTGACCACCATTGGCACCCAATGAATCGTGGTGCATGCACATGCCTCGACCATCATTGGGATATGTTGGCTTTTGTTCTCGATACATGCATCAACCATCATCAGTACAGTTGGCCTTTGGTGCGGGTTGTTGCCTCAAACATCATCGCTAAATGTTGGCACTTGGTGCAACATGTGCACCATGACCCTGTCACCACTCTTCAATCCCTTTTAAAGTGCTTGTTTTCCCTTTAAGTGCCATTAGCACCAAATGACACTTGGTGCATGTGTCATGGGCTCTAATCTTAAGCCAAACTCTAGGTGACCTTAGACATGTAATTGACTCTATATGCCTATGTCAATCGACAAAACTGAAGTGCTTAGTATAATTTTAGCTTGTCAAAGATTGTGCTGCAATATTTGGCCTTCCAGATGCCCCCAAATTTGATCCTCCTAGGACTGTGTTCAAGCATGCCCACACTTGGGTCTGACCGTGCATGCATACCTCAATCATCAGTGCCCTCACTTAGGTTTGGCTGTGTGCGTGCATATCACTCACCAACAACTACACTTGGGCTGGTTTAATTTTGCCAAACTTGAACACTATGCCTAAGCTTTTGGAGTCTTGATTGCTACACATACCATTGTTCTATGCTAATTCCCCGTGACTTGGGGCTCCAATAAGGCTCAAGGTTTAGTTCCCTTAGACGTCAGACCCTATTCTGTTAGAACTAGAATTATTCCTTGACTTGAAGAGAACCCTAGAAAAGCTTGTAGACCATGACACATGTACATGCATTAACCACCATCGACATCAAATGACCCTCGATGCATGTGTCATGGATCACACAAAAGTTTAAGACCAAGAGGGTCATGTGACGAGACTTGCTTATGATGATATGGGCAATGAACTAGGAAGGATTGAAACAGAGGCCATAAAGGCACTTACTTTACCCAAGTGTGTGGGTCAAGCCAAGGCCAGAGTGTAGGAGTGCACTCAAGGTAAGTTGTATAGTGATAAGGATGAAGGCTACTATTGGAAGTTTCTTGAAAGCCCCAAGATATGGCAAAAGCAGTCAGGCACAAAAAGGCCTAGAACCACCTAGAGATAGGCTAGGCTTGCAGGCATGGAAACTTTTAGATCAACCTGGAGATAGGCCAAATGGGTGGGCATGAAAGGGCTAGAAAAGCTTGGAGGCAAGTGAGGTGTGAAGGCACTGAAAGTTTTAAAAGGGTTAGGCACATGTACAATGATGGGCACTATAGAGCCTAGATGAGGAAGCCTTTAGAAAGCTCTAGTTGCAGGTAGAGTGGCATAAAATGGAGAAAGCTCTAAAACCACCTAGGCATGAGCACTCAAGGGAAGTGCTTGAACTTTTCCAAACCAAGGGGCTCAACAAGGAAACTAAAACTAGCAGATCTCTAGAAAGGCCTTAGCCAACCTTATTAGAGCCTAAGTACCCTATAACTATGTAGAAGACCTGTAATGGACATACACTTGGATTCATTCTAACCACAAATGCTAAGGGGGCTCAAGTATAAATAGGCAAGTCTCCCCCTAATTTGTACATAAGCCATAATCAAGTGACAATCAGAGAAACAAGAATATAAAGCATTAGGGATTTAGGCCTTGAGAGCCTTTGTAAAGAACACCTAGGGACTATGTTCCAAGAGTAACTGTACATACCCCATAAAGTAAATAAACTACTATTGCCTTAACCATTTCCTTCCTAGCTTTCTCCTAAACTCTTAGGAGGTTTGTCAAGTTTCAACACAAGTGAATAGCACAAAGAGTCTGTTAAGGGCTGACTTAGGCATACAGATGATAGTTTCCTACCTAAGGCTGCACAGTAGCTAGGCCTGTAGATGGTAGTTTCTTGGGCTATGCACCATGCAAACTAAGATCAGATAATATAAATTGTAAGGAGATTGGGACAGAGAAATCAAACACAATGATTTATAAAGGTTCGGTCCTTCTCCACAAGGCACCTACATCATCTCTTCTTGGTTGTCCACACCAAGGCTTCAATCCATTATTCTTGAATTGAAAATACAACCTATCTTTTTCTTTCTAAGGCTTAAGATAGAAACCTCTACCCTTTGTAGTATTTTACCTAATCTCACTACAAAGCTCTCAAGATGATACCTCACCTCTTGTTCTCTTCCACCCTTGTATATCAAAGGTAATTTTGCAAACAATAGAACAACCTCTCTAAGGCTAAGTGTTTGCTAAGTTTAAGTACAAGAAAATGATGAATGAACAACAAATATAATTTGGATACAATAAATACAAAGATATGGACTTTGAAGCTCTAAAAACTCTTGCTTCTTTGAGAGAATGAAAATATGGATTATCGACTCTTGCTTTCTTGATTCATCATTCTTCTTGGTGTGTTGGAGTGCCCAATTTATAGAGAAATTGAAAGAGTAGCCATTGGGGATGCTTGGGAGAAAAAAATAGCCGTTGGTGTGATTCTACCTAGACCTGATCAATGCCTTCCTTAAGGGATCAATTGGTTCAAGTTTTATGTCATTTCATGCTTAAAAAGCATGACCCGATCGATCCCTTCCATGAGGGGATCGATCTGTCAATGGCTGGGTGGTTGTCTCCTATTTTGCACTCTACTCACTAATTTGATCATATCTTGAGTTATACAAATCCAAATTACAAAACCGTTTGAAGATTTAGAAACTATATTAAAGGGCTTTCTATCCATATAAAGTTCATCACTTAATTCACTATGTACGAATTATAGTGAATTTTCAAATTTACCCTTTTTAGACAACTACAGAGTGTCTAGTAAAAATTTAAAATCTTTTCTTAGAAGATTTGGATTTTGATTTTGTTTAATCCATTTGAAAGTAGACTCAAAGAGCTTTCCAACCATATAAAATTCAAATATTAAAACTTTGTGAATTAATACAGAAAAATGAAACAAATTCAATGTTGGAAAACTTTGTTCTTGTAAAACAACTTTCTTTAGTTAATCTATTTCTCAAAACCAATATTATTAAAATTGTGTTAAGTCCAAAATGAATAAATTCACTTTAAAAACAACAATTGATTTTCATTTAAGCTCAAATAAATAATCTTTAAAGGTAGATTTGGTTTGAGAAATATGAAAACAAAGAAAGGTTTGTTTAAGCTTTGAAAATCATATTATTTATTTAGTACCAAAATATAAAACTTAAGAACATATGCTAAATAAATCTTTTTCAAAATCTTGATCAAGCATATTTAGCTTAATGTTTTGTCATTTCAAAATAAGGATCAATTCAAGGCTAAAAATCTCCCCCTTTTTGATAAAACTTAAAGATAAATTTACTTGATGAAAAACTTTCTTTGAAACATTTAAGATTTTGAAAGACATTTTGGAAAACTCCCCCTTAAACAATGCATGGCAAAACTCCCCCTTAATTTATGCATCCTAATCCAAGATAACTCACCAAACATATGTTAGAGCATATATATCAAATAAGCACAATCAAACATATGCATATCAAGCACAAGCAAATTTGTTCATATGATATTTCTCTCCATTTTTGTCATAGCAAAAAGGTATGAGCATATTAATGAGCAAATAAACACAAAAAAGGCATCATTAACAAATATATTCATGAAACATTTCTCCTCATTTTTGTTTATGCCCTTTAAGCTTCTATATTAATTGCAATAAGCATACAAGAAGAAATATCTCAAAACTCTTTCCCCCTTTTTGTCATTTCAAAAGAAAGAGAGATCAATTCAAGGCATGGGACAAAATGCTTGATACCAATAATATCAAGAGTATTTTGAATGCATGTAATTAAGTGTAATATGCACAATCAAGTTCACATACATGTATTCAAGCACAAAAGCATAAGTGTATCCAATTTTAGCATTTTAGCACAAGTCATCAAATTTACTATAGAAAATTTATGAGCAAAGGATAATGAATGATATGCAATCTACTCATAAATCATGTTAGCATAAGATGTGCTTAGAACCTAAAACATCAATAGCAATTAAGCATAAATTCAAGCACATGCATACAAGCTCATACCAATTGTTATGGATACCAATTGTTAAAGATATGTAATGATAAAGCATACCAATTGTTATCACAAAATAAATCAAACAAAATTGTATTCTAAAATTTCTCCTCATTTTCAAAATAAAGATTAATCAATATAAGGCACACACAATTTTGCATGAAAGGTACAAGCTATATCAAGGATAGGAACATAAATAAGCATTTATGAAAGTTAAAAAAAATCTTTAGCAATTTTGATATCAATTGTTAGTAATTTTATTCAACAACTTTCATAAAACAAACATACTTTAGGCATATGAAAGATTCATTCAATACATACATAAATGATAATAGTAATCTTTCATAAGTTATCCTATCTAAATAAGAACCAAAAGCTCACATGTATATAATAAATCATAAGTACTAATGGGCAATGATGTTCAATCATCATGTCCTAACAAAGTTTATAAACATGATTTTTTTTTTAAAACATGATGAGCACATATGCTATAGCAAAGAAATAATGAAAGCATAATTATTCAATTATAATCCAAATTATTTCAATGTATGGCAATGTATTTAATCTAAGCATATGCAAGTAATCAAACATATATTTATTTCAAACAAAATCACACAAGCATATGCAAGAACACTTCAAAACATGTATACCAATATACCCCAAAAAAATGCAAACCTTTAGGCAGAATATGGTACATGCTATCTCAATGGATTCAATCAATGAACATGTATAAAGAAATCAATCAATTTAACTCATATCCATGTTCAAGGTTTCATGAATTGACCAAATATTCATGCATTGAAACTATCAATCTCATCAAAACAATTAAGAACTAGGCATGAATATCAATGAAGGTGAATTAATCAATCCAAGCTTTCAAAAAATATTAGAACAATATCTACCAAGTAGCTTGGTGATTAATTTGTGCAATGTGTTCACAAATCATATATTTGCACATATTAAAGCAAGCATGTATATGTACTCAAACTCATACATCATATCATAAAGTTGATACATTTACCTCTATCCATGTCAAGCTTTGTTGTTGTGCTCATTTGACTTTTAATTCTCCAATCCACTTCATTTGAGCAAAACTAGGCTTGATTGATGAGGATGACATGCTTCGCTCGCTATACTTGAAATTCCAAAATTGTAGGCTCATTCATACTTACTTCAAGTTCTCATGGCATAGACTTAGAAAATATTCTTGACAAAGAAATGTTCATTAATAGCATCAAGAATATCAGTTGATCAAAATTATACCAGTTGTTAGAAAACAATTCCATATTCTAAGTCATTATAGGCAAAAGAACATTTATTCACTAAGCATAAGTTGCTAATTGCAAGGGAGATATATACTTAAGCTAGAGGCCATATATCAATTTAAGCATTAAATAGCATAAGAATGGCACTAAAGCAAAAGTTCTCATGTAATGTGAAAAAATCAAACCTTTTAGATCAATCATGAACACAAAATAGACATATTCAACATTCATATATATTCAATAAATCACCAAAGAATATGTCAAAAAAAAAATTTAGGCCATATAAAAACTAAAGGCTCAAGGAAGACATTTATAAAAAAAAAAATTCAAGAAAATTTTAACACAATAGCATAAATATGTCTACACAAATTATAGGCCATAATCAACAATGACTTAAGCAAAAAAAATAAGCATCATAAGAAATTCATTTACTTAAGTCATGTTTCAACAATGTCAAGTCAAGAAAAATCATTTATCATGTATACACACACTTGACAAGAACAATAGATGAACCAATAACGTATATCATTTACAAGCAACTAGTTCATCATATTTAAAATCACAAATCAAGAGATATATCAATTGAGCACATGATCCAAAATATTTCACAAAATTAATAAAACATTTAAGCACAAAAATAAGCATATTTCACAAAAAGTCTTTCACAATCAAGAGATAAACAATTCTAGCATTTTAAATCACAAGCATTAAGGTCAAATTGAATTAATGATCGTACAAGCATATATCTTGAATAAGACTAGAGATGAACCAAGAATCAATATATTCCATTTAAGCACATAATGTTCATCAATTCATCAACACAAGAGAAGAAATAAATCTTGAATTAATAAGGATAAAGAATTAAAGCATATTTTAAGACTATAAAAAAAATGAAAAGATGAACAATCAAACATCCATATTTAAGATTTAAGCACAAGAGCAAGCACATTACAAAGGTATTTCACAAATTAAGAAATAAACAATTTAAGCACGTTCAAATCACAAGTATTAAGGTCGAGTTGAATCAATCATCGTATGAGCACATACCTTGACCAAAAATATAGATGAACAAAGAATCAATATATATATCACTTAAGCATAAGATGTTCATCAATTTACAAATCAAGAGTTATAACAATTTAAAATATAAAAAAATTTTGACACTATCCAAGCATTGAGAACAAATTGAGTAATTTTAATCAACATGGTCATATATAAGCATGTTCAATAATTACAAATCAATATGCATAAAAGTCACAAAAATCATTTTCATCATGCTAAAATCATTCAAACAAGTATATTTTTGCAAAATACCATAGGATAAATCATTCAAAGATTAATAGGTTTAGGATTTTGATTTTTGCACTTTAAAACTCATTTTTGCTTGAAAAATACCTTAATAAATCTCAAAACTAGTCAAGCTCATTTTTAACCAACTTGAACCATTCCAACAAATTTCAAATGACAAAACAAAGTTGTTCAAGTGGTCATTTGGCACTAGAAACAAGGAAATAAAAAAATCAACTCTTAATCCCTATATTTCCTTGAAAAAGGCTATTAAGAAAAGCAAATATGTATAAACACACATTTAAGTTTTTCAACCCATTTAGAAAAGTTTTATATCACAATTAATTTCAACAAGCAACTTAAACATACTTAAGAGCAAAATAAATGCATATTCAATTCAAGCTCACATTTTTTTTATAAGATTATGCAACATATGTCTTGTTATCAATGTCAACCAAATTTTGCATAATCAATCAAGCATTCAAATTTCATCAAGAATAGGTAACTAAATTCAAATTCTCTTCAAATAAAGTTTAGAGGTTACCCATCTCCATTGTGTGTCTAGAGTATTCAATCTCCAATCTCACATTGTAGCTCTTTGCTCTAGTACACCTACAAGAGACAATCTCATTTGATTTTTGGTACCCAAATTGCTTTAAGTCCTTGAGAGTTAGTGAGCAAGTCTCTTTTTCCTTTGGGAACCCACACTTGCCGAATTCTAAATGGAACTTTTCTTTTAATAGGACAAGTATGTATAGTATGACCATGAAAATTACAAAAATTGCATTTAATCATTTTAGCACTTAAACTTTTATCTAAAGACTCTTGTTTTTCATTCATCAAAACATAAAATTTCTTTTTCAAATCAAAATTTCCTTTTTCTAAAATTTTATACCTATTTTGAGAGGTTTCAAAATTTATTTTCAATTTTTCATTTTCTTTTTCCAAAATATTTTTTGCATTCATTAAAAACTCATTATCTACATTCAACTTTGAAATCATTTTCTTATATTTCCTTTTCATTGATTCATTTTCAAGATATAACTCATTATAAGCATCTTGCAATTCATCAAAAGCATCTGAATTTGAATTAATAGAATTAGAGGTTACCTCTGGATCTTTAAGAGCCATGAGACATGATGCATTTCGATTGGATTGTTGTCTTTCATGTATTTCATCCAATTTCTCCCATATCTCATTTGAGGTTGGACACTATGATACCAAGTTGAATTTGTGGGAGTAAAGAGCTCGATATAGTAAGCACTTGGCCTTGGCATCATCCATCACTTGCCTCATGCAGTTTGCATCATTTGAAAGAATTCTAAGCCTTTTTTCAACCACATTTCAAGCTCTAAAATCTTGGGTCATTATGAACATCTTCATCCTCTTTCTCCATTTACAAAATTCAAATTTATCAAACATAGGAGCTTTGAGGACTTCCTCACCATCTTGAAACCTAAGTTGAGCCATAGGATCTTTACTCAAGGTGGTTAAACCTACAAAAAAAAGACCAAAGCTCTGATACCAATTATTAGCTTTTTAGGTGAAATGGTGACACAAGAAGGCGGTGAATTGGATTTCTCAAAATTCTTCTCAAAAAATGATTTCAATATAGTTGAATGGAAATTAAAACAATAAGCACTTTTGATGAAAATATAATGCAAACAATAACAATTAATGAACTTAAAATCAAATATTAACAACAATAAATTGTAAGAAGATAGGAATAGAGAAATCAAACATAATGATTTATAAAGGTTTGGTCATTCTCCACAAGGCACCTACATCCTCTCTTCTTGATTGTCCACACCGAGGCTTTAATCCACTATTCTCGAATTGAAAATACAACCTATTTTTTTCTTTCTAAGGCTTAAGATAAAAACCTCTACCCTTTGTAGTATTTTACCCAATCTCACTACAAAGCTCTCAAGATGATACCTCATCTTCTGTTCTCTTCCACCCTTGTATGTCAAAGGTAATTTTGCAAACAATAAAATAACCTCTCTAAGGCTAAGTGTTTGCTAAGTTTAAGTACAAGAAAATGATGAAAGAACAACAAATATAATTTGGATACAATAAATACAAAGATATGGACTTTGAAGCTCTAAAAACTCTTGATTCTTTAAGAGAATGAAAATATGGCTTATTGGCTCTTGCTCTCTTAATTCATCATTCTTCTAGGTGTGTTGGAGTGCTCAATTTATAGAGAAATTGAAGGAGCAGCCATTAGGGATGCTTGGGAGAAGAAAATAGCCATTGAAAGCATAAAAAAATAGCCATTGGTGTGATTCTGCCCAGACCCAGTCGATCCCTTCCTTGAGGGGATCAATTGGTTCAAGTTTTATGCCATTTCATGCTTAAAAAGCATGACCCGATCGATCCCTTCCATGAGGGGATCAATCCTGTCAATGGCTAGGTGGTTGTCTCTCGTTTTACACTCTACTCACTAATTTGATCATATTTTGAGTTATACAAATCCAAATTGCAAACTGTTTGAAATTTTAGAAACTATATTAAAGGGCTTTCTATCCATACAAAGTTCATCACCTAATTCACTATGTACGAATTATAGTGAATTTTCAAAATTACCCATGTGTAGTTTTTAGACAACTACAGAGTGTTTAGTAAAAATTCAAAATCTTTTCTTAGAAAATTTGGATTTTGATTTTTTTTGATCCATTAGAAAGTAGACTCAAAGATCTTTCCAACCATATAAAATTCAAATATTAAAACTTTGTGAATTACTATAAAAAAATGAAACAAATTCAATGTTGGAAAACTTTGTTCTTGTAAAACAACTTTCTTAAGTTAATCTATTTCTCAAAACCAATATTATTAAAATTGTATTAAGTCCAAAATGAATAAATTCACTTTAAAAACAACAATTGGACTTTCATTTAAGCTCAAATAAATAATCTTTAAAGGTAGATTTGGTTTGATAAATATGAAAACAAAGAAAGGTTTATTTAAGCTTTGAAAATCATATTATTTATTTAGTACCAAAATATAAAACTTAAGAACATGTACTAAATAAATCTTTTTCAAAATCTTGATCAAGCTTATTTAGCTTAATGTTTTATCATTTCAAAATAAGGATCAATTCAAGGCTAACATTAAGAGATTTAAAATATAAATATATTTACCAAACTAGTTCAAATAGTTATAACAAATTGAATAATTATTTATTTCAAATCATTATAACCATTTGTTTTATCATAAAACAATTGTTTCTATTGATATAGTTTTATTTGGAATAAAATAATGCTAGTTTATTAATATTCTAAAAATTAATAAGTAACAAATTTAAAAAATGAATCTATTGGCTTGACCAGTGCAAATAGTTATAACTATTTGAACAATTATCTATTTCAAATCGTTATGACTTTTTGTTTTGTCACAAGACAATTGTTTCTATTCGTACAAGCTTATTTGGAATAGCATAATTATAATTTATTAATATTTCAAAATTTTATAAGTAAGAGATTTAAAAACTAAATCTATTTATCGAACAAGTTCAAATAGTTATGAGTATTTGAATGATTACCTATTTCAAATTGCTATAACATTTTGTTTTGTCATAAAATATTTTTTTTCTATTCATACAAGCTTATTTCAATTAAAATAATACAAATTTATTAATATTCATACAATTAATAAATAAAAGATTTAAAAAATAACTACATTTACCAAATAAATTCAACGAGTTGTGACTATTTAAATAAATATTTATTTCAAATCATTATGACTTTTTGTTTTGTCATAAAACAATTGTTTTTGTTCATACAAGCTTATTCAAATTAAAATAATGTTAATTTATTAACATTTTGACAATTAATAAG
The DNA here is from genome assembly GCF_047325235.1 of Durio zibethinus. Taxonomy (NCBI): domain Eukaryota; kingdom Viridiplantae; phylum Streptophyta; class Magnoliopsida; order Malvales; family Malvaceae; genus Durio; species Durio zibethinus. The sequence goes on from NC_143189.1 coordinate 293,553, forward strand.
TAACAGATTTAAAAAATAAATATGTTTATTAAACAAGTTTAAATAGTCATAACTATTTAAATAATTATCTATTTCAAATTGTTATGATCTTTTATTTCATCATAAAACAATTGTATCAGTTCATATAGGCTTATTCGAAATAAAATAATATTATTTTATTAATATTTCAAAAATTAATAAGTAAGAGATTTAAAAAATAAATTTATTTACCAAACAAGTTCAAATAGTTATGACTATCTGAATAATTATCTATCTCAAATAATTATGACATTTTGTTTTATCATAAACCAATTGTTTCTATTCATACAAGCATATTCAAAATAAATATTACTAGTTTATTAATATTCAAAAAATTAATATGTAAAAGATTTAAAAAATAAATCTGTTTATTTAGAATAAAATAATAATAATTTATTAATATTCTAAAAATTAATATGTATGATATTTAAAAGATAAATTTGTTTACTGAACAAGTTCAAATAGTCATGTCTATATGAACAATTATCTATTTCAAATCATTATGACATTTTGTTTTGTCATAAAATAATTGTTTCTATTCATGCAGAATTATTCAAAATAAAATAATACCAATTTATTAATATTTTGAAAATTAATAAGAGATTTAAAAACTAAATATGTTTACCGAAACAGCTTAAATAGTTATTATTATTTGAATAATTATCTATCTAAAATCGTTATCATATTTATTTTGTTATAAAACAATTATTTCTTTTCATACAAGCTTATTCGAATTAAAATAATACTAATTTAATAATATTTCAAAAATTAATAAGAGCTTTGAAAAGTAAATATGTTTGCTAAACCAGTTTAAATAGTTAAGACATTATAATAATTATCTACTTCAAATTATTATGACCTTTTGTTTTGTCATAAAACAATTATTTCAGTTCATACAATTTTATTCAAAATAAAATAATAGTAATTTATTAACATTCAAAAAATTAATGAGCAAAAGATTTAAAAAATATAAATCTATTTATCAAATATGTTCAAATAGATTTGACTATTTGAATAATTATCTATTTAAAGTCATTATGATCTTTCATTTTGTTAGAAAATAATTGTTTCATTTCATAAAAACTTATTAGAAATAAAATAACACTACTTTATTAATATTTCAAAAATTAATAAACAAGATATTTAAAACTAAAGTTGTTTTCTAAACTAGTTTGAACAAATATCAATCTCAAATCATTATGATCTTTGTTTCCTCATAAAGTAATCATTTCTGATCATACAAGCTTATTTGGACAAAAATAATACTAATTTAATAGTATTCCAAAACTTAGTGAAAGATTTAAAAAATAAATGTTTTTGTCGATCCAGTTCAAATAATTAGGACTACTAGAATAATTATCTATTTCAAATAGTTCTAACCTTTTGTTTAGCCTTATAATAATTGTTTCAATTCATAAACGCTTATTCGAAATTAAATAATACTAATTTATTAACATTCAAAAAATTAATAAGCAAGAGATTTGAAAAGATAAACGTGTTCACCAAACAAGTTCAAAGAGTTATGACTATTTGAACAATTATCGATTTAAAATTGTGAAGACCTTTTGTTTTCTCATAAAACAATTGTTTTAGTTCAGAAAAGCTTATTCAAAAGAAAATAATACTACTTTATTATTATTTCGAAAGTTAATAATTAAGAGATTTAAAAAATAAATTAGTTTACTGAATACGTTCAAATAATTATGGCCATTTGACCAATTATTTATTTCAAATTATTATTACTTTTGTCTGTCATAAAGCAATTATTTTTCAAAAAATAAATCTGTTTATCGAACCAGTTCAAATAGTTATAACTATTTGAACAATTATCTATTTCAAAATTGTTATAACATTTTATTTTATAATAAAATAATTGTTTCTATCCATACAAGCTTATTTAGAATAAAATAATACTAATTTAGTAATATTCTAAAAATTAATAACTAATAGATATAAAAAATAAATCCATTTACCAAACCAATTCAAACAGTTAAGACTATATAAACAATTATTTATCTTAAATTGTTCTCACCTTTTGTTTTGTCATAAAACAATTATTTTAGCTCATAGAAGCTTATTCGAAATAAAGTAAAACTAATTTATTAATATTTGAAAATTTTATAAGAGATTTAGAAAATAATTTTATTTACTGAACTAGTTTAAATAATTATATCTATTTAAACAATTATCTATTTCAAATAATTATTATTTTTTATTTTGTAATAAAACAATATTGTTTGTTAATATAAGTTTGTTCAAAATAAAATAGTACAAATTTATTAATATTTATCAAACCAGTTCAAATAGTTATAATTATTTGAGCAATTATTTATTTCAAATTGTTATGACTTTTTGTTCTATTATAAAGCAATAGTTTTTGTTCATGCAAGCTTATTCGGATTAAAATAACAGTAATTTATTAATATTTCAACAATTAATAAGTAAATTATTAAAAACATAAATATGCTTATCGAACTAGATCAAATAGTCATGACTATTTGAATAATTATCTATTCAAATCGTTACGACATTTTATTTTGTCATAAAAAACTCATTTCGATTCATATAAGCTTATTCAAAATAAAATAATACTAAGTTATCAATATTCTGAAAATTAATAATTAAGAGATTTAAAAAATGAATCTGTTTAATGAATAAATTTAAATTATTATGACTATTTGAACAATTATCTATTTGAAATCACTATAACTTTTTGTTTTGTCATAAAATGATTTTTTTTTTCTATTCATACAAGCTTGTTTTGAATAAAATAATACAAATGTATTAATATTAAGACAATTAATAAGTAAAAGATCTAACAAATAAATCTATTTACCAAACAAGTTCAAATCTTTATGACTATTTGAACAATTATTTATTTCTAATTGTTATGACCTTTTGTTTTGTCATAAAACAATTGTTTCTATTAACACAAGCTTATTCAAATTTAAAAAATATTAATTTATTAATATTTTAGCAAATAATAAGTAAAAGATTTAAAAAATAAATATATTTATCAAACAAGTTCAAATGGTCATGACTATTTGAATAATTAATTATTTCAAATCAATGTGACCTTTTTTTTTTTGTAATAAAACAATTGTTTTAGTTCATATAAGCTTATTTGAAATAAAATAATACTAATTTATTAATATTCTAAAAGTTAATGAGTAAGAGAATTAAAAAATTAATCTATTTACCAAACATGTTCAAATAGTTATGCTATCTGAATAATTATCTATTTCAAAACATTATGACTTTTTATTTTGTCATAAAAAAATTGGTTCTATTCATGCAAGCTTATTTCAAATAAAATAATATAAATTTATTTATATTTCAAAAATTAATAAGTAAAAATTTTTAAAATAAATATATTTTTTGAACACATTCAAATAGTTATGACTATTTAAACAATTATCTATTTCAAATTGTTATGACTTTTTGTTTTGTCATAAACCTATTATTTCTATTCATAAAAGCTTATTCATAATAAAATAATACTAATTTATTAAAATTTCAAAAAATAATAAGTAAAAGATTTAAAAAATAAATATATTTACAAAGCAAGTTTGAATAGTTATGACCCTTCGAATAATTATTTATTTCAAATCATTTTGATCTTTTGTTTTGTCATAAAACAATTGTTTCTATTCATACAATTTTATTTGCAATAAAATAATACTAATTTATTAATATTCTAAAATTAATAAGTTGGAGATTTAAAAAATAAATCTACTTACTGAACAAGTTCAAATAGTTATGTCTATTTGAATTGTTATCTATTTCAAATCATTATGACATTTTGTTTATCGTAAAATGATTGTTTCTATTCATAAAAAATTATTAAGAATAAAATAATACTAATTTATTAATATTTTAAAAATTAATAAGAGATTTAAGAATTAAATCTGTTTATCAAAACAATTCAAATACTTATGACTATTTGAACAATTATCTATGTCAAATCATTATGATCTTTGTTTTGTAATAAAACAATTGCTTCTGTTCATACAAACTTATTCGAATTAAAATATTGCTAAATTAATAATATTCCAAAAAATTAATAAGAGCTTTGAAAAATAAATGCGTTAATTGAACTAGTTCAAATAATTAAGACTATTAGAACAATTATCAATTTCAAATTGTTCCTACCTTTTGTTTAGTCATAAAACAATTATTTTAGTTCATACAAGCTTATTTAGAATAAAATAATAGTAATTTATTAACTTTCAAAAATTTAATGAGCAAAAGATTTAAGTAAAATAAATCTATTTATCAAACAAGTTCAAATAGATTTGACTATTTGAACAATTATCTATTTAAAATTGTCATGACCTTTTGTTTTGTCATAAAATAATTGTTTCATTTCATAAAAACTTATTCGAAATAAAATAATACTAGTTTATTAATATTTCAAAAATTAATAAGCAAGACATTTAAAACTAAAGTTATTTTTTAACTAGTTCAAATAGTTATGACTATTTGAACAAATATCAACCTCAAATCAATATGATCTTTGTTTTCTTATAAAATAATTGTTTCTGATCATACAAGGTTATTTGAATAAAAATAATATTAATTTAATAATATTCCAAAAAATAGTGAAAGATTTAAAAAATAAATGTATTTGCTAAACAAGTTCAAATAGTTATGACTATTAGAACAATTATCTATTTCAAAATCATTCTAACCTTTTATTAATAATTAGAAAATTAATTAGTAAAAGATTTAAAAAATAAAACTGTTTACCAAACCAATTCAAATAGTTTTGACTATCTGAATAATTTTCTATTTCAATTTGTTATAACATTTTATTTTGTCATCAAACAATTAGTTCTATTCGTACTATTTTATTCAGAACAAAATAATACCAATTTAATGATATTCCAACACTTAATAACTAAGAAAATTAAAAAATAAATCTAATTGTCAAACCATTTCAAATAGTAAGACTACATGAATGATTATCTATTTCAAATCATTATGACCTTTTGTTTTGTCATAAAATAATTGTTTTTAAACATACATGGTTATTCAAAATAAAATAATATCAATTTATTAATATTTCAAAAATTAATAAGTAAAAGATTTTAAAAATAAATATGTTTACCGGACCAATTCAAATAATTATTACTATTTGAGTAGTTATCAATCTCAAATCATTAAGATCTTTGTTTTGTCATAAAACAATTGTTTCTGATCATAGAGCTTATTTGGTTAAAAATACTACTAATTTAATAATATTCCAAAAATTAATAAGTAAGAGATTTAAAAAATAAATATGTTTGTCTATTTCAAATCGTTACTACCTTTTGTTTGGTCATATAACAATTGTTTTTTATTATACAAGTTTATTTAGAATAAAATAATAGTATTTTATTAATCTCTCAAAAATTAATAAGTAAGAGATTTAAAAAATAAATCTATTTACTAAACCAATTTAAATAATTATGACTATTTGAATAGTTGTATACTTCAAATAGTATAACCTTTTATTTTATCATAAAACAATTATTTCTGTTCATAAAGCTTATTCAAAATAAAATAATACTAATATAAAAATATTCCAAAAATTAATAATTGAGAGATTTAAAAAAATAAATTTGTTTGCTAAACTAATTTAAATAGTTAAGACTATATGAACCATTATTTATTTCAAATCATTTTTTTTTCATAAAAAAAAATTTTAAATTCACACTAACTTATTCAAAATAAAATAAAATGAATTTATTCATACTAAAAAGATTAATATGTAATAGGTTAAAAAATAATTCTATTTACCTAACCAATTCAAATAATTATAACTATTTGAACAATTATTTTTGCAAATAGCTATGACCTTTTGTTTGTCATAAAAAAATATTTTTGTTCATATAAGTTTGTTCAAAATAAAAAAATACTAATCTATTAATATTTTAAAATTAATAAGAGATTTAAAAAATAAATCTGTTCATCAAATCAGTTTAAATAGTTATGACTATTTGAGCAATTATTTATTTCAAATTGTTATGACTTTTATTTTCTATTATAAAATAATAGTTTTTGTTCATACATGCTTATTCGATTAAAATAATACCATTTTATTAATATTTCAACAATTAATAAGTAAAAAATTTTAAAAATAAATATGCTTACTGAACTAAATCAAATAGTCATGACTATTTGAATAATTATCTATTTCAAATCGTTATGACCTTTTGTTTTGTCATAAAAAAATCATTTCAGTTCATATAAGCTTATTCAAAATAAAATAATACTAAGTTATTAATATTCTAAAAATTAATAATTAAGATATTTAAAAAATAAAATCTATTTAATGAATAAGTTTAAATAATTATGACTATTTGAGCAATTATCTATTTGAAATTGCTATTACCTTTTGTTTTGTCATAAAATGATTTTTTTTCTATTCATATAAACTTATTTTGAATGAAATAATATAAATTTATTAATATTAAGACAATTAATAAGTAAAAGATCTAAAAAATAAATCTGTTTACCAAACAAGTTCAAATCTTTACGATTATTTGAAAAATTATTTATTTCAAATTTTTATGACCTTTTGTTTTGTCATAAAACAATTGTTTCTATTCATACAAGCTTATTTGGATTAAAAAATATTAATTTATTAATATTTTGACAAATAATAATTAAAATATTTAAAAAAATAAATATGTTTATCAAACAAATTCAAATAGTCATGAGTATCTGAATAATTAATTATTTCAAATCATTTTGACCTTTTTTTTAATAAAACAATTGTTTCAGTTCATATAAGCTTATTTGAAATAAAATAACACTAATTTATTAATATTATAAAAATTAATGAGTAAGAGAATTAATAAATTAATCTATTTATGGAACATGTTCAAATAGTTATGACTATCTGAATAATTATCTATTTCAAAACATTATGACCTTTTGTTTTATCATAAAAAAAATTGATTTTATTCATGCAAGTTTATTTCAAATAAAATAATATAAATTTATTAATATTCTAATAGTTAATAAGTAAAAATTTTAAAAATAAATATGTTTTCTAAACACGTTCAAATAGTTATAACTATTTGAATAATTATCTATTTTAAATTTTTATGACCTTTTGTTTTGCCATAAACCAATTGTTTCTATTCATAAAAGCTTATATAGAATAAAATAATACTAATTTATTAAAATTCCAAAAATTAATAAGTAAAAGATTTAAAAAATATATCTATTTATCGAGCAAGTTCAAATAGTATGACCCTTTGAACAATTATTTATTTCAAATCGTTTTGTTTTATCATAAAACAATTGTTTCTATTCATACAATTTTATTTGAAATAAAACAATACTAATTTATTAAATTCTAAAAATTAATAGGTTGGAGATTTAAAAAATAATTTTGTTTACCGAACAAGTTTAAATAGTCATGTCTATTTGAATTATTATCTATTTCAAATCATTATGACATTTTGTTTTGTCATAAAATGATTGTTTCTATTCATACAAAATTATTTAGAATAAAATAATACTAATTTATTAGTATTTCAAAAATTAATAAGAGATTTAAGAATTAAATCTATTTATCGAACCAATTCAAATACTTACGGCTATTTGAACAATTATCTATCTTAAATTGTTATGATATTTATTTTGTAATAAAACAACTACTTCTGTTCATTCAAACTTAGTCAGAGTAAAATATTGCTAAATTAATAATATTCTAGAAAAAAAAAGAGATTTAAAAAATAAATTTATTTACCGAACTAATTCAAATAGTTAAGACTATTAGAACAATTATCTATTTCAAATCGTTCTTATCTTTTGTTTAGTCATAAAATAATTGTTTTAGTTCATACATGCTTATTCAAAATAAAATAATACTAATTTATTAACATTCAAAAAATTAATAAACAAGAAATTTAAAAAAATAAATATGTTTATTGAACAATTTCAAATTGTCATAACTATTTAAACAATTATCTATTTAGAATAATATGACCTTTTGTTTTATCATAAAACAATTGTCTTAGTTCATAAAAGCTTATCTGAAATAAAATAATATTACTTTATTAATATTTCAAAAACCAATAAGTTAAAGGTTTAAAAAATAAGTCAGTTTATCAAATTGGTTTAAATCATTATGGTCACTTGAATAATTATCTATTTCAAATTGTTACAAACTTTTGTTTTGTCATAAAAAAATTTTTTTTCATCATATAAGCCTATTCAAAATAAAAAAAAATTAATTTATTAATATTTCAAAAATTAATAAGTAGGAGGTTTAAAAAATAATTTTGTTTACCGAACTAGTTTCTATTTGAGCAATTATCTATTTCAAATCGTTATAACCTTTTGTTTTGTTATAAAATAATTGTTTTAGTTCATATAAGCTTATTTGGATAAAATAATACTAATTTAATATTATTTTGAAAATTGATTACAAGGAGATTCAAAAAAATAAACCTATGTGCTAAAACAATTCAAACAATTAAGACTATATGAACAATTATTTGTGTATTAAAAATTATGGCCTTTTGTTTAGTCATATAACAATTGCTTTTCATCATTCCAGCTTATTCAGAATAAAATAATATTAATTTATTAATCTTTCAAAAATTAACAAGAGATTTAAAAAATAAATATATGACTATTTGAACAATTGTAACTTCAAATTGTTATAGCCTTTTGTTCTATCATAAAAAATTTATTTTTGTTCATACAAGTTTATTCAGAATAAAATAATACTAATCTAACAAAAATTAATAACTAAGAAAATTAAAAAATAAATTTATTTGCTGAACTAGTTTAAATATTTAAAGACTACATGAATAATTATCTATTTCAAATCATTATAAGCTTTTGTTTTGTCATAAAAATAAGTTTTGTGAATTCATACTAGCTTATTTGAAATAAAAAAAATGAATTTATTAATATTTCAAAAATTAATAAGCAAGAGATTTAAAAAAAAATTTTGTTTACCTAACCGGTTCAAATAATTAAGATTATTTGAACAATTATCTATTTCAAATCATTATGACCTTTTGTTTTGTCATAAAATAAATGTTTTTGTTCATATAAGTGTGTTTGGAATAAAGTAATATTAATCTATTAATATATCAAAAATTAATAAGAGATTTAAAAAATAAATCTATTTATCAAACAAGTTCAAATAGTTTTGACTATTTGAGCAATTATTTATTCAAATCATTATGACTTTTTGTTTTGTTATAAAACAATTGTTTCTATTCATACAAGCTTATTCGAGTTAAAATAATACTAATTTATTAATATTTCGACAATTGATAAGTAATTAATTTAAAAAGTAGATATGTTTACTGAACTAGATCAAATAGTCATGACTATTTGGAATAATTATCTATTTTAAATCGTTATGACATTTTGTTTTGTCTTAAAAAATTATTTCAGTTCATGTAAGTTTATTCAAAATAAAATAATATTAAGTTATTAATATTATGAAAATTAATAATTAAGAGATTTAAAAAATGAATCTGTTTGTCGAACAAGTTTAAATAATTTTGACTATTTCAACAATTATCTATTCGAAATTATTATAACCTTTTGTTTTATCATAAAATGATTTTTCTGTTCATACAAGTTTATTTTGAATAAAATAATATAAATTTATTAATATTAAGACAATTAATAAGTAAAAGATTTAAAAAATAGATCTAGTTATCAAACAATTTCAAATCTTTATGACTATTTGAAAAATTATTTATTTGAAATTGGTATGACCTTTTGTTTTGTCATAAAATAATTATTTTTGTCATACATGTTTATTCCGATTCACAAAATATTTATTTTTTAATATTTCAACAATTAATAGTAGAACATTTAAAAAACAAATATGTTTTCCAAACAAGTTCAACTAGAAAAAGAATTAAAAAAGGAATCTTGTTACCGAACATGTTTAAATAGTTATGACTATATGAATTATTATCTATTTCAAATCATTGTGACCTTTTGTTTTGTAATAAAACAATTGCTTTAGTTCATATAAGATTATTTGAAATAAAATAATACTAATTTATTAATATTCTAGAAATTAATGAGAAAGAGAATTAAAAAATGAATCTTGTTACCGAATATGTTCAAATAGTTATGACTATTTGAACAATTATCTATTTAAAAACATTATGACATTTTGTTTTCTCATAAAACATTTGGTTCTACTCATGCAAGCTTATTTCGAATAAAATAATAAAAATTTATTAATATTTCAAAAATAAATGAGTAAAAATTTAAAAATAAATATATTTTTTGAACACTTTCAAATAGTTATGACTATTTGAATAATTATCTATTTCAAATCGTTATGACCTTTTGTTTGGTCATAAACCAATCGTTTCTATTCATAAAGCTTATTTAAAATAAAATAATACTAACTTATTAAAATTCCAAAAATTAATAAGTAAAAGATTTAAAAAATAAATCTGTTTATTGGGCGAGTCCAAATAGTTATGACTATTTGAACAATTATTTATTTCAAATCGTTATAATCTTTTGTTTTATTATAAAACAATTGTTTCTATTCATACAAGTTTATTTGAAATAAAATAATACTAATTTATTAATATTCTAAAAATTAATAAGTTGGAGATTTAAAAAATAAATTTGTTTACCAAACAAGCTCAAATAGTAATATCCATTTGAACTATTATCTCTATCAAATTGTTATGACATTTTTTTTTGTCGTAAAACAATTGTTTCTATTCATACAAAATTATTCAGAATAAAATAATTTTAATTTATTAGTATTTCAAAAATTAATAAAAGATTTAAAAACTTAATCTATATATCAAACCAATTCAAATAATTATGATTTTTTTGAACAATTATCTATCTCAAATCATTATGATATTTGTTTTGTCATAAAGCAATTGCTTTTATTCATACAAGCTTATTTGGAGTAAAATATTGATAAATTAATAATATTCTAAAAATTAATAAGAGATTTAAAAAATAAATGTATTTGTCAAACCAATTCAAATAGTTAAGAATATTAGAACAATTATTTATTTCAAATTGTTTTGACCTTTTGCTTGTCATAAAATATTATTTTTAATTCATACATGCTTATTCAAAATAAAATAATACTAATTTATTAGCATTTAGAAAATTAATAAACAACAAATTTTAAAAAATAAATTTGTTTTTTGAACAAGTTCAAATAGTTATGACTATTTGAACAATTATCTATTTAAAATAAATATGACATTTTGTTTTATCATAAAACAATTGTTTCAATTCATAAAAGCTTATCTAGAATAAAATAATATTACTTTATTAATACTTCAAATTTTGATATATTAGAGATTTAAAAAATACATTGAATTCGTTCAAATAATTATGGCCATTTGAACAATTATCTATTTCAAATCATTACAAGCTTTTATTTTTTCATAAAACAATTGTTTTTCATCATACAAGCTTATTTGGAATAAAATAATATTAATTTATTAAAATTTCAAAAATTAATAAGAAGGAGATTTAAAAAATAAATTTGTTTATTGAATTGATTCCTATTTAGATAATTATCTATTTTAAATTGTTATAACCTTTTGTTCTATTGTAAAATTATTGTTTCAGTTCATATAAGCTTATTTGGAATAAAATAATACTCATTTAATATATTCCAAAAACTAATAACTAAGAGGTTTAAAAAATAAATCTATTTGCCAAAGTAATTAAAATAGTTAAGACTATATGAATAATTATCTCTTTGAAATCGTTATGACCATTTGTTTTATCATAAAACAATTGTTTCAGTTCATAGAAGCTTATTCAAATAAAATAATACTAATTTATTAATATTCTAAAAATTAATAAGTTATTTAACAAGTGAATCTATTTATCGAATCAGTTCAAATAATTATGGCTACGTCAACAATTATCTATTTCAAATTGTTATTACCTTTTGTTTTGTCATATAACAATTGTGTTTGAACATTCAATTTTATTCGAAATAAAATAATACTAATTTATTAATCTTTCAAAAATTAATAAGAGATTTAAAAAATAAATTTGTTTATAATCTAGTTGAAATAGCAATAACTATTTGAACAATTGTAAACGTCAAATTGTTATAATCTTTTGTTTGTCCTAAAACAATTATTTTTGTTCATGTAGACACCCAATTTGGTCCAGGCCCGGATCAATTGGGTCTGGTCCAAATGGGTAAGTTTATATATATATATATATATATTTCTTTTTTCTCTTCATTTTATTTTTATTTTTTTGTATTTTGTATTTTATATTTTTATTTTATATTTATTTTTATTATTATTATTTTATATTTTTTTTCTCTTTTCTTTTATTATTTTTTTTATCTTGGGTATTTATGTATTTATTAATATGTATATACCTTTATTATTTTTTTTCCGGTTAATATTTATGTATTATCTGTTATTTAATTTTAATTTACCTATTAATTTCTCTGATTTATCTTATTTATTTTCGTTTGATTTTTTTCTTTTATTTTTTTGATTTATTTGGCTGGAAATTGGATTGGGATTTAATCAGAAGAGTCCATGTTGGATTCAATGATTGAATCTCGATCCAAAGAGGAATTGGGATTGATAAAAAATTTTTCTGATCAATCCCTATAAAAGGGACCTTCTGAAACAGAACAAAACACACAGAACAGTAAAACAGTGAGCAAAAGCTACTGATTGAGAGAAAAAGGGCGGATAAAAAATTATAGGAGGCTAAGAAAAGATTTAGAAGTGTTTTAGGAATTAGCAAAATTTTTTTGGAGATTTTTTTCTGGGAATTTTTGGAAAATTCCAGATTTCGATTGAATTTTTCGGTGAAAATTAAATTTTTCGACAAAAATTTTGGCCAAGTTTGAAGTTTTTGGCCAGCTGCCCAGTTTTCGGTGAAGGATCCCAGAAACCGACCAACTTTTCGGTGAACTTCCGACCTAAAAATTCCAGAATCCAGTGAATATTCAATCGGAGTTCTTCGGCCTTTTTAAAGAGAAGCGAGAGAAAAAGGAAGGAAGAAAGAGAGAGAGGAGAAGCTTTTTACCGAAAAACAAAGGAAATAGCCTTATATACCCTTCCAAAACGACGTCGTTTTTGCCTTAAGTGACCTAGAGGATCCGCGCGTTTTGTTGAGATCCGACCCGACCCGAGCGTCGACCCGTTTCCTGACCCGCGCGTGTCTCGCCCCCTCCGAGCCGATAGTCGAGCCGAGCCGACGTCCCAAGCCGCTTCTCCGAGTCATTTCTCTTCCTTGAGCCGAGCCGAGCCGAGCCGTACTCCGAGCCGCTCCAGGTTTTTTTTTTCTTTCTTTTTTTAATATTTATTTATTTATTTTTATTTATTAAATTAAGATTATTTAATATTCTTTTATCTTTATTTTATTTTTATTTTTATTTTACTTTTTTTTATTTATTTTCACTTTTATTTTTTTTATTAATTTATTTAAATAAAATCCAAAAAATATATAAAATTTCAAAAAAAGGGTTTTTGAGGAAAAGTTGAAAGTATCAATTTTCCTTGAAAATCAAAGTTTCCAAAAAATATTTTTGGGGAAAAGTTGAAAGTATCAATTTTCCTTAAAAATAAATTTTAAAAAAAAAATTTTGAGGAAAAGTTGAAAGTATCAATTTTCTTTAAAAATAAATTTTCAAAAAAAATAAATTTTTGAGGAAAAGTTGAAAGTATAAATTTTCCTCGAAATTAAAGTTTCAAAAAAATATATATTTTTGGGGAAAAGTTGAAAGTATCAATTTTCCTTGAAAATAAAAGTTTTCAAAAATATTTTTGGGGAAAAGTTGAAAGTATCAATTTTCCCTGCATAAGAATAATCATTCTTTTCTTTTATTTTTTTTCTTTAAATAATCCGATGATGGAGCCTCTGCAAGTGAAACAATAGTTTTTCTTGCATACTCTTGAGGTGAGGGAATTTTCTTAATTTTCTGCTAAAAGTATTAGAGTCAATTGAGAATAATTTTCAATAATTAATTACTTGGTAAAATTTTAAGGCTCATTGGATAACACAAATTTAAGCTGGTACCATCTTTTGATGGGCGTTGTGAGGGTGCTATAACCTTCCTCACACGTAACCGAACTCCCGAACCCTATTCTGGCTAGTAGATCTGAACCTATTCTTTTAAGGACCTTTAAACTTAGGGGTTCCCCGAAAGGATAGATTCTTTAGGTAGCCAATCGCACCTAGATAAAAAAGATTGGTGGCAACTTCCTTAAGTCAATGTCTAGTGATAGATCTCCGGATCTAGACGTTATGACAGCTTGGTGACTCCACTGGGGACTTTGAGAGTCAGGCCAGCAAATAATTTGTGTTGTCCAAAAGCCTAATAAAATTGAATCTTTTTGTATATATGTGTTGTTATTCATTCATGTTTATTTACCTTGTTAATTATGTCATTCATATGCATGTGCATAACATAAGCTCTACACTCGAGCTCCGTCCCTCTAGGAGGGAGTAAAGTACCTATTGCTTTCGTGAGGTCTAATGCCTCCGTAATGGCTAGTGAAATACTCCTACTCAAATTGAACCTTTTTCACTTGTAGCCTGTAATGGGTGAGGATTAGGGTGCCTTACTAGTCTGTGATGGACAAAGATGTAAGGAGCAATTTGAGAACCTTTAGACTTTGACCTTAAACCACATATAGTGAGCTTTAAGAATGCCTAAACCTAGGATAGAGCCCTTTCTACCCAATGATAGATATGCCCTGAAATTAAGACACAAAAAGGGTGTTTATCTAATCATTTTAATTGTTTAACTTTGTGCATCATTTTCATTATCATATGTAACATTGTGCATCAGCATCACTTTCATTTCATCCGTGGAACTAACTATGTTGTTTGTCTGATTGTATGCATCTGTATTACTTTCATGATCATGTTTTAACACAATCATTTGCATCCATTTCATATTAGATTTCATTCAAAAAAATATACATTTCATTCGTGCATCAAAGCATCATACATAAAGCATAGCATAACATTTCTAATCATAATTGTGGTGCTAAAGGTTCAAGGATGGCTCCATCTAGTGAGAACCCTGCCCATCAATACAACACAAGATCCAGAGCCAGACAAATGGAGCAAGAAAATTCTCACAGATTTGAAAAGATAGAAAAAGCACAGGAAAAGATCGAAAGTGAGTTAAGTAAGATTCTAGATACTCTTAATAAGCTGAATAAGGGAAAAAGAGTTGAAGAAGATACAAGCCAACAAGTTCCCTTGTTGCAAGAAGTGGCTGACCCTTTATATCCTTCAGGTTTTGGCCCACCTCAAGCCCAGTCTACTCAAAAGGTTCCACCGCAACACTTCACATATCCAACATATCCTAGAATACCGTCAGCTTCCAACCCAGAGCATTATAATAGCTATGTAAATCCTGTCTTTACTGAAAAGGCAGTAGAACCAATTCCTGATCTAGATGATCTAAAAAAAAAAGGAGAAAGAAAAGATAAAAGTGGAAACTCAAGAAAGCTCCAAGATTAGTATGTTAGAGCAAAGGCTACGGGCTGTGGAAGGATTTGGTTTTTATGGGTCAGTTGATGCTGTTGGACTCTGCCTAGTCCCTGATGTAGTCATTCTTCATAAGTTCAAAGTACCAAAATTTGAAAAATATGATGGTACGAAGTGCCCCAAAACTCACATCACCATGTATTATCGGAAGATGGTAGCTCATGCTCATAATGAAAAACTCTTAATGCATGTCTTTTAGGATAGCCTTACTGGCTCTGCGGCCAGATGGTATGTTCAGCTGGACAGAACTCGCATTCACTCTTGGAGCGATATGGCACATGACTTCATTAGTCAATATCGACATATTATCGATTTGGCCCCTGATCGTTTGTCTTTACAGAATCTAGAAAAAAAGGCAAACGAGTCTTTTAAAGAGTATGCCCAGAGGTGGAGGGATGTTGCTTCTCAAGTACAACCTTCTTTGACTGAGAAAGAAACTACAGTGTTATTTGCCAGCACTTTGAAGTCTCCCTATTATGAAAAGATGATAGGAAATGCAACAAAGAATTTCGTCGACATGGTAATCTCTGGAGAAATTATTGAAAGTGCCATAAAAAATGGCAAATTGAAAGGAGGAGAAACCAAGAAGGCATCAGAAAAGAAAGAAGCTCAAGCTCAAGCTGTGAGCTTTGATAGACAACAATTTAGGGGTTATCAACCCTATCCACCCTAAGGTTACTCTCCATACTATCATACTATGAATAATGCCTCATCCTACCCATACCAGCTAGCTCCACAACCACCTTATTCATCCACATACCAATCAATTTTTAGCCCTCAAGATCTTACATATAGTCTTAACATTCAAGCTTCTGCAAGAACCCAAATTCGCCCCATTAACCCAGCAAGTGGTTCACGAGAACAACGCAATACTCAAGAAAAACCTGTATTTGATCCAATCCCTATGACTTATACAAAGTTATATCGAGAACTCTATAATAGCCATTTGATTGCCTCCAGCCATGTGGAGCCGCTTAAATCACCCTATCCAAAGTGGTATGATCCTACAGCCCGCTGCGACTACCATTATGGAATTATTGGCCATTCTACTAAAAATTGCATTGCTTTAAAGCATAAGGTGCAATGGTTGATCAATGATGGAATGGTAAGTTTTAATCAAGGAAAAGCAACAACACCTAATGTTAACTTTCTGAATGAAAGTCAAGAACAGAAAGGATCTGGAGAGTCACAATGAATTGAGGGGCAAGATGTCAATAGAGATTCTTCACCTGATCATATAGGGGGATAATTTTTAAGAATGGAGATAAGGCTGGTTGAAGGTTTTTTTTTTTTGTCATTTTAAGATTTCTTTTCGAGTAATGTTAGATTTCTTTTTTGCAATATGATTTCAGTTGTTATCATTTTAATAAGGGCAAGTTAATGCATTTCATTACATTTTCTCTTTCACTCGACCATTATTCCATGCCCTGTTACCTTTCATAACTTTATATTCCCATTCTCAAATTTCAGATGGTGAATATTTAGACAATGATAACAATAATTTAGGATTTAATTTTGAGAACTCATCCATATTAATATGAGGAGATCATTTAACCAAAAAGTAAGCAGTTACTAGAGGTGAAATGATATGTCTTGAAGATGTGCAATCTTTTATACAGGTTCATGAGTTTTGTTCGATAGATGATCAAGAAAAGCATTCACAATTGAGATGAAAAATGGCCATCTTTCTTTTATCATTCGAAAAACCATTTATTGTTACCCCTTTGAGCCTATTATGATTTCTTTTTCTAAAAAACCCTAACCAAGGATCACCCTTTACACTGGGGGGTAATTTTTGAAAAAAATTTCACAAAAGGTCTCAAAAATGAAAAAAAAAAGAAAAGAAAAAGAAAAAAATAAATGCCACACATGACTTGGGGCAAAGTAATGAGAATCCTTTGTATGAGGAAAAAAAAAGTAATGAAACGATGTGGGGCAAAATGCCAAGTTGTTTCAAATGATCCTTTGGTTTTGAACCTTTTTAATACATGTTTTGAGCCTATTATATCCATTTTTTATGACCCTTCACCTTGGCCTACATTACAACCTTGAAAAGTCCATTTGGATCAAGTGTGAATACTCAACTTGGAGGATCATATGTTTAGCGAAGGTATACTCATGATGAAGTAATGGAATCATGCTACATTGCTCTAAAGTTTGATGTATGAAAGATATCAACAATGGATGAAAAATGAGAAAAAAGAAAAAAAAAGATGATGAAAAAAAAAAGAATGAAAGAATGAAAAAATGAGAAAATGAAAAAAAGAGATTCAAATTGAAAACCTGAAAGGGTGATTTTGGTAAAGAAAGATCCAGGTCAAATGGCTCACATGAATGGAAGATCAAAGACATTTGAAGATCCCTCAAAGACTGGGGCAAAGTTCGCCAAGCTCAAGATAACTTCAATAGTAAATGGAATGAGTTTTTTAAAAAAAAATCCTAGATTAATGTTGAGAATTGTCTTAATATTCATCATTTGGACATACCATTCATCCCAATGACATGTATCCAATTTATTTCCTTTCCCATTTATTTTGAACCAAAATAGATCTTCATTGATTATCTTTACCATAATTCACCTTGTGTTCTCTTATTGTTACACCCCCAGAATGAATTGAGAAAATGCTTGATTGCATTGTATTTGTCAAGATTTGAAATGATAATGAATGAATGAATATGTGTTTAAAAGAATCTTGCATTCATTTGAAAAGAAATCTAAGATGATAGTGGTAACAAAATGAAAAAAGGGTAGAAACCTAAAAGAGATGATTTGGAAAGATATATGATGTGATCAAATGAAGAATATAATGGGGCATATCTTGAAAAGTGGTATAACCAAGTGATGAGTACAAGGATGAATTTATCGATATGACTTGCAAGTTATGATTGAATGATGAGAACAATCAGTGGACAAAGTTTGTTTTGGAATGGTTAATGCTGAGACACCTATGAGTGATGACCCAGTGATGGTGGATGAAACTTGTTTTGAAATTTGTTAGTACTGAGAAATTCATTGAATGATGGTCAAGTGGTGATTGATTGATGAAGCTTATTCCAAAGTATTGAAAAACTGAACAAGGAAGAATGTGAGTGGAAAAAACAATTAAAAGCTACACTGGCTTGATCTTAGAAGAACAGTGTAATTAGATCTTTGAAGAATCAAAAGGCTTGATGCTCAAGAAAAAGCTTGAGAAACTTGAGTACCATACATTGAATAGGAATTAATTGGCCAACATCTGCATAGCATGCATTGAAATTCATATGCATCGCGTAGTATACACTACTTTCAGGAAAGTATAGTGTATAAATTCAAGAAGTAGGGGTGTTCCAACATCCCACATAGAGAAGATAGATATGAAGATATTTTATAAATTTGAGAAGAAACTTGTCAGGTAAGTTCCTAATCCTTGAAATAGGATGTCTTTTGGTATCAGGATTAATTTATAAGACCTTTGGGCATAATCTCCTGAAATTCCATCAACACAACTTTCAACTCTTTTGGACATGATTGTCGAGGAGCAATTTATTTTTCAAAGTCGTGGTGCCTCTGTTTAGAGGAGCAATTTACTTTTCAAAGTCGCGGTGCCTCTGTTTAGAGGAGCAATTTATTTTTCAAAGTCATGGTGCCTCTGTTTAGCGGAGCAATTTACTTTCCAAAGCCGTGCCTCTGTTTAGAGGAGCAATTTACTTTCCAAAGTCGTAGTGCCTCTGTTTAGAGGAGCAAGAGCAATTTACTTTCCCAAAATTGTGGTGCCTCTGTTTAGAGGAATAAGAGTAATTTACTTTCCAAAGTCGTGGTGCCTCTATTTAGAGGAGCAATTTACTTTCCAAAGTCGTGGTGCCTCTATTTAGAAGAGCAATTTATTTTTTTCAAAGTTGTTGAGCCTCTGATTAGAGGAGCCATTTATGTTTCTCAAAGTCATTGAGCCTCTGCTTAGAGGAGCTTTGATCAAAAACAAAAAAAAATAAAAAAATAAAAAAGTAAAAAGGTCGAGTTGAGTCTTGATTGGGTGTCTACATCTTTGCGCAATTTTTGTTTCACAGAAAATGTGCAAAGAAGGGCAGCTGTAGACACCCAATTTGGTCCAGGCCCGGATCAATTGGGTCTGGTCCAAATGGGTAAGTCTATATATATATATATTTTTTTCTTTTTTCTCTTCATTTTTTTATTTTTTTTGTATTTTACATTTTTATTTTATTTTTATTTTTATTTTTATTATTTTATATATATATTTTTCTCTTTTCTTTTATTATTTTTTTTATATTGGGTATTTATGTATTTATTAATATGTATATATCTTTATTATTATTTTTTTCCTATTAATATTTATGTATTATCTGTTATTTAATTTTAATTTATCTGTTAATTTTTCTGATTTATCTTATTTATTTTCGTTTGATTTTTTTTTTATTTTTTTGATTTATTTGGCTGGAAATTGAATTGGGATTCAATCAGAAGAGTCCATGTTGGATTCAATTATTGAATCCCGATCTAAAGAGGAATTGGGATTGATCAGAAATTCTTCTAATCAATCCCAATAAAAGGGACCTTCTGGAACAGAACAGAGCACACAAAACAGAAAAATAGTGAGCAAAAGCTATTGATTGAGAGAAAAAAGGCGGATAGAAAATTATAGAAGGCTAAGAAAAGGTTTAAAAGTGTTTTAGGAATTAGCAAAAATTTTTTAGAGATTTTTGGAGATTTTTTTCTGGGAATTTCTGAAAAATTCCAGATTTTGGTTGAATTTTTCGGTGAAAGTTGAATTTTTCGACAAAAATTTTGACCAAGTTTGAAGTTTTCGGCCAACTGCCTAGTTTTCGGTGAAGGATCCCAAAAACCAACTAACTTTTCGATGAATTTTCGACGAAAAACCCAGATTTCGATGAAAAATTTTAGAATCCGATGAATATTCAACCGGAGTTCTTTGACCTTTTTAGAGAGAAGCGAGAGAAAAAGAAAGGAAAAGAGAGAGAGAGGGGAGAAGCTTTCTGTCGAAAAATGAAGGAAATAGCCTTATATACCCTCTCAAAACGACGTCGTTTTTGCCTTAAGTGACTCAGAGGATCCACGCGTTTTACCGAGATCCGACCCGACCCGATCGTCAACCCGCTTCCCGACCCGCACGTGTCTCGCCCTCTCCGAGCCGAGCCGACGTCCCGAGCCGCTTCTCCGAGCCGTTTCTCTTCCTTGAGCCGAGCCGTACTCCGAGCCGCTCCAGGTTTTTTTTTTTCTTTTTTTTTAATATTTATTTATTTGTTTTTTATTTTATTTATTAAATTAGGATTATTTAATATTCTTTTATCTTTATTTTATTTTTATTTTTGTTTTACTTTTTTTTAATTTATTTTCACTTTTATTTTGTTTTATTATTTTATTTCAATAAAATCCAAAAAATATATAAAATTTCAAAAAAAGGGTTTTTGAGGAAAAGTTGAAAATATCAATTTTCCTTGAAAATCAAAGTTTCCAAAAATACATTTTTGGGGAAAAGTTGAAAGTATCAATTTTTCTTAAAAATAAAATTTCAAAAAAAGGGTTTTTGTGGAAAAGTTGAAAGTATCAATTTTCCTTAAAAATAAATTTTTTAAAAAATGATTTTTGAGGAAAAGTTGAAAGTATCAATTTTTCTCGAAATTAAAAGTTTCCAAAAAATATTTTTGGGGAAAAGTTGAAAGTATCAATTTTCCTTAAAAATAAATTTTCAAAAACAATAAATTTTTGAGGAAAAGTTGAAAGTATCAATTTTCCTTGAAATTAAAGTTTCAAAAAAATAAATTTTTGAGGAAAAGTTGAAAGGATCAATTTTCTTCGAAATTAAAGTTTCAAAATAATATTTTTGGGGAAAAGTTGAAAGTATCAATTTTTCCTGCACAAAAAGCAATCATTTTTTTCTTTTTTTTGAATTTTCCTTAATGTCAAATAATCCGACGATGGAGTCTCTGCAAGTAAAACAGTAGTTTTCTTGCATACTCCTAAGGTGAGGAAATTTTCTCAATTTTCTGCTAAAAGTATTAGAGTCAATTGAGAATAATTTCCAATAATTAATTACTTGGTAAAATTTTAAGGCTTATTGGATAACATAAAATTATGCTGGTACCATCTTTTGATGGGCGTTGTAAGGGTGCTATAACCTTCCTCACACGTAACCGAACTCCCGAACTCTATTCTGGTTAGTAGACCCGAACATATTCCTTTAAGGACCCTTAAACTTAGGTGTTCCCTGAAAGGATAGATTCTTTAGGTGGCCAATCGCACCTAGATAAAAAAAAATTGGTGGCGACTCCCTAAAAGTCAATGTCTAGCGATAGATCCCCGGATCTAGACGTTGAAAATTGATACTTTCAACTTTTCTCTAAAAATATTTTTTTTTTGGAAACTTTTATTTTTGAGGAAAATTGATACTTTCAACTTTTCCTCAAAAACCTTTTTTGAAATTTTATTTTTAAGGAAAATTGATACTTTCAACTTTTCCCCAAAAATATTTTTTTATTTTTATTTAAAGAAAATAGAATAATAAAATAAAATAAAATAACTAAATTTAAAACAAAAATAAAAATAAAAATAAAATAAAGATAAAAAGAATATTAAATAAACCTAATCTAATAAATAAAAAAAATAAACAAATAAATAAATTCAAAAAAAAAAAACTGGGGCGGCTCGGAGTACGGCTCGGCTCGGCTCGGCTCAAGGAAGAGAAACGGCTCGAAAAAACGGCTTGAGACTTCGGCTCGGCTCGGCTATCGACTCGAAGGGGGAAGACACGCGCGGGTCAAGAAGTGGGTTGACCCTTGGGTCGGGTCGGATCTTGATAAAACGCGCGGATCCTCTAGGTCACTTAAAGCAAAAATGGCATCGTTTTGGGAGGGTATATAAGGCTTTTCCCTCTTTTTTTTGGTAGAAACCTTCTCTCTTCTCTCTCTTCTTCTTTTTTCCTTTCGCTTCTCTCTAAACGATCGAAGAACTCCGGTTGAATATTCACCGGATTCTGGAATTTTTCACCAGAATCTGGGTTTTTCGCCAGAAGTTCATTGAAAAGTTGGTCGATTTCTGGGATCCTTCGTCGGAAACTTCAAAGTTGGTTGGAATCGTCACCGAAAAATTCAACCTTCACCAGAAAAATTATCGGAATCTGGAAATTTTTCAGAAATTTCCAGAAAAATTTTTGCCAAAAATCTCTAAAAAATTATTTTCGATTCCCACAGCTATTCTAACACTTCTCAACCTTCTTTTAGCCTTCAAAAACTCTTTTATACGCCTCTTTTCTTTCAAATCAGTGCTTTTTGCTCATTATTTTTTTGTTCTTCGTTGCTTCTGTTCCAGAGGGTCCCTTTTATAGGGACTGATCAGAAGAATTTTTGATCAATTCCAATTTCGCTTTGGATCGGGATTCAATCATTGAATCCAACATGGACTCTTCTGATTGAATCCCAATCCAATTTTCAGCCAGATAAATCAAAAAAATCAAAGAAAAAATCAAACGAAAATAAATCAGATAAATCAGAGAAATTAACAGATAAATTAAAATTAAATAATAGATAATACATAAATATTAACAGGAAAAAAAAAAGAAGAAAAAAAGAAAAATAATAATAATAATATATACATATTAATAGATACATAAATACTCAAAAAATAATAATAAAAGAAAAGAAAGAAAAAATATATATAAAATAATAATAATAATAATAAAATAAAAATGTAAAATAAAAAAAATAAAAAAATGAAGAGAAAAAAAAAAGAAAAATATATATATATATACTTACCCATTTGGACCAGGCCCAATTGATCCGGGCCTGGACCAAATTGGGTGTCTACAGTTCATACAAGCTTATTTGAAATAAAATAATATTAATCTAATAATATTTCAAAAATTAATAACTAAGAGAATTAAAAAATAAATTTGTTTGTCGAACTAGTTCAAATATTTAAGACTATATGAACAATTATCTATTTCAAATTGTTATGACATTTTGTTTTGTCATAAAATAAGTGTTTTTTAATTCATAATAGCTTATTTGGAATAAAATAAAAGGAATTTATTAATATTTCAAAAATGAATACGTAAGAGATTTAAAAAATAATTCTATTTACTTAACTAATTCAAATAATTATGATTATTTGAACAATTATCTATTTCAAATCATTATGACCTTTTGTTTTGTTATAAAACAAATTTTTTTATTCATATAAGTTTGTTCAGAATAAAGTAATACTAATCTATTAATATTTCAAATATTAATAAGAGATTTAAAAAATAAATTTATTTATCAAACTAGTTCAAATAGTTTTGACTATTTGAGCAATTATTTATTTCAAATCATTACGACTTTTTGTTTTGTTATAAAACAATTGTTCATATATGCTTATTCGAATTAAAATAATACTAATTTATTAATATTTTAGCAATTGATAAGTAAAATTTAAAAAACAAATATGTTTACTGAACTAGATCAAATAATCATATTTTTTGAATAATTATCTATTTCAAATCGTTATGACCTTTTGTTTTATCATAAAAGAAATGTTTCAATTCATATAAGCTTATTCGAAATAAAATAATGCTAATTTATTAGTAATCCAAAAATTAATAATAAAGAAATTTAAAAATATGATTCTGTTTACTGAAAAAGTTTAAATAATTATGATTGTTTGAACAATTATCTATTTGAAATCGCTATAAGCTTTTGTTTTGTCATAAAAGAATTTTATCTATTCATACAATCTTATTTCAAATAATATAAATCAAATTTATTAATATTAAGACAATTAAAAATGTAAAGATTTAAAAAATAAATTTGTTTACCAAACAAGTTCAAATTGTTAGGTCTATTCATGCAATTATTTATTTCAACTTGTTATGCCTTTTTGTTTTGTTATAAAACAATTGTTTATGTTCATACAAGTTTATTCATATTAAAATAATATTAATTTATTAATATTTTGATAATTAATAAGTAAAAAATTTTAAAAAATAAATATGTTTACCAAACAAGTTCAAATAATCATGACTATTTGAATAATTATCTATTTCAAGTCATTATGACCTTTTCTTTTGTAATAAAACAATTGTTTCAGTTCATATAAGTATATTTCAAGTAAAATATTATTAATTTATTAATATTCCAAAAATTAATGACTAAAAGAACTAAAAAAAGAATCTGTTTATCGAATAAGTTCAAATAGTTATGACTATATATGAACAATTATCTATTTTAAAATATTATGACATTTCGTTTTGCCACAAAACAATTGGTTTTGTTCATGCAAGCTTATTTTGAATAAAATAATTTAGATTTATTAATATTCTAGAAATTAATAAGAAAAAAAATTTTCTGAACACGTTCAAATAGTTATGACTATTTAAACAATTATCTATTTCAAATTACATGATTTTTTTTGTCATAAACTAATTGTTTTTGTTCATAAAAACTTATTTGGAATAAAAATAACACTAATTTTTTAAAATTCTAAAAATTAATAAGTAAAAGATTTAAAAAGTAAATCTGTTTAACGAGCGAGTTCAAATAGTTATGACTATTTGAACAATTATTTATTTCAAATCATTATAATCTTTTGTTTTGTCATAAAATAATTGTTTCTATTCATACATAATTATTTGAAATAAAATAATATTAATTTATTAATATTCTAAAAATTAATAAGTTGAAGATTTAAAAAATAAATATATTTACCGAACAAGTTCAAATAGCCATGTCCATTTGAACTATAATGTATTTCAAATTATTATGACATTTTATTTTGTTGTAAAACAATTGTTTTATTCTTACAAAATTATTCAAAATAAAATAATATTAATTTATTAATATTTCAAAAATTAATAAGAGATTTAAAAACTAAATCGTTTTATCAAACAAGTTTAAATAGTTATGACTATTTCAATAATTATTTATCTCAAATAGTATGATCTTTGTTTTGTCATAAAACATTTATTTCTATTCATGCAAGCTTTTTCAAAGTAAAATAATACTAAACTAATAATATTATAAAAATTAATAAGTAAGAGATTTAAAAATAAATGTATTTGTCGAACCAGTTATAATAGTTAAGACTATTAGAATAATTATCTATTTCAAAACATTCTGACCTTTTTTTGTCATAAATATTTTTTTTCAATTCATACAAGCTAATTTGAAATAAAATAATATAATTTTATTAATATTCAGAAAATTAATAAGCAATAAATTTAAAAAAAAAAACCTATTTATCAAACAACTTCAAATAGTTATGACTATTTGAACAATTATCTATTTAAAATTATTATGACCTTTTATTTTATCATAAAAAAAATTGTTTCAGTTCAATAAAACTTATCCAAAATAAAATAATATTATTTTATTACTATTTCAAAAATTGAGAAGTTGGAGATTTAAAAAATAAATCAGTTTCTCGAATCAGTTCAAATAATTATAGCCATTTGAACAATTAACTATTTCGAATTGTTATGAACTTTAGTTTCGTTATAAAACAATTGTTTTTCATCATAGAAGTTTATTCAGAATAAAATAATACTAATTTATTAATATTTCAAAAATTAACAAGTAGGAGAATTAAAAAATAAATATAGTTATCGGACTAGTTTAAATAGTTATTACTATTTGAATAATTATATATTTCAAATCGTTATAATCTTTTGGTTTGTCATAAAACAATTATTTATGTTCATACAAGCTTATTTGGAATAAAATAATACTGATCTAATAATATTATGAAAATCAATAACTAAGAGATTTAAAAAATAAATTTGTTTGTTGAACCAATTCAAATAGTTAAGGCTATATGAGTAATTATCTATTGTGATCCGTTATGACCTTTTGTTTTATCATAAACAAATATTTTTGTTCATATAAGTTTGTTCTAAATAAAATAATATTAATTTATTAATATTTTAAAAATTAATAAGAGATTTAAAAAAATAAATATGTTTACCAAACCAATTCAAGTAGTTATAATAATTTGAATAATTATTTATTTCAAATCATTATGACCATTTGTTTTGTCATGAAACAATTGTTTCTATTGATACAGTCTTATTTGGAATAAAGTAATGCTAATTTATTGATATTCAAAAAATTAATAAATAACGGATTTAAAAAATGAATCTATTGGCCTGACCAATACAAATAGTTAAACAAATTTATTTTTAGATCTCTTAGTTATTAATAGTCAAAATATTATTAGATTAGTATTATTTTATTATAAATAAGCTTGTATGAATAGAAATAATTATTTTATGAAAAAACAAAAGGTTATAACAAATTGAAATATATAATTGTTCAAATAGTTATAATTATTTAAACTGGTTCGATAAGTAATATTATTTTTTAAATCTCTATAAATTTTTGAAATATTAATAAATTAATTTTATTTTATTATGAGTAAACTTGGATGAGCTGAAATAATTGTTTTATAACAAAACAAAAGGTTATAACAATTTGAAATAATAAATAATTATTCATATAGTTTTAACTATTTGAACTTATTCAAGAAACAAATTTATTTTTTAAATCTCTTAGTTATGAATTTTTAGAATGTTATTAATTTAGTATTATTTTATTTCAAATAAATTTATATGAACAGAAATAATTATTTTATGATAGAATAAAAAGTTATAACAATTTAAAATAGATAATTATTCAAATAGTCATAACTATTTGAACTTATTCAGTAAACAGATTTATTTTTTGAATCTCGTACTAATTCTTAAAATATTAATAAATTAGTATTGTTTTATTTCAAATAAACTTGTATGTTCAAAAATTATTGTTTTATGACAAAATAAAAAGTACTAACAATTTTATTTCAAATAAGTTTGCATGTTGAAAAACAATTTTTTTATGACAGAATGAAAGGTAATAACAATTTGAAATAAATAATTGTTTAAATATCCATAATTATTTAAATTGATTCAGTAAATTGATTCAGTAAACTAATTTATTTTTTAAATCTCTTGTTAATTTTCAAAATATTAATAATGTGGTATTATTTTATTTTGGATAAACTTTTGTGAACTGAAACAATTTTTTTATGAAAAAACAAAAGTTCATAATGGTTTTAAATAGATAATTATTCAAATAGTTATAGCTATTTGAACTTGTTCAGTAAACAAATTTATTTTTTCAAATCTCTTGCTTATTAATTTTTTGAAAGTTAATAAATTAGTATTATTTTCTTTCAAATAGCTTGTATGAATTGGAACAATTATTTTATGACTAAACAAAAGTCAAAATGATTTGAAATAGATAATTATTCTAATAATCTTAACTATTTGAATTGATTCAGCAAACACATTTATTTTTTAAATCTCTTACTTATTAATTTTCAAAATATTATTAAATTAGTTTTACTTTTACGCAAATTAGCTTATATGATCAAAAACAATTGTTTTATGACAAAATAAAGATCATAACGATTTGAGATTGATATTTGTTCAAATAGTCATAACTATTAGAATTGCTTCAGAAAATAGCTTTAGTTTTTAAATCTCTTGCTTAATAATTTTTGAAATATTAATAAAGTAGTATTATTTTATTTTGATAAGTTTTTATTAACTGAAACAATTGTTTTGTGACAAAATAAAAGGTTAAAACAATTTTAAATAAATAATTGTTCAAATAGTCATATCTAATTGAAATTGGTCAGTAAACAGATTTTTTTTTTAAATCTCTTGCTTATTAAATTTTCAAATGTTAATAAATTAGTATTATTTTTTTCCAAATAAGCTTGTATGAATTGAAATAATTGTTTTATGACTAAACAAAAGGTTAGAATGATTTGAAATAGATAACTGTTCTAATAGTCTTAACTATTTGAACTAGTTTGACAAACATATTTATTTTTTAAATTTCTTACTTATCAATTTTTAGAATATTATTAAATTAGTATCATTTTAATCAAATAAGCTTATGTGAAAAGAAACAATTGTTGTATGATAAAATAAAGATCATTACGATTTGCGATAGATAATTGTTAAAATACTCATAACCATTTGAACCAGTTCGGTAAATAGATTTAGTTTTTAAATCTCTTATTAATTTTCAAAATACTAATAAATCAATATTATTTTATTTTGAATAATTCTATATGTACAGAAACAATTGTTTTACTACAAAACAAAAGGTCATAATGATTTGAAATAGATAATTGTTCAAATGAACATGACTATTTGAACTTGTTTGGTAAACAAATTTATTTTTTAAATCTCCTACCTATTAATTTGCAAAATCTTAATAAAATAGTATTATTTTATTTCGAATAAACTTGTATCAATAGAAACAATTATTTTATGACAAAAAAAAAGATCATGACTATTTGAAATAAAAAATTGCTTAAACAGTCGTAACTATTTGAGCTTACTCAGTCAACAGATTTATTTTTAAAATTTTTTACTTATTAATTTTTGAAATATTAATAAATTAGTATTATTTTATTTTGAATAAGCCTGTATGGATAGAAACAATTAGTTTACCACAAAACAAAAGGTCATAACTATTTGAAATAGATGATTGTTCAAATACTTAAAACTTGAATGTGTTCGAAAAAAATTTATTTTTTTAATTTTTACATATTAAATTTGGAATATTAATAAATTTAATTATTTTATTCGGAATAAGCTTGTATGAATAGAAACAATTATTTTATAACAAAACAAAAGGTTATAACAATTTGAAATAGATAATTGTTCAAATAGTCGTAACTATTTAAACTTGTTCAGTAAACAGATTCATTTTTTTAAAATCTATTACTCATTAATTTTCAAAATATTAATGAATTAATGATATTTTATTCCAAATAAGCCTATATGAATTGATACAATTGTTTTATGACAAAATAAAAAGTCATAACGATTTGAAATAGATAATTATTGAAATAGTTATGACTCTTTAAACTTGTTCGGTAAATATATTTATTTTAAAATCTTTTACTTATTAACTTTTAAAAAATTAAAAAATTAATATTATTTTAATCCAAATAGGCTTGTATGAAGAAAAACAATTGTGTCATGACAAAATAAAAAGTCTTAATGATTTGAAATAACTAATTATTCAAATAGTCATAACTATTTGAACTTATTTGATAAACAATTTTTTTTTAAAATCTTTTACTTATTATGTGTCTAAATATTAATAAATTTATGTAATTTTATTTGAAATAAGCTTTTATGAATAGAAAATTTTGTTTTATAACAAAACAAAAGGTTATATCTATTTAAAATAAATAATTGTTCAAATAGTCATAATTATTTATACTTGTTCAATAAATAGATTCATTTTTTAAATCTCTTATTGATTTTTAGAATATTAATAAAATAGAATTATGTTATTCAAATAACCTTATACGAATAGAAACATTTGTGATAGAACAAAAGGTCATAATGATTTGAAATAAATAATTGTTCAAATAGTCATAACTATTTGCACTAATCAGGCCAATAGTTTCATTCTTTAAATTTGTTACTTATTAGTTTTCAAAATATTAATAAATTAGCATTACTTTATTCCAAATAAGACTATATGAACAAAATAATTGTTTTATGACAAAACAAATGGTCATAATGATTTGAAATAAATGATTGCTCAAATAGTTATAACTAATTGAACTGGTTTAGTAAACAAATTTATTTTTAAATTTCTTACTTCTTAATTTTTAAAATATTAATAAATTATTATTTTTTTATTCTGAACAAACTTATATAAACAAAAACATTTGTTTTATGACTAACTAAAAGGTCATAATGATTTGAAATAGATAATTATTCAAATAATCATAATTATTTGAACTGGTTAGGCAAACATAATTGTTTTTTAAATATCTTACTTATTAAGTTTTAAAATATTAATAAATTTGTTTTATTTTATTTTGAATATGCTACTAAGAACTAAAAAAATTGTTTTACGACAAAACAAAAGGTTAAAATGATTTGAAAGAAAAAATGTTCATATACCCTTAATTATTTAAACTAGTTCAACAAACAAATTTATTTTTTAAATCTCTTAGTTATTAATTTTCATAATATTATTGCATTAGTATTATTTTATTTCGAATAAACTTGTGTGAATAAAAATAATTATTTTATGAGATAACAAAAGGTTATAGCAAATTGAAATATATAATTGTTCAAATACTCATAACTATTTGAACTGGTTCAGTAAACATATTAACTTTTTAAATCTCTTACTCATTAATTTTTGAAATATTAAAAAATTAATATTATTTTATTTCGAAGAGGCTTGTATGATGAAAAACAATTGTTTTATGATAAAACAAAAGTTCATAATGATTTGAAATAGATAATTGTTCAAATGGCCATAATTATTTGAACTAATTTGATAAACTGATTTATTTTTTAAATCTCTAACTTATCAATTATTGAAATATTAATAAAGTAATATTATTTAATTTTGAATAAACTTTTATATACTGAAATAGTTGTTTTATGATAAAATAAAATATTATAACAATTTTAAATAGATAATTGTTCGAACAGTCATAACTATTTGAACTTATTTAGCAAATAAATTTTTTAAAATTTCTTACTTATTAATTTTTTACATTTTAATAAATTAGTATTATTATATTTCGAATAAGTATGTATGAATTGAAACAATTATTTTTTTACTAAACAAAAGATCAAAACAATTTCGAATAGATAATCATTCTAACAGTCTTAACTATTTAAATTGGTTCAAAAGATAAATTTATTTTTAAATCCTTATTAATTTTCAAAATAGTAATAAATTGGTATTATTTTATTCTAAATAATTTTGTATGAATAGAAACAATTATTTCATGACAAAACAAAATGTCATAATGATTTGAAATTAGTAACAATTCAAATGGACATGACTATTTGAACCTGTTCAGTAAACATATTTATTTTTTAAATCTCTAACTTATTAATTTTTAGAATAACAATAAATTAGTGTTATTTTATTCCAAATAAACTTGTATGAATAGAAATAACTATTTTATGAGAAAATAAAATATCATAACGATTTGAAATATATAACTATTCAAATAGTCATAACTATTCAAACTTGCTCGGTAAATAGATTTATTATTTAAATCTTTTACTTATTAATTTTAGAAACATTAATAAATTACTATTATTTTATTCCAAATAAGCTTGTATGAACAGAAACAATTGGTTTATGACAAAACAAATTATCATAACGATTTGAAATATATATAATTGTTCAAATAGTCATAATTATTTAAACGTGTTTAGCAAACATATTTATTTTTAAAATTTTTACTTATTATTTTTGGAATTTTAATAAATTTATATTATTTTATTCTAAATAAGCTTGCATGAACAAAACCAATTATTTTATGACAAAACAAATGGTCATAATGTTTTAAAATAGATAATTATTTAGATGGTCATAACTAATTGAACTTGTTTAGCAAACAGATTCATTTTTTAATTCTCTCACTCATTAATTTTAGTATGTTAACAAATTAGAATTATTTTATTTCAAATAAGCTTATATTAACTGAAACAATTGTTTTACACAAAACAAAATGTCACAATGATTTCAAATAGATAATTATTCAAATAGTCATGATTATTTGAACTTGTTCGGTAAACATATTTTTTGTAAGTCTGTTACTTATTAATTGTCAAAATATTAATAAATTAATATTATTTTAATCCAAATAAGCTTGTATGAATAAAAACAATTTTTTTATAACAAAACAAAAAGTCATAACAATTTTGTTGGCATAACTATTTCAAATAATTATGACTATTTGAACAATTATCTATTTCAAATCATTATTACCCTTTGTTTTGTCATAAAACAAATGTTTTTGTTCATCTAAGTTTGTTTGAAATAAAATAATATTAATTTATTAATATTTCAATAATTAATACGTAAGAGATTTAAAAAATAAATATGCTTGCCAAACCAGTTTAATTAGTTATAACTATTTGAGTAATTATTTATTTCAAATCATTATGAGCAATTATCTATTTCAAATTGCTACGACTTTTTGTTTTGTCAAAACATTTTTTTCAATTCATACTTGCTTGTTTGAAATAAAATAAAATGAATTTATTAATATTTCAAAAATTAATAAGTAAGAGATTTAAAAAATATTTTGTTTACCTAACCAGTTCTAATAATTATGACCATTTTAAAATCATAATGACCTTTTGTTTTATAATTTAACAATTATGTCCATACAGAAAAGCTTATCAAAAATAAAATAATATTACTTTATTAATATTTCAAAAATTGAGAAGTTGGAGATTTAAAAAATAAATCAATTTATCGAATCAGTTCAAATAATTGTGGCCATTTGAATAATTATCTATTTCAAATTACTATGAACTTTTGATTTGTCATAAAACAATTACTTTTCATCATATAAGTCTATTTGGAATAAAGTAATACTAATTTATTAGTATTTCAAAAATTAATGAGTAAGAAATTTAAAAAATAAATCTGTTTAGCAAACTAGTTCAAATAATTATGACTATTTAAACAATTATATATTTCAAATCATTATAATTTTTTGTTTTATCATAAAATAATTATTTATATTCATACAAGCTTATTTGAAATAAAATAATACTAGTCTAATAATATTATGAAAATTAATAACTAAGAGAATTAAAAAAAATTTGTTTGCCAAACCAATTCAAGTAGTAAAGGCTATATGAATGACTATCTATTTCAAATCATTATGACCTTTTGTTTTGTCATAAAACAAATGTTTTGGTTCATATAAGTTTGTACGGAATAAAATAATATTAAATTATTAATATTTTGAAAATTATTAAGAGATTTAAAATATAAATATGTTTACCAAATCATTATGACTTTTTGTTTTGTCATAAAAAAATCATTTTGGTTCAAATGAGCTTATTCGAAATAAAATAATACTAAGTTATTAATATTTTGAAATTTAATAATTAAGAGATTCAAAAAATGAATCTATGTAATGAACAAATTTAAATAATTATGATTATTTGAGCAATTATCTATTTGAAATTGCTATAACCTATTGTTTTGTTATAAAATGATTTTTTTCTATTCATAGAAGTTTATTTCGAATAAAATAATATAAATTTATTAATATTAAGACAATTAATGAGTAAAAGATCTAACAAAGAAATTTATTTACCGAAGAAGTTCAAATCTTTATGATAATTTGAACAATTATTTATTTCAAATTGTTATAACCTTTTGTTTTGTCATAAAACAATTGTTTATGTTTATACAAGCTTATTCATATTAAAAAATATTAATTTATTAATATTTCAACAAATAATAAGTAAAGGATTTAAAAAATAAACATGTTTATCGAACAAGTTCAAATGGTCATGGGTATTTGAATAATTATTTATTTCAAATCATTGTGACCTTTTGTTTTCTAATAAAACAATTGTTTTAGTTCATATAAGCTTATTTGAAATAAAATAATACTAATTTATTAATATTCTAAAAATTAATAAGTAAGAGAATTAAAAAATTAATCTATTTATCGAACATGTTCAAATAGTTATGACTATCTAAACAATTATCTATTTCAAAACATTATGATTGTTTATTTTGTCATAAACAATTGGTTATATTCATGCAAGCTTATTTCGAATAAAATAATATAAATTTATTAATATTTCAAAAATTAATAAGTAAAAATTAAAAATATAAATATTTTTTTTGAACGCGTTCAAATAGTTATAACTCTTTGAACAATTATCTATTTGAAATTGTTATGAGCTTTTGTTTCATCATAAACCAATTGTTTCTGTTCATAAAAGCTTATTTGGAATAAAATGATACTAATTTATTAAAATTCCAAAAATTAATAAGTAAAAGATTTAAAAAATAAATCTATTTACCGAGCGAGTTCGAATAGTTATGACCCTTCAAATAATTATTTATTTCAAATCATTTTGATCTTTTGTTTTATCATAAAACAATTGTTTCTATTCATACAATTTTATTTGAAATAAAATAATACTAATTTATGAATATTCTAAAAATTAATAAGTTGGAGATTTTGAAAAAATAAATCTGTCTACTGAATAAGTTTAAATAGTCATGTCTATTTGAATTATTATCA
Source organism: Durio zibethinus (assembly GCF_047325235.1). Classification (NCBI taxonomy): domain Eukaryota; kingdom Viridiplantae; phylum Streptophyta; class Magnoliopsida; order Malvales; family Malvaceae; genus Durio; species Durio zibethinus. The sequence continues at coordinate 328,180 of NC_143189.1, forward strand.
ATTTCAAATCATTATTACATTTTGTTTTATCGTAAAATGATTATTTCTATTAATACAAAATTATTCAGAATAAAATAATACTAATTTATTAATATTTTGTAAATTAATAAGAGATTTAAGAATTAAATCTGTTTATCAAACTAATTCAAATACTTATGACTATTTGAATAATTATCTATCTCAAATCGTTATGATCTTTGTTTTGTAATAAAACAATTGCTTTTGTTCATACAAGCTTATTCAAAGTAAAATATTACTAAATCAATAATATTCTAAAAAATAATAAGAAAGAGATTTAAAAAATAAATGAGTTTACCGAACCAATTCAAATAGTTAAGACTATTAGAACAATTATCTATTTCAAATCATTCTTACCTTTTATTTAGTCATAAAACAATGATTTCAGTTCATACAAGATTATTCAAAATAAAATAATAGTAATTTATTAACTTTAAAAAATTAATGAGCAAGAGATTTAAATAAAATAAATCTATTTATCAAACAAGATCAAATATATTTGCTATTTGAACAATTATCTATTTAAAATCATTATGACCTTTTATTTTGTCATAAAACAATTGTTTCATTTCATAAAATCTTATTCAAAATAAAATAATACCACTTTATTAACATTTCAAAAATTAATAAGCAAAAGATTCAAAACTAAAGTTGTTTTCTGAACTAGTTCAAATAGTTATGACTATTTGAACAAATGTCAATCTCAAATCATTATGATCTTTGTTTTCTCATAAAATAATTGTTTCTAATCATACAAGCTTATTCAGATAAAAATAATACTAATTTAATAATATTCCAACAATTAGTGAAAGATTTTAAAAATAAATGTATTTGTCGAATCAGTTCAAATAGCTAAGACTATTAGAATAATTATATATTTCAAATCATTCTAACCTTTTGATTAGTCCTATAATAATTGTTTCAGTTCATACAAGCTTATTTGGAATAAAATAATACTAATTTATTAACATTCTAAAAATTAATAAGTAAGAGATTTGAAAATATAAATTTGTTTACTAAACAAGTTCAAAGAGTTATTACTGTTTGAACAATTATCGATTTAAAATCGTTATAACCTTTTGTTTTGTCATAAAACAATTATTTTAGTTCACAAAAGCTTATTCAAAAGAAAATAGTGCTACTTTATTATTATTTCGAAAGTTAATAAGTAAGAGATTTAAAAAATAAATTAGTTTACTAAATAAGTTTAAATAATTATGGCCATTTGAACAACTATCTATTTCATATTGTTATTACCTTTTTGTTTTGTAATAAAACAATTGTTTTTCAACATACAAGCTTATTAAAAATAAAATAATACTAATTTACAAGTATTTCAAAATTTAATAAGAGGTTTAAAAAATAAATTTGTTTACCGAACCAAATCAAATAGTTTTGACTATTTGAACAATTATCTATTTCAAATTGTTATAACATTTTATTCTATAATAAAACAATTATTTCTATTCATACAAGCTCATTCGAAATAAAATAATACTAATTTAGTAATATTCTGAAAATTAATAACTAAGAGATTTAAAAAATAAATCCATTTGTCGAACCAATTCAAACAATTATGAATATATGAACAATTATTTATCTTAAATTTTTATGACCTTTTGTTTTATCATAAAACAATTACTTTAGCTAATACAAGCTTATTCAAAATAGAGTAGAAATAATTTATTAATATTTTAAAATTTTATAAAAGATTTAGAAAATAATTTTATTTACCGAACCAATTCAAATAATTATAATTATTTAAACAATTATCTATTTCAAATCATTATGACACTAGAGTGTCAACACATCTTACAACTTGGGCTGAGACTAAGGAAGACCTATCCAAAAATAAGATGAGCCTATCCTTGGTCTAAATCCACTAAATAAATGCAAAAATAAGATGGGTTGGAATAAGGAGATTATGTTCACACTAGATAGAAAAAAAAAGCATTAAGATGGATGAGATTATAGTCAGATTCATTATTATATAATCTATAAGAGTAAATGGGTTCACATGCAAATCCCTTGATTTTAGACACAATTCTAGCAATTCAATTTGAAAGTTCCCATGCTTAGAGGGATGTTTCTAGCTTATTTATTTTCTATTATTCTTTAGTAGAAGGTAGAATAGAGTTTTCTTTATCCTTAAGCAATCTTTTAGATTGTTTTTCAAGTTTTGTATCTCTTAGGTGGATTTCTTAGAGTGGTGAACTTCTATTGTTCTGTATCCTAAATTAAAATTCTTATGGTAGTGTTTTTGCATCCCTTAGTGTCTAGTCTTGGTGGTGAACTTCTATTGTTCTGTATCCTTGATTAGAATTCTTACGGTGTTGTTTTTGTATCCCTTAGTGTCTAGTCTTGGTGGTGAACTTTTATCCCTTTCAATCCAATAATCATATTCTACCATTATTCAAATTCTTATGAGTTTTTTTTTTGTGAGCTTTTTCTATTTGTAGTTACTCTTCAACATCTCAACCATCAATTCCCAGCATCAAATTGGTATCAGAGTTATGGCAAGTCATCATCATCAAGCACCAGTAGAAGATGTTGAAACTAACACAGATGTTGTAGCAACTACAAATGTTCACCCAAGGGATGCCCTCGTAGAGGAAATGCGACAACAAATTCTTCAACTATAATAATAACTGCATATACAAGAAAAAAAAAAGAAGATAAAAGGCGAAGAAGGAGGAACGAAGAAGATGAAGGAGAGGCCAATCCATACCATGGAAACAACAGTGATGGAACCTAAATAATTCTTAGATTGCCTACATACAATGGAATGCATATTTCAATACCATGATGCCTCTGAACATCACAAAGTGAAGCTAGTAGCCATCAAACTTAGAAAGCATGTATCCTTTCGGTGGAAAATTTTGAAGAAGCAAAGGGAAAGAGAAGGTAGGAGAAAATTTGCAACTTGGGAGAAGATGAATAGAGAGTTAAAAAGAGTATCTCCCATATAACTTTTGGCAAGATGTTTTACTTAGGCTCTATAACTTGCAGCAAAGAGATCTCTTAGTGGAGGAGTTTACAGTTGAGTTTGATCACCTTATGTTAAAATGTGAATTGGTGGGATAGGAAAAGCAGACTATTGCCTGGTATCTTAGAGGATTGAAGATTGAGATAGCTAATGTGGTACAACTATAAGCAAACACTTTTTTTTAATCTTTTACGTTTTAATTTTTGGAATATTATTAAATTAGTATTATTTTAATCTAAATAAGTTTGTATGAAAAGAAACAATTGTTTTATGATGAAATAAAGATCATAATGATTTGAGATAGATAATTCTTCACATAGTCAGAACTATTTAAACTGTTTCTGTAAACAAATTTAGTTTTTAAATCTCTTATTAATTTTCAAAATATTAATATATCAATATTATTTTATTTTGAATAATTTTGCATGAACAAAAATAATTGTTTTATTAAAAAATAAAAGGTCATAACGATTTGAAATAGATAATTGTTCAAATAAACATAACTTTTTGAACTTGTTTGCTAAATAGATTTTATTTTTAAATCTCCTACCTATTAATTTTCAAAATATTAATAAAATAGTATTATTTTATTATGAATAAACTTGTATGAATAGAAACAATTGTTTTACGACAAAACAAAAGATCATAACTATTTGAAAAAAATAATTGTTCAAATAGGTATAATAACTATTTAAACTTACTCAATAAACAAATTTATTTTTTTAAATCTTATTCATTTTTGGAATATTAATAAACTAGTATTATTTTATTTTGAATACGCTTGTATGAATAGAAACAATTGCTTTATGATAAAACAAAAGGTCATAACTATTTGAAATACATAATTGTTCAAATAGTCGTAACTATTTGAACATGTTTAAAAAATATATTTATTTTTAAAATTTTTTCTTATTAATTTTTTGGAATATTAATAAATTAATATTATTTTATTTGGAATAAGCTTGTATGAACAGAAACAATTATTTTATGACAAAACAAATGTCATAACGATTTGAAATAGAAAATTGTTCAAATAATCATAACAATTCGAACTTGTTCAATAAATAAATTCATTTTTTAAATCTCTTGCCCATTAATTTTTGGAATATTAATAAATAAGTATTATTTTAGTTTGAATAAGCCTATATGAATTGATACAATTGTTTTATGATGAAACAAAAGGTCATAACGGTTTGAAATAGATAATTATTCAAATAGTTATGACTATTTGAACTTATTAGGTAAACATATTTGTTTTCTAAATCTTTTACTTATTAATTGTTGAAATATTAATAAATTAATATTACTCTAATCCAAATAAGCTTCTATGAACAAAAACTATTTTATGACAAAACAAAGAGTCATAACAATTTAAAATAAATAATTGTTCAAATAGTCATAACTATTTGAATTTATTCGGTAAATAGAGTTGTTTTTTAAATTTTTAGTTATTAATTGTTTGAATATTAATAAATTTGTATTATTTTAATTGAAATAAGCCTGCATGAATAGAAAAAATTATTTTATGACAAAACAAAAGGTTATAGCGATTTGAAATAGGTAATCACATAAATAGTCATAACTATTTGAATTTATTCGATAAACATATTTAGTTAAATCTTTTACTTATTAATTTTTTGAATCTTAATAAATTAAAATTAAGTTATTCCAAATAAGCTTGTAGGAACAAAAACAATTGCTTTGTGACAAAAAAAAAAAGGTCATAATGATTTGAAATAGATATTTGTTCAAATAGTCAAAACTATTTGCATTGGTCAAGCCAATAGATTCATTTTTTAAGTCCATTACTTATTAATTTTTAGAATATTAATAAATTAACATTACTTTATTCTGAATAAGATTGTATCAATAGAAAAAATTGTTTTATGACAAAACAAATAGTCATAACGATTAGAAATAAATAATTGTTCAAATTATTATAACTAATTGAACTAATTGAACTAATTTGGTAAATTAATTTATTTTTTAAATCTCTTATTAATTTTCAAAATATTAATAAATTAATATTATTTTATTATGAACAAACTTATATGAACAAAAACATTTGTTTTACTACAAAACAAAAAGGTCATAACCATTTGAAATAGATAATTATTCATATAGCCTTCACTAATTGAATTGGTTTGGCAAACAAATTTACTTTTTAAATCTCTTAGTTTTTAATTTTCATAATATTATTAGATTAGTATTATTTTATTCTGAATAAGTTTGTATGAACATTAATAATTGTTTTATGACAAAACAAAAGGTTATAACAATTTGAAATATATAATTGTTCAAATAGTCATAACTATTTGAACTAGTTCAATAAACAGATTTATTTTTTAAATCTCCTACTCAATAATTTTTGAAATATTAATAAATTAGTATTATTTTATTCCAAATAGGCTTATATGATGAAAAACAATTGTTTTATGACAAAACAAATGTTCATAACAATTTGAAATAGATAATTGTTCAAATTGCCATAATTATTTAAACTGGTTCGATAAATTGATTTATTTTTTCAATCTCCAACTTCTTAATTTTTGAAATATTAATAAATTAATATTATTTCATTTTGGATAGGCTTTTATGAACTGAAACAATTATGTTATTATAAAACAAAATGTCACAATGATTTTAAATAGATAATTGTTCAAATAGTCCTAACTATTTGAATTTGTTCGATAAACAAATTTATTTTTTAAAATTTTTTTCTTATTAATTTTTTGAATATTAATAAAATAGTATTATTTTATTTCGAATAAGCATATATGAACTGAAAACAATTGTTTTATGACTAAACAAAAGGTTAGAACTATTTGAAATAGATAATTGTTCTAATAGTCTTGACTATTTGAATTAGTTTGGCAAACATATTTATTTTTTAAAACTCTTACTTATTAATTTTAGAATATTATTAGTTTAGCAATATTTTACTCCAAATATGCTTGTATGAATAGAAGCAATTGTTTTATGACAAAACAAAGATCAGAATGATTTGGGATAAATAATTGTTCAAATAGTCATAACTATTTGAACTGGTCTGGTAAATAGATTTAGTTTTTAAATCTCTTGCTTATTAATTTTTGAAATATTAGTAAAGTAGTATTATTTTATTTCAGATAAGTTTTTATGTGCTGAAACAATTGTTTTATGACAAAACAAAATGTCATAACAACTTTAAATAGATAATTATTCAAATACTCAAATCTATTTGTTCTTTAGTAAACAAATTTATTTTTTTAAATCTCTTGCTCATTAATTTTTCAAATGTTAATAAATTAGTATTATTTTTTTAAAATAAGCTTGTATGAACTAAAATAATTGTTTTATGCCTAAATAAAAGGTCATAATGATTTGAAATTGATAATTATTCTAATAGTCTTAACTATTTGAATTAGTTTGGCAAACACATTTATTATTTTAAATCTTTTACTTATTAATTTTTGAAATATTATTAAATTAGTATTTTTTACATCTAAATAAGCTTGTATGAAAAGAAACAATTGTTTTATGACAAAACAAAGATCATATCGATTTGAGATAGATAATTATTCAAATAGTCATAACTATTTGAAATGTTTTCTTAAACAGATTTAGTTTTTAAATCTCTTATTAATTTTCAAAATATTAATATATTAGTATTATTTTATTCTAAATAATTTTGAATGACCAGTTTGTTTTATGAAAAAACAAAAGGTCATGACGATTTCAAATAGATAATTTTTCAAACATACATGACTATTTGAACTTGTTCAGTAAATAGATTTATTTTTTAAATCTCCTACCTATTAATTTTCAGAATATTAATAAATTAGTATTATTTTATTCCGAACAAAGCTTATATGAACAAAAACATTTGTTTTATGACAAAACAAAAGGTCATAACAATTTTAAATAGATAATTGTTCAAATAATCATAATTATTTGAACTAGTTAGGTAAACAAAATTATTTTTTAAATCTCTTAATTATTAATTTTTGAAATATTAATAAATTCATTTTATTTTATTCCAAATAAGCTAGTATAAATTGAAAAAATTGTTTTATGTCAAACAAAAGGTCATAACGATTTGAAATAGATAATTGGTCATATAGTCTTAACTATTTGAATTGGTCCCACAAAAAAAATTATTTTTTAAATCTCTTAGTTATTAGTTTTTGGAATATTATCATATTAGAATTATTTTATTTTGAATAAGCTAGTATGAACAAACATAATTGTTTTATGAAAGAACAAAAAGTTATAACGATTTCAAGTATACAATTGTTTAAATAGTCAAAACTATTTAAATTGGTTTGGTAAATAGATTTATTTTTTTTAAATCTCTTACTTATTAATTTTTAAAAGATTAATAAATTAGTATTATTTTATTTCAATTAAACTTGTATGATAAAAAACAATTGTTATTTGACCAAACAAAAGCTCATAATGATTTGAAATAGATAACTACTGAAATGACCATAATTATTTGAGCTGATTCGGTAAACATATTCAGTTTTTAAATCATTTACTTATTAATTTTCAAAATATTAATAAATTAGTATTATTTTATTTTGAATAAGCTAGTATGAATTGATACAAATGTTTTATGACCAAAGAAAAGGTCATAACAATTTTAAATAGATAATTGTTCAAATAGTCAAACTATTTGAATTTATTTGGTAAACAAATTTATTGTTTAAAACTCTTCCTTATTAATTTTTGAAATATTAAGAAATTAGTATTATTTTATTTTGGATAAGATTTTATGAACCGAAACAATTGTTTTATGTCTAAACAAAAGGTTATAATGATTTGAAATAAATAATTGTTCAAATAGTCATAACTATTTAACTTGCTTGCTAAACATATTTTTTTTTCAAATCTTTTGCTTATTAATTTTTAAAAGCTAATAAATTTGGATTATTTTATTCTAGATAAGCTTGTAAGATATGAAACAAATATTTTATGACTAAATAAAAGGTCAAAATGATTTGAAATAGATAATTATTCCAATAGTTTTAACTATTTAAATTGGCTCGACAAACACAATTATGTTTTAAATCTCTTATTAATTTTTGAAATATTATTAAATTAGTATTATTTTTAACCAAATAAGCTTCTAAGACAAAAACAATTGTTTTTTGACAAAACAAAGATCTTAACAATTTAAGATTGATAATTGTTCAAATAGTCATAACCATTTGAACTGGTTTGGTAAACATATTTATTTTTTAAATCTCTTACTTATTAATTTTTGAAATATTAATAAATTAGTATTATTTTATTTTGAATAAACTTGTATGATAAAAAATAATTATTTTATGACAAAACAAAAGGTCATAATGATTTGAAATCAATAATTGTTCAAATGGCAATAATTATTTTAACTGATTCGGTAAACATATTTATTTTTAAAAATTTTTTACTTATTAATTTAGGAAATATTAATAAATTAGTATTATTTTATTCCATCTATGCTACTATTAACTGAAACAATTATTTTATGACAAATCAAAAGGTCATAATGATTCTAAATAGACAATTGTTCACCTAGTAATAACCATTTAAATTTGTTCGGTAAACAGATTTATTTTTTAAATCTCTTTTTTATTAATTTTTTGAATGTTAATAAATTAGTATTAATTTATTCTGAATAAGCATGTATGAACTAAAACAATTATTTTATGACTAAACAAAAGGTTAAAATGATTTGAAATAGATAATTGTTCTAATAGTCTTAACCATTTGAATTGATTCAATAATCAAATTTATTTTTTAGATCTCTTACTTATTAATTTTTGAAATATTATTAAATTATTATTATTTTAATCTGAATAAGCTTGTACGCATATAATAATTGTTTTACGACAAAACAAAGGATCATAATGATTTGAAATAGATAACTGTTATAATAACAATTGTTATATGACAAAACAAAAAATAATAATGATTTAAAATAGATAGTTGTTCAAATTGCCATAATCATTTGAATTGATTTGGTAAACTGATTTATTTTTTAAATGTCTTACTTATTAACTTTTGAAAATTAATAAAGTAGCATTATTTTATTTTGGATAAGCTTTTATAAACTTAAACAATTGTTTTATAACCAAACAAAAAGTTATAAGGATTTTAAATAAATAATTGTTCAAATATTCATAAACATTTGAACTTGTTCGGTAAATAAATTTATTTTTTCAAATCTCTTGCTTAATAATTTTTTGAATGTTAATAAATTAGTATTATTTTATTCCAATAAGCATAGATGAATTGAAACAATTATTATATGACTAAACAAAAGGTCAAAACAAAATAAAATAATACTAATTTATTAACATTCAAAAAATTAATAAGCAAGAAATAAAAAAAATAAATCTATTTACCGAAAAAGTTCATATATTTATGACTGTTTGCACAATTATCTATTTCAAATTATTATGACCTTTTTATTTTTATCGTCAAATGTATCCAAAATAAAATAATATTACTTATTAATATTTCAAATTTTGATAAGTTAGAGATTTAAAAAATAAATTAGTTTATCAAATTAGTTCAAAAAATTATGGCCATTTGAATAATTATCTATTTCAAATCATTATGAACTTTTGTTTTGTCATAAAATAACTGTTTTTCAAATAACTGTTTTTCATAAAATAACTATTTTGTCATAAAATACTAATTTACTAATATTTTAAAACTTAATAAGTAAGAGATGTAAAAAAAAAAATCTGTTTACTAAACTAGTTCAAATAGTTATGACTATTTGAACAATTATATATTTCAAATTATTATAACCTTTTGTTATGTTATAGAACAATTATTTCTGTTCATACAAGTTTATTGGAAATAAAATAATACTAATGTAATAATATTATGAAAATTAATAACTAAGAGGTTTAAAAAATAAATGTATTTGTCAAACCAGTTTAAATAGCTAAGACTATATTAACAATTATTTATTTTAAATCGTTATTACCTTTTGTTTTGTTGTAAAATAATTTTTTTAGTTCTTAGTAACTTATTCAAAATAAAATAAAACAAATTTATTAATATTTCAAAAATTAGTAAGTAAGGGATTTAAAAAATAACTTTGTTTACCAAATCAGTTCAAATAATTATGACTATTTGAACAATTATCTATTTCAAATCATTATTACCTTTTGTTTCATCATAAAAAAAATGTTTTTGTTTATATAAGTTTATTTGAAGTAAAATAATATTAATTTATTAATATTTTGAAAATAAAAAAATAAGAGATTTAAAATATAAATTTGTTTACTAAACCAATTCAATTAGTTATAACTATTTGAACCATTATTTACTTTAAATTGTGATTACCATTTGTTTTGTCATAAAAGAATTGTTTCTATTGATACAGTCTTATTCAAAATAAAGTAATGCTACTTTATTAACATTCTAAAAATTAATAAGTAATGGATTTAAAAAATGAATTTGTTGGACAAGTGCAAATAGTTATGACTATTTGAATAATTATCTATTTCAAATCATTATGACCTTTTGTTTTATCACAAAACAATTGTTTCTATTCATACAAGCTTATCTAAAATAAGATAATTCTAATTTATTAATATTCCAAAAATTAACAAGTAAGAGATTTTAAAATTGAATTTGTTTACCTAACAAGTTCAAATAGTTATGACTATTTGAACAAGTATCTATACCAAATTGCTATAACTTTTTGTTTTGTCATAAAACAATTTTTTCTATTCATACAAGCTTATTTTAAATAAAATAATACAAATTTGTTAATATTCCAAAAATTAATAAGTAAAAATTTAAAAAACAAAATTTCTAAGCACATTCAAATAGTTATGACTATTTGATCAATTATCTATTTCAAATAGTTATGACCTTTTGTTTTGCCATAAACAAATTGTTTCTATTCATACAAGCATATTTGAAATAAAATAATACTAGTTTATTAATATTTCAAAAATTGATAAGTAAAAGATTTAAAAAATAAATCTGTTTACCGAGCAAGTTCAAATAGTTATGATTGTTTGAACGCTTGTTTTTTTAAAATAGTTATGATCTTTTGTTTTGTCCTAAAACAATTGTTTCTATTCAAACAAGTTTATTGGAATTAAAAATACTATTTTATTAATATTTTAAAAATTAATAGGGAGGAGATTTAAAAAATAAATCTGTTTACTGAACAAGTTCAAATAGTTATGTCCATTTGAACAATTATCTATTTGAAATCGTTATAACATTTTCTTTTGTCATTAAACAATTGTTTCTGTTTGTGAAAAATTTTTTAGAATAAAATAATACTGATTTATTAATATTTTAGAAATTAATAAGAGATTTAAAAACTAAATTTGTTTATGGAAATGGTTCAAATAATTATGACTATTTAAACAATTATCCATCTCAAAATTGTTATGATCTTTATCTACGCTTTGTTTGATACCTAATTCAAAACTGAGAATTTGTACTTTTTTTGTTACTCAATTTTTAAAAATCAATTGATTTTTATTTATTTATTGAGCTTTACAAAGTTTACTTGTCAATTTCTTGACGAGGCCTATTCTTTAATATAAGGTAGGGCCTCATTTAAAAATTTGATATGCATAAAATGGATTGTTTGTTTTTTATATTTGTTTTGATATTAATGTATATATTATGGTTTGTTTTGATATTTGCTATTAATTATTTATTATTGTAGCTTTAAGTGACCTAAATTCACCATCAATAGAATCACCTTCAACAGAAGATTTGGATTGAGAGCTTGAAGATAAGATTACGATGACTACCTATTTCATAGTTTTGATACTCTTTGGTTTTTAAACAATATTATTTCTATAAAATTTTAGGGTAGACTTTAGAGAATGCATTACACTTAAAAACTAATTCAAATATTTGGTGGATTTGTAAGAACACTACATTAGATTATTCTACCAAAATGACTATGACAATTTTATTTTATATATAAGATTTAATGATGTTAATTGTGTCACTAATATTGTGACGATTTATCTTTCATTACTAATATAATTTTATCATTTATTTAGTGATGATTAAATCATTTAATGACTTTTTTTTTATATATAGCTAATGAATCTAATGTCACAAAAAAAGCATAAGGTGACATTTGATTTTATTGTGACATTTGACATTATCTTACAATAATTTGTGACAATAATTGTGTCACCAATATTGTGACGATTTATCTTTTGTCACTAATATATTAGATTTTATCATTTATTTTGTGACGGTTATAGCCTTTAATGATGTTTTTCTTCATAACTAACTAACAAAAACTAATGTCATAAAAAAAGCATAAGGTGATGTGTAATTTTATTGTCACATTTGACAATATCTTATAATCATTGGTGATGATAATTATGTCACAAATACTATAATGATTTACCTTTCATCACAAACATATCAAATTTTATCATTTATTTTGTGACAATTATAAACTTTAATGACATTTTTGTTTATAAATAGTTGATGAAAACTAATGTCATAAAAATTAACACATAAGGTGACGTTTGATTTTATTATCACAATAGACATTATCTTACAATCATTGATAGCGATAATTTTGTCACTAATACTGTGATGATTTACCTTTTGTCAGTAATATATTAGGTTTTCTCATTTTTCTGTGACAAATATAGCCTTCAATGATTTTTTTTCCATAAATAGCTGATGAAAACTAACATCACAAAAAAAAAAAAAGGGGTGACATTTTATTTTATCATCATGGTAGATTCACAATAGGTGATGATATTTTGCTTTCGTCATATTAGACCTTTAACGACGGTGCAAACGTGACGAATATCATAATGTTTAATTTTTTATCATGAAATATATATGGTGACGAAAAACAAATATTTAGTGACATTATTTGATGCACCACTAATGACCAAATTTGTTGTAGTGCTTGTTTAATAAACAAATTAATTTTTTAAATCTTTTTCTCATTAATTTTCCAAATGTTCATAAATTTGGATTATTTTATTCCGAATAAGCTTGTAAGACATGAAACAAATATTTTATGACTAAACAAAAGGTTTGAACAATTTGAAATAGATAATTATTCTAATAGTTTTAACTATTTGAACTGGTTCAACAAATACATTTTTTTTAATCTCTTATTAATTTTTGAAATATTATTAAATTAGTATTATTTTTAATCGAATAAAGTTCTATGATTAGAAACAATTGTTTTATGACAAAACAAAGATTTTAACAATTTGAGATTGATAATAGTTTAACTAGTCATAACTATCTGAATTGGTTCGGTAAACGGATTTATTGTTTAAATCTGTGACCTATTAAATTTTGAAATATTAATCAATTAGTATTATTTTATTTTGAATAAGCTTGTATGATCAAAAATAATTGTTGTATGACAAAATAAAAGGTCATAATGATTTGAAATAGATAATTATTCAAATGGCCATAATTATTTTAACTAATTTGGTAAACAGATTTATTTTTTTAATTTCTTATTAATTTAGAAAATATTAATAAATTAATATTATTTTATTCCATTTAAGCTTGTATTAATTGAAACAATTATTTTATGACAAATTAAAATGTTATAACGCTTTTAAATAGATAATTGTTCAAATAATAATAATAACTATTTAAACTTGCTTAGCAAATAGATTTATTTTTTAAATCTCTTTCTAATTAATTTTTTAAATGTTAATAAATTAGTATTAATTCATTCTGAATAAGCTTGTATGAAATGAAACAATTGTTTTATGACTAAACAAAAAGTCAAAACGATTTGAAGTATATAATTATTCTAATAGTCTTAACTATTTGAAATGAATTCAGTAAACAAATTTATTTTTTAAATCTCTTATTTATTAGTTAAAATATTATGAAATTAGTATTATTTAATCCAAATAAGCTTGTACAAACAAAATAATTGTTTTACAACAAAAGAAGATGTCATAACGATTTGAAATAGATAATCACTCATATAGTCTTAACTATTTGAATTGGTTCGGTAATTAGATTTATTTTTTAATTTTCTTGGTTATTAAGTTTTGAAATATTATTAAATTTGCATTATTTTATTCGAATGAAATAGTATAAATAGAACCAATTGTTTGATGACAAAATAAAAGGTTATAATGATTTGAAATAGATAATTATTCAAATAATAAAAACTATTTGAAATTATTTGGCAAGTAGATTTACTTTTTAAATCTCTTACTAATTAATTTTTAAATATTAATAAATTAGTATTAATTTATTCAAACAAACTTATATTAACAAAAACAATTGTTTTATGACAAAATAAAAAATAATAACTATTTGAAATACATAATTGTGCAAATAGTTATAATTATTTGAACTGGTTTTGTAAATAGAATTATTTTTTAAATCCCTTATAAAATTTTGAAATATTAATAAATTAATTTTATTTTATTCTGAATAAGCTTGTATGAGCTGAAATAATTGTTTTATGACAAAACAAAAGTTTATAACAATTTGAAATAAGTAATTGTTCATATAGTCTTAACTGTTTGAACTGGATCGACAAATGAATTTATTTTTTAAATCTTATAGTTATTAATTTTTAGAATATTACTAAATTATTATTGTTTTATTCTGAATAAGCTTGTATGAGCAAAAAAAATGTTTTATGATAGAATAAAGGTTATAAAAATTTGAAATAGATAATTGTTCAAATAGTCATAACTATTTAAATTGGTTTAACAAATTGATTTGTTTTTTAAATTTCTTATTAATTCTTGAAATATTAATAAATTAGTATTATTTTATTTAGAAAAAGCTTGTATGTTGAAAACAATTTTTTTATGATAAAACAAAAGGTAATAATGATTTAAAATAAATAGTTATTTAAATGGCCATGATTATTTGAATTGATTCGATAAACTGATTTATTTTTTAAATTTCTTGCTTATTAATTTTTGAAATATTAATAAAATAGTATTATTTTATTTTGGATAAGCTTTTATGAACTAAAACAATTGTTTTATGATAAAACAAGTGGTCATAACGATTTTAAATAGATAATTGTTGAAATAGTCATAACTATTTGAACTTGTTTGGTAAACATATTTATTTTCTCCAATCTCATGCCTATTAATTTTTTGAATGTTAATAAATTAGTATTATTTTATTTTGAATAAACTTGTATGAATTGAAATAATTATTATATAACTAAAAAGGTCAAAATGATTTGAAATAGATAACTATTCTACTAGTCATAACTATTTGAACTGATTTGGCAAACACATTTATTTTTTAAATCTCTTATTAATTTTAGAATATTATTAAATTAGTATTATTTTTATTTGAATAAGCTTATATGATCAAAAACAATTATTTTATGAGAAAAAAGAAAGATCATAATGATTTGAGATTGATATTTATTCAAATAGTCACAACTATTTGAAGTGGTTCAAAAAACAGCTTCAGTTTTTAAATCTCTTGCTTATTACTTTTGAAATATTAATAAAGTAGTGTTATTTTATTTCAGATAAGGTTTTATGTACTTAAACAATTGTTTTATGACAAAACAAAAGGTCATAACGACTTTAAACATATAATTATTCAAATAGTCAAATCCATTTCAACTTGTTTGGCAAATAGATTTATTTTTTTAAAATGTATTGCTCATTACTTTTTCGAATGTTAAAAAATTAATATTATTTTATTTTAAATAAGCTTGTATGAACTGAAATAATTGTTTTATGACTAAACAAAAAGTTAAAACGATTTGAAATAGATCATTATTCTAATAGTCTTAACTACTTGAACTAGTTTGACAAATACATTTATTTTTTAAATTTCTTACTTACTAATTTTTGGAATATTATTTAATTAGTATTATTTTAATCCAAATAAGCTTGTATGAAAGGAAACAATTGTTTTTTGACAAAATAAAGATCATAAAGATTTGAGATAGATAATTGTTCAAATAGTCATAAATATTTGAATTGTTTTGGTAAATAGATTTTGTTTTTAAATCTCTTTTTAATTATCAAAATCTTAATATATAAGTATTATTTTATTTTGAATAATTTTGCATGAACAAAAACAATTATTTTATGACAAAACAATGTCATTATGATTTGAAATAGATAATAGTTCAAATGGACATGACTATTTGAACTTGTTTGGTAAACGGATTTATTTTTTAAATCTCAAACTTATTAATTTTTAGAATACTAATAAATTAGTTTTATTTTATTTCAAATAAAATTGTATGAATAGAAACAATTGTTTTATGAAAAAACAAAAGATCATAACGATTTAAAATAAATAATTGTTCAAATAGTCATAACTATTTGAACTTGCTTGGTAAATAAATTTATTTTTTAAATCTTTTGCTTATTAATTTTTGGAATTTTAATAAATTTGTATTATTTTATGTCAAAAAAAGG
Organism: Durio zibethinus; assembly: GCF_047325235.1. Taxonomy (NCBI): domain Eukaryota; kingdom Viridiplantae; phylum Streptophyta; class Magnoliopsida; order Malvales; family Malvaceae; genus Durio; species Durio zibethinus. The sequence continues at coordinate 344,578 of NC_143189.1, forward strand.
TTTTACAAATAGAAATAATTGGTTTATGACCAAAAAAAAGGTCATAACAAATTGAAATAGATAATTCTTCAAATAGTCATAACTATTTGAACATGTTCAAAAAATATATTTATTTTTTAAAATTTTACTTATTGGTTTTTGGACTATTAATAAAGTTAAAATATTTTATTTGAAATAAGCTTGCATAAACAGAACCAATTGTTTTATGACAAAACAAAAAGGTTATAATGTTTTGAAATAGATAATTGTTTAGATAATCATAGCTATTTGAACTTATTCGGTAAACATATATTTTATTTAATTCTCTTACTCATTAATTTTTGGAATATTAATAAATTAGTATTATCTTACTTCAAATAAGCTTATATGAACTGAAACAAGTGTTTTATTGCAAAAGAAATGGTCATAATGATTTGAAATAGATAATTATTTAAATAGTCATGACTATTTGAAATTATTCAGTAAATATATTTATTTTTTAAATCTTTTACTTATTAATTGTCAAAATATTTACAAATTAATATTATTTTAATCTGAATAAACTTGTATGAACATAAATAATTGTTTTATAACAAAACAAAAAATCTTAACAAGTTGAAATAAATAATTACTTAAATAGTCATAACGATTTGAACTTATTTAGTAAACAGATTTATTTTTTAAATCTTTTACTTATTAATTATCTTAATATTAACAAATTTATATTATTTTATTTGAAATAAGCGTGGATGAACAGAAAATTTTTTTTTCACAAAACAAAAGGTTATGCTATTTCAAATAGATAATTATTCAAACAATCATAATTATTTAAATATGTTTAGTAAACAGATTCATTTTTTAAATCTCTTTATTATTAATTTTTGGATTATTAATAAATTAGTATTATTTTATTTTGAATAAGCTTATATGAATTGGAATAATTCTTTTATGACAAAACAAAAAGTCATAACGATTTGAAATAGATAATTATTCAAATAGTCATGATTATTTGGTCTAGTTCAATAAACATATTTATTTTTAAAATTTTTGACTTATTAATTGTCAAAATATTAATAAATTAGTATTATTTTAATCCAAATAAGCTTGTATGAATAGAAACAATTGTTTTATAACAGAACAAAAAGTCATAATGATTTAAATAAATAATTGCTCAAATAGTCATAACTATTTAAACTAGTTTGATAAATAGATTTATTTTTTAAATCACTTATTAATTTTTGAAATATTAATAGACTATTATTACTTTATTCTGAACAAACCAAAATGATTAGGTAAACAAAACAAAAGGTCATAATGTTTTGAAATATATAATTCTTCAAATTGTCATAATTATTTGAACTAGTTAGGTAAATAGAATTAGTTTTTAAATATCTTATTTATTATTTTTTGAAATATTAGTAAATTCATTTTATTTTATTCCAAATAGGCTAGTATGAATTCAAACAAACATCTTTTATGACAAAATAAAAGTCATAACGATTTGAAATAAATAATTGTTCATATAGTTTTAAATATTTGAAATGGCTCGGCAAACAAATTTATTTTTTAATTCTCTTAGTTATTAACTTTTGGAATATTATTAGATTTTCAAATAAACTTGTATGAACAAAAATAATTATTTTATGACAAACCAAAAGGTTATAACTATTTGATGTTTACAATTGTTCAAATAATCATAACTATTTGAATTAGTTTGGTAAATAAATTTATTTTTTAAATCTCTTACTTATTAATTTTTGAAAGATTAATAAATTAGTTTTATTTTATTTTGAATAAGCTTGTATGAACTAAAATCATTTTTTTATGATAAAACAAAAAGTCATAACGATTTGAAATATATAATTGTTTTGAACCACTTCAGCAAATAGATTTATTTCTTAAATCTCTCAATTATTAATTTTTGGAATATTATTAAATTAGTATTATTTTATTCTGAATAAGCTTATATGAAGTGAAATAATTATTTTATAATAGAGCAAAAGTTTCTAACAATTTGAATTAGATAATTGTTCAAACAGGAACTGGTTCGGTAAATAGATTTATTTTTTAAATTTCCTACTTATAAATATTTGAAATATTAATAAATTAGTATTATTTTATTTCAAATAGGCATGTATGATAAAAAAAATTGTTTTATGACAAAACAAAATTTCATAACAATTTGAAATAAATAATTGTTCAAATGGCCATAATTATTTGAACCAATTAGATAAATTGACTTATTTTGTAAATCTCTAACTTATCAATTTTTGAAATATTAATAAAGTAATATTATTTTATTTCAAATAAGCTTTTATTAATTGGAATAATGGTTTTATGATAAAACAAAAGGTCATATTTATTTTAAATAGATAATTGTTCAAACAGTCATAACTATTTGAGCTTGTTCGATAAACAATTTTTTTTTTAATTTCTTATGTATTAATTTTCTAAATGTTAATAAATTAGTATTATTTTATTTCAAATAAGCATATATGAACTGAAAAAATTATTTTATGACTAAATAAAAGGTTAGAACAATTTGGAATAGATAATTGTTCTTATAGTCTTAACTATTTGAATTGGTTTGTCAAACACATTTATATTTTAAATCTCTTATTAATTTTTAAAATATTATTAATTTACCAATATTTTACTCCGAATAAGCTTGTATGAATAGAAACAATTGCTTTATGACAAAACAAAGATCATAATAATTTGAATTGGTTCAATAAACAGATTAGTTTTTGAATCTCTTATTAAATTTTGAAATATGAAAAAATTAGTATTATTTTATTTTGAATAATTTTGTATGAATCAACAATTGTTTTATGACAAAACAAAATGTCATAAAAATTTGAAACAAATGATAGTTCAAATGGATATGACTATTTGAACTTATTAGATTAATAGATTTATTTTTCAATCTCCAACTTATTAATTTTTAGAATATTAATAAATTAGTATTATTTTATTTCAAATAAAATTGTATGAGTAGAAACAATTGTTTTATGACAAAACAAAAGATTATAACAATTTGAAATAAATAATTATTCAAATAGTCATAACTATTTAAACTCTCTCAGTAAACAAATTTATTTTTTAAATCTTTTATTTAATAATTTTTGGAATTTTAATAAATTAGTATAATTTTATTCCAAATAAGTTTTTATGAACAAAAACAATTGATTTATGACAAAGCAAAAGGTCATAATGATTTGAAATAGATAATTCTTCAAATAGTTATAATTATTTGAACCTGTTTAGAAAACATATATTTTTTTTAAATTTTTACTTATTAATTTTTGAAATATTAATAAATTTATATTATTTTATTCAAAATAAGCTTGCATGAACATAACCAATTATTTTATGGAAAAACAAAAGGTAATAATGTTTTGAAATAGATAATTGTTCAGATAGTCATAACTATTTGAACATATTCGATAAATAAATTCATTTTTTAATTTTCTTACTCATTAATTTTTGGAATATTTATAAATCGGTATTATTTTATTTCAAATAAACTTATATGAATTGAAACAATTATTTTATTATAAAACAAAAGGTTACAATGATTTGAAATACATAATTATTCAAATAGTCATGACCATTTGAACTTGTTTGAAAAATATATTTATTTTTTAAATCTTTTACTTATTAATTGTTGAAATATTAATAAATTAATATTATTTTATTTCAAATAAGCTTGTATGAACAAAAACAATTATTTTATGACAAAACAAAGAGTAACAACAATTTGAAATAAATAATTGTTCAAATAGTCATAAAGATTTGAACTTGTTTGGTAAACATATTTATTTTTTAAATCTTTTGCTTATTAATTGTCTTAATATTAATAAATTAGTATTATTTTATTTGAAATAAGCTTCTATGAATAGAAAAAATCATTTTACGACAAAACAAATAGTTATAGTAGTTTCAAATAGATAAATTGTTGAAATAGGTATAATTATTTAAACTTGTTCAGTAAACAATTCATTTTTTAAATCTCTTAATTATTAATTTTTTGAATATTAGTAACTTAATATTATTTTATTTTGAATAAGCTTATATGAACTGAAATAATTTTTTTATGACAAAACAAAAGGTCATAATGATTTGAAAGAGATATGTATTCAAATAATCACGACTATTTGATCTAGTTCGATAAATATATTTATTTTTAAAATTTTTTAGTGATTAATTATTGAAATATTAATAAATTAGTATTATTTTAATCTGAACAAGCTTGTATGAATAAAAACTGTTATTTTATAACAAAAAAAAAAGTCATAACAATTTGAAAGAAATAATTGCTCAAATTGTCATTACTATTTGAAGTGGTTCGATAAACAGATTTATTTCTTTAAACCTCTTATTAATTTTTGAATCTTCGTAGATTAGTATTTTTTTTTCAAACAAACTTATATGAATAAAAACATTTGTTTTATGACAAAACAAAAGGTCGTAATGATTTGAAATAGAAAATTATTCAAACATTCATAATTATTTGAACTATTTAAGTAAACAAAATTATTTTTTAAATCTTTTACATATTAATTTCTAAAATATTAATAAATTCATTTTATTTTATTCTGAATAAGCTAGTATGAATTGAAAAATTGTTTTATGAAAAAATAAAAGTGATTTGAAATAGATAATTGTTCATATAGTCTTAACTATTGGAATTAGTTCGGGAAAAAAATTTATTTTTTAAATCTCTTAGTTCTTAATTTTTAGAATATTATTATATTAGTATTATTTTATTTGAATAAACTTGTATGAACAAAAATAATTGTTTTATCATAGAACACAATGTTAGAATGATTTGAAGTATACAATTATTCAAATAGTTATAATTATTTAAACTTATTTGATAAATAGATTTATTTGTTAAATCTTATACTTATTAAATTTTTAAAGATTAATAAATTAGTATTATTTTATTCTGATGGCCATAATTATTTGAACTAATTTGGTAAACGGATTTATTTTTTAAATCACTTACTTATTAATTTTCAGAATATTAATAATTAGTATTATTTAATTTTGAACAAGCTTGTATGAAATGAAACAATTGTTTTATGACAAAATAAAAAGTCATAATGATTTGAAATAGATAATTGTTCATATAGTCTTAATTGTTTAAACTGCTTCGACAAACAGATTTATTTTTTAAATCTCTTAGTTATTAATTTTTAAAATATTATTAAATTAGTATTATTTTATTCTGAATATGCTTATATGAACTGAAAAATTATTTTATAATAAAATAACAGGTTACAAAGATTTGAAATAGATAATGTTCAAATAGGAACTAATACAGTAAATAGATTTATTTTTTAAATCTCTTACAAATTACTTTTTGAATATTAATAAATTAGTATTATTTTATTCTGAATAGGCTTATATGATGAAAACTAATTGTTTTAAGACAAACAAAAGTTTGTAATGATTTGAAATAGATAATTATTTGAAAGGCAATAGTTATTTGAATTGATTTGATAAATTGACTTATTTTTTAAATTTCTAACTTATCAATTTTTGAACTATTAATAAAGTAGTATTATTTTATTTCAGATAAACTTTTATGAACTGAAACAATTGTTTTATGATAAAACAAAAGGTATATTTATTTTAAATAGATAATTATTCAAAAAGTCATAACTATTTAAACTTACTCTGTAAACAGATTTATTTTTTAAAATTTCTTGTGTATTAATTTTTTGAATGTTAATAAATTAGTATTATTTTATTTCAAATAAGCTTGTATGAATTAAAAAAAATTATTTTATGACTAAACAAAAGGTCATAACGATTTAAAATAGATAATTGCTTTAATAATCTTAACTATTTGAATTGGTTCAGCAAACATATTTATTTTTTAAATCTCTTATTAATTTTTAGGATATTATTAATTTAGCAATATTTTACTCCAAATGAGCTTGTATGAACAAAAACAATTGTTTTATGACAAAACAAAAATCTTAATGATTTAAACTGGTTCGATAAATAGATTTAGTTTTTAAATCTCTTATTAAATTTTGAAATATTAAAAAATTAGTATTATTTTATTCTTAATAATTTTGTATGAATAGAAACAATTGTTTTATGACAAAACAAAATGTCATAACGATTTAAAATAGGTGATAGTTCAAATGAACATGACTATTTGAACTTGTTTAATAAACAAATTTATTTCTTAAATCTCCAACTTATTAATTTTTAGAATATTAATATATTAGTATTATTTTGTTTCAAATAAAATTGTATGAATAGAACAATTGTTTTATGACAAAACAAAAGATAATAACAATTTGAAATAAATAATTGTTCAAATAGTCATAACTATTTAAACTTACTCGATAAATAAATTTATTTTTTAAATCTTTTATTAAATAATTTTTGGAATTTTAATAAATTAGTATTATTTTTATTCTGAATAGGCTTTTATGAATAGAAACAATTAATTTATGACAAAACAAAAAGGTCATAATGACTTGAAATAGATAATTCTTCAAATAGTTATAACTATTTGAACGTGTTTAGAAAACATATTTATTTTTAAAATTTTTACTTATTAATTTTTGAAATATTAATAAATTTATATTATTTTATTTCAAATAAGCTTGCATGAACAAAACCAATTGTTTTATCACAAAACAAAAGTTCATAATATTTTGAAATAGATAATTGTTCAGATAGTCATAGCTATTTGAACATGTTCGGTAAACATATTCATCTTTTAATTTTCTTACTCATTAATTTTTGGAATATTAATAAATTAGTATTATTTTATTTTGAATAAACTTATATAAATTGAAACAAAGGGTCATAATGATTTAAAATAGATAATTATTTGAATAGTCATGATGATTTGAACTTGTTTAGTAAGCATATTTATTTTTTAAATCTTTTACTTATTATTTATTGAAATATTAATAAATTAATATTATTTTAATCTATATAAGCTTATATAATAAAAAACAATTGTTTTATGAAAAAACAAAAAGTCATAATAATTTAAAATAAAAAATTGTTCAAATAGTCATAAAGATTTGAATTTGTTTGATAAATAGATTTATTTTTTTAAATCTTTTATTTATTAATTGTGAATTTGTTTTATTTTATTTGAAATAAGCTTGTATAAATATAAAAAAAATCATTTTATGACAGAACAAAAGGTTATAGCGATTTCAAATAGATAATTGTTGAAATAGTTATAATTATTTAGACTTATTTGGTAAATATATTCATTTTTTAAATCTCTCAATTATTATTTTTCAAAATATTAATAACATAGTATTACTTTATTTCGAATAATTTTATATGAATTGAAATATATTTTTTTATGACAAAAGAAAAAATCATAACGGTTTGAAATAGATATTTATTCAAATAGTCATAACTATTAGATCAAGTTTGGTAAATATATTTATTTTAAAAATGTTTTACTTATTAATTGTCAAAATATTAATAAATTAGTATTATTTTAATCCAAATAAGCTTGTATGAATAGAAAACTATTATTTCATGATAGATAAAAAGTCATAGCAATTTGAAATAAATAATTCCTCAAATAGTTATAACTATTTGAACTGGTTAGATAAATAAATTTATTTTTTAAATCTCTTATTAATTTTTGAAATATTAATAGATTAATATTTTTTTTATTTTGAACAAACTTATATAAACAAAAATATTTATTTTACAACAAAACAAAAGGTCATAAGGATTTGAAATAGGTAATTGTTCAAATAGTCATAATTATTTGAACTGGTTAGGTAAACATAATTACTTTTTAAATCTCTTGCATATTAATTTTTGAAATATTAATAAATGCATTTTATTTTATTCTAAATAAGCTATTATGAATTGAAAAAAATTGTTTTTATGGCAAAACAAAAACAATTTAAAATAGATAATTGTTAATATAGTCTTAACCATTTGAACTAGTTTGGCAGATAAATTTATTTTTTAAATCTCTTAGTTATTAATTTTTGGAATATTATTATATTAGTATTATTCTATTTCAAAACAGCTTGAATGAACAAAAATAATTGTTTTATTATAGAACAAAAGGTTATAATGATTTGAAGTATACAATTGTTCAAATAGTCATAACTATTTTAACTAATTTGGTAAACGGATTTATTTTGTAAATCTCTTACTTATTAATTTTTGAAAGATTAATAAATTAGTATTATTTTATTTCGAATAAACTTATATGATCAAAACAATTATTATATGACCAAACAAAAGGTAATAATGATTATTGAAATGGCCATAATTATTTAAACTGACTTGGTAAACATATTGACTTTTTAAATCACTTAATTATTAGTTTTTGAAATATTAATAAATTAGTATTATTTTATTTTGAATAAACTTGTATGAACTCACCTATGAAATGAAGATCAAAAGGGGATAAGAGCTAATAAAAAAAGGTGGCATTGCTCTCAAATCTACCTTTTAAGAAGAAGAAGAAAATTTTGGATAAGAGGAAGATGATGAAGATGAAGAGATGGCCATGTTTGCAAAAAGATTCAAGAAGTTCATGAGGATGAACAAGTTTTCTAGCAGAAAAAAGACCACAAAGGGAGATAACTAAAGGGGAATCAAGTAGAAGAGAAAGGGACCAAATTATTTTGCTATGAATGCAACAAACCAGGTCATATTAAACTTGATTGTCCTTTATGAAAAAAGCAAAATATGACAAAGCCAAAGAAGAAATCTATGGTAGCAACATAGAGTGATAGTGACTTCTTCGATGATGAATCAAATGAAAAGGAAGTAGCCAATCTATGTTTCATGGCTCATGATGAGTCTAAGGTAACCTCTAGTTCATGTGATTTAAATTCATACACATTTGATGAACTACAAGATGCCTATGATGAGTTAGCTATAGAATTTGAGAACATGAGCATGAAATATAGGAAAATGCTCTCCAAATTGAAACTAGAAAATGAATCATTGAGTAAAGCAAAAGAAGACTTAGAAAAATAAGTTGAGCTCTTGAAATTGAATGTCAATGACTTGACTAAGAAAAATGAAAATTTGCACAATTCATTTTCTAGATTTATATGGGACATCAAAAGCTCAATGACTTGCTTGAAACACAAAGAGCTTTCTTTGACAAAGATGGACTAGGTTATAATGGTGGCAACAAAGAAACTCATTTAAAGAATTTCCTTGTTAAACAAATGATTCATCCAACATATGTGCACATTGTCATAAATTGGGTCATTCAATACAATATTGTCCCTTGAAGAAAATCACTTATAGAGGTAAGCTCATTAGGAGAGTGTGGATTCCAAAAGGAGTTAGCACATCTTAAGATGAGATTACTAAAATGAAGTGAATTCCAAAAGGCACAAAAATTGTTAGTGCTAACACTTGAGGACCCAAGAAAATTTAGGTACCCAAAACAAAAATTTAATTGTGTTTTTGTAGGTGGATGAGCATTGCTAGAAAGCCAATTCAAGCAAGAACAATCCATGGTACCTTGATAGTGGATGTTCAAAACACATGACCGAGTACAAAACTCTTTTTAAGGACTTGAAAGCTAAAAGTGGAGGAGATGTTACATTTGGTGACAACTCTAAAGGCCAAATTGAAGGATTGGCTCAATTGATAACAATTCCTCTACTACTATTGAAAATGTTTTACTTTGAAAGGACTCAAGCATAACTTGCTTAGCATTAGTCAATTGTGAGACAAAGGATTTAGGGTTATGTTTGAATCCATGTGCTGTCAAGTAATTGATGTCAAAACTAACAAACTTGTTTTTGTTGGACATCGTCAAGGAAATAATTATGTAGTGCATCTAAATGACCTATCTTCTAAAAATGTTTATTTTATGGCTCAAAAAGAAAATGAGAGTTGGATTTACCATAAAAGGCTTAGACATGCAAGTATGCATGTAATTTCAAAACTTTCTCAAAATGATTTGGTTGTTAGTTTGCCAAAGTTGAAATATGAAAATGACAAGTTTTGTGATGCATGTGCTCAAGAAAAATATAGAAGAACTTCTTTCAAACCTAAGAATTGCATTTCAACTACTAGACATCTTCAACTACTTCATATTGATCTTTTTGGCCTTACTAGAACAATGAGTCTTGGTGGAAAACAATATGGGTTTGTTATTATTGATGATTTTACTAGATTCACATGGGTTTTTTTTTTGCATTCAAAGAATGAGGCTTTGGAAAAATTCATCACTTTTAGCAAACAAATACAAAATGAAAAAGGTTATTCAATTACTAGTATTAGAAGTGATCATGGAAAGGAATTTGAAAATCTTGGCTTTAATGTATTTTGTAGTGAAAATGGTATTAGCCATAATTTTTTTGCTTCTAGAACTCTTCAACAAAATGGGGTAGTAGAAAGGAGAAATAGAACTCTAGAAGAAATGACTAGAACCATGCTTTGTGAAAATGATTTGCCTAGATATTTTTAGGCGGAAGCCATAAATGCTTCTTGTTACATTATAAATAAAGCTATGATTAGGCCAATTTTGAAGAAAACTCTATATGAGCTTTTTAAAGGAAAAAGGCCTAACATAAGCTATTTTCATTCTTTTGGTTGCAAATGTTTTATTTTGAATAATAAAAAAGATGGTCTTGGTAAATTTGATGCAAAAAGTGATGAAGGCATTTTCCTAGGATATTCTTTGAATTCAAAAGCTTATAGAGTTTTTAATAAATGAACATTAGTGGTTGAAGAATCTATACATGTTATTTTTTATGAGTCTAACCCACTTTCGAGAAAGGTACTTCTTGATGATGATGATGTAGGTATATTTCAAGAAAGAATCAATGATGCACCTCATGACATTGATGAGAACAATCAAAAGGAAGATGATGAGTTTTTGGGAAGAGCCACAACTCATAGAAAGAGAACCAAATCATCCTAGAGCAAGGAGGTATGTCAAAGACAATGAAATCATTGGTGATCCAACTCAAGGGGTAAGAACTAGATCGACTTATAATGTATGCAATTATGTTGCTTTCCTATCTCATTTTGAACCTAAAAATATAGATGAAGCTTTAGGAGATGATCATTGGATATTGGCCATGCAAGAGGAATTGAACCAATTTGAAAGAAGCCAAGTATGGAATCTTGTACCTAGGCCTAGTGATCATCTTACCATAGGCACAAAATGGGCTTTTAGGAATAAAATGGATGAACATGGGAATGTTATTAGAAACAAAGCTAGATTGGTAACTCAAGGGTACAGTAAAAAAGAAAGAATTGATTATGGTGAAACCTATGCCCCGGTTGCTAGGTTAAAGGCCATAAGAATGTTGCTTGCATTTGTATGTTTTAAAAATTTTAAACTTTTTCAAATGGATGTCAAGAGTGCATTTTTTAATGGTTTTATGAATGAAGAAGTGTATGTAGAACAACCTCCCAATTTTGAAAATCCAAAATTTCCAAATCATGTATATAAATTGACAAAAGCATTATATGGTTTAAAACAAGCTCCTAGAGCTTGGTATGAAAGATTGTCAAATTTTTTAGTAGAAAATGGTTTTAATAGAGGGAAGGTTGATATTACACTTTTTATTAAAACAAAAAGAAAAGACATTATCATAGTGCAAATTTATGTTGATGATATTATATTTGGTGCTACTAATGAAACTCTTTATCAAGAATTTGCTAAGATTATGCAAGGTGAATTTGAAATAAACATGATAGGAGAACTCACATTCTTTTTGCGACTACAAGTAAAGCAAACAAAAGATGGCACCTTCATCAATCAAGCTAAATACATCAAGGATTTGCTCATAAGGTTTGGATTGGAAGAATCAAAGCCTTGCTTAACACCAATGAGCACTTTAACAAAACTTGACAAGGATGAAAGTGGTAAATGTGTTAACTCTAAACTATATAGGTCTATGATTGGTTCATTGCTATATCTCACTACAAGTAGACTTGATATTATGTTTAGTGTATGTTTATGTGCTAGATTTCAATCTTCACCTAGAGAATCACATTTATCTGTTGTCAAAAAAATTTTTAGGTACCTTAAGGATACCTCTAATTTAGGATTATGGTATCCAAAAGGTTCATCTTTTACTTTACATGCCTATTTTGATGCTATTTTGGTGGGTGCAAAATTGATAGAAAAAACACTTTTGGTACTTGTTAATTATTTGGAAATGTGCTCATATTATGGTTTTCTAAAAAACAAAATAGTGTGGCTCAATCTACAACCGAAGTCGAATATGTGGCAGCCGAAAGTTATTGTGCCCAAGTTTTATGGATTAAGCAACAATTGGAGGATTTTGGCATAACCATGGATCATATTCTCATTAAATGTGACAATACTAGTGCCATCAATCTCACCAAAAATCCAATTCAACACTTTAAAACCAAACATATTGAAATTAGGCATCATTTTATTAGAGATCATGTTCAAAAGGGTGATATTGTGCTTGAATATGTGGATACCTTGCATCAACTAGCTGATATCTTTATAAAACCTCTTGATAAAGATATATTTTATGCAATTAGAGGTGAACTTGGCATGATGAATGTTCCTTAAAGTGGATTTCTTGATGTTATGATGAATAGTGAACTCTTGATTGATCTAATGTGTGTTTATCTAAATTTTTTTCTATAATTTGTGCATGATTGTATGCTTGAATGATCATAATGCATGTTTCTCAAATCTTTTTATTAAAAAAAAAAAATTTTACAGCTCAACCCAATCGATCCTCTTTTAGAATGGATCGATTGGCTCTTCACCTAGTAACCATTTTAAAGGGAAAACATAGGGAACCGATCGATCCCCTTGGTAAAGGATCAATCAGATAAGTAGGCAGTAGCCAATTTTCATTCAACCCAAAATCGATCGATCCTCTTTTGGGATAGGATTGATCAGGTATTCAACCAGTAGCTATAAGAAGTTTGAAATGAGCAAAATCGATTGATCCCCTTCAAAACAGATCGATCAATTCCATGCAAAGACCCATAACCGATCGATCCCCTACTTCAATCGGTTGTTAGTTTGCCAAAGTTGAAATATGAAAATGACAAGTTTTGTGATGCATGTGCTCAAGAAAAATATAGAAGAACTTCTTTCAAACCTAAGAATTACATTTCAACTACTAGACATCTTCAACTACTTCATATTGATCTTTTTGGCTTTACTAGAACAATGAGTCTTGGTGGAAAACAATATGGGTTTGTTATTATTGATGATTTTACTAGATTCACATGGGTTTTTTTTTTGCATTCAAAGAATGAGGCTTTGGAAAAATTCATCACTTTTAGCAAACAAATACAAAATGAAAAAGGTTATTCAATCACTAGTATTAGAAGTGATCATGGAAAGGAATTTAAAAATCTTAGCTTTAATGTATTTTGTAGTGAAAATAGTATTAGCCATAATTTTTTTGCTTCTAGAACTCTTTAACAAAATGGGGTAGTGGAAAGGAGAAATAGAACTCTAGAAGAAATGGCTAGAACCATGCTTTGTGAAAATGATTTGCCTAGATATTTTTGGGTAGAAGCCATAAATATTTCTTGTTACATTATAAATAAAGCTATGATTAGGCCAATTTTGAAGAAAACTCTATATAAGCTTTTTGAAGGAAAAAGGCCTAACATAAGTTATTTTCATTCTTTTGGTTGCAAATGTTTTTTTTTTTTTTTTGAATAATGAAAAAGATGGTTTTGGTAAATTTGATGCAAAAAGTGATGAAGGCATTTTCCTAGGATATTCTTTGAATTCAAAAGCTTATAGAGTTTTTAATAAACGAACATTAGTGGTTGAAGAATCTATACATGTTATTTTTTATAAGTCTAACCCATTTTCGAGAAAGGTACTTCTTGATGATGATGATGTAGGTATATTTCAAGAAAAAATCAATGATGCACCTCATGACATTGATGAGAACAATCAAAAGGAAGATGATGAGTTTTTGGAAGAGCCACAACACATAGAAAGAGAACCAAATCATCCTAGAGCAAAGAGGTATGTCAAAGACAATGAAATCATTGGTGATCCAACTCAAGGGGTAAGAACTAGATCAACTTATAATGTATGCAATTATGTTGCTTTCCTATCTCATTTTAAACCTAAAAATATAGATGAAGCCTTAGGAGATGATCATTGGATATTGGCCATGCAAGAGGAATTGAACCAATTTGAAAAAAGCCAAGTATGGAATCTTGTACCTAGGCCTAGTGATCATCCTACCATATGCACAAAATGGGGTTTTAGGAATAAAATGGATGAACATGGGAATGTTATTAGAAGCAAAGCTAGATTGATAGCTCAAGGGTACAGTCAAGAAGAGGAAATTGATTATGGTGAAACCTATGCCCTGGTTGCTAGGTTAAAGGCCATAAGAATGTTGCTTGCATTTGTATGTTTTAAAAATTTTAAGCTTTTTCAAATGGATGTCAAGAGTGCATTTCTTAATGGTTTTATGAATGAAGAAGTGTATGTAGAGCAACCTCCCAATTTTGAAAATCCAAAATTTCCAAATCATGTATATAAATTGACAAAAGCATTATATGGTTTAAAACAAGCTCCTAGAGCTTGGTTGACAGATTGTCAAATTTTTTGGTAGAAAATGGTTTTAATAAAGGGAAGGTTGATACTATACTTTTTATTAAAACAAAAAGAAAGGACATTATCATAGTGCAAATTTATGTTGATGATATTATATTTGGTGCTTCTAATGAAACTCTTTATCAAGAATTTGCTAAGATTATGCAAGGTGAATTTGAAATGAACATGATGGGAGAACTCACATTCTTTTTATGACTACAAGTAAAGCAAACAAAAGATGGCACCTTCATCAATGAAGCTAAATACATCAAAAGATTTGCTCATAAGGTTTGGATTGGAAGAATCAAAGCCTTGCTTAACACCAATGAGCACTTTAACAAAACTTGACAAGGATAAAAGAGGTAAATGTGTTAACTCTAAACTATATAGGTCTATGATTGGTTCATTGCTATATCTCACTGCAAGTAGACCTGATATTATGTTTAGTGTATGTTTATGTGCTAGATTTCAATCTTCACCTAGAGAATCACATTTATCTATTGTCAAAAGAATTTTTAGGTACCTTAAGGACACCCCTAATTTAGGATTATGGTATCCAAAAGGTTCATCTTTTGCTTTACATGCCTATTTCGATGCTATTTTGGTGGGTGCAAAATTGATAGAAAAAACACTTCTGGTACTTGTTAATTATTTGGAAATGTGCTCATATCATGGTTTTCTAAGAAACAAAATAGTGTGGCTCAATCTACAACCGAAGTTAAATATGTGGCAGTCGAAAGTTGTTGTGCCCAAGTTTTATGGATTAAGCAACAATTGGAGGATTTTGGCATAACCATGGATCATATTCCCATTAAATGTGACAATACTAGTGTCATCAATCTCACCAAAAATCCAATTCAACACTTTAAAACCAAACATATTGAAATTAGGCATCATTTTATTAGAGATCATGTTCAAAAGGGTGATATTGTGCTTGAATATGTGGATACCTTGCATCAACTCACTGATATCTTCACAAAACCTCTTGATAAGGATAGATTTTATGCAATTAGAGGTGAACTTGGCATGATGAATGTTCCTTGAAGTGGATTTCTTGATGTTATGATGAATAGTAAACTCTTGATTGATCTAAT
Source organism: Durio zibethinus (assembly GCF_047325235.1). Taxonomy (NCBI): domain Eukaryota; kingdom Viridiplantae; phylum Streptophyta; class Magnoliopsida; order Malvales; family Malvaceae; genus Durio; species Durio zibethinus. The sequence goes on from NC_143189.1 coordinate 360,220, forward strand.
GTGTGTTTATCTAAATTATTTTTTGTAATTTGTGCATGATTTTATGCTTGAATGATCATAATGCATGTTTCTCAAATCTTTTTATTAAAAAAAAAAATTTTATAGCTCAACCCAATCGATCCCTTTTTAGAATAGATCGATTGGCTCTTCACCCAGTAACCATATTAAAAGGAAAACATAGGGAACCAATCGATCCCCTTGGTAAAGGATTGATCGGATGAGTAGGCAATCGCCAATTTTCATTCAACCCAAAATTGATCGATCCCCTTTTGGGACAGAATTGATCGGGTATTCAACCAGTAGCTATAAGAAGTTTAAAATGAGCAAAATTGATCGATCCCCTTCAAAACAGATTGATCAATTCCATGCAAAGACCCATAACCGATCGATCCCCTACTTCAATCGATTGATCAGGTCGTGCTTTTTAGGCATAATAAAGTCGGGTCTCCCTTATTTGACCGATCATTTTAAATTTTCTCTCTCATCCTCTCCAAACCCTAAACACTTCTCACCAAAAATTACTCCTTCCGAGCTCCATATTTTACCAATTCCTCCACTTTAACTTGACCTCTTGTCAAAATTCATCCCTGAAACCCATCAATTTCACCTTAAAATGGCCCTAAAAACCAAAGTTACTGCCAGATGAAGGAACCCCCTAAGGGAGGCTTCAAGCTTCATGATGAAGCCCTCTTTCAATTAGAACTTCAACAATCTAGAGGTAAAGGACTGGTACGAGATGAACTTTGCCCATCGAGAAGTCAAGCATGAAAGGTTAATTTCCCTAGATTTCTTTCAATCCATAGACTTCCCTTACCTGCATATCTTTGAAGCATTTGGTTAGCTATATTACTTATGTATGGAGGGCCTATTATTTGAGAACTTAGTAAGAGTTTTCTATAGTAATACAAGCTGTATTAAGATTGAAGGAACAAATAGGCATTATCTTGATAGGTTTAGAACTTATGTGATGGGAAAGGAAATTTTAGTCACTAAACAAGTGCTAGTTGAAGCCTTTAGGTTGGATAATGAGGGGGAAAAAAATACTAGATGTGATGTAGTGCAACTTGCTCAAGACATCTTTAGCGATCACAATCTACAAGTAGCTTCCACTCATGCCTCTAGGTTATCCATGCATAATTGGTTATTGCAGCTCATTGTTACTCATGTTCTAGCACCTTTTGGGACACAGTACTCCACCATTAGGAAGCAAGATTATTGGTGGATGTATAAGATCAAGAATGGATAGAAACCAAATTTGGTGCACTTCATTTTTCATGACATGATGAGGGTAGTGCAGAACAAAGGTTACAATTTGGTATATAGGTATGCAATCAATAATTTGTTGAGGCATTTGGAGGAAAATACTGGAAGAGACAAGCAAATGACCTTCAATGATCCTTTTAGTATTCTTGGAGCTCCTACACTACATAGCATAGGGTATATTCAAAATGCAGCTAGATTATGGGTCAAAAAAGATGACATTGGAGCTGTACAAGAAAATGGGGAAGAGCAAGAACCTATGGCTATGCCTGAACAAAAAGATGAACCCTCTACCCAACCATCCCACACTCAAGGAACCTTAGAAATGGTCTTGCTTCAGATAAACAGCTTGCATTCAATGGTTGGCAACATAAACACTAGATTGGAGACTATAAAGGAAACTCAACATAAGCTGGTAACACAAGTTCACCATTTTCGAGTTGATGTTGAGCACATAAGGTCTACAAACTTGCATATGGGGCAGCCATCTTCTCATTTTCCTCATCCTCATCAGTCTTTTCATTCTCCACCTCCACTATAATGAACTTCACTAGTGTCATCCCTTATGTTTTTCCCACATTATTATATTTTGTTAATCTAACTTTGCATTTTGGTTTTGTAAATATTGGCACTTGATCTTCATATCAATAAAATTCATCTTTCATTCTATTATTGTGTGCTATTGTTGTGTTGTTTAATAATTGATGATTAAGTGGCCTTAAATTGATTTTTCTCCTTTGGTTTCATTTTGCTTTATTTCATCCTTTTTGCTATGACAAAAAAAGGGAGAAATATTGTATGAAAAATTACTTTGATGACTCTAATGATATTGGTTTGGTGATATTGAGTTTGCTTAGTTGGCTTATAACTAATGCTTAAATTCAGGGGGAGTTATATTCTTCAAGGGGAGTTGGTTTTTCATAGATTAAGGGGGGGCTTGTTTTTCAAAAGGAAAAGTGTTCTTAAGCAAAATTTTCACTTGGTTTTGTCATATCAAAAATGGGGAGATTGTTGGCCTTGAATTGATTAAGAGTTTTGATTTGAAAAAATAAAATTTTGCCAAACTTGTTACAATCTTGTCTAAGCTTAAATTGAACATTTTCCCACCTTTTTATCTTGCCAAAATTCATTTGAGAACCAAACAACTCAAATTCTCGGAACAAAACATGATTTATGCAAGTTTTGATAGAAGGGATTGATCCCCTACCAAAAGGGATTGATCTTGTTTTCAACCAGAATCGAAAGTTCTCAAGATTTGCAAAAAGTAATCAATCCCCTCTCTATAAGGATCGATTGGTTAGGGTTTTAAAGCTAAATAGATTGATCCTCTTATTTAAAGGATCAATCACTTTTTCATACAGAATGTTTGTATCATGCAATTTTCCAGAACGGATCAATCCCATCACATAGAGGATCGATCACCTAAGGCAAAAGATCGATCGGTTGCTTAGACAAAATGTTCCCCAGTTTGAAAACCCAGAAAAGGGATCGATCCCCTCTTAAAGGGATCGATCCCCTCTTAAAGGGATCGATCGGGTAAGGCAAATCAAGCACAAAATTGAGCCTTCTCCAATATGAACCAATCGATCTCCTAAAGGCTAACAACTCCCAACGGCTATTTTTTGTCTGAATTTTATAGGTTTGAAACATTAAATGCAATCCAACGGCTCTCAACTGCTTCCTAACTATAAATCAAGCATTCCACTGCAGACCAAGAGTAACAAGAGCCAAGGAAACTTATTGCCATTCACCTACCAATTTGCTCAAGAATTCAAAGCTGTTCAAAGTTAGAAAAGTGCAGAATTCATATCAGTTTTTCTTTATTTTGTTGTTTATACCATTGTGTACTTTAAATTAGCAAACACCCAACCTTTGAAAGGTTCTTAAAGTTTGCAAAACACTTCATATCTCTCTATTGTGAGTTTGTGAGCTTAAAGGGGAGGATAACCATTAAGAGTATATTGTGTTGAGTTTGTAAAGCTTAGAGAAGCTTGGTTGTAATCTTCAACACTTATAGTGGATTGAACTCCTTGGCAAGAGAGGCTAAGGGAGAGGACGTAGGTGCCTAAGAAGGATCGAACCTCTATAAATCTCGATGTTATATTCTTTATCCCTATCTCTCATTTACTTTCAATTATTATGTTTAATTGTTTAGCAAAGTTTGTGCTTATTGAATATTGTTTTTCAAAAATTTATTAAAACCAATTCACCCCCCATCTTGGTTTATTCCAAACCTTTGAGCTAACAATAAGTAAAACATTTAAAAATAAATTTGTTTACCGAGTGAGTTTAAATTGTTATGACTATTTAAACAATTATTTATTTCAAATCATTATACTCTTTTGTTTTGTCATAAAACAATTGTTTCTATTCATACAAGTTTATTCAGAATATAATAATACTAATTTATTAATGTTCTAAAAATTAGTAAGTTGAAGATTTAAAAAATTAATTTATTTACTGAACAAGTTCAAATAGTCATGTTTATTTGAACTATTATCTATTTGAAATTGTTATGATATTTTATTTTGTCGTAAAACAATTATTTTTATTCATACAAAATTATTCATAAAAAAATAATACTAATTTATTACTATTTCAAAAGTTAATAAGAGATTTAAAAACTAAATCTCTTTACCAAATTAGTTCAAATAGTTATAATTATTTAAACAATTATTTATCTGAAATTGATATGATCTTTGTTTTATCCTAAAACATTTATTTCTATTCATAGAAGCTTGTTCAAAGTAAAATACTACTAAATTAATAGTATTCTAAAAATTAATAAGGATTTAAAAAATAGATGTGTCTGTTGAACAGTTCAAATAGATAAGACTATTAGAATAGTTATCTGTTTCAAATCGTTTTGACCTTTTGTTTAGTTATAAAATAATTATTTCAGTTCATATATGCTTATTCAAAATAAAATAATACTATCTTATTAACATTCAAAAAATTAATAAGTAAGAAATTAAAAAAATAAATCTATTTATCAAACAAGTTCAAATAGTTATGACTATATGAACAATTATCTATTTAAAACTGTTATGACCTTTTATTTTATCATAAAACAATTGTTTTAGCTTTTATTTTATCATAAAACAATTGTTTTAGCTTATAAAAGCTTATCCAAAATAAAATAATATTACTTTATTAATATTTTAAAAATTGATAAGTTGGAGATTTAAAAAATAAATCAATTTATCAAATCAGTTCAAATAATTATGGCCATTTGAATAATTATCTATTTTAAATGTCATGAACTTTTGTTTTGTCATAAAACAATTGTTTTTCATCATACAAACCTATTTGAAATAAAATAATAGCAATTTATTAATATTTCAAAAATTAATAAGTAAGAGATTTAAAAATAAATTTGTTTACCAAATCAGTTCAAAAAGTTATGACTATTTAAGCAATTATATATTTCAAATTGTTATAACCTTGTGTTCTGTTATAAAACAATTATTTCTGTTCGTACAAGATTATTCAGAATAAAATAATACTAATGTAATACTATTATGAAAATTAATAACTAAGAGATTTCAATAAATTTATTTAAACCAGTTCAAATAGTTAAGGCTATATGAACAATTCTTTATTTCAAATCGTTATGACCTTTTGTTTTATTGTAAAACAATTTTTTCAGTTCTTAGTAACTTATTCAAAATAAAATAAAACAAATCTATTAATATTTCAAAAATAATCAACAAGAGATTTAAAAAATAATTTTGTTTGTCGAACTAGTTCAAAAAATTATGACTATTTAAATAATTATCGATTTCATATCGTTATGACCTTTTGTTTTGTCATAAAACAAATATATTTTTTTTCAAATAACTTTGTTCAAAATAAAATAATATTAATTTATTAATATTTTGAAAATTAATAAGTAAGAGAGTTAAAAAAATAAATTTGTTTATTAAACTAGTTCAATTAGTTTAACTATTTGAACAATTATTTATTTCAAATTATTACGACCATTTGTTTTATCATAAAACAATTGTTTCTAGTTATACAGTCTTATTCAAAATAAAATAATGCTAATTTATTAATATTCTAAAAATTAATAACTAATGAATTTCAAAAATGAATTTGTTAGCTTGCCCTGTGCAAATATTTATGATTGTTTGAATAATTATCTATTTCAAATCATTATAATCTTTTGTGTTATCACAAATCAATTATTTCTACTCATACAAGTTTATTTGAAATAACATAATTCTAGCTTATTAATATTCCAAAAATTAATAAGTAAGAGATTTAAAAAATGAATCTATTTGTTGAACAAGTTAAAATAGTTATGACTATTTATCAATTATCTATTTCAAATCGCTAAAACCTTTTGTTTTGTCATAAAACAATTTTTGCTATTCATACAAGCTTATTTCAAATAAAATAACAGAAATTTGTTAATATTTAAACAATTAAAAAAATAAAAGATTTAAAAAATAAATCTATTTATCGAATAAGTTTAAATAGTTATGACTATTTGAATAATTATTTATTTTAAATCATTATGACTTTTTTTATAAAAAATTATTTTTGTTCATACAAGCTTATTTAGATTAAAATAATATTAATTTATTAATATTTCCTCAAATAATAAGTAAAAGATTTTAAAAATAAATATGTTTACCTAAAAAGTCCAAATAGCCATAACTATTTGAATAATTATCTATTTCAAATTGTTATGACCTTTTGTTTGATTTTAAAATAATTGCATTAGTTCATATAGGCTTATTCGAAATAAAATAATACTAATTTATTAATATTCCTAAAATTAATGAGTAAGAGATTTAAAAAATGAATTAGTTTATCGAACAAGTTTAAATAGTTCTTATTATTTGAACAATTATCTATTTCAAATTCTTTTGACCTTTTGTTTTGTCATAAAACAATTGTTTTTGTTCATACACGGTTATTCCAAATAAAATAATATAAATTTATTAATATTTCAAAAATTAATAAGTAGAAATTTAAAAAATAAATCTATTTTCTAAACACGTTCAAATAGTTATGACTATTTGAACAATTATTTATTTCAAATAGTTATGACCTTTTGTTTTGTCATAAACCAATTGTTTCTGTTCATACAAGTTTATTCGAAACAAAATAATACTAATTTATTAGTATTCCAAAAATTAATAAGTAAAAGATTTAAAAAATAAATCTGTTTATTGAGCAAACTCAAATAGTTATGACCATTTGAATAATTATTTATTTCAAATAGTTATGATATTTTGTTTTGTCATAAAATAATTGTTTCTATTCATACAATTTTATTTGAAATAAAATAATACTAATTTATTAATATTCTAAAAATTAATAGGTTGGAGATTTAAAAAATAAATCTATTTACCAAACAAGTTCAAATAGTTATGTCCCTTTGAATAATTATCTATTTCAAATCATTATGACATTTTATTTTGTCATAAAACAATTGTTTCTCTTCATACAAAATTATTTAGAATAAAATAATACTAATTTATTAATGTTTTAAAAATTAATTAGAGATTTAAAAACTAAATTTGTTTACTAAATCAATTCAAATAGTTATGACTACTTGAACAATTATCTATCTCAAATCATTATGATCTTTATTTTGTCATAAAACAATTGTTTCTTTTCATATAAGCTTATTCTGATTAAGTAATACTAATTTAATAATAAAAAATAAATATGTTTTACTGATCTAATTCAAATAGTTAAGACTATTAGAATAATTATCTATTTCAAATCATTATGACCTTTTGTTTAGTCATAAAACAATTATCTCAGTTCATACAAGCTTATTTAAAATAAAATAATACTAATTTATTAATATTAAAAAAATTAATAAGCAAGAGGTTTAAAAAAATTAATATGTTTACCTAACAAGTTCAAATAGATATAACCATTTAAACAATTATCTATTTAAAATCGTTATGACCTTTTGTTTTGTCATAAAACAATTGTTTTAGTTCATAAAAATTTATCCGAAATAAAATAATATTACTTCATTAATATTTAAAAAATTATTAAGCAAGAGATTTAAAAACTAAAGCTATTTTCCAAACCAGTTCAAATAGTTATGATCATTTGAACAAATATCAATCTCAAATCGCTATGATCTTTGTTTTGTCATAAAAAAACTATTTCTTATCATATAAGCTTATTCGGATTAAAATAATACTAATTTAATAATATTTGAAAAATTAATAAGTAAAATATTTAAAAAATAAACGTGTTTGTCAAATCATTTCAAGTGATTAAAACTATTAGAATAATTATCTATTTCAAATCATTCTAACCTTTTATTTAGTCATAAAATAATTGTTTCAATTTATACAAGCTTTATTTAGAATAAAATAATACTAATTTATTAACATTCAAAAAATTAATAAGCAAGAGATTTGAAAAAATAAATATGTTTACCAAACAAGCTCAAATAGTTATTATCATTTGAACAATTATCTACTTAAAATTATTATGAACTTTTGTTTTGTCATAAAACAATTGTTTCAGTTCATAAAAGCTTATCCAAAATAAAATAATTCTACTTTATTAATATTTCAAAAATTAATAAGTAAGAGGTTTAAAAAATAAATTAGTTTATTGAATCAGTTCAAATAATTATGGCCATTTGAACAATTATAAATTATAAATTGTTATTACCTTTTGTTTTATCATAAAACAATTATTTTTCAACATACAAGCTTATTTGAAATAAAATAATACTAATTTATTAATATTTCAAGAATTACTAAGAGATCTAAAAATAAATAGTTATAACTATTTGAACAACTATGTGTTTCAAATTGTTATAATCATTTGTTTTGTCATAAAACAATTATTTTTGTTCATACAAGTTTATTTAGAATAAAATAATACTAATTTAATAATATTCTAAAAATTCATAACTAAGAGATTTAAAAAATAAATCCGTTTGTTAAACCAATTCAAACAATTAAGACTATATAAAATAATTGTTTATTTCAAATCATTATGATATTTTGTTTTGTCATAAAATAATTATTTCAGCTTATACAAGTTTATTTAGAATAAAATAAAACTAATTTGTTAATATTTCAAAATTTTATAAGTAAGAGATTTAAAAAATAATACTATTTACCGAATAGTTAAAATAATTATAACTATTTGAACAATTATTTATTTCAAATCGTTATTACTTTTTGTTTTATTGTAAAACAATTGTTTTTGTTCATATAAGTTTGTTCGAAATAAAATAATACTAATTTATTAATATTTAGAAAATTAATCAGTAAGAGATTTAATTAATCAGTAGAAAATTTTGACTATATGAATAATTATCTATTTCAAATCATTATAACTTTTTGTTTTGTCATCAAACAATTGGTTCTATTCATACTATTTTATTTGGAATAAAATAATACTAATTTAATAATATTTTGAAACTTAATAACCAAGAAAATTAAAAGATAAATCTAATTGTTGAATGAGTTCAAATAGTTAAGACTATATGAATGATTATCTATTTCAAATAGTTATCACCATTTGTTTTGTCATAAAACAATTTTTTTGTTCGTACAAGCTTATTCGAATTAAAATAATACAAATTTAATAATATTTCAAAATTAATAAGTAAGAGATAAAAAAAAATTGTTTATCGAACCAGTTTATATGATTAATATTATTAGAACAATTATCTATTTCAAATTGTTTTGATCTTTTGTTTTGTCATAAAAGCACTTGTTTCAAGCTTACTCGAAATAAATTAATACTAATTTATTAACATTCAAAAATTAAGAAGAAAGAGATTTAAGAAAATAAATCTATTTACCGAAAAAGTTCAAATAGTTATAACTATTTGAACAATTGTCTATTTAAAATTGCTATGACCTTTTGTTTTTTCATAAAACAATTGTTTCAGTTAATACAAGTTTACACGGAATAAAATAATACAAATTTATTAATAAGTAAGAGATTTAAAAAATAAATTTGTTTATCGAATTAGTTAAATAATTATGGCAATTTGAACAATTATCTATTTCAAATTGCTATAACCATTTGTTTTGTTATAAAACAATTGTTTTTTTTATCATACAAGCTTATTCAAAATAAAATAATACTAATTTATTAATATTTCAAAAATTAATAAGTAATAGATTTAAAAACTAAATGTGTTTGTCAAACCAGTTCAAATAGTTAAAACTATAAGAATAATTATCTATTTTAAATTGTTCTAACCTATTTTTAGTCATAAAATATTTGTTTCATATCATACAAGCTTATTATTTAGAACAAAATAATCCTAATATATTAACATTTGAAAAATTAATAAGCAAGAGATTTGAAAAAATAAATTTTTTTACTAAATAAGCTCAAGTAGTTATGACTATTTGAAAGATTAATATTTAAAATCATTATGACTTTTGTTTTGTCATAAAGCAATTGCTTCAGTTCATAAAAGGTTATCCAAAGTAAAATAATACCAATTTTTTAATATTTCAAAAATTAATAAGCAAGAGATTTAAAAAAATAAATGTGTTTTCTGAATAAATTTAAATAGTTATGACTATTTGAACAATTGTATATTTAAAATCATTATGATATTTTGTTTTATCATTAAAAAATTGTTTCAATTCATTAAAGCTTATTTGAAATAAAATAATAATAATTTATTAATATTTCAAAAATTAATAAGTGATTTAAAAAGTGAATCTGTTTACCAAATCAATTCAAATAATTATGGCTATTTCAACAATTATCTATTTCAAATCATTATGAACATTGTTTTGTCATAAAACAATTGTTTTTCATCATACAAGCCTGTTTGGAATAAACTAATACTAATTTATTAAGATTTCAAAGATTAATAAGTAAAATATTTAAAAAATAAATCTATTTATCAAAGCAATTCTTATTTGAATAATTACCTATTTCAAATCATTATAACGTTTTATTCTATTCTAAATAATTATTTTAGTTCACACAAGCTTATTTGAAATAAAATAATACTAATTTAATAATATTATGAAAATTAATAACTAAGGGATTTAAAAAATAAATTTGTTTGTCGAAGTAGTTTAAATAGTTAAGACAATACGAATAATTATCTATTTCAAATCGTTATGAATTTTGTTTTGTCATACAACAATTGTTTTAGTTCATACAAGCTTATTTGAAATAAAATAATTCAAATTTATTAACATTCCAAAAATTAATCAATGATTTAAAAAAGGAATCTATTTACTGAATCATTTCAAATAATTATGGCCATTGCAACATTTATCTATTTCAAACCATTATTACCATTTGTTTGGTCATATAACAAGTGTTTTTGATCATTCAAGGTTATTCAGAATATAATAATACTAATTTATTAATCTTTCAAAAATTAATAAGTAAGTGATTTAAAATATAAATCTGTTCATCAAACTAGTTCAAATAATTATGACTATTTGAACAATTGTATACTTCAAATCGTTATAACCTTTTGTTTTGCCACAAAATAATTATTCCTGTTCATACAAGCTTATTTGGAATACAATAATACAAATATACTAATATTCTAAAAATTAATAACTAAGAGAATTAAAAATAAATTTGTTTGACAAACCATCAAATATTTAAGACTATATGAACAATTATCTATTTCAAAATGTTATGACCTTTTGCTTTGTCATAAAACAAATTTTCAATTCATACTAGCTGATTTGAAATAAAATAAAATGATTTATTAATATTGCAAAAATTAATAAGTAAGATATTTAAAAAAAATATTTCTGTTTGCCTAACCAATTCAAATAATTATGACTATTTGAACAATTATCTATTTCAAATCATTATAACATTTTGTTTTTTCATAAAACAAATGTTTTTGTTCATATAAGTTTGTTCATAATAAAGTAATACTAATCTACTAATATTTCAAAAATTAATAAGAGATTTAAAAAATAAATCTATTTATCAAACCAGTTCAAATAGTTATGACTATTTGACAAATTATTTATTTCAAATCGTTATGACTTTTTGTCCTATTATAAAACATTTGTTTCTGTTCATACATGCTTATTCATATTAAAATAATATTAATTTATTAATATTTCAACAATTAATAAGTAAAAATTTTAAAAAATAAATATGTTGATCGAACTAGATCAAATGGACATGATTATTTGAATAATTATCTATTTCAAATCGTTATGACCCTTTCTTTTGTCATAAAAGATTTGTTTCGGTTCATATAAGTTTACTCGAAATAAAATAACACCAGTTTATTAATATTCCAAAAATTAATAATTAAGAGATTTTAAAAAAAATCTATTTATCGAATAACTTTAAATGATTATGACTATTTGAACAATTATTTATTTGAAATCGCTATAACATTTTGTTTTGACATAAAATAATTTTTTTCTATTCATACAAGCTTATTTCGAATAAAATAATACAAAATTATCAATATTAAGACAATTAATAAGTAAAAGATTTAAAAAATAAATCTCTTTATCAAACAAGTTCAAATGTTATGACTATTTGAACAATTATTTATTTCAAATTGTTATGACTCTTTGTTTTGTCATAAAACAATTGTTTATGTTTATACAAGGTTATTTGGATTAAAATAATACTAATTATTAATATTTTGACAATTAATAAGTAAAAGATTTAAAAAATAAATATGTTTACCGAACAAATTGAAATAATCATGATTATTTGAATAATTAACTATTTCAAATCATTATGACCTTTTGTTTTGTAATAAAACAATGGTTTCAATTCAACTAAGCTTATTTGAAATAAAATAATACTAATTTATTAATATTACTTAAATTAATGAGTAAGAGACTTAAAAAATAAATTTGTTTACCGAATAAGCTCAAATAGCTATGACTATCTAAATAGTTATCTATTTTAAAACATTATGAACTTTTGTAAATAGTTATCTAAATAGTTCAAACAATTAAGACTATATGTACAATTATTTATTTCAAATTGTTATGACCTTTTGCTTTGTCATAAAGTAATTATTTCAGCTCATACAAGCTTATTCGAAATAGAATAAAACTAATTTATTAATTATTCAAAAATTTGTAAGAGATTTAGAAAATAATTTTATTTATTGAACCAGTTCAAATGATTATGACTATTTGAACAATTATCAATTTCAAATCATTATTACTAATTTATTAATATTTAGAAAATTAATCAATAAGAGATTTAAAAAGTAAATCTATTTACCAAACCATTTTAAATAGTTTTAACTATTTGAATAATTATCTATTCCAAGTCATTATAACCTTTTATTTTGTCATCAAACAATTGGTTCTGTTGATACTATTTTATTTGAAATAAAATAATACTAATTTAATAATATTTTGAAACTTAATAACCAAGAAAATTAAAAAATAAATCTAATAGCCAAACAAGTTCAAATAGTTAAGACTAAATGAATGATTATTTATTTCAAATCATTTGACGTTTTGGTTTCTCGTAAAATAATTATTTTGTTTGTACAAGCTTATTCGAATTAAAATAATACTAATTTAATAATAGTTCAAAAATAAATAAGAGATTTAAAAAATAAATTTGTTTACCAAATCAGCTCAAATGGTTAAGACTATTAGAATAATTATCTATTTCAAATTGTTTTGACCTTTTGTTTAGTCATAAAACAATTGTTACAATTCATATAAGCTTATTCAGAATAAATTAATACTAATTTATTAACATTCAAAAAATTAATAAGAAAGAGATTCAAAAAAATAAATCTATTTATCAAACAAGTTCAAATAGTTATTACAATTTGAACAATTGCCTATTTAGAAGCTTTAAAACCTTTTGACTTGCCACAAAACAATTTTTTAGTTAATACAAGCTTATTTCGAATAAAATAATATAAATTTATTAATATTAAGATAATTAATTAGTAAAAGATTTAAAAAATAAATATGTTTACCGAATAAGTTCAAATCGTTATGACTATTTGAGCAATTATTTATTTCAACTTATTATGACTTTTTCTTTTATCATAAAATAATTGTTTCTGTTCATTCAAACTTATTTAGATTAAAATAATTTTAATTTATTAATATTTTGACAATTAATAAGTAAAAGATTTAAAAAATAAATATGTTTATCGAACAAGTTCAAATAGTCATGACTATTTGAATAATTATCTATTTCAAATCATTATGACCTTTTCTTTTGTAATAAAATAATTATTTTAGTTCATATGACCTCATTTGAAGTAAAATAATATTGATTTATTAATATTTTAAAAATTAATGAGTAAGAAATTTGAAAAAGGAATTTGTTTATCAAATAAGTTCAAATAGTTATGACTATCTAAACAATTACCTATTTCAAAACATTATGGCCTTTCGTTTATCTTAAAACAATTGGTTCTATTCATGTAAGCTTATTTCGAACAAAACAATATAAATTTTTTAATATTTTAGAAATTAATAAGTTAAAATTAAAAAAATAAATCTGTTTTCTTAACTTGTTTAAAAATTTATGACTATTTGAATAATTATTTATTTCAAATTGTTAGGACCTTTTTGTTTTGTTATAAACCAATTGTTTCTATTCATACAAGCTTATTCATAATAAAATAATATTAATTTATTAACATTTTAATAAGTAAAAAATTTTAAAAATAAATTTGTTTACCAGATGAGTTTAAATAGTTATAACTATTTGAACAGTTATTTATTTCAAATCATTATAAACTTTTGTTTTTGTCATAAAATAATTGTTTCTATTCATACAAGTTTATTCAAAATAAATTAATACTATTTTATTAATATAATAAGATTAATGAGTTGGAGACTTAAAAAATTAATCTGTTTGTTGAATAAGTTCAAATAGTCATATCCATTTGAACTATTATCTATTTCAAATCATTATGACACTTTGTTTGGTCATAAAACAATTGTTTTTATTCATACAATATTATTTAGAATAAAATAATATTAATTTATTAATATTTCAAAAATTAATAAGAGATTTAAAAACTAAATCTGTTGACCAAACTAGTTCAAATTATTATGACTGTTTGAACAATTATCTATCTCAAATCATTATGATCTTTGTTTTGTTATAAAACAATTTTTCTATCCATACAAGTTTATTCGAAGTAAAATATTGCTAAACTAATAATATTCTAAAATTAATAAGCAATAGATTTAAAAAGTAAATGTGTTTGCCGAACCAGTTCAAATAGTTAAGAATATTAGAATAATTATTTATTTCAAATCATTTTGACCTTTTGTTTAGTCATAAAATAATTGTTTTAGTTCATACATGCTTATTCGAAAAAAATAATATTATTTTATTAACATTCAAAAAATTAATAAGCAAGAAATTTTAAAAAATAAATATGTTTACTGAACAAATTCAAATAGTTATGACTATTTGAACAATTATCAATTTAAAATCATTATGACGTTTTGTTTTATAATAAAACAATTGTTTCAATTCATAAAAGCTTATTCGAAATAAAATAATATTACTTTATTAATATTTTAAAAATTGAGAAGTTGGAGATTTAAAAAATGAATCAATTTATTGAATCAATTCAAATAATTGTGGCCATTTGAACAATTATCTATTTTAAATTGTTATGAACTTTTGTTTTGTCATAAAACAATTGTTTTTCATCATATAAGCCTATTCGGAATGAAATAATACTAATTTATTAATATTTAAAAAATTAATGAGTAGGAGATTTAAAAAATAAATTTATTTAGTGAACTAATTCAAATAGTTATAACTATTTGAACAATTATATATTTCAAATCATTATAACCTTTTCTTTTGTTATATAACAATTATTTATGTTCATACAAGCTTATTCAAAATAAAATAATACTAATCTAATAATATTATGAAAATTAATAACTAAGAGATTTTTAAAAAAAATTTATTTGCCAAACTAGTTCAAATAGTAAAGGCTGTATGAATAATTATCTATTTCAAATCATTATGACATTTTGTTTTGTCATAAAACAAATGTTTTTCTTCATATAAGTTTGTTTGTAATAAAATAATATTAATTTATTAATATTTTGAAAATTATTAAGAGATTTAAAATATAAATCTGTTTATTAAACTAGTTCAATTAGTTATAATAATTTGAATAATTATTTATTTTAAATCGTTATGACCATTTGTTTTGTCATAAAACAATTATTTCTATTGATACAATTTTATTTGGAATAAAATAATGATAATTTATTAATATTCTAAAAATTAATAAGTAACGGATTTAAATAATGAATCTGTTAGCTTAACTAATGCAAATAGTTATATCTATTTGAATAATTATTTATTTCAAATCGTTATGACCTTCTATTTTGTCACAAAACAAATGTTTCTATTCATATAAGCTTATTCGGAATAGCATAATTCTAATTTATTAATATTTCAAAAATTAATAAGTAAGAGATTTAAAAACTAAATCTGTTTATCGAAAAAGTTCAAACAGTTACGATTATTTGAACAATTACCTATTTCAAATCACTATAACATTTTGTTTTGTCATAAAATAAATTTTTTTATTCATACAACCTTATTTCAATTAAAATAATACAAATTTATTAATATTCAGATAATTAATAAATAAAAGATTTAAAAAATAACTATGTTTACCGAATAAATTCAAATAATTGTGACTATTTAAATAATTATTTCTTTCAAATCATTATGACTTTTTTGTTTTGTCATAAAATAATTTTTTTGTTCATACAAGCTTATTTGAATTAAAATAATATTAATTTATTAATATTTTGACAATTAATAAGTAACAGATTTTAAAAATAAATATGTTTATTGAACAAGTCTCGATAGTCATAACTATTTGAATAATTATCTATTTCAAATTGTTATGACCTTTTATTTCATCATAAAACAATTATATCAGTTCATATAGGCTAATTCGAAATAAAATAATACTAATTTATTAATACTTCAAAATTAATGAGTAAGAGATTTAAAAGATAAATTTATTTACCAAACAAGTTCCAATAGTTATGGCTATATAAATAATTTTCTATTTCAAATCATTATGATATTTTGTTTTATCATAAGATAATTATTTTATGTTCATATAAGCTTATTTCAAACAAAATAATATAAATTTAGTAATATTCCAAAAATTAATAAGTAAAATTTTAAAAAATAAATATGTTTTCTGAATACATTCAAATAGTTATGATTATCTAAATAATTATCTATTTTAAATAATTATGACCTTTTGTTTTGTCATAAACCAATTGTTTTTATTCATACAAGCGTATTCAAAATAAGTAATGCTAGTTTATTAATATTCAAAAAATTAATAAGTAAAAATTTAAAAATAAATCTATTTACCGAGCAAGTTCAAAAAGTTATGCTTGTTTGAACAATTATTTATTTCAAATAGTTATGATCTTTTGTTTTATCATAAAACAATTGTTTCTATTCATGCAAGTTTATTCAAAATAAAATAATACTAATTTATTAATATTTTGAAAATTAATAGGTAGGAGATTTAAAAAATAAATCTGTTTACCGAATAAGTTCAAGTAGTCATATCTATATGAATAATTATCTATTTCAAAACATTATGACCTTTTGTTTTGTCATAAAATAATTGTTTCTATTCATGCAAAATTATTCAAAACAAAATAATACTAATTTATTAATATTTTGAAAATTAATAAGAGATTTAAATACTAAATCTATTTACCAAAACAGTTTACATAGTTATTACTATTTGAATGATTGTCTATCTCAAATCATTATGATGTTTATTTTATCATAAAACAATTGTTTCTTTTCATACAAGCTTATTCAGATTAAAATAATACTAATTTAATAATATTCCAAAAATTAATAAGAGCTTTGAAAAATAAATGTGTTTGTTGAACCAGTTTAAATAGTTAAGACATTATAACAATTATCTATTTCAAATCGTTATGATATTTTGTTTATTTATAAAACAATTATTTCAGTTCATACAAACTTATTCAAAATAAAATAATTGTAATTTATTAACATTTGAAAAATTAATGAGCAAGAGATTTAAAAAATATAAATTTATTTATCAAAAAAGTTCAAATAGATTTGACTATTTGAACAATTATCTATTTAAAGTCGTTATGACCTTTTGTTTTATCATAAAACAATTGTTTCATTTCATAAAAACTTATTCGAAATAAAATAATACTACTTTATTAATATTTAAAAAATTAATAAACAAAAGATTTAAAACTAAAGTTGTTTTTTTGAACTAGTTCAAATAGTTATGACTATTTGAACAAATATCAATCTCAAATCATTATGATCTTTTTTTACTCATAAAACAATCTTTTTTGATCATACAAGCTTATTTGGACAAAATAATACTAATTTAATAATATTCCAAAAATTAGTGAGAGATTTAAAAAATAAATATATTTGCTAAACCAGTTCAAATAGTTAAGACTATTAGAATAATTATCTATTTCAAATCATTCTAACCTTTTATTTAGTCCTATAATAATTGTTTCAGTTTATACACACTTATTCAGAATAAAATAATACTAATTTATTAACATTCCAAAAATTAATAAGCAAGAGATTCGAAAAGATAAATGTGTTTATCGAATAAGTTCAAAGAGTTATGACTATTTGAACAATTATCAATTTAAAATCATTATGACCTTTTGTTTTGTCATAAACAATTGTTTTAGTTCATAAAAGCTTATCCAAAAGAAGATAATACTACTTTATTATTATTTCAAAAGTTAATAACTAAGAGATTTAAAAAATAAATTAGTTGACTAAATAAGTTCAAATAATTATGAGCATTTAAACAACTATTTATTTCAAATTATTATTACCTTTTGTCTGTCATAAAATAATTGTTTTTAAAAAATAAATCTTTTTACCAAACCAATCAAATAGTTATAACTATTTGAACAATTATCTATTTCATATTGTTATAACATTTTATTTTATAATAAAACAATTGTTTCTATTCATACAAGCTTATTCGAAATAAAATAATACTAATTTAGTAATATTATGAAAATTAATAGCTAAGAAATTTAAAAAATAAATATGTTCGTTGAATCAATTCAAACAATTTAGACTATTGAACAACTATTTAACTCAAATTGTTATGACCTTTTGTTTTGTCATAAAATAATTATTTCAGCTTGTAGAAATTTATTCAGAATAGAGTAAAACTAATTTATTAATATTTCAAAAATTTATAAGAGATTTAGAAAATAATTCTATTTACAGAACCAGTTTAAATAATTATAACTATTTAAACAATTATCTATTTCAAATCATTATTACTTTTTATTTTGTAATAAAATAATATTTTTTTTGTTAATATAAGTTTGTTCAAAATAAAATAATACTAATTTATTAATATTTATCAAACCAATTCAAATAGTTATGACTTTTTGTTGTGTTATAAAACAATAGTTTCTGTCCATACAAGCTTATTTAGATTAAAATAATATCAATTTATTAATATTTCAACAATTAATAACTAAACAATTTAAAACATAAATATTGTTACCGAACTAGATCAAATAGTCATGACTATTTGAATAATTATCTATTTCAAATCATTATAACCTTTTGTTTTGTCATAAAAAAATCATTTCGATTCATATAAGCTTAATCAAAATAAAATAATATTAAGTTATCAATATTCTAAAAATTAATAATTAAGAGATTTAAAAAATGAATTTGTTTAACGAACAAGTTTAAATAATTATGACTGTTTGAACAATTATCTATTTGAAATCGTTATAACCTTTTGTTTTGTCATAAAATGATTTTTTTTCTATTCATACAAGCTTATTTTGAATAAAATAATACAAATTGATTAATATTAAGACAATTAATAAGTAAAAGATCTAATAAATCTACCCAACCAAGTTCAAATCTTTATGACTATTTGAACAATTATTTATTTCAAATTGTTATGATCTTTTGTTTTGTCATAAAATAATTGTTTCTATTCATACAAGCTTATTCGAAATAAAAAATATTAATTTATTAATATTTTGACAAGTAATAAGTAAAAAATTTAAAAAATAAATATGTTTATTGAACAAGTTCAAATGGTCATGAGTATTTGTATAATTAATTATTTCAAATCATTGTGACCTTTTGTTTTGTAATAAAACAATTGTTTCAGTTTATATATGCTTATTTGAAATAAAATAATACTAATTTATTAATATTCTAAAAATTAATGAGTAAGAGAATTAAAAAATTAATCTATTTACCAATCATGTTCAAATAATTATAACTATCTGAATAATTATCTGTTTCAAAACATTTTGACCTTTTGTTTTGTCATAAAACAATTGGTTCTGTTCATGCAAGCTTATTTTGAATAAAATAATATAAATTTATTAATATTCTAAAAATTAATAAGTAAAAATTTAAAAAATAAATATGTTTTTTGAACACGTTCAAATAGTTATGACTATTTGAATAATTATCTATTTCAAATTATTATGACCTTTAGTTTTGTCATAAGCCAATTGTTTCATTCATAAATGCGTATTCAGAATAAATTAATACTAATTTATTAAAATTCTAAAAATTAATAAGTAAAATATTTAAAAAATAAATTTGTTTACTGAGTGAGTTCGAATAGTTATGACCATTCAAATAATTATTTATATCAAATCATTTTGATTTTTAGTTTTTTCATAAAAAAATTGTTTCTATTCATACAATTTTATTTAAAATAAAATAATACTAATTTATTAATATTCTAAAATTAATAAGTTGGAGATTTAAAAAATAAATATGCTTACTGAACAAGTTCAAATAGTCATGTCATTTGAATTATTATCTATTTCAAATCTTTATGACATTTTGTTTTGTCATAAAATGATTGTTTCTATTCATACAAAATTATTCAAAATAAAATAATATTAGTTTATTAATATTTCAAAAATTAATAAGAGATTTAAGAATTAAATCTGTTTATCGAACCAAATCAAATACTTATGGCTATTTGAACAAGTATCTATCTCGAATTATTATGATATTTGTTTTGTAATTGTTAGCTCAAAGATTTGGAATAAACCAAGAAGGGGAATGCTACATGGTTGATCCTACCAGTGTCAAAAGCTTGTCTCAAAGATTAAGCCATGCATGTGTAAGTATGAACTAATTCAAACTGTGAAACTACAAATGGCTCATTAAATCAATTATAGTTTGTTTGATGGTATCTACTACTCCAATGACCATAGTAATTCTGGAGCTAATACATGTAACAAACCCCAACTTCTAGAAGGGATGCATTTATTAGATAAAAGGTTGATATGGGCTTTAACCATTGCTCTAATGATTCATAGTAACTCAACAAATCGTGCGACCTTTATGCTGGTGACGCATCATTCAAATTTCTATCCTATCAACTTTTGATGGTAGGATAGTGGCCTACCATGGTGGTGAAGGGTAATAGAGAATTAGGGTTCAATTCCAAAGAGGGAGCCTAAGAAACGACTAGTAAATCCAAAGAAGGTAGCAAGTGTGCAAATTACCCAATCCTAACATGGGGTGGTAGTCATAATAAATAACAATATCGGGCTCTATGAGTTTGGTAATTGAAATGAGTACAATCTAAATCCCTTAATAAGGATCCATTGGAGGGCAAGTCTGGTGCCAGTAGCTATGGTAATACCAATTTTAATAGGATATATTTAAGTTGTTACAATTAAAAAGCTCATGGTCAAAATTAGGGTTGGGTCATCTGGTCTACCCACAGTGAGCATCGATCTACTCATCCTTCTACTAGAGATGTGCTCCTAGCCTTAACTGGTCGAGTCATTCCTCTAGTGCTGTTATTTTGAAAAAATTAGAGTGCTCAAAGTAGGCCTATGCTTGTATACATTAGCATAAGATAACGTTATAGGATTTCTATCCTATTGTGGTGGCCTTTGAGATCAAAGTAATGATTAACAAGGATAGTCGAAGGCATTCATATTCATAGTCAGAGGTGAAATTTTTGGATTTATGAAAGATAAACAATTGTGAAAGCATTTACCAAGGATGTTTTCATTAATCAAGAATAAAAGTTGCAAGCTTGAAAATGATCTGATATCATCCTAGTCTCAACCATAAATGATGTCGACCAAGGATCGATGGATGTTACTTTCAAGACTCCGTCGACACCTTATGAGAAATCAAAGTCTTTGGGTTCTGGGGGGAGTATGGTTATAAGGCTAAAAGTTAAAAGAATTGATGGAAGGGCACCACTAGGAGTGCAACCTATGGCTTAATTTGACTCAATACAGGGAAACTTACTAGGTCTAGACATAGTAAAGATTGATAGACTAAGAGCTCTTTCTTGATTCTATGAGAGGTGGTGCATGGTAGTTCTTAGTTAGTGGATTGATTTGTCTAGTTAAATCCATTAACGAACAAGACCTCAGCTTGCTAACTAGCTACATGGAAGTGATCCTTTATGGCTAGCTTCTTAGAGGGACTATGGCTACTTAAGCTAAGGAAGTTTGAGGCAATAATAGGTTTGTGATACCCTTAGATGTTCTGGGTTACACATGTGCTACACTGATGTATTCAATGAGTCTATAGCCTTGGCTGATAGGTCCAGGTAATCTTTGAAATTTCATCATGCTGGGGATAGTAAGTGCAAGTCATCAGCTCATGTTGACTACATCTTTGCCTTTTTTACACATAGCCCATCCTACTAATTGAATGTCTAGTGAAGTGTTTGGATCATGGTGATGTGGATGGTTTGCTACTTACGACATCATGGGAAGTCCACTGAACCTTATCATTTAGAGGAAAAAGAAGTTGTAATAATATTTTTGTAGGTGAACTTGGGGAAAGATCATTGTCAAAAATTGCTTAACGAATGACTTACAATGTGTTAATGAAACACTGAGAGGGCAAGCATGCCTCATGCCCTGAGCCCCTTCTAGCCCTGGACGTGTGCGACGATCAATTTGTTTTACCTCTCGAATGGGCAAAATGATTGGTATCATCGTTTGTGGCCAAATAACGAGCCCTCGATGCATATCGCGCTAAAGAACTAGAATGAAAAAGAGCGCATGTGATGTTGCTATCCCTTTCGCTATGTGTTCGTAGGTGGCACCATGACTCCTTTTTTCATGGAAAACCAAAATGACTCTCAGCAATAGACATCTTGGGCTTTGCATTGATGAAGAACATAGCAAAATGTTATACTTGGTGAGAATTGCAAAATCCCATGTGTAGAAAAATTCTTGTAGTTTTGTTGGCATCCATAAAAACATTCAGCTAAAAAATCAATGTAAAAGATTTTGTGGCCATTTGAAAAAGTGTCCCCATTTCAGACACTTGAATGGCTATTGACTGTGAACCGTAAAAGCTTTGATGCTCATTAAGGGGGTATGAGTTATTGAGGTTCATTGGAGGATAAGGGGCTAATATAAGGGCCAATGACCAATGCCCATCACACATCATGTGCACACACCCATTGGCCCTTCACCTTTAATCATTGAAACCCCTATTGCTGTCAGTTTAGTTTTTTTATGATGCTATGGTGATTGGAGCAATGATTAATAGGGATAGTCAAGGACATTCGTATTTCATAGTCAAAGGTGAAATTCTTAGATTTATGAAAGATGAACAACTGTGAAAGCATTTGCCAAGGATGTTTTCATTAATCAAGAATAAAAGTTAAAGGCTCAAAGACGATTGGATATTGTCTTAGTCTTAACCATAAACGATGCCAACCAAGGATCAACGGATGCTACTTTTAGGACTCCTCAGGCACTTTATAAGAAATCAAAGTTTTTAGGTTTCAAGTAGAGTATAGATATAAGGCTAAAACTTAAAGAAATTGATGAAAGGGCACCACTAGTAGTGGAGCCTATGGCTTAATTTAACTCAACACACGAAAACTTACCAAGTCTAGACATACTAAGGATTGATAGATTAAGAGCTTTTTTTTTATTCTATAGGTGGTAGTGCATGGCCATTCTTAGTTGGAGGAACGATTTGTTTGGTTAATTTAATTAACGAACGAGACCTCAGCCTACTAACTAACTATGCGAAGGTGAACCTTCATGGCTAGCTTCTTAGAATGACTATGACTTTTTAGGTTAAGGAAGTTTAAGGCAATAACAAGTCTATGATACCCTTAGATATTTTAGGCCACACACACAATACACTAATGTATTCAATATGTTTATAGCCTTGGCTGATAAGACCAGGTAATCTTTGAAATTTCATCATGATAGGGATAGATTATTGCCATTATTGGTCTTTAATGAGGAATTCCTAGTAAGCGTAAGTCATCAGCTTGCATTAACTACATCCTTACCCTTTGTACACACCACCTGTCACTCCTACCATTGAATGGTCCATAAAGTGTTCAAATCATGGTGACGTGGATGGTTTGTTGCCTGTGACATCATGATAAGTCCATTAAACTTTATAATTTAGAGGAAGGAGAAGTCATAACAAGGTTTTCATAGGTGAACTTGTGGAAGGATCATTGTTGAAACTTGCTCAATGAATGACACATGAATATATTAACAAAACATCAATGGGGTGAGGTTGCTTTCGTGCCCCAAGGCTCTTTTGATTGTGGGTGTTCACGATGGCACTTTGTTTTGCCTGTCGAGTGAGCAAAACAATCACTGTCATTACTTGTGGTCGAATAACGAATCCCTAACATGAATTGCACCAAGGGATCGAAATGAAAAAGAGCATGTGTGCCATTGTCATCGGTTCACATTGCATGCATGGATGGCACCGTGACTTTTTTTGTCATGAAAAACCAAAATGACTCTCAACAATGGATATTTCAACTCTCGCATCGATGAAGAAGATAGTGAAATATGATACTTGGTGTGAATTGCAAAATCCCATAAGCCATCGAGTCTTTGAATGCAAGTTTCACCCCAAGCCATTAGGCAAAGGGCTTGATTGCCTGGGTGTCATGCATCATCGCCCCCTCCAACCCCCCACCCATCGGGCTTTAAGTGAAGGGGCAAAAGATGGCCTCCTATGATCTCGTCGGTTGTCGTTGGCCCAAAAGTGAGTCTTCAGTAATAATAGTGCTGTGACTATTGCTAGTAAAGCTCCCAGCATGTATTGTCTCTATTGATGAGCATTGATTTTCCATCTGAACCCTACCAGACCCCTCGAATCACTTAATCAATGCTTGCATCATGACCCTAGGTCAGGCAAGATTACTCTTTGAGTTTAAACATATCAATAAGTAAAGGAAAAGAAACTTACAAGGATTCCCCTAGTATTGATGAGCGAATTGGGAAAAGGCTAACTTGATAATCGGGCACCTTTGATGTCCAAATTGTAGTCTGAAGAAGCATCCTCAATGGTAGACTGGGCCCAAGTCCACTAGAAAGAGGTATCGAAAAGGGTGAAAGCCCCGTTATGCCTAGACCCTATCACACCATGAGGCGCTATCTACGAGTTAAGTTGTTTAGGAATGTAGCCCTAATCAGGTAATAAATTCTATCCAAGGCTGAATACAAGGAAGAGACCAATAACGAACAAGTATCGTGAAGGAAAGATGAAAAGGACTTTAAAAAAATAGTCAAAAAGTGCATGAAATTATCAGTAGAGAAGTAGATAGGGGCTAGGGATGTGCCTCAGTTGGATGTGGAATGGCGAGAGCTGGTCCACCAATCGACTTGAGGCATGGATCGATGTGGATCATGGCAATGGCTAAAGCTCGAGCTTTTTATATGCCTATAGAGACATTGTTGCCACTATTGTGGAATGCAACACATGCCATCTAGATGTGTGTCAGCCTATATGTGCTCTTGGGTCAACCTATAGGCTCCCCATCTGGCCCATCTTGAAACATGAACCAAGGAGTCTAACATGTGTACAAGTTAATGAGCTAGAAAACCCATAAGGCGTAAGGAAACTAATTGGTAAGATCCCTCGCAAGTTCACTACCGACCAACCTTGATCTTTTAAACTGCGGCTGAGTGAGCCCAAGGTAGTGGAAACTCTGGTGGAGGCTTGTAGCAATACTAACATGCAAATCATTCATTTGACTTGGGTATAGGGTGAAAAACTAATTGAAATATCTAGTAGCTAGCTCCCTCTAAAGTTTCTCTTAGGATAGCTAGAGCCCTTAGCAAGTTCTATCAAGTAAAGCCAATAATTAGAGGCATCGGAGGTGCAACACCCTTGACCTATTCTCAAACTTTAAATAGGTAAGAGGGTGAGGCTACTTCATGGAACCGCTCCATAGAATCGTAAGCTCCAAGTGGGCCATTTTGTTAAGTAGAACTGGCAATGTAGGATGAACTAGATGCTAGGTTACGATGCCTAACTGTAAGCTAACCTAGAACCCACAAAGGGTGTTAGTCAATTAAGACAATAAGACAGTGGTAATAAAAGCCAAAATCCACTAAAGAGTGTATAATAACTCACCTACCAAATCAACTAGCCCTAAAAATGGATGGTGCTTAAGCACATGACCTATATATGGCTGTTAGGGCAAGGGCCAGGCCCTAATGAATAGCAAGGTATGGGGGCACTGCAAAACCCAAAGCATGAATAGAGCGACCATTAGTATAGATCTTGGTAGTAGTAGCAAATATTCAAATAAGAACTTTGAAGGCTGAAGAAGGGAAAGGTTCCATATGAATGGTACTTACACATAGGTTAGTTGATCTTAAAAGATGGGGAAAGGTCATCTGATAACACGTTCAGCACATGCTTCAAAAGGGAATCAAGCTAAAATTCCTAAACCAAGATGCGGTGACTAATGGCAACGTTAAGGAGTTTGAAGATGTTGGTAGGGGTTTCAGGAAAAGTTATCTTTTTTATTTAATGGCCTACCTACCCTAGAAATGGCTCAACCAAAGGTAGGGTCCAACAACCAAAAGAGCACTACACATTGCATGGTGTCTAATGTGCCCTTAGCAACATTTGAAAATCCAGAGGACCAACTACCATCCATGCCCAGTCATACTTATAACTGCATCAGGTCTCTAAGGTGAACAACCTCTGGTCGATGACATAATATAGGTAAAGGATATCGATAAAATGGATTTGTAACCTTGGGAAAAAGGTTGGCTCTGAAGGCTAGGCATGGGGGTCCCAATCTTAAACCCATCAGTTACTAGTGCATTACTCGAGCTGCTTTTATAATGAGAATGGGTCATCACATGTCGGCTAGGGGATGGACTAGGAATGGCTCCCTTAAGGATCTTTCCTAGATGATGAATACTCGACTCAGAACTATTATGAACAAGGGGAATCCAACTATTTAATTAAAACAAAGTATTGCAATGGTCCCTACGGATGCTCACTCAATGTGATTTTTGCCTAGTGCTCTAAATGTTAAAGTGAAAAAATTCAACCCAGCGCAGGTAAATAGCGGGAGTAACTATAACTCTCTTAGGGTAACCAAATGCCTCATCATCTAATTAGTGACGTGCATAAATGGATTAATGAGATTCCCACTATCCCTATCTACTATCCAATAAAACCACAACCAAGGGAATGAGTTTGGCAGAGTCCAACTTTGTGAAATGACTTGAGAGGTATAGGATAAGTGGGAGCCCTTGGGCAAAATTGAAATATCACAACTTTTAACATTATTTTACTTATTCCATGAATTAGAGGTAGGGCATGACCCCTTCTTTTGGAACCAAAACTACCCTTGGTCGATCAATCCAAGCAGAAGACCTTGTTAGGTAGAGAGTTTGGCTAAGATGGCACATTTGTTAAAAGATAATGCAAGTGTCTTAAGATGAGCTCAACAAGAATAGAAATCTTATATGGAACAAAAGGGTAAAAGCTCATTTGATTCTATTTTCCAGTACAAATATGAATCATGAAAGTGTGGCCTATCGAGCCTTTAGACCTTTAAAATTTAAAGCTAGAGGTGTTAGAAAAGTTACCAGAGGGATAATTGGCTTATGATAACCAAGCATTCATAGCGACATTGCTTTCTGATTCTTTGATGTTGGCTCTTCCTATCATTGTGAAGCAGAATTCACCAAGTGTTAGATTGTTCACCCACCACTAAAAAACACGAGCTAGTTTAGACTACCATGAGACAGGTTAGTTTTACCCTACTGATGGTAGCGTCACACCTAGTATGAGAGGAACCGTTGATTCGCATAATTGGTCATCATGTTTGGTTGAAAAGTTAGTAGTGTGAAGCTACCATGTATTAGATTATGACTGAACACCTCAAAGTTAGAACCTAGGCTAGAAATAATGCACACACCCATTGTCCAATTGCCAACCTTAGTAGGGGCCCATGGCCCTCAATGGCACATGTCATAGGTGTAGCCCTTACGGTGGACAAGCCACACAGGCCTCCTTAAGGCTTATTCCCATAGAGTGGTGGGTAAAATCCTTTATAGATGGCTTAAATATGTGACAATGTATTATAAGTGGTAGAGTGGCCTTGTTACGATGATCCACTAAGATTCAGCCCTTCATCACTTCGATTCATCCGTCATTCGCTTCACACCCACCAAAGTCCACTCACTTCATTTTTTACACTGTATACCTTTAGGGTTGGGGATGAATGGTGTTCTTTATTGCAACTGATTTGGCTGGGCGATGACATCCCTCTCTCAGGAGTCTAAATAAACAACAACCAAATGCCCTTGGTATTTGTTACAAGGAAGGGCTTGCCCTTGGTATAGGCACTTGCCTCAAACTCCATTAGACACACTGGCCCTTAATGTAAGTTATTGCCTCAAACACCATCGACAACATCTGGCCCTTAGTTAGTGCAAGCAATCGCATCAAACATAATCGATAGATGCTAGCCCATTGATGCTTGGACACCATATGTAGATGCCAGTGCCATGGTGCGAGATGTTGACTCAGACAGCATCACCAGATGCTAACACCTTATGTGAGCACTTACCTTAACCATCATCGATGTAAGTGGGCCCTTGGTGTAGGTTGTTACCTTGAACACCTCTTTGGTAGATGTTGGCACTTGGTACGACATGTGTATCATGACCCTCCCACCTAAGGCACTTGTTTGCCCTTCGATCACCATTAGCACTAAATGATGCTCAGTGCATATGTCACGGGTGATCTTAAGCCAAACTCCGTGTGACCTTGGATAGGGAATTGACTCCATTTGCTAGAGGTGTAAATCATACATTAGTACTCATCAGCTATTTGGGTCCAACTCAAATAAAATTCAAATTTAGCTTGGTTATTATCGAGTCAAGCTCGAACTTGAGTAGCTGAACTTATCGATTGAGCCAAGTTTGATCATTCTTGTTCCTAACTCGAGTAGCTCACGAGCCTAATTGACCTTTTATATTTTAATATATTTTAATTAATAAAATATCTTGAACTTGAGTTCAAGCTCAAGCACAGCTAATTGAGCTTTTGTCGAATAAAAGAATCGAGCCTCATCGAGCAAGCTCGAGTAGCTTAAATTCTATCTTAAGTCAAAATTGAGCTAAAAAATAAAACTCAATCGAGTTTAAGCTTCAAATTTTGAGTCGATCTCAAGTCAAGTTTTGAGCTTTGAATTTTGAGTCAAGCTTAAGCTCGAGCTTAATGCTATATTTGCTTAAACTCGATCAATTACATCTTATTGTCTACCTAAATTAGCATACTAAACTCAAGTGCTTAGCATGCATAATTCCAGCTTGTCAAAGATTATGCTGCAGTGTTGGGCCTTCTAGAAGCCCCCAAATATTGATCCTCCCATGACTGTGTTTAGGTGTGTTTGTACCTTGGTCTGACCATGCACTCATACCTAGGTCCGATTGTGTGTCTGTGCATCACTCACCAGCTCTTGCACCTTGGCTTGGCTCAATTCTGTCAAACTTGAATACTATGCTTGAGCCTATGGAATTTTGATCACTACCCATACCACAGTTTTGGGCTAGTTCCCAATGACCTGGTGCTCCATAGGCCTTAAGGCTTGGTCCCCATAGATGTCAGACCCTATTTCGTGAGAACTGGAATTACTTTTAGACTCGAAGATAACCCCTAGGCCTAGACCAGTTTATGGATCATAACACATGCACAAGCCTTGACCACCTTCATGACATGTGGGCCAGTGGACTTGACACATGCTAGCCCATTTATACGGGTAGTTACCTTGAGCAACATCGGCACATGCTAGGCTACACACCATATGCAGGTATCTTGGGCCTAGGCCATGCACCATGCACACTATGA
This sequence comes from Durio zibethinus, assembly GCF_047325235.1. Lineage (NCBI taxonomy): Eukaryota > Viridiplantae > Streptophyta > Magnoliopsida > Malvales > Malvaceae > Durio > Durio zibethinus. The sequence continues at coordinate 389,626 of NC_143189.1, forward strand.
TCGGGTAGTAAGTGAGCTTAGGCACATCTTTATATTTTTACAGTGCCAATGCCATTTTTATGGCTTGTAAATTCATATAAGTGCTCACTAATGCCCACATTAAGGCCTAGCTCAATTGTGCCTAACTTGAACATTATGTTTAAGCCTCTATAGTCTTGATCATTGACCATACCACTATTTTAGGCTAGTTCCCCATGACTTGGGCTTCCAGTAGGTCTCAAGGCTTGGTCCCTCTACTTGTCGAACCCTATCCTACTAGAACTAGAACTGTTCCTTGACTTGGAAAGAACCCTTAGGCTTAGACCAGCTTGTGAACCATGACACATACATATTTTTTGACCACCATCGAGACATGTTACCCCTTGGTCTCGACACATGCTTCATCTCAAGACATGCTTCATCTCAAGACATGCTTCGACCACCATAAGCACATGCTGGCCCTTTATACGAGTAATTCCCTTGGAAACCATTAGCACATGCTGGGTCGAGCACTACATGCAGGTATCTTGGGCCTTGAACATGTACCATGCATACCATGACTAGGTAGAAGTTAGGTTCAGACACATCTTCATATTTTTACTAAGCCAATGCCATTTTTATGGCTTGTAAATTCATATAAGCACTTAACAGTGCCCGCACTTGGGCTTGACTCAGCTCTACCAAACATGAGCACCATGCCTGAACCTTTAGAGTCTTGATCACTACCCGTACCATTGTTCTGGGCTAGCTCCCCATGACCTGAGCCTCTAATATGCCTCAAGGCCTAGTTCCAATAGCTGTCAAACCCTGTCCCACTAGAAATGAAACTATTCTTCAACTTAGAAAGAACCCTTAGGCCTAAACCAGCTTACAGACCATGACACATGCACATGCCTTGACCACCATCGGCGTTCAATGAATCGTGGTGCATGCATATGCCTCGACCATCATTGGGATATGTTGGCCTTTGTTCTCGATACATGCATCAACCATCATCAGCATAGTTGGCCTTTGGTGTGGGTTGTTGCCTCAAACATCATCACTAAATGTTGGCACTTGGTGTAACATGTGCACCATGACCTTGTCACCACTATTCAATCCCTTTTAAGGCATTTATTTTCCCTTTGAGTGCCATTAGCACCAAATGACACTCGGTGCATGTGTCATGGGCTCTAATCTTAAGCCAAACTCTAGGTGACCTTAGACATGTAATTGACTCTATGTGCCTAAGTCAACCGACAAAACTTAAGTGCTTAGTATAATTCTAGCTTGTCAAAGATTGTGTTGCAATACTTGGCCTTCTAGAAGCCTCCAAATTTGATCCTCCTAAGTGTGTTCAAGCATGCCCACACTTGGGTCCGACCGTGCACGCATACCTTAATCATCAGTGCCCTCACTTACGTTTAGCTGTGTGCGTTCATATCACTCACCAATAACTACACTTGGGCTGGCTTAATTTTGCCAAACTTGAACACTATGCCTAAGCCTTTGGAGTCCTGATTGCTACCCATACCATTGCTTTGTGCTAATTCCCCTTGACCTGAGCCTCCAATAAGGCTCAAGGCTTGGTTTCCCTATATGTTAACCCTATTTTGTTAGGACTAGAATTACTCCTTGACTCGAAGAGAACCCTAGAAAAGCTTGTAGACCATGACACATGCACATACCTTAACCACCACGACATCAAATGACCCTCGATGCATGTGTCACGGATCGCACAAAAGTTCAAGACCAAGAGGGTCATATGACGAGACTTGCTTATGATGATATGGGCAATGAACTAGGAAGGATTGAAACAGAGGCCATAAAGGCACTTACTTTACCCAAGTGTGTGGGTCAAACCAAGGCCAGTGTGTAGGAGTGCACTCAAGGTAAGTTGCATAGTGATAGGGATAAAGGCTACTCATTGGAAGTTTCTCGAAAGCCCTAAGATGTGGCACAAGTAGTCAGGCACAAAAAGGCCTAGAACCACCTAGAGATAGGCTAGGCTTGCAGGCATGGAAACTTTTAGATCAACCTAGAGATAGGCCAAATGGGTGGGCATGAAAGGGCTAGAAAAGCTTGGAGGCAAGCGAAGTGTGAGGGCACTGAAGGTTCTAGAAGGGTTAGGCACTTACACAATGATGGGCACTATAGAGCCTAGATGAGGAAGCCTTTAGAAAACTCTAGTTGCAGGTAGAGTGGCACCAAATGGAAAAGGCTCTAAAACCACCTAGGCATGAGCACTCAAGGGAAGTGCCTAAACTTTTCCAAACCCAGGGGCTCAACAGGGAAACTAAAACTAGCAGATCTCTAGAAAGGCCTTAGCCAACCTTATTAGAGCCTAGGTACCCTATAACTATCTAGAAGGCCTGTAATGGACATACACTTGGATTCATTCTAACCACAAATGCCAAGGGGGCTCAAGTATAAATATGCAAGTCTCCCCCTGATTTGTACATAAGCAATAATCAAGTGACAACAAGAGAAGCAAGAATATAAAGCATTAGGGACTTAGGCCTTGAGAGCCTTTGTAAAGAACACATAGGGACTATGTTCCAAGAGTAAGTGTACGTACCCCATCAAGTAAATAAACTACTATTGCCTTAACCATTTCCTTCCTAGCTTTCTCTTAAACTCCTAGGAGGTTTGTCGAGTTTCAACACAAGTGCATAGCACAAAGAGTCTGTTAAGGGCTGACTTAGGCATACAGACGATAGTTTCCTACCTAAGGCTGCACAGTAGCTAGGCATGTAGATGGTAGTTTCTTGGGCTATGCACCATGCAAACCAAGATCGGATAATAGGTAGTTTCAAGCATATCTTTATATTTTTTTCATGCCAATGCCATTTTTATGGCTTGTAAATTCATATAATGGCCTCATTCAAAGCCACTTGCAACTCACTTTTGAGCTCTTCCTCCATAGAGTCCAATGCCTCGATGTGAGTCTCAACAGCCTCCCATCCATGGTAGACTAGATGTCCCTTGAACTAGCTTTCTTCCCCCTTCCACAGCCTTACTCTTAGGCCTCTGGTTGTTGGCTAGCAACATTACTTTGGGATGCCATTTTTGCAAATGCCTTGAGTGTGATCTGAACATCATCGAACAGAACCTACATAGAACCTACTCTGATACCAACTATCATAGGCTTAGACCTTTAAACCAAAATCCATGCAGCCTTAGACTAGGAATGAGCTCCTTATGTCTAAGTCAACCTATGAACCGAGCGTGCGAGCACTAGACCAACTAGAAAGGCAAAATATGCAAGTTTGAGAAAATAAGAGAATATTGGAATATGTTGTATATTACTGAAGACAAAATGTGTCTAATGATGTACAACTAAAGGTAGGGTGACACTCTATTTATAGTTGAGACCCTAGTACTAATTATGGCTACTTCTTAAAGTCAAAAGATTACATAATTCCAAGAATTAAGGGATTTACCAATTAATACATAGATTAAACCCTGATTCTAAAGACCCCCTCCTAATTCTTAGGGTTAACCAGATCTTCCCACTGAATGCTACCACTCTTGGATGCCTCTAGAAGATTTTGGATCTGCCAATCTCCTTTGGGTCCACCTAGGTGTGGTGCGGGCATGTTGCAGGCTTGGTCTTGGCTAGGCGGTCTGGACATTTCTCCTATGCTTATTGCGCCAACCCCTACAATTATCCCTAGTGCTTGACCCTATTAATATTTAAACAATTAATAAGTAACAGATTTAAAAAATAGATCTGTTTATCAAATAAGTTTAAATAGTTATGATTATTTTAACAATTATTTATTTTAAATCATTATGACTTTTAGTTTTCTCATATAACAATTGTTTTTGTTCATACAAGCTTATTCAGATTAAAATAATATTAATTTATTAATATTTTGACAATTAATAAGAAAAAAAATTTAAATAAATATGTTTACCAAACAAGTTCAAATAGTCACAATTATTTGAGTAATTATTTATTTCAAACCATAAAACAATTGTATCAATTCATATAAACTTATTCAAAATAAAATAATATAAATTTATTAATATTCCCAAAATTAATGAGTAAGAGATTTAAAAAATGAATCTATTTATCGTACAAGTTCAAATAGTTATAACTAATTGAACAATTATCTATTTTAAATCATTATGACCTTTTGTTTTGTCATAAAACAATTGTTTTTGTTCATTCAAGCTTATTTTGAATAAAATAATATAAATTTATTAATATTCCCAAAATTAATGAGTAAGAGATTTAAAAAATGAATCTATTTATCGTACAAGTTCAAATAGTTATAACTAATTGAACAATTATCTATTTCAAATCATTATGACCTTTTGTTTTGTCATAAAACAATTGTTTTTGTTCATTCAAGCTTATTTTGAATAAAATAATATAAATTTATTAATATTTCAAAAATTACTAAGTAGAAATTTAAAAAATAAATCTATTTTCTGAACACATTCAAATAGTTATAACTATTTGAACAATTATCTATCTTAAATAGCTATGACCTTTTGTTTGTCATAAATCAATTGTTTCTGTTCATATAAACTTATTTGAAATAAAATAATACTAATTTACTAATATTCCAAAACTTAATAAATAAAAAATTCAAAAACTAAATTTATTTATTGAGCAAGCTCAAATAGTTATGACTGTTTGACAAAACAAAAGGCATAACAATTTGAATTATATAATTGTTCAAATAGTCATAACTATTTAAACTTATTTGGTAAACAAATTCATTTTTTAAATTATTTACTTATTAGTTGTCAGAATATTAATAAATTTGTATTATTTTAATTGAAACAAGCTTTATGAATACAAAAAATATATTTTATAACAAAACAAAAGGTTATAGCAATTTAAAATAGGAAACAATTCAAATAGTCATAACTATTTGAACTTGTTTGATAAATAGATTTAGTTTTTAAATCTCTTACTTCTTAATTTTTGAAATATTAATAAATTAAAATTATGTTATTCCTAATCAGTTGTATGAACAAAAACAATTGTTTTGTGACAAAACAAAAGGTCATAATTATTTGAAATAGATAATTGTTCAAACAATTATAACTATTTGTACCGGTCATGCCAATAGATTCATTTTTTAAATCCATTATTTATTCATTTTTAGAATATTAATAAATTAGCATTACTTTATTCCAAATAGGATTATATCAACAAAAAATTTATTTTATGACAAAACAAATGGTCATAATAGTTTGAAATAAATAATTGTTTAAATTGTTATAACTAATTGAACTAGTTTTATACAAATTTATTTTTTAAATCCCTTATTAATTATCAAAATATTAATAAATTCATATTATTTTATTATAAACAAACTTATATGAATAAAAACATTTGTTTTATGACAAAACAAAAAGTCATAACGATTTAAAATAGAGAATTGTTCACATAGCCATTAAATCTCTTAGTTATTAATTTTCATAATATTATTAGATTAGATTACTTTTTATTTCAAATAAGCTTGTATGAACATAAATAATTATTTTATGATGAAACAAAAGATTATAACTATTTGAAATATATAATTGTTTAAATAGTCATAATTATTTGAACTGGTTTAGTAAGCATATTTATTTTTTAAATCTCATACATATAAATTTTTGAAATATTAATAAATTAGTATTATTTTATTCTGAATTGGCTTGTATGATGAAGAACAATTGTTTTATGACAAAACAAAAGTTCATAATGGTTTGAAGTAGATAATTGTTCAAATATGTTAGCTTTATAGGTGAGATGATGACCAAGAGGGGGGGTCAATTAGATTTCTCCAAATTCTTCCCAAACAATGATTTCAATATAGTTGAATGGAAATTAAAACAATAAGCACTTTTGATGAAAATATAATGCAAACAATAACAATTAATGAACCTAAAATCAAATATAAGCAACAATAAATTGTAAAGAGATAGGGATAGAGAAATCAAACACAATGATTTATAGAGGTTCGGTCCTTCTCCACAAGGCACCTACATCCTCTCTTCTTGGTTGTCCACACCAAGGCTTCACTCCACTATTCTTGAATTGAAAATACAACCTATCTTTTACTTTCTAAGGCTTAAGATAGAAACCTCTACCCTTTGTAGTATTTTACCCAATCTCACTACAAAGCTCTCAAGAGGATACATTACCTCTTGTTTTCTTCCACCCTTGTATATCAAAGATAATTTTGCAAACAATAGAACAACTTCTCTAAGGCTAACTGTTTGCTAAGTTTAAGTACAAGAAAATGATGAATAAACAACAAATAAAAATTGGATATAATAAATACAAAGATATGGACTTTGAACCTCTAAAAACTCTTGATTTTTTTATAGAATTAAAATATAGCTTGTTGGCTCTTGTTCTCTTGATTTATCAATCCTCTTGATGTGTTGGAGTGCCCAATTTATAGAGAAATTGAAGAAGTAGCCGTTGGGGAAGCTTAGGAAGTGAAAGTAGTCATTGAATGCATGAAAAAAATAGTCGTTGGTGTGATTCTGCCCAGACTCAATTGATCCCTTCCTTGATGGGATCGATTAGTTCAAGTTTTATGCCATTTCATGCTTAAAAACCATGACCCGATTGATCCCTTCCATGAGGGGATCGATCCTGTCAATGGCTAGGTGGTTGTCTCCTATTTTGCACTCTACTCACTAATTTGATCATATCTTGAGTTATATAAATCCAAATCACAAAACGTTTGAAGATTTAGAAACTAAACTTAAAGGGCTTTCTATTCATGTAAAATTCATCACCTAATTCATTGAATATGAATTATAGTGAATTTTCAAAATTACCCCTTGTGCAGTTTTTCTAACAACTGTAGAGTGTCTAGTAAAATTTCAAAATCTTTTCTTAGAAAATTTGGATTTTGATTTTGTTTGATCCATTAGAAAGTAGACTCAAAGAGCTTTCCAACCATATAAAATTAAAATATTAAAACTTTGTGAATTAATACAAAAAAATAAAATAATTTCAATGTTGAAAAACTTTGTTCTTGTAAAATAGCTTTCTTAAGTTAATCTTTTTCTCAAAACTAATATTATCAAAATTGTATTAAGTCCAAAATAAATCAATTCACTTTAAAAAAAACAATTGGACTTTCATTTAAGCTCAAATAAATAATCTTTAAAGATAGATTTAGTTTGAGAAATATGAAACCAAGAAAGGTTTGTTTAAACTTTGAAAATCATATTATTTATTTAGTATCAAAATATAAAACTTAAGAACATGTACTAAATAAATCTTTTTCAAAATTTTGATCAAGTTTATTTATCTTTAATGTTTTGTCATTTCAAAATAAGGATCAATTCAAGGCTAACAAAATGGCTATAATTATTTAAACTAATTTATTTTTTAAATCTCTAACTTTTCAATTTTTGAAATATTAATAAAGTAACATTATTTTATGTTAGATAAGCTATTATGAACTAAAACAATTATTTTATGATAAAACCAATGTTCGATAAATAGATTTTTTTAAAATTTCTTGCTTATTAATTTTCTGAATGTTAATAAAATAGTATTATTTTATTTCAAATAAGTATATATAACTAAAACAATTATTTTATGACTAAACAAAAGGTCATAGCGATTTGAAATAGAAAATTGTTCAAATAGTTTTAACTATTTAAACTAGTTCAGCAAACATATTTATTTTTTAAATCTCTTGGTTATTAATTTTTAAAATATTACTATTTTAGCAATATTTTACTCCAAATAAGCTTGTATAAACAGAAACAATTTTTTTATGACAAAACAAAAATCATAATGATTTGAGATAAATAATTTTTTAAATAGTCATAGCTATTTGAATTGGTTCAATAAGCAGATTTAGTTTTTAAATCTCCTATTAATTTTTGAAATATGAATAAATTAGTATTATTTTATTTTAAATAATTTTGTATGAATACAATTTGTAAACAAAATGTCATAACGATTTGAAATAGATAATAGTTCCAATGGACATCATTATTTGAACTTATTCAGTAAATAGATTTATTTTTTAAATTTCTAACTTACTAATTTTTAGAATATTAATAAATTAGTATTATTTTAGTTCAAATAAACTTGTATGAATAAAAACATAGGCTTTATGACAAACAAGAACGATTTGAAATAAATAATTGTTTAAATAGTCATAACTATTTTAACTTGCTAGGCAAATAGATTTATTTTTTAAATTTTTTACTTATTAATTTTTGAAATTTTAATAAATTAGTATTATTTTATTTCGAATAAGCTTTTATGAATAGAAACAATTAGTTTATGATAAAACAAAGGATAATAACGATTTGAAATAGATAAAATCATTATAACCTTTTGTTTTGTCATAAAACAATTATTTATGTTCAAAGAAGCTTATTCATAATAAAATAATACTAATCTAATAATATTATGAAAATTAATAACTAAGAGATTCAAAAAATAAATTTGTTTGCCGAACCAATTTGAATAATTAAGGCTATATGAAAATTTTTCTATTTCAAATCATTATGACTTTTTGTTTTGTCGTAAAACAAATATTAAGTTTGTTCGGAATAAAATAATATTAATTTATTAATATTTTGAAAATTAATAAGATATTTTAAAAAAATATGTTTACCAAACTAGTTCAATTAGTTATAATAATTTGAACAATTATTTATCTCAAATCTTTTTGACCATTTGTTTTGTCATAAAATAATTGTTTCTATTGATACAATCTTATTCAAAATAAAGCAATGCTAATTTATTAATATTCTAACAATTAATAAGTAACAGATTTTAAAAAAATGAATCCATTGTTTTGATCCATACAAATAGTTATAATAGTTTGAACAATTATCTATTTCAAGTCGTAATGACCTTTGTTTTGTCAGAAAATAATTATTTCTGTTCATAGAAGCTAAATCTTCAAAATATTAATAGATTAGTATTATTTTATTCTAAATAATTTTGCATGAATATAAATAATTTTTTTATGACAAAATAGGAGGTCATAATGATTTGAACTAAATAATTGTTCAAATGGACATGACTATTTGAACTTGTTCGGCAAACATATTTAGTTTTTAAATCTCCTACCTATTAATTTTCAAAATATTTATAAATCAGTATTATTTTATTTTAAATAAACTTATATGAATAGAAACAATTATTTTACAACAAAACAAAATATAATAACTATTTGAAATAAATAATTATTCCAACAGTGATAACTATTTGAACTTGCTCAGTAAATAGATTTATTTTTTAAATCTTTTACTTATTTATTTTTGGAATATTGATAAATTAGTATTATTTTATTTCAAATATGCTTGTGTGAATAGAAACAATTGGATTATGACAAAACAAAAGGTCATAACTATTTGAAAATAGATAATTATTCAAATTATCATAACTATTTGAATGTGTTCAAAAAATATATTTATTTTTTAAATTTTTACTTATTAATTTCTAGAATATTAATAAATTTATATTATTTTATTCAGACTAAGCTTTTTATGAATAGAAATAATTATTTTATGATAAAAACAAAAGGTCATAACAATTTGAAATAGATAATTGTTCAAATAGTCATAACTATTTGAACTTGATCGAAAAATAGAATCATTTTTTAAATCTCTTACTCATTAATTTTCAGAATATTAATAAATTAGTATTATTTTATTTTGAATAAGCCTATATGAACTGACTCAATTGTTTTATTATGAAACAAAAGGTCACAATGATTTGAAATGGATAATTATTCAAATAGTTATGCCTATTTGAACTTGTTTGATAAACATATTTATTGTTAAAATCTTTTACTTATTAATTGTCAAAATTTTAATAAATTAATATTATTTTAATCCAAATAAGCTTGTATAAACAAAAAAAATTATTTTATGACAAAACAAAAAATCATAAGAATTTGAAATAAATAATTGTTCAAATAGTCATAGCTATTTGAACTTATTCGATAAATAGATTTATTTTTTAAATCTTTTATTTATTAGTCATCTGAATATTAATAAATTTGTATTATTTTAATTGAAATAGGCTTGTATGAATAGAAAAAATAATTTAATGACAAAACAAAATGTTATAGCAATTTGAAATAGGGAATTATTCAAATAGTCATAACTATTACAACTTTTTCGATAAACAGATTCAATTTTTAACTCACTTATTTATTAATTTTTTGAATATTAATAAATTAGAGTTATGTTATTCCGAATAAGCTTATACAAAAGAAACAATTGTTTTGTGACAAAATAAAAAGGTCATAATAATTTGAAATAAATAGCATTTCAAACAGTCATAACAATTTGTATTGGTCAAGCCAACAAATTCAATTTTTAAATTTGTTACTTATTAATTTTTAGAATATTAATAAATTAGCATCACTTTATTCCAAATAAGATTGTTTCAATAGAAACAATTATTTTACAACAAAACAAATTGTCATAACGATTTGAAATAGATAATTATTCAAATAGCCTTAACTACTTAAACTGGTTCAACAATATTTTATTCTAAATAAGCTAGTATGGACATCAATAATTTTTTTATGACAAAACAAAAGGTTATAATGATTTGAAATATATAATTATTCAAATAGTTATAAATATTTAAACTGGTTCAGTAAATAGATAATCTCCTACTTATTAATTTTTGAAATATTAATGAATTAGTATTATTTTATTCGAAATAGGCTTGTTTGATGAAAAACAATTGTTTGATGACAAAACAAAAGTTCATAATGATTTGAATTGGATAATTATTCAAACAACCAATAACTATTTATATTGATTCGATAAACTAATTTATTTTTTAAATCTCCAACTTCTCAATTTTTTAAATGTTAATAAAGTATTATTATTTAATTTTAGATAAGCTTTTATGAACTGAACAATTATTTTATGAGAAGCAAAAGGCTATAACAATTTTAAATACATAATTGTTCAAATAGTCATAACTATTTGAACTTGTTTGGCAGCATATTTTTTTTAAAAATTCCTTGCTTATTAATTTTTTGGATGTTAATAAAATAGTATTATTTTATTTTGAATAAGTATGTATGAACTGAAATAATTATTTTATAACTAAACAAAAAGTCAAAACAATTTGAAATAGATAATTATTCTAATAGTCTTAACTATTTAAACTAGTTCGTCAAACACATTTATTTTTAAATCTCTTACTTATTAATTTTTAGAATATTATTAGTTTAGCAATATTTACTCCAAATAAGTTTGTATGAATAAAAACAATTGTTTCATGATAAAACAAAGCTCATACCAATTTGAGATAGATACTTGTTCAAATAATTATAACTATTTGAATCGGTCCAGTAAACAGATTTAGTTTTTAAGCTTATTAATTTTTGAAATATTAATAAATTATTATTATTTTATTCTAAAAATTTTGTATGAATAGAAACAATTGTTTTACGACAAAACAAAGTGTCACAATGATTTAAAATTGGTAATAGTTCAAATGGACATGATTACTTGAACTTGTTTGGTAAACATATTTATTTTTTAAACTTCCAACTAATTTTTTGAATATTAATAAATTAGTATTATTTTATTTCGAATAAACTTGTATGAATAGAAATAATTGTTTTATGACAAAACAAAAGATCATAACAATTTGAAATAAATAATTATTTAAATAATCATAACTATTTGGACTCACTCGGTAAATAGATTTATTTTTTAAATCTTTTACTTATTAATTTTTTGAATTTTAATAAATTAATATTATTTTATTCTCAGTAAGCTTTTATGAACAAAAACAATTGGTTTATGACAAACTAAAAGCTCATAATGATTTGAAATAGATAATTGTTCAATAGTCAGAACTATTTGAACGTGTTCAGAAAATAGATTTATTTTTTAAATTTTTTATTATTAATTGTTGGATTATTAGTCAGTTTATATTATTTTATTTGGAATAAGCTTGAATGAATAGGAACAATTTTTTTATAACAAAACAAAAGGTCATAACAATTTGAAATAGATAATTATTCAAATAATTATAACTATTTGAACTTGTTCAATAAATAGATTCATTTTTTAAATCTCTTACTCATTAATTTTTGGAATATTAATAAATTAGAATTATATTATTCTGAATAAGCTTGTACGAATAGAAACAATTGTTTTGTGACAAAACAAAAGGTCATAATGATTTGAAATAGATAATTGTTCAAACAGTCATAATTATTTGCATTGGTCAGGCCAACAAATACATTTCCTAAATCCTTTACTTATTAATTTTCAAAATATTAATAAATTAGCATTACTTTATTCCGAATAAGACTATATGAACAGAAACAATTGTTTTATGACAAAATAAATGGTTATAATGATTTGAAATAAATAATGGTTCAAATAGTTATAACTAATTGAACTAGTTTGATAAACAAATTTATTTGTTAAATCTCTTATTAATTTTCAAAATATTATAAATTAATATTATTTGATTCCAAACAAACTTATATGAACAAAAACATTTGTTTTATGACAAAACAAAAGGTAATAATGATTTGAAATAGATAATTGTTCAAATAATCATAATTATTTGAGCTGGTTTGACAAACATAATTATTTTTTAAATATCTTAATAATTTTTGAAATATTAGTAAATTTGTTAGTAAGCACTGAAAAATTGTTTTACGACAAACTAAAAGGCCATAACAATTTGCAATAGATAATTGTTCATACATCCTTAACTATTTGAAGCGGTTTGGCAAAAAAATTTATTTTTTAAATCTCTTAGTTATTAATTGTCAGAATCTTATTAGATTAGTATTATTTTATTTCAAATAAGCTTGTATGAAAAAAATAATTATTTTATGACAAAACAAAAGGTTATAATGATTTGAAATATATAATTGTTTAAATAGTTATAATTATTTGAACTAGTTCAGTAAATAATTTTTTTTTTTAAATCTCTAACTTTTAAAATTTTGAAATATTAAAAAATTAGTTTTCTTTTATTACGAATAAACTTGGATGAGCTAAAATAATTTATTTATGACAAAACAAAAGGTAATAACAATTTAAAATAAATAATTCTTCATATAGTTTTAATTGTTTTAACTGGTTCAGCAAACTGATTTATTTTTTAAATCTCTTAGTTATGATTTTTAGAATATTTTTAATTTTGTATTACTTTATTTCGAATAAACTTATATGAACGAAAATAATTATTTTATGATAGAAAAAAAGATTATAACAATTTGAAATAGATAATTGTTCAAATAGTCATAACTATTTGAACTGGTTTAGTAAACAGATTTATTTTTTGAATCTCATACTAATTCTTGAAATATTAATAAATTAGTATTATTTTATATAAAATAAGCTTGTATGTTCAAAACAATTGTTTTATGACAACATGAAAGGAAATAACGATTTTATTTAAAATAATCTTGTATGTTGAAAAACAATTGTTTTATGACAAAACGAAAGGTAATAACGATTTGAAATAGATAATTATTCAAATAGTTATAATTATTTGAAGTGATTCAATAAACTATTTTATTTTTTAAATCTTTTACTTATTGATCTTTAAAATATTAATAAAGTAATATTATTTTATTTTGGATAAATTTTTATGAACTAAAACAATTGTTTTATGATAAAACAAAAGTTCATAACGATTTTAAATAAATAATTGTTCAAATAGTCATAACTATTTGAACCTGTTCGGTAAACAGATTTATTTTTTCAAATCTCTTGCATATTAATTTTTCAAAAGTTAATAAATTAGTATTATTTTCTTCCAAATAAGCTTGTTTGAATTGAAACAATTATTTTGTGACTAAACAAAAGGTTAGAACGATTTGAAATAGATAATTATTCTAATAGTGTTAACTATTTGAACTGATTTGGTAAACACATTTATTCTTTAAATCTCTTACTTATTAATTTTCAAAATAATATTAAATTAGTATTATTTTTTTTCAAATCAGCTTGTATGATCAAAAACAATTATTTTATGACAAAACAAAGATCATAATCATGTGAGATTGACATTTATTTAAATAGTCGTAACTATTTGAATTGGTTCAAAAAATAGCTTTAGTTTTTAAATCTCCTACTTAATAATTTTTGAAATATTAATAAAATACTAGTATTTTATTTCGGATAAGTTTTTATGAACTGAAACAATTATTTTATGATAAAACAAAAAGTCATAGCAATTTTAAATAGATAATTGTTTAAATAGTTATATTTATTTGAACTTGTTCAGTAAATAGATTTATTTTTTAAAATTTTTTGCTTATTAATTTTTTGAAAGTTAATAAGTTAGTATAATTTTATTCCAAATAAGCTTGTATGAACTAAAATAATTATTTTATGACTAAATGAAAGACCAAAATAATTTGAAATAGATAATTATTCTTATAGTCCTAACTATTTGAACTAGTTCGACAAACATATTAATTCTAAATCTCTTACTTATTAATTTTTGGAATATTATTAAATTAATATTATTTTAATCCAAATATGCTTGTATGAAAAGAAACAATTATTTTATGACAAAATAAAGATCATAATGATTTGAGATAGATAATTGTTCAAATAGTCATAACTATTTGAACCTGTTTCGGTAAATAGATTTATTTTTTCAAATTTCTTGCTTATGAATTTTTCAAAAGTTAATAAATTAGTATTATTTTCTTCCAAATAAGCTTGTATGAACTGAAAAAATTATTTTATAACTAAATAAAAGGTTAGAATGAGTTGAAATCGATAATTATTCTAATAGCCTTAACTATTCAAACTAATTCAGTAAACACATTTTATTTTTTAAATCTTTTACTTATTAATTTTTGAAATATTATTAAATTAGTATTATTTTTATCTGAATCAACTTATATGATCAAAAACAATTACTTTATGTAAAAACAATTATCATAACGATTTAAGATTGATATTTGTTTAAATAGTCATAACTATTTGAACTGGTTAAAAAATAGCTTTAGTTTTTAAATTTCTTACTTAATAATTTTTGAAATATTAATAAAATAGTATTATTTTATTTCAAGTAAGTTTTTATGAACTGAAACAATTGTTTTATTACAAAACAAAAGGTTTTAACAATTTTAAATAGATAATTGTTCAAATAGTCTTATCTATTTGAACTTATTTAGTAAACAGATTTATTTTTTAAAATTTCTTGGTTACTAACTTTTCGAAAGTTAATAAATTAGTATTATTTTATTCCAA
Organism: Durio zibethinus; assembly: GCF_047325235.1. NCBI lineage: Eukaryota > Viridiplantae > Streptophyta > Magnoliopsida > Malvales > Malvaceae > Durio > Durio zibethinus. The sequence goes on from NC_143189.1 coordinate 404,797, forward strand.
ATAAACTTATATAAACTGAAATAATTATTTTGTGACTAAACAAAAGTTCAGAATGATTTGAAATAGATAATTATTCTAATAGTCCTAACTGTTTGAATTGGTTCAGCAAATGTATTTATTTTTTAAATCTCTTACTTATTTTTTGGAATATTATTAAATCAGTATTACTTTAATCCAAAATGCTTGTATGAAAAGAAACAATTGTTCTATGACAAAATAAAGTTCATAACAATTTGAGATAGATAATTTTCCAAATAATCATAACTATTTGAACTGGTTAGATAAACAGATTTAGCTTTTAAATCTCTTATAAATTTTCAAAATATTAATAAATTAGTATTATTTTATTTTCAATAATTCTGTATGAACATAAACAACTTTTATATGATAAAACAAAAGGTCATAACAATTTGAGATAGATAATTGTTTAGTGGACATGACTATGTCAACTTGCTCGGTAAATAGATTTATTTTTTAAATCTCCTACCTAGTAAATTGTAGAATATGTATGAATAGAAATACCTTTTCTACGACAAAACAAAAGTTCATAACAATTTGAAATAGATAACTGTTCAAGTGCATGTGATTATTTGAACTTGTTTGATAAATAAATTTATTTTTTAAATCTCCTACATATTAAATTGCAAAATATTAATAAATTAGTATAATTTTATTTAGAATAAACTTGTTTGTGATAAAACAAAGTAGCATAACTATTTTAACTTGCTCAGTAAACATATTTTTTTAAAAATATTTAACTTATTAATTTTTGGTATATCAATAAATTAGTATTATTTTTATTTTGAATAAGCTTGTATGAATAGAAACAATTGGTTTATGGCAAAACAAAAGGTCATAACTATTTGAAATAGATAGTTGTTCAAATAGATAAATAGTCATAATTATTTGAAAGGGTTCAAAAAATAGATTTATTTTTTTATTTTGACTTATTAATTTTTGGAATATTGACAAATTTAATTATTTTATTCGAAATAAGCTTGTATGAATAGAAACAATTGCTTTATGACAAAATAAAGGGTCATAATGATTTGAAATATATAATTGTTCAAATAATCATAACTAATTGAACTTGTTCATTAAGTAGATTCATTTTCTTAAATCTCTTACTCATTAAATTTTAGAATATTAATAAATTAGTATTATTTTATTTAGAATAAGCCTATATGAACTGATACAATTGTTTTATAATGAAACAAAAGGTAAAAAAGATTTGAAATAGATAATTATTTAAATAGTTATGACAATTTGAACTTGTTCGATGAACAAATTTATTTTAAAATATTTTAATTATTAATTGGCAAAATATTAATAAATTCATATTATTTTATTCCAAATAAGTTTGTGTAAAGAAAAACAATTGTTTTATGATAAAACAAAAAGTCATAACAATTTGAGATAAATAATTTTTCAAATAGTCATAACTATTTGAACTTATTAGGTAAAAAGATTTATTTTTAAAATATTTTACTTATTAATTTTATTTGAAATAAGCTTGCATGAATAGAAAAAAATTGTTTTATGACAAAATAAAAAGGTGATAGCAATTTGAAATAGATAATTGTTCAAGTAGTCATAACTATTTGAACTTGTTCGGTAAATAGATTAATTTTTTAAATCTCTTACTTATTAATTTTTGAAATATTAATAAATTAGAATTATATTATTTCGAATATGCTTGTACAAATAGAAACAATTATTTTTGTGATAAAACAAAAGGTCATAACGATTTAAAATATATAATCTTTCAAACAATCATAACTATATGCACTAGTCAGGCCAATAGATTTATTTTCTAAATCTGTTACTTATTAACTTTTAGAATATTCTTAAATTAGCATTATTTTATTCCGAATAAGACTATATGCATAGAAACAATTATTTTATGACAAAACAAATGGTCATAATGATTTGAAATAAATAATTGTTCAAATAGTTATAACTAATTGAACTTGTTTAGTAATAGATTTTATTTTTTAAATCCTCTACTTTTTAATTTTCAAAATATTAATAAATTAATCTTGTTTTATTTCAAACAAACTTATATGAAAAAAAATTTGTTTTATGAATGAACAAAAACATTTGTTTTATATCATAACGATTTGAAATAAATAATTGTTCAAATAGAAATAATTATTTGAACTAGCTTGGCAAACAGAATTATCTTTTAAATCTCTTACTTATTAAGTTTTGAAATATTAATAAATTTATTTTATTTTATTCTGAATAAGTTACTAAGAACTGAAAAATTGTTCTACGGCAAAACAAAAGGTCATAACAATTTGAAATAAAGAATTGTTCATATAAACTTAACTATTTGAACTGGTTTGGCAAACAAATTTATTTTTTAAATCTCTTAGTTATTAATTTTTAGAATATTATTACATTAGTATTATTTTATTCTGAATAAACTGGTGTGAATAGAAATAATTATTTTATGACATAACGAAAGGTTATAATAATTTGAAATACATAGTTGTTCAAATAGTCATAACTATTTGAAATGTTTTGGTAAACAGATTTATTTTTTAAATCTTTTACGTATTAATTTTTGAAATATTAGTAAATTAGTATTATTTTATTTCGAATAAGCTTGAATGAAAAAAAAACATTTGTTATATGACCAAACAAAAGGTAATAATGATTTGAATTAGATAATTGTTGAAATGGCCCTAATTATTTGAAATGATTCTGTAAATAGATTCATTTTTTAAATCACTTACTTATTAATTTTTAAAATATTAATAAATTTGTATTATTTTATTTCAAATAAGCTTATATGAACTGAAGCGATTGTTTTATGACAAAACAAAAGGTCAAAATGATTTGAAATAGATAATTGTTCATATAATCTTAAATGTTTGAACTACTTTGGCAAATAGATTTATTTATTTAAATCTCTTAGTTATTAAATTTTGAAATATTATTAAATTAATATTATTTTTATTTCGAATAAGCATATTGAACTGAAACAATTATTTTATAGTAAAACAAAAGATTATGACGATTTGAAATAGGTAATTATTCAAATAAGAATTGGTTCAGTAAACAGATTTATTTTTTAAATCTCCTACTTATTAATTTTTAAAATATTAATAAATTAGTATTATTTTATTCCAAATAGGTTTGTATGATTAAAAACAATTATTTTATGACAAAAAAAAGTCCATAACGATTTGAAATAGATAATTGTTGAAATCGCTAGAATTATTTGAACTGATTTCGTAAACAAATTCACTTTTTAAATCACTTACTTATTAATTTTAGGAATATTATAAATTATTATTATTATTATTTTATTTCAAATAAGCTTGTAAGAACTGGAATAATTGTTTTATGACAAAACAAAAGGTCATAACGATTTGAAATAGATAATTGTTCAAATGACCAAAATTATTTTAACTAATTTAGTAAACAAATTTATTTTTTAAATCTCTTATTAATTTTAGAAATATTAATAGATTAGTATTATTTTATTTCATATAAGCTTGTATTAACTAAAATAATTGTTTTATGACAAAACAAAAGGTCATAATGATTTTAAATAAGTAATTGTTCAAATAGTCATAACTAGTTAAGCTTATTTGGTAAACAGATTTATTTTTTTAAATCTCTTGCTTATTAATTTTTCGAATGTTAATATATTAGGATTATTTTATTTCGAATAAGCTTGTATGATATGAAACAAATATTTTATGACTAAAACAAGGTCAAACGATTTGAAATAGATAATTATTCTAATAGTTTTAACTATTCGAAAACACATTTATTTTTTAAATATCTTATTAATTTTTGAAATATTAATAAATTAGTATTATTTTATTTTGAATAAGCTTGTCTGATAAAAAACAATTGGTTTATAACAAAATAAAAAAGTTAGAACGATTTGAAATAGATAATTGTTCAAATGGCCATAATTATTTTTACTGATTCAGTAAACAAATTTATTTTTTACATCTCTTATTAATTTTAGAAATATTAATAAATTAATATTATTTTATCTGTTTAAGCATGTATTAACTGAAACAATTGTTTTATGACAAAACAAAAGGTCATAACTATTTTAAATAGATAATTGTTCAAATAGCAATGATTATTTGAACTTATTTAGTAAATAGATTTATTTTTTTAAATCTCTTTCTTATTAATTTTTAAACTTTAATAAATTAGTATTAATTTATTCCAAATAAACTTGTATGAATTAAAACAATTGTTTTATGACTAAAGAAAATGTCAAAATGATTTGAAATAGATAATTGTTCTAATAGTCTTAACCTATGAACTGGTTTGGTAAATAAATATATTTTTTAAATCTATTACTTATTAATTTTTGAAATATATAAAATTTGTATTATTTTAAACCCTATAAGCTTGTACAAAAAAAAATTTTGTTTTATGATAAAACAAAAGGTGATAAAGATTTGAAATTGATAATCATTCATATAGTCTTAATTATTTGAATTGGTTTAGTAATTAGATTAATTTTTTAATTTTCTTGGTTATTAAGTTTCAAAATATTATTAAATTAGTATTATTTCATTATGAATAAAATAGTATGAATAGAACCAATTGTTTGATGACAAAACAAAAGGTTATAATGATTTAAAATAGATAATTATTACAAATAGTCAAAACTATTTGAAATGGTTTGGTAAACAGATTTACTTTTTAAATCTCTTACTGATTAATTTTATGAATCTTAATAAATTAGTATTATTTTATTTCAAACAAACTTATATGAATAAAAACAATTGTTTTATGACAAAACAAAAAGTAATAATGATTCGAAATAGGTAATTATTTGAACTGGTTTGGCAAATAGAATTATTTTTTAAATCTCTTAGCTATAAAATTTTGAAATATTAACAAATTAGTTTTTTTTATTCCAAGTAAACTTATATGAGCTGAAATAATTGTCTTAAAAGAAAATAAAAGGTCATAATGATATGAAATAGATGATCGTTCATATAGTTTTAACTGTTTGAACTAGTTCGATAAACAGATTTATTTTTTAAATCTCTCAGTTATGAATTTTCAAAATATTTGACATTAGTATTATTTTATTTTGAATAAACTTGTGTGAATAAAAATAATTGTTTTATGCAAAACAAAAGGTTATAACAATTTGAAATAGATAATTGTTCAAATAGTCATAATTATTTAAACTAGTTCGGTAAATAGATTTAATTTTTAAATCAATTACTAATTCTTGAAATACTAATAAATTAGTATTATTTTATTTTAAATAAGTTTGTATGTTGAAAAATAATTGTTTTATGAAAAAACGAAAAGTATTAACAATTTTGTTCAAATGGCTATAATTATTTAAACTGATTTAGTAAACTAATTTATTTTGTTAAATTTCTTACTTACTAATTTTTGAAATATTAAAAAAAGTAGTATTATTTTATTTTGGATAAGCTTTTATAAACTGAAACAATTGTTTTATGATAAAACAAAAGTTCATAACAATTTTAAATAAAATTGTTCAAATAATCATAACTATTTGAACTTGTTCAGTAAACAAATTTATTTTTTCAAATCTTTTGCTTATTAATTGTTTGAATGTTAATAAATTAATGTTTATTTTGAATAAGCTTTTATGAACTAAAACAATAGTTTTACGACTAAACAAAAAGTTAAAACAACTTGAAATAGATAATTATTCTAATAGTCTTAACCATTTCAACTGATTTGGTAAACACATTTATTTTTTAAATCTCTTACTTATTAATTTTTGAAAATATTATTAAATTAGTATTATTTTTATTTGAATAAGCTTATATGATCATAATCAATTTTGTTTTTGACAAAACAAAGATCATAACAATTTGAGATTGATATTTGTTCAAATGGTTGTAACTAATTAAACTGGTTCGGAATATAGGTTTAGTTTTTAAATCTCTTACTTAATAATTTTTGAAATATTAATAAAGTAGTTTTATTTTAGTTTGGACAAGTTTTTATAAACTGAAACAATTGTTTTATGACAAAAGAAAAAGGTCATAATGATTTTAAATAGATAATTATTCAAATAGTCATATCTATTTGAGCTTATTCGATAAACATATTTATTTTTTTAAATCTCTCACTTATTAACTTTTTGAATTTTAATAAATTAGTATTATTTTATTTCGAATAAGCTTGTATGGACTAAAATAATTGTTTTATGACTAAACAAAAGATCAGAACGATTTGAAATAAATAATTGTTATAATAGTTTTAACTATTTGAACTGGTTTGGCAAAATACATTTATTTTTTATTATTAAATTAGTATTATCCTAATCTGAATAAGCTTATATGAAAAAAAAACAATTGTTCTATAACAAAATAAAGATCATAACGATTTGAGATATATAATTGTTCAAAAAGTCATAACTATTTGAGCTAGTTTGATAAACAGATTTTGTTTTTAATACTCTTATTAATTTTCAAAATCTTAATGAATCAATATTATTTTATTCTAAATAATTTTGTATGAATAGAAACAATTGTTTTACTATAAAATAAAAGGTCATAATGATTTGAAATAGATAATTATTCAAATGAACATGACTATTTGAACTTATTTGGTAAACAAATTTAGTTTTTAAATCTCTTACCTATTAATTTATAGAATATTATTAAATTAGTATTATTTTATTCTAAATAAACTTGTGTGAATAGAAAAAATTATTTTATGACAAAATAAAAGATCATAACTATTTGAAATAAATAATTGTTCAAATAGTCATAGCTATTTGAGCTTGTTCAATAAGCCTATATGAATTGATACAATTGTTTTATGATGAAACAATAGGTCATAACGATTTGAAATAGATAATTACTAAAGTAGTTATGACAATTAGAACTTGTTTGGTAAACATATTTATATTTAAAATCTTTTACTTATTAATTGTCAAAATATTAATAAATTAATATTATTTTAATTCGAATAAGCTTGTATGAACAAAAACAATTATTTTATGAAAAAACAAAAAATCATAATGATTTGAAAAAAATAATTGTTCAAATAGTCATAACTACTTGAACTTATTTGATAAACAGATTTTTTTTAAAATCTTTTAATAATTAGTTGTCTAAATATTAATAAATTTGTATTATTTTAATTGAAATAAGCTTGTATAAATAGAAAAAATTATTTTATGATAAAACAAAAGGTTATAGCGATTTGAAATAGATAATTATTCAAAGAGTAGTAACTATTTGAACTTGATTGACAAACAGATTCAGTTTTTAAATCTCTTACTTACTAATTTTTGAAATATTAATAAATTAGATTTATGTTATTTCAAGTTAGCTTGTATGAATAGAAACAATTGTTTTGTAATAAAACAAAAGGTTATAACACTTTAAAATAGATATTGTTCAAATAGTTATAACCATTTGTATTGGTCATTCCAATAGATTCATTTTTTAAATCCGTTACTTATTAATTTTTTGGATATTAACAAATTATCATTACTTTATTTCGAATAAGATTGTATCAATAGAAACAATTGTTTTATGACAAAACAAATTATTATAATAATTTGAAATAAATAATTATTTAAATTATTATAACTATTTGAACTAGTTTGGTAAATGGGCTTACCTTTTAAATCTCTTATTAATTTTCAAAATATTAATAAATTAATATTATTTTATTTCAAAAAAACTTATATGAACAAAAACATTTGTTTTTTGACAAAACAAAAAGGTCATAACAGTTTGAAATAGATAAATATTCATACAGCCTTAACTATTTGTATTGGTTCAGCAAAAAAAATTATTTTTTAAATCTATTGGTTATTAATTTTTATAATATTATTAAATTAGTAATATTGTAATCCGAATAAGCTTGTATGAACATAAATAATTATTTTATGACAAAACAAAAGACTATAACGATTTGAAATATATAATTATTTAAATAGTCATAACTATTTGAACTGGTTCGATAAGCATTTTTTTTTTTAAATCTCCTACTTATTAATTTTTGAAATATTAATAAATTAGTATTATTTTATTCGAACAAGCTTGTATAATGAAAACATTTGTTTTATGACAAAACAAAAGATCATAAATATTTGAAATAGATAATTATTCAAATGGTGAAATTATTTGAACTAATTCGATAAACTGATTTATTTTTTAAATCTTCAACATCTCAATTTTTAAAATATTAATAAACTAATATTATTTTGTTTTGGATAAGCTTTTATGAACTAAAACAATTGTTTTATGATAAAACAAAGGGTCATAACGATTTTAAATAGATAATTGTTCAAATAGTCATAACTATTTGAACTTTTTCAGTAAACAGATTTATTTTTTTAAACTTCTTGCTTATTAATTTTTTGAATGTTAATAAAAGAGTATTATTTATTTTGAATAACTATGTATGAACTAAAATAATTATTTTATGACTAAACAAAAGGTCAGAACGATTTGAAATAGATAATTATTCTAATAGGCTTAACTATTTGAACTGGTTCAATAAACACATTGATTTTTTAAATCTCTTACTTATTAATTTTTAAAATATTATTAGTTTAGCAATATTTTACTCTGAATAAGCTTGTATGAATAGAAACAATTGTTTTATGAAAAAATGAAGATCATAGTGATTTGAGATAGATAATTGATCAAATAGTCATAACTAATTGAAATAATTTTGTAAACAAATTTAGTTTTTTAATCTCTTTTTAATTTTTGAAATATTAATAAATTAGTATTATTTTATTTTGAATAATTTTGCATGAATAAAAACAATTGTTTTATGATAAAATAAAATGTCATAATGATTTGAAATAGATAATAGATTAATTGGACATGATTGTTTAAACTTATTTGGTAAACAAATTTATTTTTAAATCTCCAAATTATTAATTTTTAGAATATTAATAAATTAGTATAATTTTATTTCAAATAAACTTGTACGAATAGAAACAATTGTTTTATGACAAAACAAAAGATTATAACAGTTTGAAATAAATAATTATTTAATAGTCATAACTATTTGAACTCGATAAACAGATTTATTTTTTAAATCTTTTACTTATTAATTTTTGGAATTTTAATAAATTAGTATTATTTTATTCCAATTAAGCTTTTATGAACAAAAAAAAATGGGTTTATGACAAAACAAAAGGTCATAATGATTTGAAATAGATAATTGTTTAAATAGTCATAACTATTTGAACGTGTTTAAAAAACAAATTTATTTTTAAAATTTTTACTTATTAATTTTTGGAATATTAATAAATTTAAATTATTTTATTCAAAATAAGCTTGATTGAATGGAATCAATTGTTTTATGTCAAAACAAAAAGGTCATAATGTTTTGAAATAAATAATTGTTTAGCTAGTTATAACCATTTGAACTTATTCGGTAAATAGGTTCATTTTTTATTTCTCTTACTAATTAATTTTTAGAATATTAATAAATTAGTATTATTTTAGTTTAAAAAAACTTATAAGAACTAAAACAATTGTTTTATTACAAAAGAAAATGTCATTGTGAATTGAAATAGATAATTATTCAAATAGTCATGACTATTTGAACTTGTTTAGTAAACATATTTATTTTTTAAAATATTTTATTTATTAATTGTCAAAATATTAATAAATTAGTATTATTCTAATATGAATAAACTTGTATGAATAGAAATAATTGTCTTATTACAAAAAAAAAGTCATAACAAGTTGAAATAAATAATTGCACAAATAGTCATAACGATTTGAACTTATTCGGTAAACATATTTATTTTTTAAATCTTTTACTTATTAATTATCTTAATATTAATAAATTTGTATTATTTTATTTGAAATAACCTTGTATGAATAGAAAAAAATTCTTTTATAACGAAACAAAAGGTTATAGTGATTTCAAATATATAATTGTTTAAACAGTCATAATTATTTAAACTTGTTCAGTAAATGATTCATTTTTTAAATCTCTTTATTATTAATTTTTGGATTATTAATAAATTAGTATTATTTTATTCCCAATAAGCTTATATGAACTGAAACAATTCTTTTATGATAAAACAAAAGGTCATAACGATTTGAAATAAATAATTATTTAAATAATCATGCTTATTTGATCTAGTTTGCTAAACATACTTATTTTTTAAAATTTTTACTTATTAATTGTTGAAATATTAATAAATTAGTATTGTTTTAGTCTAAATAAGCTTGTATGAACATAAACAATTGTTTTATAACAAAAAAAAAGTCATAACGATTTGAAATAAATAATTGCTCATATAGTCATAACTATTTAAACTAGTTTGATAAATAGATTTATTTTTTAAATCTCTTATTGATATTAGAAATATTAATAGATTAGTATTACTTTTTTTCGAACAAACTTATATGAACAAAAACATTTATTTTATGATAAAACAAACATTCATAATGATTTGAAATAGATAATTATTCAAATAGTCATAATTATTTTGGACTGGTTAGGTAAACAAAATTATTTTTTAAATCTCTTACATATTAATTTTTGAAATATTAGTAAATTCATTCTATGTTATTCCAAAGAAGCTAGTATAAATTTAAAAAAACTTATTTTATGACAAAACAAAAGGTCATAATGATTTGAAATTGATAATTGTTCATGTAATTTTAAATATTTGAACTGGTTCAACAGACAAATTTATTTTTTAATTCTTTTAGTAATTAATTATTGGAATATTATTATATTAGTATTATTTTATTCTGAATAAGCTTTTATGAACAAAAATAATTGTTTTATGACAATACAAAAGGTTATAAGGATTTGAAGTTTACAATTGTTCAAATAGTCAAAACTATTTGAACTAGTTTGGTAAATAGATTTTTTTTTAAAATCTTTTACATATTAATTTTTGAAAGATTAATTAATATTATTTTATTCTGAATAAGCCGGAATGTTCAAATACAATTGTTATATGACCAAACAAAAGGTAATAACTATTTGAAGTAGTTAAATATTGGCATGGCCATAATTATTTAAACTTATTAGGTAAACATATTTATTTTTTAAATCACTTACTTTTTACTTTTCGAAATATTAAAAAATTATTATTATTTTATTTTGAATAAATTTGTATGAACTGAAACAATTGTTTTATGACAAAACAAAAGATCATAATAATTTGAAATAGATAATTGGTCATATAGTCTTAACTGTTTCAACTACTTCGACAAATAGATTAATTTTTTAAATCTCTTAGTTATTAATTTTTGGAATATTATTAAATTAGTATTATTTTATTTTGAATAGGTTTATATGAACTAAAACAATTAATTTATAACAGAACAAAAACTTATAACAATTTGAAATTGATAATTGTTCAAATAGGAACTAGTTTGGTAAACAAATTTATTTTTTAAATCTCTTATTTATTAATTTTTGAAATATTAATAAATTAAAATTATTTTATTTCGAATAGGCTTGTATGATTGAAAACAATTGTTTTATAATGAAACAAAAGTTTGTAATGAATTGAAATAGATAATTGTTCAAATGGCCAAAATTATTTAAACCAATTTGATAAATTGACATATTATTTAAATCTCTAACTTATCAATTTTTGAAATATTAATAAAGTAATATTATTTTATTTCAGATAAGTTTTTATGAATTGAAACAATGGTTTTTATGATAAAAGAAAGGTCATATTTATTTTAAATAGGTAATTGTTCAAATAGCCATAACTATTTGAACTTGTTAGGCAAATAGATTTATTTTTAAAATTTTGTAGTTTATTAATTTTTTGAATGTTAATAAATTAGTATTATTTTATTTTGAATAAGCATTTATGAATTGACAAAATTATTTTATGACTAAAGAAAAGTTTAGAACGATTTGAAATAGATAATTATTCTAATAGTCTTAATTATTTGAACTAGTTCGGCAAACACATTTTTTTTTAAATCTCTTACTTATTAATTTTTAGAATACTATCAAATTAGCAATATTTTACTCTGAATAAGCTTGCATGAATATAAACAATTATTTTATGACAAAACAAAGATTATAACGATTTGAGATAGATAATTGTTCAAATAATCATAACTATTAGAACTGGCTTGATAAACAAATTTAGTTTTTAAATCTCTTATCAATTTTCAAAATATTAATAAATTGGTATTATTTTATTTTGAATAATTTTTTATGAATAGAAATAATTGTTTTACAACAAAATATAATGCCATAACGATTTGAAATAGATAATAGCTTAAATGGATATGACTATTTGAACTTGTTTGGCGAACAAATTTATTTTTTAAATCTTCAACTTATAAATTTTTAGAATATTAATAAATTAATATTATTTTATTTTGGAATAAACTTATATTAATAGAAACAATTGTTTTATGACAAAATAAAAGATCATAGTGATTTAGAATAAATAATTGTTCAAATAGTCATAAATAGTTGAACTCGTTTAGTAAATAGATTTATTTTGTTAAATCTTTTACTTACTAATTTTTGGAATTTTAATAAATTAGTATTATTTTATTCTAAATAAGTTTTTATGAATAGAAACAATTGGTTTATGACAAAACAAAAGGTCATAATGATTTGAAATAGATAATTGTTCAAATAGTCATAACTATTTGAACATGTTTAGAAAACATATTTATTTTTAAAATTTTTACTTATTAATTTTTCAAAATATTAATAAATTTATATTATTTTATTCAAAATAAGCTTGCATGAATAGAATCAATTTTTTTATGACAAAACAAAATGTCATAATGTTTTGAAATAGATAATTGTTTAGATAGTCATAACTATTTGAACATGTTCAGTAAACATATTCATTTTTTAATTCTCTTACTCATTAATTTTTGGAATATTAATAAATTAGTATTATTTTATTTCAAATAAGCTTATATGAACTGAAACAATTGTTTTATTACAAAATAAAAGGGCACAATGTTTTAAAATAGATAATTATTCAAATAGTCAAGACTATTTGAACTTGTTCAAAAAATATATTTATTTCTTAAATCTTTTACTTATTAATTGTCAAAATATTAATAAATTAACATTATTGTAATTTGAATAACCTTGTATGAACAAAAACAATTGTTTTATGACAAAACAAGAAGTCATAAGAATTTGAAGTAAATAATTATTCAAATAGTCATAAAATTTGAACTTGTTCGGTAAACAAATGTATTTTTTAAATGTTTTACTAATTAATTTTCTTTATATTAATAAATTTGTATTATTTTATTCAAAATAAGCTTGTATGAATAGAAAAAATCATTTTATGACAAAACAAAAGGTTATAGCAATTTCAAAAAGATAATTGTTGAAATAGTCATAATTATTCAAACTTATTCGACAAACAGATTCATTTTTTAAATCTATTAATTATTAATTTTTGTAATATTAATAACTTAGTATTATTTTATTTTGAATAAGCTTATATGAACTGAAATAATTTTTTATGACAAAACAAAACGTCATAATGATTTGAAATAAATAATTATTCAAATAGTCATGACTATTTGATTTAGTTTAGTAAACATATTTATTTTTTACTTTTTTTACTTATTAATTAGTGAAATATTAATAAATTAGTATTATTTTAATCTGGATAGGCTTGTATGAATGGAAACAATATTTTATAACAAAATAAAAAGTCATAACGATTTGAAATAAATAACTGCTCAAATAGTCATAATATTTTAACTCATTTGATAAATAGATTTATTTTTTAAATCTCTTATTAATTTTTTAATATTAATATATTAGTATTACTTTATTCCAAACAAACTTATATAAACAAAAACATTTGTTTTATGACAAAACAAAAGGTCATAACAATTTGAAATAGATAATTATTGAAATAGTCATAACTATTTGAACTGGTTTGATAAATAGATTTAGTTTTTAAATCTCTCATTAATTTTTAAAATATTAATAAATTAGTACTATTTTATTCTTAATAATTTGGTATAAATAGAAATAATTGTTTTACGAAAAACAAAATATCATAACTATTTGAAATAGATAATAACTTAAATGGACATGACTATTTGAACTTGTTTGGTGCATAGATTTATTTTTTAAATCTCCAATTCATTAATTTTTAGAATATTAATAAATTAGTATTATTTTCTATTGAATAAAATTATATGAATAGAAACAATTGTTTTATGACAAAACAAAAAAAGCATAACATTTGAAATAAGTAATTGTTCAAAAAGTCATAACTATTTGAACACGCTTGGTAAACAGATTTATTTTTTAAATCTTTTATTTATTAATTTTTGAAAATTTAATAAATAAGTATTATTTTATTCTGAATAAGCTTTTATAAATTAAAACAATTGATTTATCAGAAAATGAAAGGTCATAACGATTTGAAATAGATAATTGTTCAAATAGTCATAACTATTTGAACGTGTTAAGAAAACATATTTATTTTTTAAAATTTTACTTATTAATTTTTGGAATATTAATAAATTTATATTATTTTCTTCGAAATAAGCTTGCATAAATAGAACCAATTGTTTTATGACAAAACAAATGGTCATAATGTTTTAAAATAGATAATTGTTCAGATAGTCATAACTATTTGGAAATGTTCGATAAACAAATTAATTTTTTAATTCTCTTACTCATTAATTTTAGAATATTCATGAATTAGTATTATTTTATTTCAAATAAGCTTATATGAACTAAAACAATTATTTTATTACAAAACAAAAGGTCACAATGATTTGAAATAGATAATTATTCAAATAGTCAAGACTATTTGAACTTGTTCAATAAACATATTTATTTTTTAAATCTTTTATTTATTAGTTGTTGAAATATTTATAAATTAATATTATTTTAATATGAATAAGCTTGTATGAATAGAAACAATTGTTTTATGACAAAAGAAAAAGTCATAACATTTTGAAATAAATAATTGTTCAATTAGTCATAAGGATTTGAACTTGTTTAGTAAACAAATTTATTTTTTAAATCTTTTACCTATTAATTGTCTTAATATTAATAAATTGCATTATTTTATTCGTAATAAGCTTGTATGAATAGAAAAAATCATTTGGTGACAAAACAAAAAGTTATAGCAATTTCAAATAGATAATTATTCAAATAGTCATAATTATTTAAAGTTGTTTTGTAAATAGATTCATTTTTTAAATCTTTTAATTATTAATTTTCAAAATATTAATAACTTAGTATTATTTTATTTCAAATAAGCTGATATGAACTAAAATAATTTTTTTATAATAAAACAAAAGGTTATAACAATTTGAAATAAATACTTATTCAAATAGTCATAACTATTTGATCTAGTTTGGTAAACAATTTATTTTTAAAAATTTTTCTTATTAATTGTCAAAAATTAATAAATTAGTATTATTTTAATTTGAATAAATTTTTATGAATAGAAATTATTGTTTTGTAATAAAACAAAAAATTGTAACAATTTTAAATAAACAATTACTCAAATAGTCATAACTTTTTAAACTAGTTTGATAAACAAATTTATTTTTAAAATCCATTATTAATTTTTGAAATATTAATAGATTAGTATTATTTTATTCTAATAAACTTATATGAATAAAAACATTTGTTGTATGACAAAACAAAAGGTCATAGCAATTTGAAATAAATAATTGTTTAAATAGTCATAATTATTTGAACTGGCTAGGTAAATAGAATTATTTTTTAAATCTCTTACATATTAATTTTTGAAATGTTAATAAATTTATTTTATTTTATTTCAAATAAGCTAGTATGAAGTGAAAAAATTGTTTTATGACAAAACAAAAACAATTTGAAATAGATAATTGTTCATATAGTTTTAACTATTTGTACTAGTTTGACAAACAAATTTCTTTTTTAAATCTCTTAGTTATTAATTTTTGGAATATTTTTATATTAGTATTATTTTATTTCAAATAACTTGTATGAATAGAAATAGTTGTTTTATAATAGAACAAAAGGTTATAACAATTTGAAGTCTACAATTGTTCAAATAGTCATAACTATTTAAACTAGTTCGGTAAATAGATTTTTTTTAAATCTCTTACTTATTAATTTTTGAAAGATTAATAAATTACTATTATTTTATTTTGAATAAACATATATGATTAAAAACAATTGTTATATGACCAAATAAAAGGTAACAACGATTTGAAATAGATAATTGTTGAAATGACCATAATTATTTGACCTAATTCGGTAAACAAATTCACTTTTTAAATCACTTACTTATTAATTATTGAAATATTAATAAATTAGTATTATTTTATTTTAACTAAGCTTGTATGAATTCAAACAATTATTTTATGACAAAACAAAAGGTCATAATGATTTTAAATAGACAATTGTTCAAATAGTCATAATTATTTGAATTTGTTCAGTAAACAAATTTATTTTAAACTCTTGCTTATTAATTTTTGAATTATTAAGAAATTAGTATTATTTTATTTTGGATAAGCTTTTATGAACTAAAATAAATGTTTTATGTCAAAACAACTGGTCATAATGATTTTAAATAAATAATAGTTTAAATAGTCATCACTATTTGAACTTGTTTGGTAAACAGATTTATTTTTTCAAATCATTTCCTTTTTAATTTTTTGAATGTTAATAAATTTAGATTATTTTATTTCGAATAAACTTGTAAAATATGAAACAAATATTTTATAACTAAACAAAAGGTTAGAATGATTTAAAATAGACAATTATTCTAATAGTTTTAACTATTCGAATTGACTCGACAAACACATTTATTTTTTAAATCTCTTACTTATTAAATTTTGAAATATTATTAGATTAGTATTATTTTTAACGAAATAAGTTTCTATGATCAGAAACAATTGTTTTATGAT
The DNA here is from genome assembly GCF_047325235.1 of Durio zibethinus. Taxonomy (NCBI): domain Eukaryota; kingdom Viridiplantae; phylum Streptophyta; class Magnoliopsida; order Malvales; family Malvaceae; genus Durio; species Durio zibethinus. The sequence goes on from NC_143189.1 coordinate 421,665, forward strand.
AAAACATAGATCTTAACGATTTGAGATTAATAATTGTTTAAATAGTCATAACTATTTGAACTGGTTCGATAAACACATTTATTTTTTAAATCTCTTACTTATTAATTTTTGAAATATTAATAAATTAATGTTATTTTATTTCGAATAAGCTTGTGTGATAAAAAACAATTTTTTTATGACAAAACAAAAAGTCATAACGATTTGAAATAGATAATCGTTCAAATGGCTATAATTATTTTAACTAATTCAATAAACTGATTTATTTTTTAAGTTTCTTACTTATTATTTTAGTAAGTATTAATAAATTAGTATATTATTTTAATCCATCTAAGCTTGTATTAATTGAAACAACTGTTTTATGAGAAATCAAAAAGTTATAACGATTTTAAATTAACAATTGTTAAAATAGTAATAACTATTCAAACTTGTTTGGTAAATAGATTTATTTTTTCAAATCTATTTCTTATTAATTTTTTGAATGTTAATAAATTAGTATTAATTTATTCTGAATAAGCTTGTATGAATTGAAATAATTGTTTTATGACTAAACAAAATATCAGAACGATTTCAAATAGATAATTGTTCTAATAATCTTAACCATTTGAACTAATTCAGTAAATAAATTTATTTTTTAAATTTATTACTTATTAATTTTTGAAATATTATTAAATTAGCATTATTTTAATCAGAATAAGCTTGTATGAATAAAACAATTGTTTTACGACAAAAGAAAAAGGTCATAACGATTTGGAATAGATAATCATTCATATAATCTTAACTATTTGAACTGGTTCGACAATTATATTTATTTTTTTAATTTTCCTAGTTATTAAGTTTTGGAATATTATTAAATTAGTATTATTTTATTCTAAATAAAATAGTATGAATAGGACCAATAGTTTGATAACAAAACAAAAATTTATAATGATTTAAAATAGATAATTATTCAAATAGTCAAAACTATTTGAAATGGCTTAGCAAACAGATTTGCTTTTTAAATCTCTTACTAATTAATTTTCTAAAATATTAATAACTTAGTATTATTTTATTTCGAACAAACTTATATTAAGAAAAAGCAATTGTTTTATGACAAAACAAAATGTCATAACAATTTGAAATAAATAATTGTTCATATAGTTTAACTATTTGAACTAGTTCAGCAAATGGATTTATTTTTTAAATCTTTTAATTATAAATTTTTAGAATATTACTAAATTAGTATTATTTTATTCCGAATAAGCTTATATAAACAGAAAACAATTGTTTTATGATAGAACAAAAGTTTATAACAATTTGAAATAGAGAATTGTTCAAATAATCATAACTATTTGAATTGGTTTGGTAAACATATTTTATTTTTTAAATCTCTTATTAATTCTTGAAATATTAGTAAATTATTATTATTTTATTTCGAATAAGCTTCTATATTGAAAAGCAATTGTTTTATGAGAAAACGAAAGATAACAGCAATTTGAAATAGATAGTTGTTTAAATGGCCATAATTATTTGAACTGATTCAATAAACTTATTTATTTTTTAAATATCTTACTTATTAACTTTTGAAATATTAATACAAAATTATTTTATTTTAGATAAGCTTTTATGAACTAAAACAATTGTTTATGACAAAACAAAAGGTCATAACAATTTAAAATAGATAATTGTTAAATAGGTTTAATAAAAAGATTTATTTTTTAAATCTCTTATTAATTTTTGTAATATTAATATATTAGCATTATTTTATTCCAAACAAACTTATATGAATAAAAACATTTGTTTTATGACAAAACCAAAGGTGATAATGATTTCAAATTGATAATATTCAAATAGTCATAATTATTAAAATTGGTTAAGTAAATAGAATTATTTTTTAAATCTCTTACTTATTAATTTTTGAAATATTAATAAATTCATTTTACTTTATTCTGAATAAGCTAGTATGAATTGAAAAAATTATTTTATGACAAAAAAAAAGGTCATAATGATTTGAAATAGATAATTGTTCATATAGTCTTAAATATTTAAACTGGTTCGGCAAACAAATTTAATTTTTAAATCTCTTAGTTATTAATTTTTAGAATATTATTAGATTACTATTATTTTATTTCAAATAAGCTTGTATAAACATAAATAATTGTTTTGTGATAGAACAAAAGGTTTATTTTTTTTAAATAATTGATTTGAAGTATACAATTGTTCAAATAGTCATAACTATTTGAACTGGTTTGGTAAACAGATTTATTTTTTAAATCTCTTACTTATTAATTTTTGAAAGATTAATCAATTAGTATTATTTTATTTTGAACAACCTTGTACGATAAAAAACAATTCTTATATGACTAAACAAAAGGTAATAACAATTTGAAACAGATAATTGTTGAGATGACCATATCTATTTAAGCTTGTTTGATAAACATTTTTTTTTAAATCTCTTGCTTATTAATTTTTTGAATTTTAATAAATTAGTATTATTTTATTTCGAATAAGCTTGTATGAATTGAAATAATTGTTTGTTGACTAAACAAAAGGTTAGATCGATTTGAAATAGATAATTGTTCTAATAGTTTTAATTATTTGAATTGGTTTGACAAAATTCATTTATTTTTTATTATTAAATTAGTATTATCTTAATCTGAATAGGCTTACATGAAAAGAAACAATTGTTCTATGACAAAATAAAGATCATAATGATTTGAGATATATAATTGTTCAAAAAGTCATAACTATTTGAACTAGTTTGATAAACAGATTTAGTTTTTAATACTCTTATTAATTTTCAAAATCTTAATGAATTGGTATTATTTTATTCTGAATAATTCTGTATGAAGAGAAACAATTGTTTTATGACAAAACAAAATGTCATAACAATTTAAAGTAGATAAATTTTCAAATGAACATGACTATTTAAATTTATTTGGTAAACATATTTATTTTTTGAGTCTCCTACCTATTAATTTTTAGAATATTAATAAATTAGTATTATTTTATTTTGAATATACTTGTATGAATAGAAACAATTGTTTGATGACAAAATAAAAGATCATAACTATTTGAAATAAATAATTGTTCAAACTATCATAACTATTTGAGCTTGTTCAGTAAATAGATTCATATTTTAAATCTCTTACTCATTAATTTTTGGAATATTAATAAATTAGAATTATTTTATTTTGAATAAGCCTATATGAATTGATACAATTGTTTTATGATGAAACAAAAGGTCATAACATTTGAAATAGATAATTATTCAAGTAGTTATAACTATTAGAACTTATTCGGTAAACATATTTATTTTTAAAATCTTTTCCTTATTAATTGGCAAAATTTTAATAAATTAATATTATTTTAATCTGAATAAGCTTGTATGAACAAAAACAATAGTTTTATGACAAAATAAAAAATCATAACGATTTGAAATAAATAATTGTTCAAATAGTCATATTATTTGATAAAAAAATTTATTTTTTAAATCTTTTACTAATTAGTTGTCTAAATATTAATAAATTTGTATTATTTTAATTGAAATAAGCTTGTATGAATAGAAGAAATTATTTTGTGACAAAACAAAAGGTTATAGTAATTTGAAATAAATAATTGTTCAAAGAGTCATAACTATTTGAACTTAATTGATAAACAGATTTAGTTTTTAAATCTCTTACTTATTAATTTTTGAAATATTAATAAATTAGATTTATGTTATTCCAAGTCAGCTTGTATGAACAAAAACAATTATTTTGTAACAAACAAAAGGTTATAACATTTTGAAATAGATAATTGTTCAAATTGTTATAACTATTTGTATTGGTCAGGCCAATAGATTCATTTTTTAAATCTGTTACTTGTTAATTTTTAGGATATTAACAAATTAGCATAACTTTATTTCGAATAAGATAGTATCAATAAAAAAAATTATTTTATGACAAAACAAACAGTTATAATGATTTGAAATAAAATAATTGTTCAACTTGTTATAACTATTTGAACTAATTTGGTAAATAGATTTACTTTTTAAATCTTTTATTAATTTTTAAAATATTAATAAATTAATATTATTTTATTTTGAACAAACTTATATGAGCAAAAACATTTGTTTTAAGACAAAACAAAAGGTCATAATGGTTTGAAATAGATAATTATTCATATAGCCTTAACTATTTGAATTGGTTTGGTAAAAAAATTTGTTTTTTAAATCTCTTAGTTATTAATTTTCATAATATTATTAGATTAGTATTATTGTATTTTGAATAAGCTTGTATGAACATAAATAATTTTTTTATGACAAAACAAAAGGTTATAATGATTTGAAATATATAATTGTTCAAATATTCATAACTATTTGAACTAGTTCTGTGAGCATATTTATTTTTAAATCTCCTACCTATTAATTTTTGAAATATTAATAAATTAGCATTATTTTATTCGGAATAGGCTTGTATGATAAAAAAAAAACAATTATTTTATGACAAAACAAAATATCATAAAGATTTGAAATAGATAATTGTTCAAATGGCAATAATTATTTGAACTACTTCAATAAACTGATTTATTTTTTTAAATCTTTAACTTCTCAATTTTTGAAATATTAATAAAGCAATATTATTTTATTTTGGATAGGCTTTTACGAATTAAAACAAAATTTTTATGATAAAACAAAAGGTTGTAGCAATTTTAAATAGATAATTGTTCAAATAGTCATAACTATTTGAACTTGTTTGATAAACAGATTTATTTCTTTAAACTTCTTGCTTATTAATTTTTTGAATGTTAATACTAGAGTATTATTTTATTTTGAATAAGCATGTATGAATTGAAACAATTATTTTGTGATTAAACAAAAGGTCAGAACAATTTGAAATAGTAACTGTTCTAATAGTCTTAACTATTTCAATTGGTTCAATAAACACATTGATTTTTTAAATCTCTTACTTATTAATTTTTAAAATATTATTAGTTTAGCAATATTTTACTTTGAATAAGCTTGTATGAATAGAAACAATTGTTTTATGACAAAACAAAGATCCTAATGATTTGAGATAGATAATTGTTCAAATAGTCATAACTATTTGAACTAATTTTGTATACAAATTTAGTTCTTAAATCTCTTATTAATTTTTTAAATATTAATAAATTAGTATTATTTTATTTTGAATAATTTTGCATGAATAAAAACAATTGTTTTATGACAAAATAAAATGTCATAACGATTTCAAATAGATAATAGTTCAAATGGACATGACTGTTTAAATTTATTCAGTAAATAGATTTATTTTTTAAATCTCTAAATTTTTAATTTTTAAAACATTAATAAATTAGTATTATTTTATTTCAAATAAACTTGTATGAATAGAAACAATTATTTTATAACAAAACAAAAGATTATAATAATTTGAATAAATAATTGTTTAAATAATTATAACTATTTGAACGCACTCGGTAAATAAATTTATTTTTTAAATCTTTTACTTATTAATTTTTTGGAAGTTTAATAAATTATTATTATTTTATTCAAAATAAGCTTTTATGAACAAAATCAATGGGTTTATGACAAAACAAAAAGTCATAACAATTTGAAATAGATTATTGTTCAAATAATCATAACTATTTGAATGTGTTCAGAAAATAAATTTATTTTTAAAATTTTTACTTACTAATTTTTGGAATATTAATAAATTTAAATTATTTTATTCGAAATAAGCTTGCATGAACAGAACCAATTATTTTATGATAAAACAAAAAGTCATAATGTTTTGAAATAGATAATTGTTTAGATAGTCAAAACTATTTGAACTTTTTAAGTAAATAGATTCTTTTTTTAATTCTTTTATTCATTAATTTTTGGAATATTAGTAAATTAGTATTATTTTAGTTCAAGCAAACTTACATGAATTGAAACAATTGTTTTATTACAAAAGAAAAAAGGTCATTATAATTTGAAATAGATAATTATTCAAATGGTCTTGATTATTTGAACTTGTTTTGTAAACATATTTATTTTTTTAAAATCTTTTACTTATTAATTGTTGAAATATTAATAAATTAGTATTATTTTAATCCAAATAAACTTGTATGAATAGAAACAATTGTTTTATGACAAAACAAAAAGTCATAACAAGTTGAAATAAATAATTGCACATATAGTCATAATGATTTGAACTTATTTAGTAAACAAATTTATTTTTTAAATCTTTTACTTATTAATTTCTTAATATTAATAAATTTGTATTATTTTTTTTAAATAAGCTTGTATGAACAAAAAAAATTCTTTTATAACAAAACAAAAGGTTATAGCGATTTCAAATAGATAATTGTTCAAATAGTCATAATTATTTAAACATGTTCAATAAATAGATTCATTTTTTAAATCTCTTTATTATTAATTTTTGGATTATTAATAAATTAGTATTATTTTATTCCCAATAAGCTTATATGAACTGGAACAATTCTTTTATGACAAAATAAAAAATCATAACGATTTGAAATAAATAATTATTCAAATAATCATGATTATTTGATTTAGTTCGGCAAACATATTTATTTTTGAAAATTTTTACTTATTAATTGTTGAAATATTAATAAATTAGTATTGTTTTAATCTGAATAAGCTTGTATAAACAAAACAATTGCTTTATAATAAAACAAAAAGCCATAACGATTTGAAATAAATGATTGCTCAAATAGTCTTAACTATTTAAACTAGTTAGATAAATAGATTTATTTTTTAAATCTTTGATTAATATTTGAAATATTAATAGAATTGTATTACTTTATTCCGAACAAACTTATATGAACAAAAACATTTGCTTTATGACAAAATAAAAGGTCATAATGATTCGAAATAGATAATTGTTTAAATAGTCATAATTATTTGAACTAGTTAGGTAAATAAAATTATTTTTTAAATCACTTACTTATTAATTTTTTAAATATTAATAAATTCATTTTATTTTATTCCAAATAAGCTAATATGAATTCAAAAAAAACATATTTTATGACAAAATAAAAGGTCATAACAATTTGAAATAGATAATTGTTCATATAGTCTTAAATATTTGAACTAATTCGGCAAACAAATTTTTTTTAATTTTCTTAGTTATTAATTTTTGGAATATTGTTAGATTAGTATTATTTTATTTCGAATAAGCTTGTATGAACAAAAATAATTGTTTTATAACAGTACAAAAGGTTATAAGGATTTGAAGTTTACAATTGTTCAATTAGTTATAACTATTTGAGATAGTTTGGTAAATAGGTTTATTTTTTAAATCTCTTAGTTATTAATTTTTGAAAGATTAATCAAGTAGTATTATTTTATTCCAAATAAGCTTGAATTTTCAAATATAACTGTTATATGACCAAAAAAAAGGTAATACCGATTTGAAATAGATAATTGTTGGTATGGCTATAATTATTTGAACTAATTCAGTAAATAGGTTTACTTTTTAAATTACTTATTAATTTTCAAAACATTAAGAAATTATTATTATTTTATTTTGATTAAGCTTGTATGAACTGAAACAATTATTTTATGACAAAACAAAAGGTCTTAATGAGTTGAAATATATAGTTGTTCATATAGTCTTAATTGTTTGAATTGCTTCGATAAACAAATTAATTTTTTAAATCTCTTAGTTGTTAATTTTTGGAATATTATCAAATTAGTATTATTTTATTCTGAATAAGTTTGTATGAACGACAACAATTATTTTATGATAGAATAAAAGGTTATAACAATTTGAAATAGATAATTGTTCAAATAGGAGTTGGTTTGGTAAATAGATTTATTTTTTAAATCTCTTACTTTTTAATTTTTGAAATATTAATAAATTAATATTATTTTATTCTGAATAGGCTTGTATGATGAAAAACAATTATTTTATAACAAAACAAAAGTTTGTAACAATTTGAAATAGATAATTGTTCAAATGGCTAAAATTATTTGAACCAATTCAATAACCTAACTTATTTTTTAAATCTCTAACTTATCAATTTTTGAAATATTAATAAAGTAATATTATTTTATTCGGATAAGCATTTATGAACTGAAACAATTATTTTGTGATAAAACAAAAGGTCATATTTATAATAAATAGATAATTGTTCAAATAGCCATAACTATTTGAACTTGTTTGGTAAACAGATTTATTTTTTAAAATTTATTGTTTATTAATTTTTGAATATTAATAAATTAATATTATTTTATTTTGAATGAGCATGTATGAACTGAAAAAATTATTTTATGACTAAACAAAAGGTCATAACGATTTGAAATAGATAATTATTCTAATCGTCTTAATCATTTGAATTGGTTCAGCAAACACATTTATGTTAGCTTTATAGGTTAGATGGTGATCCAAGAGGGGGGTAAATAGTATTTCTCCAAATTCTCTCCCAAACAAATGATTTCAATATAGTTGAATAGAAATTAAAACAATAAGCACTTTTGATGAAAATATAATGCAAACAATAACAATTAATGAATCTAAAATCAAATATAAATAGCAATAAATTGTAAAAAGATAGGGATAGAGAAATCAAACACAATGATTTATAGAGGTTTGGTCTTTCTCCACAAGGTACCTACGTCCTCTCTTCTTGGTTGTCCACACCAAGGCTTCAATCCACTATTCTTAAATTGAAAATACAACCTATCTTTTTCTTTCTAAGGCTTAAGATAGAAACCTCTAACCTTTGTAGTATTTTACCCAATCTCACTACAAAGCTCTCAAGAGGATACCTCACCTCTTGTTCTCTTCCACCCTTGTATATCAAAGGTAATTTTGCAAACAATAGAACAACCTCTCTAAGGTTAAGTGTATGCTAAATTTAAGTACAAGAAAATCATGAATGAACAGCAAATAAAAATTGGATACAATAAATACAAAGATATGGACTTTGAAGCTCTAAAAACTTTTGATTCTTTGAGAGAATGAAAATGTGGCTTATTGGCTCTTGCTCTCTTGATTCATCAATCTTCTTGGTGTGTTGGAGTGCCCAATTTATAGAGAAATTGAAGAGGTAGCCATTGGAAGTGTTTGGGAGAAGAAAATAGCCATTGAAAACACCAAAAAGTAGCTGTTGGAGTGTTTTTACCCATAACCGATCAATCCTTTCCATGAGGGGATCGATTGGTTCATGTTTTGAACCAATTTGCCTTTGAAAATCATGACCCGATCGATTCCTTTCATGAGGGGATCGATCTTGTCAGTGGTTGGGTGGTTATCTCTTGTTCTACACTCTACTCACTAATTTGATCATATCTTGAGTTTACAAATACAAATCAAAACCATTTGAAGATTTAGGAACTAGAATTAAAGGGCTTTCTATCCATATAAAGTTAATCACCTAATTCACTATGTACGAATTATAGTGAATTTTCAAAGTTACGCTTTGTGCAATTTTTCTGACAACTGCAGAGTGTCTAGTAAAAATTCAAAATCTTTTCTTAGAAAATTTGGATTTTGATTTTGTTTGATCCATTAGAAAGTAGACTCAAAGAGCTTTCCAACCATCTAAAATTCAAATATTAAGACTTTGTGAATTAATACAAAAAAATAAAACAAATTCAATGTTGGAAAACTTTGTTCTTGTAAAACAGCTTTCTTAAGTTAATCTATTTCTCAAAACCAATATTATCAAAATTGTATTAGGTTTAAAATGAATAAGTTCACTTTAAAAACAACAATTGGACTTTCATTTAAGCTCAAATAAATAATCTTTAAAGATAGATTCGGTTTGAGAAATATGACACCAAGAAATGTTTGTTTAAACTTTGAAAATCATATTATTTATTTAGTACCAAAATATAAAACTTAAGAACTTGTACTAAATAAATCCTTTTTCAAAATCTTGATCAAGTTTATTTAGCTTTAATGTTTTGTCATTTCAAAATAAGGATCAATTCAAGGCTAACAATTTATTTTTTAAATCTGTTATTAATTTGTAGAATACTATTAATTTAGCAATAATTTACTGCAAATAAGCTTGTATGAATATAAACAATTGTTTTATGACAAAACAAAAATCATAACGTTTTGAGATAGATAATTGTTCAAATAATCATAACTATTAAAACGGGTTCGATAAATAGATTTAGTTTTTAAATCTCTTCTTAATTTTCAAAATATTGATAAATTTTTATTATTTTATTTTGAATAATTTTGTATGAATAGAAACAATTGTTTTATGACAAAACAAAATGTCATAATGATTTGAAATAAATAATAGCTCAAATGGATATGACTATTTGAACTTATTCAGTGAATAAATTTATTTTTTAAATCTTCAACTTATTAATTTTAAGAATATTAATAAGTTAGTATTATTTTATTTCGAATAAACTTATATGAATAGAAACAATTGTTTCATGACAAAAAAAAAAGATCATAGCGATTTGAAATAAATAATTATTCAAATAGTCATAACTATTTGAACTCGCTTGGTAACTAGATTTATTTTTTAAATCTTTTACTTATTAATTTTTGAAATTTTAATAAATTAGTATTATTTTATTCCAAATAAGATTTTATGAATAGAAAACAATTAGTTTATGACAAAACAAAAGGTCATAATAATTTGTAATAGATAATTATTCAAATAGTCATAACTATTTGAACGTGTTAAAAAAATTTTATTTTTTAAATTTTTACTTATTGATTTTTCAAATATTAATAAATTTATATTATTTTATTTGAAATAAGCTTGCATGAATAGAACCAATTATTTTATGACAAAAAAATGTCATAATGTTTTGAAATAGATAATTATTTTGATAGTCATAACTATTTAAACATGTTCAATAAAACAAATTCTTTTTTTTATTCTCTTACTCATTATTTTTTGGAATATTAGTAAATTGGTATAATTTTATTTCAAATAAGCTTATATGAACTAAAATAATTGTTTTATTACAAAACAAAATGTCACAATGATTTAAAATAGATAATTATTCAAATAGTTAGAACTATTTGAACTTGTTCGAAAAGCATATTTATTACTTAAATCTTTTACTTATTAATTGTCAAAATAGTAATAAATTAATATTATTGTAATTTGAATAAGCTTGCATGAACAGAAATAATTTTTTTATGACAAAACAAAAAGTCATAAGAATTTGAAATAAATAATTATTCAAATAGTCATAAGATTTGAACTTATTCGGTAAACAGATTTATTTTTTAAATGTTTTACATATTAAGTGTCTTTATATTAATAAATTTTTATTATTTTATTCACAATAAACTTGTATGAACAAAAAAAATCATTTTATGACAAAACAAAAGGTTATAGCAATTTCAAAAAGAAAATTATTGGAATAGTCATAATTATTTAAAGTTGCTCGACAAACAGATTTATTTTTAAACTCTTACTTATTAATTTTTGTAATATTAATAACTTAGTATTATTTTATTTTGAATAAGCTTATATGACAAAACAAAATGTCATAACGATTTGAAATAAATAATTATTCAAATAGTCATTACTATTTAATTTAGTTCAATAAACATATTTATTTTTAAAATTTTTTACTTATTAATTATTGAATATTAATAAATTAATATTATTTTAATCTGAATAAGCTTGTATGAACAGAAACAGTTGTTTTATAACAAAACAACAAGTCATAACTATTTGACATAAATAATTGCTCAAGTAGTCATAACTATTTCAACTCATTTCATAAATAGATTTATTTTTTAAATCTCTTATTAATTTTCAAAATATTAATAGATTAGTATTATTTTATTCCAAACAAACTTATATGAACAAAAATATTTGTTTTATGACAAAACAAAAGATATAACTATTTGAAATAGATAATTGTTCAAATAGTTATAGTTATTTGAACTGGTTAGGTAAATAGAATTATTTTTTAAATCTCTTGTTAATTTTTGAAATATTAATAAATTCATTTTATTTTATTCCAAATAAGCTAGTATAAATTCAAAAAAACTTATTTTATACTAAAACAAAAGGTCATAACGATTTGAAATAGATATTTGTTCATATAGTTTTAAATATTTGAACTGGTTCGACAAAGAAATTTATTTTTTAATTCTCTTAGTTATTAATTTTTAGAATATTATTAGATTAGTATTATTTTATTTTGAATAAGATTGTATGAACAAAAATAATTATTTTATGATAGAACAAAAGGTTATAATAATTTGAGGTTTACAATGTTCAAATAGTTACGTATTTGAACTAGTTCGGTAAACAGATTTATTTTTTAAATCTTTTACTTATTAATTTTGAAAGATTAATAAATTAGTATTATTTTATTTGAAATAGGCTTGAATGATAAAAAAATTTGTTATATGACCAAACAAAAGCCCATAATTTTTTATAAATATATAATTGTTCATATAGGCTTAATTATTTGAACCACTTCAACAAACAGATTTGTTTTTTAAATCTCTTAATTATCAATTTTTGGAATATTATTAAATTAGTATTATTTTATTCCAAAAAAAAGCTTATATGAACTAAAACAATTATTTTATAACAGAACAAAAGGTTATAACGATTTGAAATAGATAATTGTTTAAATAAAAATTGGTTCGATAAATAGATTTATTTATTAAATCTCTTACTTATTAATTTTTGAAATATTAATAAATTGCTATTATTTTATTTCGAATAGGTTTGTATGATGAAAAACAACTGTTTTAAGACAAAATAAAAGTTTATAACGATTTGAAATAGATAATTGTTTAAATAACCATAATTATTTGAAGCGATTCGATAAACTAACTTATTTTTTAAATCTTTATCTTTTCAATTTTTGAAATATTAATAAAGCAATATTATTTTATTTCACATAAGCTTTTATGAACTGAAACAATCATTCTATGATAAAACAAAAGGTCATACTTCTTATAAATATGTAATTGTTCAAATAGTCATAACTATTTGAACTTGTTTGGTAAACAAATTTATTTTTTAAAATTTTTTGTTTATTAATTTTTTGAATGTTAATAAATTAGTATTATTTTATTTCGAATAAGCATGTATGAACTGAAAAAATTATTTTATGACTAAACAAAATGTTAGAACGATTTGAAATAGATAATTATTCTAATAGTCTTAACTATTTGAACTGGCTTGGCAAACACATTTATTTTTTAAATTTCTTATTAATTTTTAGAATATTATTAATTTAGCAATATTTTACTTCAAATAAGCTTGTTGAATAGAAACAATTGTTTTATGACAAAACAAAGATAATAACAATTTGAGATAGATAATTGTTGAAGTAGTCATAACTATTTGAACTGGTTTAATAAATAGATTTAATTTTTAAATCTCTTATTAACTTTTTAAATATTAATAAATTAGTATTATTTTATTTTGAATAATTTTGTATAAATAGAAATAATTTTTTTAAGACAAAACAAAATGTTATAACCATTTGAAATAGATAATAGCTCAAATGGACATGACTATTTGAACTTGTTCGGTAAATAGATTTATTTTTTAAATCTCCAACTTATTAATTTTTGAAATATTAATAAATTAGTATTATTTTATCTCAAATAAAATTGCATATATAGAAATAATTATTTTATAACAAAACAAAAGATCATAATGATTTGAAATAAATAATTGTTCAAAGAGTCATAACTACTTGAACTCGCTCAGTAAATAGATTTATTTTTTTTAAATCTTTTACTTTTTAATTTTTGGAATTTTAATAAATTAGTATTATTTTATTTTGAATAAGCTTTTATGAACAAAAATAATTAGTTTATGACAAAACACAAAATCGTAACGATTTGAAATAGATAATTATTCAAATAGTGACAAATATTTGAACGTGTTCGAAAAACATATTTATTTTTTAAATTTTTACTTATTAATTTTTGGAATATTAATAAATTTATATTATTTTATTCACAATAAGCTTACATGAACAGAACCAATTGTTTTATGACAAAACAACATATCATAATGTTTTGAAATAAATAACTATCCAGATAGTCATAACTATTTGAACATGTTCAGTAAACAAATTAATTTTTTAATTCTCTTACTCATTAATTTTTAGAATATTACTAAATTAGTATTATTTTATTTCAAATAAGCTTATATGAACTAAAACAATTATTTTATTATAAAACAAAAGGTCACAATGATTTGAAATAGATAATTATTCAAATAGTCAAGACTATTTGAACTTGCTCGGTAAACATATTTATTTTTTAAAATTTTACTTATTATTTGTCAAAATATTTATATATTAATATTATTTTAATATGAATAAGCTTGTATGAATAGAAATAATTGTTTTATGACAAAACTAAAAGTCATAACAATTTGAAAAAAATAATTGTTCAATTAGTTATAAAGATTTGAACTTGTTTGGTAAACAAATTTATTTTTTAAATCTTTTACCTATTAATTGTCTTAATATTAATAAATTGTATTATTTTATTCAAAATAAGCTTATATGAACAGAAAAGATCATTTGGTGACAAAACAAAAGGTCATAGTAATTTCAAATAGATAATTGTTCAAATAGTCAAAATTATTTAAACTTGTTCGATAAATAGATTCATTTTTTAAATCTCTTAATTATTAATTTTTAAAATATTAATAACTTATTATTATTTTATTTTGGATAGGCTGATATGAACTAAAATAATTTTTTAATGACAAAACAAAAGGTCATAATGATTTGAAATAAATACTTATACAAATAATCATGATTATTTGATCTAGTTCAGTAAACATATTTATTTTTAAATTTTTTTACTTATTAATTGTTGAAATATTAATAAAATAGTATTATTTTAATCCGAATAAGTTCTTTGAACATAAATTATTGTTTTGTAACAAAAGAAAAAATAATAACAATTTGAAATAAATAATTGCTCAAATAGTCATAACTTTTTGAACTAGTTTGATAAACATATTTATTTTTTAAATATATTATTAATTTTTGAAATATTAATAGATTAGTTTTATTTTATTTTGAACAAACTTATGTGGACAAAAACATTTGTTTTATGATAAAACAAAAGGTCATAGTGATTTGAAATAGATAATTGCTCAAATAGTCATAATTATTTAAATTAGTTAGGCAAACAGAATTATTTTTTAAATCTCTTACATATTAATTTTTAAAATATTAATAAATTCATTTTATTTTATTCCGAATAAGCTAGAATGAATTGAAAAAATTGCTTTATGACAAAACAAAAATAATTTGAAATAGATAATTGTTCATATAGTCTTAATTATTTGAACTAGTTTGGCAAACAAATTTGTTTTTTAAATCTCTTAATTATTAATTTTTGGAATATTTTTATATTAGTATTATTTTATTTCTAATAAGCTTATATGAAGAAAAATAATTGTTTTATGATAGAACAAAAGGTTATAACAATTTTCAATATGCAATTATTCAAATAGTCATAACTATTTAAACTGGTTCGGTAAACAAATTTATTTTTTTTAAATCTCTTACTTATTAATTTTTGAAAGATTAATAAATTACTATTATTTTTTTTCAAATAAACATATATAATAAAAAACAATTGTTATATGACCAAAAAAATGATTTGAAATTGATAATTGTTGAAATGACATTAATTATTTGAACTGATTCGGTAAACATATTCACCTTTTAAATCACTTGCTTATTAATTTTTGGAATGTTAATAAATTAGTATTGTTTTATTTTGACTAAGCTTGTATGAATTCAGATAACTATTTTATCACAAAATAAAAGGTCATAACCATTTAAATAAACAATTGTTCAAATAGTCATAACAATTTGAATTTGTTTAGTAAACAAATTTATTTTAAACTCTTGCTTATTAATTTTTGAATTATTAATAAATTTGCATTATTTTATTTTGGATAAGCTTTTATGAACTGAAACAATTGTTTTATGTTAAAACAAAAGGTCATAATGATTTTAAATAAATAATTGTTCGAATAGTCATCACTATTTGAACTTGTTCGATAAACAGATTTATTTTTCCAAATCATTTCCTTATTAATTTTTTGAATGTTAATAAATTTAGATTATTTTATTTCAAATAAGCTTGTAAGATATGAAACAAATATTTTATGACTACACAAAAGGTCAAAATGATTCGAAATTAATAATTATTCTAATAATTTTAACTATTTGAATTAGCTCAGTAAACACATATTTTGTAAATTTCTTACTTATTAGTTTTTGAAATATTATTAAATTAGTATTATTTTTAACCAAATAAGCTTCTATGATAAAAATCAATTGTTTTTTGACAAAACAAATATCTTAATGACTTGAGATTAATAATTGTTCAAATAGTCATAACTATTTGAACTGGTTCAATAAACATTTTTATTTTTTAAATCTTTTTCTTATTAATTTTTTAAATATTAATAAATTAATATTATTTTATTTCATATAAGCTTGTATGATCAAAAACAATTCTTTTATGACAAAAGAAAAGGTCAAAATGATTTAAAATAGATAATCATTCAAATGGCTATAATTATTTTAACTAATTCGGTAAACAGATTTATTTTTTAAATTTCTTACTTATTATTTTAGTAAGTATTAATAAATTAGTATTATTTTATTCCATCTAAGCTTGTATTAACTGAAACAATTGTTTTATGACTAATCAAAAGGTTATAACAATTTTAAATAGACATTTGTTCAAATAGTAATAACTATTTGAACTTGTTCATTAAACAGATTTATTTTTTTAAATCTCTTTCTTATTAATTTTTGAATGTTAATAAATTAGTATTAATTTATTCTAAATAGGCTTGTTAAACTGAAACAATTGTTTTATGACAAAACAAAATGTTAGAACGATTTTGAAATAGATAATTGTTCTAATAATCTTAACCATTTCAATTGATTTGACAAAAAAATTTATTTTTTAAATATCTTATTTATTAATTTTCAAAATATTATTAAATTTGCATTATTTTAATAAAAAAAAGCTTGTATGAATAAAACAATTATTTTATGACAAAAGAAAAAGGTCATAACAATTTGAAATAGATAATTGTTTATATAGTCTTAACTATTTGAACTGGTTCAACAATTAGATTTATTTTTTAATTTTCTTGGTTATTAAGTTTTAGAATATTCCTAAATTAGTATTATTTTATTTTGAATAAAATAGTATGAACAGGACCAATTGTTTGATGACAAAATAAAAAGTTATAATGATTAGAAATAGATAGTTATTCAAATAGTCAAAACTATTTGAAATGGTTTAGTAAATATATTTACTTTTTAAATCTCTTACTGATTAATTTTCTAAGATATTAATAAATTAGTATTATTTTATTTCAAATAAACTTATATTAACGAAGACAATTGTTTTATGAGAAAACAAAAGGTCACAACAATTTGAAATAAATAATTGTTCAAGTAGTTTTAACTATTTGAACTAGTTTAGCAAATAGATTTATTTTTTTAATTTCTTAGTTATTAATTTTCAGAATATTACTAAATTAGTATTATTTTATTTCGAATAGGCTTATATGAACAAAAACAATTGTTTTATGATAGAACAAAAGGTTATAACAATTTGAAATAGATATTGTTCAAATAGTCATAACTATTTGAATTGGTTTGGTAAACAGATTTATTTTTTAAATCTGTTATTAATTCTTGAAATATTATTAAATTAGTATTATTTTATTTTGAATAGGCTTCTATATTGAAAAGAAATTGTTTTAGGAGAAAACAAAAAGTAATAACAATTTGAAATAAATAGTTATTTAAATGGCCATAATTATTTGAATTGATTTATTTTTTAAATCTCTTATTAACTTTTGAAATATTAATACAATATTATTATTTTATTTTGGATAAGCTTTTATGAACTAAAACAATTGTTTATGGCAAAACAAAAGGTCATAATGATTTTAAATTGATAATTGTTCAAATCATCATAACTATTCAAATTTGTTCGATAAACAAATTTATTTTTTCAAATCTCTTGCTTATTAATTTTTCGAATGTTAATAAATTAGTATTATTTTATTCCAAGTACGCTTGTATGAATTGAAACAATTATTCTATGACTAAACAAAAGGTTAAAATGATTTGAAATTAAAAATTATTCTAATAGTCTTAACTATTTGAACTAGTTCAGTAAACACATTTATTTTTTTTAAGTCTCTTACTAAGTTTTAGAATATTAATAAATTAGTATTATTTTTATCTGAATAAGCTTGTATGATCAGAAATAATTATTTTATGAGAAAACAAAGATCATAATTATTTAAGATTGATATTTATTCAAATAGTCATAACTTGCTTTCTAATTTTTGAAAATTAATAAAGTAGTATTATTTTATTTTAGATAAGTTTTTATGAACTGAAACAATTTTTTTATGATAAAACAAAAGGTCTGATTGCTTTAAATAGATAATTGTTCAAATAGTTAAATCTATTTGAACTTGTTCGATAAATAGATTTTTTTTTAAATCTCCTGCTCATTAATTTTTTTAATGTTAATAAACTAGTATTATTTCATTCTGAATAAGCTTGTATGAATTAAAATAATTGTTTTATAACTAAACAACAGGTCAAAACGATTTGAAGTAGATAATTGTTCTAATAGTCCTAACTATTTGAACCGGTTCGGTAAATACATTTATTTTTTAAATCTCTTATTAATTTTTGGAATATTATTAAATTAGTATTATTTTAATTCGAATAAGCTTATATGAAAGGAAACAATTGTTTTATGATGAAATAAAGATCATAATGATTTAAGATAGATAATTGTTCACATAGTCATAACTATTTAAACTATTTTTGTAAACAAATTTAGTTTTTAAATCTCTTATTAATTTTCAAAATTTTAATAGATCAGTATTATTTTATTCTAAATAATTTTGCATGAACAGAAACAATTGTTTTATTAAAAAACAAAAGGTCATAAAGATTTGAAATAAATAATTATTCAAATGGACATGACTATTTAAACTTGTTTGGTAAATAGATTTACTTTTAAATCTCCTACCTATTAATTTTTAGAATATTAATAAATTAATATTATTTTATTTCGAGTAAACATATATGAATAGAAACAATTATTTTATGACAAAACAAAAGATCATAACTATTTGAAATAAATAATTGTTCAAATAGGCATAAGAACTATTTAAACTTGCTCGGTAAACAGATTTATTGTTTTAAATCTTATTAATTTTTAAAATATTAATAAACTAGTATTATTTTATTTTGAATATGCTTGTATGAACAGAAACAATTGGCTTATGACAAAACAAAAGCTCATAACTATTTGAAATAGATAATTGTTCAAATAGTCATAACTATTTGAATGTGTTTAGAAAATAGATTTATTTTTAAAATTTTTACATATTAATTTTTTGGAATATTAATAAATTTATATTGTTTTATTTGGAATAAGCTTATATGAACAGAAACAATTATTTTATGACAAAACAAAATGTCATAATGATTTGAAATAAAAAATTATTCAAATAGTCATAACTATTCAAATTTGTTCGGTAAATAGATTCATTTTTTAAATCTTTTGCTCATTAATTTTTGGAATATTAATAAATTAGTATTATTTTATTTTGAATAAGCCTATATTAACGGATATAATTGTTTTATGATGAAACAAAATGTCATAACAATTTGAAATAGATAATTATTCAAATAGTTATGACTATTTGAACTTGTACGGTAAACATATTTATTTTTAAAATCTTTTACTCATTAATTGTTGAAATATTAATAAATAATATTATTTTAATCCAAATAAGCTTCTACGAACAAAAAAATTTGTTTTTTGACAAAATAAAAACTCATAATGATTTGAAATAAATAATTGTTCAAATAGTCATAACTATTTGAATTTATTCAATAAATAGCGTTGTTTTTTAAATCTTTTACTTATTAATTGTCTGAATATTAATAAATTTGTATTTTTTTAATTAAAATAAGCTTGTATGAATAGAAAAAATTATTTTATGACAAAACCAAAGGTTATAGCAATTTAAAATAGGTAATCACTCAAATAGTCATAACTATTTGAACTTATTCAATAAACAAATTCAGTTTTTAAATCTCTTATTAATTTTTAGAATATTAATAAATTAGAATTATGTTATTCCAAATAAGCTTATAGGAATAGAAACAATTGTTGTGACAAAAGAAAAGGTCATAATGATTTGAAATAGATAATCGTTCAAACAATCAAAACTATTTGCACTGGTTAGGCCAACATATTCATTTTTTAAATTTGTTACTTATTAATTTTTAGAATATTAATTAATTAGCATTACTTTATTCTGAATAATATCGTATTAATAGAAAAAATTATTTTATGACAAAACAAATGGTCATAATGATTTGCAATAAATAATTGTTCAAATTGTTATAACTAATTGAACTAGTTTGGTAAATAGATTTATTTTTTAAATCTCTCATTAATTTTCAAAATATTAATAAATTAATATTATTTTATTCTTAACAAACTTATATGAACAAAAACATTTGTTTTATGAAAAAGCAAAAGGTCATAATGATTTGAAATAGATAATTATTCATATCCTTAATTATTTGAACTAGTTCGACAAACAAATTTATTTTTTAAATCTCTTAGATACTAATTTTCATAATATTTTTAGATTAGTATTATTTTATTCCGAATAAGCTTGTATGAACATAAATAATTATTTTATGACAAAATAAAAGGTGTAACGATTTTAAATATATAATAGTTAAAATAGTCATAACTATTTGAACTAGTTCGATAAACAGATTTATTTTTTAAATCTCCTACTCATTAATTTTTGAAATATTAATAAATTACTATTATTTTATTCCAAATAAGCTTTATAATGAAAAAAAATTGTTTTATGGCAAAATAAATGTTCATAACGATTTGAAACAGATAATTATTTAAATTGCCATAATTATTTGAACTGATTTGATAAATTGATTTATTTTTTAAATGTCCAACTTCTCAATTTTTGAAATATTAATAAACTAATATTATGTTATTTTGGATAAACTTTTAAAAACTGAAACAATTGTTTTATTATAAAATAAAAGGTCATAACGATTTTAAATAGATAATTGTTCAAATAGTCATAACTATTTGAATTTGTTTGGTAAATAGATTTATTTTTTAAAATTTCTTGCTTATTAATTTTATAAATTTTAATAAAATAGTATTATTTTAGTTCAAATAAGCTTGTATGAACTAAATCAATTATTTTATGATTAAATAAAAGGTCAGAACGATTTGAAATAGATAATTGTTCTAATGGTCTTAACTATTTGAACGGGTTTGACAAACACATTTATTTTTTAGATCTCTTACTTATTAATTTTAGAATATTATTAGTTTAGCAATATTTTACTCCAAATAAGATTGTATGGACAAAAACAATTGTTTTATGACAAAACAAAGATCATAACTATTTGAGATAGATAATTATTTAAATAGTCATAACTATTTGAACTGGTTCGATAAATAGATTTAGTTTTTAAATCTCTTGCTTACTAATTTTTGAAATATTAGTAAAGTAGTATTATTTTATTTTGAATAAGTTTTTATGAATTGAAACAATTATTTTTTGACAAAACAAAAATTCGTAATGTCTATAAATAGAAAATTATTCAAATAGTCAAACCTATTTGAACTTGTTCAGTAAATAGATTTATGTTTTTAAATCTCTTGCTCATTAATTTTTTAAATGTTAATAAATTAGTATTATTTTATTTTAAATAAGCTTGCATAAACTGAAATAATTGTTTTATGACTAAAAAAAAGGTTAGAATGATTTGAAATAGATAATTGTTTTAATAGTCTTAACTATTTAAACTAATTCAACAAAACCACTTATTTTTTTAATCTCTTACTTATTAATTTTTGGAATATTATTAAATTAGTATTATTTTAATTTGAATAAGCTTGCATAAACTGAAATAATTGTTTTATGACTAAAAAAAAGGTTAGAATGATTTGAAATAGATAATTGTTTTAATAGTCTTAACTATTTAAACTAATTCAACAAAACCACTTATTTTTTTTAATCTCTTACTTATTAATTTTTGGAATATTATTAAATTAGTATTATTTTAATTTGAATAAGCTTATATGAAAAGAAACAATTGTTTTATGACAAAATAAAGATCATAACCATTTGATATAGGTAATTGTTCAAATAGTCATAACTATTTAAATTGCTTTCGTGAACAAATTTAATTTTTAAATCTCTTATGAGTTTCTAAAATATTAATAGATCAGTATTATTTTAGTCTAAATAATTTTTAATGAACAGATTGTTTTGTGATAAAACAAAATGTCATAATGATTTCAAATAGATAATTGTTCAAATGGACATGACTATTTGAACTTGTTTGGTAAACAAATTTATTTTTTAAATCTCCTAGCTATTAATTTTCAAAATGTAAATAATTAGTATTATTTTATTTCAAACAAACTTATATGAATAAAAACAGTTGTTATATGACAAAATAAAAGGTCATAACAATTTTAAATAAATAATTGTTCAAATAATCATAATTATTTGAAGTCAAAAACATTTGTTATATGACAAAATAAAAGGTCATAACAATTTTAAATAAATAATTGTTCAAATAATCATAATTATTTGAAGTAGTTAGGTAAATAGAATTATTTTTTAAATCTCTTACTTATTAACTTTTGAAATATTAATAAATTCATTTTATTTTATTTCGAATAAGCTAGTATAAATTGAAAAAGTTGTTTTATGTCAAAACAAAAGGTCATAATGATTTGAAATAGATAATTATTTATATAGTCTTAACTATTTGAACTAGTTCAATAAAAAATTTATTTTTTAAATCTCTTAGATATTAATTGTAGGAATATTATTAGATTAGTATTATTTTTTTTAATAAGCTAGTATGAACAAAAATAATTGTTTTATTATGAAACAAAAGGTTATAATGATTTCAACTATACAATTGTCTAAATGTCATAACTATTTAAATTGGTTTGGTAAATAGATTTATTTTTTAAATTTCTTACTTATTAATTTTTGAAAGATTAATAAATTAGTATTAAGGATTTAAAAAATAGATCTGTCTACCAAATAGTTCAAATAGTTAAGACTATTAGAACAATTATATATTTCAAATCGTTCTGACCTTTTGTTTAGTTATAAAATAATTGTTTTAGTTCATACATGCTTATTCAAAATAAAATAATACTATTTTATTGACATTGAAAAAATTAATAAGCACAAACTTAAAAAAATAAATCTATTTACCAAACAAGTTTAAATAGTTATGACTATTTGAACAATTATCTATTTAAAACCACTATGACCTTTTATTTTATCATAAAACAATTGTTTCAATTCATAATAGCTTATTTGAAATAAAATAATATTACTTTATTAATATTTTAAAAATTGATAAGTTGGAGATTTAAAAAATAAATCAATTTATCGAATCAATTTAAATAATTATGGCCATTTGAACAATTATCTATTTCAAATCGTTATGAACTTTTGTTTTGTCATAAAACAATTGTTTTTCATCATACAATCCTATTTGGAATAAAATAATAGTAATTTATTAATATGTCAAAAATTAATAAGTAGGAGATTTAAAAATAAATCTGTTTACTAAACCAGTTCAAATGGTTATGACTATTTGAATAATTATATATTTCAAATTGTTATAACCTTGTGTTCTATCATAAAACAATTATTTATGTTCATACAAGCTTTTTTGAAATAAAATAACACTAATATAATAATATTTTAAAAATTAATAACTAAGAGATTTAAACAATAAATTTATTTGAACCAATTCAAATAGTTAAGGGTATATGAGCAATTCTTTATTTCAAATCATTATGACCTTTTGTTTTATTGTAAAACAATTTTTATAGTTCTTAGTAACTTATTCAAAATAAAATAAAACAATTCTATTAATATTTCAAAAAAATTAGTAAAAGATTTAAAAAATAATTCCATTTGCTGAACCAGCTCAAATACTTATGACTATTTGAATAATTATCGATTTCAAATCATTATGACCTTTTGTTTTGTCATAAAATAAATTTTTTTTCAAATAAATTTGTTCAGAATAAAATAATATTAATTTATTACTATTTTGAAAATTAATAAGTAAGAGAGTTAAAAAATAAAATTGTTTACTAAATCAGCTTAATTAGTTTAACTATTTGAACAATTATTTATTTCAAATTGTTATGACTAGTTGTTTTGTCATAAAACAAATGTTTCTAGTCATACAATCTTATTCAGAATAAAGTAATGCTAATTTATTAATATTCTAAAATTTAATAACTAATGAATTTAAAAAATGAATCTGTTAGCCTACCCAATGCAAATATTTATGATTGTTTGAACAGTTATATATTTCAAATCGTTATAACCTTTTGTGTTATCACAAATCAATTGTTTCTATTCATACAAGTTTATTTGAAATAACATAATTCTAGCTTATTAATATTCAAAAAATTAATAAGAGATTTAAAAAAATAAATCTATTTACTAAACAAGTTAAAATGGTTATGACTATTTGAACAATTATCTATTTCAAATCGCTATATCATTTTATTTTGTTATAAAAGAATTTTTGCTATTCATACAAGCTTATTTCAAATAAAATAATGAAAATTTATTGATATTCAAACAATTAAAAAATAAAAGATTTAAAAAATAAATCTGTTTATCGAAAAAGTTCAAATAGTTATGACTATTTGAACAATTATTTATTTTAAATCGTTATGGCTTTTTATTTTTTCATAAAACAATTATTTTTGTTCACACAAGCTTATTCAGATTAAAATAATATTAATTTATTAATACTTTGACAAATAATAAGTAAAATATTTTTAAAATAAATATGTTTACTGATAAAGTCCAAATAGTCATAACTATTTGAATAATTATCTATTTCAAGTCGTTATGACCTTTTGTTTGATTTTAAAATAATTGTATTAGTTCACATAGGCTTTTTTGAAATAAAATAATACTAATTTATTAATATTCCTAAAATTAATGAGTAAGAGATTTAAAAAATGAATCTGTTTACCAAACATGTTTAAATAGTATTACTATTTGAACAATTATCTATTTCAAATCGTTTTGACCTTTTATTTTGTCATAAAACAATTGTTTCTGTTCATACAAACTTATTTTGAATAGAATAATATAAATTTATTAATATTTCAAAAATTAATAAGTAGAAATTTTAAAAATAGATCTATTTTCTGAACACATTCAAATAGTTATAACTATTTGAACAATTATTTTATTTCAAATAGTTATGACCTTTTGTTTTGTCATAAACCAATTGTTTCTATTCATACAAGCTTATTTGAAATAAAATAACACTATTTTATTAGTATTCCAAAAATTATTAAGTAAAAGATTTAAAAAATAAATCTATTTATCGAGCAAGCTCAAATAGTTATGACTGTTTGAATAATTATTTATTTTGAATAGTTATGATATTTTGTTTTATCATAAAATAAATGTTTCTATTCATACAAGTTTATTCGGAATAAAGTAATACTAATTTCTTAATATTTTAAAAATTAATGGTTGAAGATTTAAAAAAAAAATCTATTTACCAAACAAATTCAAATAGTCATGTCTATTTGAATAATTATCTATTTCAAATTGTTATGACCTTTTATTTTGTCGTAAAACAATTGTTTCTATTCATACAAAATTATTTAGAATAAAATAATATTGATTTACTAATATTTTGAAAATTAATTAGAGATTTAAAAACTAAATCTGTTTACTGAATCAGTTTAAATAGTTATGACTACTTGAACAATTATCTAGCTCAAATCGTTATGATCTTTATTTTGTCATAAAACAGTTACTTCTTTTCATACAAGCTTATTCAGATTAAGATAATACTAATTTAATGATAAAAATAAATGTGTTTTGCCAATCTAGTTCAAATAGTTAAGATTATTAGAACAATTATCTATTTCAAATCATTATGACCTTTTGTTAAGTCATAAAACAATTATTTCAGTTCATACAAGCTTATTTGAAATAAAATAATACTAATTTATTAATATTCAAAAAGTTAATAAGCAAGAGATTTAAAAAATTAATATGTTTACCTAACAAGTTCAAATAGATATGACTATTTGAACAATTATCTATTTAAAATCATTATGACCTTTTGTTTTGTCATAAAACAATTATTTCAGTTCATAAAAATTTATCCGAAATTAAATAATACTATTTCATTAATATTTCAAAAATTATTAAGCTAGAGATTTAAAAACTAAAGCTATTTTCTGTAGTTCAAATAGTTACGACCATTTGAACAAATATTAATCTCAAATTACTATGATCTTTGTTTTGTTATAAAAAAATTATTTCTTATCATACAAGCTTATTCAGATTTAAATAATACTAATTTAATAATATTTCAAAAATTAATAAGTAAGAGATTTAAAAAGTAAATGTGTTTGCCGAATCATTTCAAATAGTTAAGACTATTAGAATAATTATCTATTTCAAATCATTTTAACCTTTTGTTTAGTCATAAAATAATTGTTTTAGTTCATACAAGTTTATTTATAATAAAATAATACTAATTTATTAACATTCAAAAAATTAATAAGCAAGAGATTTGAAAAAATAAATATGTTTACCGAACAAGCTCAAATAGTTATTATTATTTGAAAATTTATCCATTGAAAATTGTTATGAACTTTTTTTTTGTCATAAAACAATTGTTTCAATTCATAAAAGCTTATCCAAAATAAAATAATACTACTTTATTAATATTTCAAAAATTAATAAGAGATTTAAAAAATAAATCAGTTTATCGAATCAATTTAAATAATTATATATTTCAAATCGTTATTACCTTTTGTCTTATCATAAAACAATTCTTTTTCAACATACAAGCTTATTTGAAATAAAATAATACTAACTTATTAATATTTCAAGAATTAGTAAGAGATTTAAAAATAAATTTATTTATCGAAATAATTTAAATAGTTGTGACTATTTGAATAGTTATCTATTTCAAATTGTTATAACCTTTTTTCTATCATAAAATAATTATTTCTGTTCATACAAGTTTATTTAGAATAAAATAATACTAATTTACTAATATTCTAAAAATTCATAACTAAGAGATTTAAAAAATGAACCCTTTTGCTAAACCAATTTCAACAGTTAAGACTATTTGAATAGTTATATATTTCAAATCGTTATAACCTTTTATTCTATCATAAAACAATTATTTCAGCTTATACAAGTTTATTCGAAATAAAATAAAACTAATTTGTTAATATTTCAAAATTTTACAAGTAAGAGATTTAAAAAATAATTTTATTTACCAAATCAGTTCAAATAATTATAAAATAATTATAACTATTTGAACAATTATTTATTTGAAATAATTATTACTTTTGTTTTGTCATAAAACAATTGTTTTTGTTCATATAAGTTTGTTCAAAATAAAAAAATACTAATTTATTAATATTTAAAAAATTAATCAATAAAAGATTTAAAAAATAAATCAGTTTACTAAACCATTTCATATAGTTTTGACTATATGAATAATTATCTATTTCAAATCATTATAACTTTTTCTTTGGTCATCAAACAATTGGTTCTCTTTATACTATTTTATTTGGAATAAAATAATACAAATTTAATAATATTTTGAAACTTAATAACCAAGAAAATTAAAAGATAAGTCTAATTGCTGAACGAGTTCAAATAGTTAAGACTACATGAATGATTATCTATTTCAAATCATTATGACCATTTGTTTTGTCATAAAACAATTTTTTAGTTCGTATAAGCTTATTTGGATTAAAATAATACAAATTTAATAATATTTTGAAAATTAATAAGTAAGAGATTTTAAAAAAATTTGTTTATTGAACTAGTTTATATGATTAATACTATTAGAACAATTATCTATTTAAAATCGTTTTGACCTTTTGTTTAGTCATAAAGCAATTGTTTCAATTCATGCAAGCTTATTTAGAATAAATTAATAGCAATTTATTAACATTCGAAAAATTAAAAAGAGATTTAAGAAAATAAGTCTATTTATCGCACAAGCTCAAATAGTTATAACTATTTGAACAATTGTCTATTTAAAATCACTACACGTTTTGGTTTTTCATAAAATAGTTGTTTCGGTTAATATGAGTTTATATGATACAAAATAATACAAATTTATTAATATTTCTAAAATTAACAAGTAAGAGATTTAAAAAATAAATTTATTTATCAAATCAATTAAATAATTATGGCAATTTGAATAATTATCTATTCCAAATAGCAATAACCATTTGTTTTGTTATCAAACAATTATTTTTTATCATACAAGCTTATTCGAAATAAAATAATACTAATTTATTAATATTTCAAAAATTAATAAGTAAGAGATTTAAAAAATAAATGTGTTTATCGAACCAATTCAAATAGTTACAATTATAAGAATAATTATCTATTTCAAATCATTCTAACCTATTTTTAGTCATAAAAAATTTGTTTCATATCATACAATCTTATTCAGAATAAAATAATCCTAATATATTAACATTCAAAAAATTAATAAGCAAGAGATTTGAAAAATAAATCTATTTACCGAATAAGCTCAAATAGTTATGACTATTTAAACAATTAATTATTTAAAATCATTATGACTTTTTGTTTTGTCATAAAACAATTGCTTCAATTCATAAAAGGTTATCCAAAATAAAATAATACTAATTTTTTAATATTTTAAAAATTAATAACCAAGAGATTTAAAAAAATAAATGCATTTTTTGAACAAATTCAAATAGTTACGACTATTTGAACAATTGTATATTTAAAATCATTATGATATTTTGTTTTATCATAAAAAAATTGTTTCATTTCATTAAAGCTTATTTGAAATAAAATAATAATAATTTATTAATATTCCAAAAATTAATAAGTGATTTAAAAAGTGAATTTGTTTACCAAATCAATTCAAATAATTATGGCTATTTCAACAATTATGTGTTTCAAATCGTTATGAACATTGTTTTGTCATAAAACAATTGTTTTTCATCATACAAGCTTGTTTGGAATAAAATAATACTAATTTATTAATATTTCAAAAATTAATGAGTAAGAGATTTAAAAAATAAATTTGTTTATCAAAGTATTTCCTATTTGAATAATTACCTATTTCAAATCATTATAACCTTTTCTTCTATTATAAATAAATGTTTTAGTTCATACAAGCTTATTCAAAATAAAATAATAATATTTTAATAATATTATGAAAATTAATAACTAAGGGATTTAAAAAATAAATCCGTTTGTTGAAGCAGTTTAAATAGTTAAGACTATATGAACAATTATCTATTTCAAATTGTTATGAAATTTTGTTTTATCATAAAACAATTGTTTTAGTTCATAAAAGCTTATTTGAAATAAAATAATAAAAATTTATTAATATTCCAAAAATTAATAAGTGATTTAAAAAGTGAATCTGTTTACTGAATCATTTCAAATAATTATGGCCATTTCAACATTTATCTATTTCAAATCATTATTACCATTTGTATGTCATATGACAAATGTTTTTGATCATTCAAGCTTATTCAGAATACAATAATACTAATTTATTAATCTTTTAAAAATTAATAAGCAATTTAAAAAATAAATCTGTTTATTAAACTAGTTCAAATAATTATAACTATTTGAACAATTGTATACTTCAAATTTTTATAACCATTTGTTCTATCACAAAATAATTATTTCTATTCATATAAGCTTATTTGGAATAAAATAATACTAATATAATAATATTATGAAAATTAATAACTAAGAGAATTAAAAATAAATTTGTTTGACAAATTAGTTCAAATATTTAAGACTATATGAACAATTATCTATTTCAAAATGTTATGACCTTTTGCTTTGTCATAAAACAAAATTTTAATTCATACTAGCGGATTCGAAAAAAAATAAAATGAATTTATTAATATTTCAAAAATTAATAAGTAAGATATTTAAAAAAATATATTTTTGTTTACCTAACCAATTCAAATAATTATGACTATTTAAACAATTATCTATTCTGAGTCATTATAACCTTTTGTTTGTCATAAAACAAATGTTTTTGTTCATATAAGTTTGTTTGAAATAAAGTAATACTAATCTATTAATATTTCAAAAATTAATAAGAGATTTAAAAAATTAATCTATTATCAAACCAGTTCAAATAGTTATCACTATTTGGCAAATTATTTATTTCAAATTTTTTTGACTTTTTGTCCTATTATAAAACATTTGTTTCTATTTGTACATGCTTATTCATATTAAAATAATACTAATTTAGTAATATTTTGACAATTAATAAGTAAAAATTTTTAAAAATAAATATATTTACCAAACTAGTCCAAATAGTCATGATTATTTGAATAATTATCTATTTCAAATTATTATGACCCTTTCTTTTGTCATAAAAGATTTGTTTCGGTTCATATAAGTTTATTCGAAATAAAATAATATCAATTTATTAATATTCCAAAAATTAATAATTAAGAGATTTAAAAAAAGAATCTATTTACTAAATAAGTTTAAATAATTATGACTGTTTGAATAATTATCTATTTGAAATCGCTATAACATTTTGTTTTGACATAAAATAATTTTTTTTGTTCAAACTATTTTGAATAAAATAATACAAAATTAGTAATACTAAGAAAATTAATAAGTAAAAGATTTAAAAAATAAATTTGTTTATCGAACAAGTTCAAATGTTATGACTATTTGAACAATTATTTATTTCGAATTGTTATGACTCTTTGTTTCGTCATAAAACAATTATTTCTGTTCATACAAGACTATTCGGATTAAAAGAATATTAATTATTAATATTTTGACAGTTAATAAGTAAAATATTTAAAAAAATAAATATGTTTACCGAACAAGTTGAAATAGTCATGACTATTTGAATAATTAACTATTTCAAATCATTATAACCTTCTGTTTTGTAATAATACAACTGTTTTAATTCAAATAAGCTTATTTGAAATAAAATAATACTAATTTATTAATATTCTAAAAATTAATGAGTAAGAGACTTAAAAAATAAATCTGTTTACCGAACAAGCTCAAATTGTTATGACTATCTGAATAATTATCTATTTCAAAACATCATGACTTTTTTTTTAATCATAAAACAATTGGTTCTATTCATTAAGCTTATTTCGAATAAAATAATATAAACTGATTAATATTACAAAAATTAATAAGTAAAAATTTAAAAAATAAATCTGTTTTCTAAACACGTTCAAATAGTTATATCTATTTGAACAATTATGCATTTCAAATTGTTATGATCTTTTGTTTTTGTTAATAAAATCTTATTCAGTATAAAATAATACTAATTTATTAAAATTACAAAAATTAATAAGTAAAAGATTTTAAAAAATAAAATCTATTTACTGAGTGAGTTCAAATAGTTATGACTATTTGAAAAATTATTTATTTCAAATTGTTATGATCTTTTGTCTTCTCATAAAATAATTATTTCTACTTATACAAGTTTATTCGAAATAAAATAATATTAATCTATTAATATTCTAAAAATTAATAAGTTAGAGATTTAAAAATAAATCTATTCACTAAACAAGTTCAAATAGTCAAGTCTATTCAAACTATTAACTATTTCAAATCGTTATGACATTTTGTTTTGTCGTAAAATAATTGTTTTTATTCAAACAAAATTATTCAAAATAAAATAATACTAATTTATTAATATTTTGAAAATAAATAAGAGATTTAAAACCTAAATCAATTTATTGAATTAGTTCAAATAGTTATGACTATTTGAACTATTATCTATCTAAAATTGTTATGATCTTTTTTTCTCATAAAGTAATTGTTTTTATTCATACAAGTTTATTCAGAGTAAAATATTGCTGAATTAATAATATTCTAAAAATTAATAAGTAAGAGATGTAAAACATAAATGTGTTTGTTGAACTAGTTCAAATAGTTAAGACTAGTAGAACAATTATTTTTGTCATCAAATAATTGGTTCTATTCATACTATTTTATTCAGAATAAAATAATACTAATTTAATAATATTTTGAAACTTAATAACCAAGAAAATTAAAAAATAAATCTAAGTGTTGAACTAGTTCCAATAGTTAAGACTATATGAATGATTATCTATTTCAAACTGTTATAACATTTTGCTTTGTCATAAAACAATTGTTTTGTTCGTACAAGTTTATTTGGATT
Organism: Durio zibethinus; assembly: GCF_047325235.1. Classification (NCBI taxonomy): domain Eukaryota; kingdom Viridiplantae; phylum Streptophyta; class Magnoliopsida; order Malvales; family Malvaceae; genus Durio; species Durio zibethinus. The sequence continues at coordinate 453,928 of NC_143189.1, forward strand.
TAAATAATACTAATTCAATAATATTTTAAAAATTAATATGTAAGAGATTTAAAAAATAAATTTGTTTATCGAATAAGTTCAAATGGTTAAGACTATTTGAATAATTATCTATTTCAAATCGTTTTGGCCTTTTGTTTGGTTATAAAACAATTGTTTCAGCTCATACAAGCTTATTCAAAACAAATTAATACTAATTTATTAACATTCAAAAAATTAATTACAAAAGGAGATTTTAAAAAATAAATCTATTTACCAAACAAGTTCAAATAGTTATTGCTATTTGAGCAATTGTTTATTTAAAATTGTTATAACCATTTGGTTTGTCATAAAATAATTATTTTAGTTAGTACAAGCTTAGACAGAATAAAATAATACTAATTTATTAATATTTCTAAAATTAATAAGTAAAAAATTTTAAAAATAAATATGTTTACTGAATTAGTAAAAATAATTATGGCAATTTGAATGATTATCTATTTGAAATCATTATGAGCTTTTTGTTTTGTCATAAAAAAATTGTTTTTTATCATACAAGCTTATTCAAAATAAAATAATAATAATAATAATTTATTAATATTTGAAAAATTAATTAGTAAGAGATTTAAAAAATAAATTTGTTTACCGAACTAGTTCAAATAGGTATGAATATTTGAACAATTTACGATCTCAAATCGTTAAGATTTTTGTTTTGTCATTAAACAATTGTTTTTTATCATAGAAGCTTACTCGGTTAAAAATAATACTAATTTAATAATATTTCAAAAATTACTAAATAGGAGATTTAAAAAATAAATGTGCTTGTGAAATTAGTTCAAATAATTAAAACCATTAGAATAATTATCTATTTCAGATTGTTCTGATATTTTGTTTATTCAAAAAATATTTATTTCATATCTTACAAGCTTATTTGGAATAAAATAATCCAAATTTAGTAACATTTGGAAAATTAATAAGCAAAAGATTTGAAAAAATAAATCTATTTACCGAACAAGTTCAAATAGTTATGATTATTTGAACAATTATTTATTTAAAATCATTATGACATTTTGTTTTGACATAAAACAATTGTTTCAGTTGATAAAAGCATAACAAAAATAAAATAATAATAATTTCTTAATATTTTAAAAATTAATAAGCAAGAGTTTAAAAAAGTAAATTTGTTTACCGAACAAATTCAAATAGTTACAACTATTTAAACAATTATTTATTTAAAATCGTTATGACCTTTTGTTTTGTCATAAAACAATTGCTTTTGTTCATACAAGTTTGTTTGAAATAAAATAATACTAATTTATTAATAGTCCAAAAATTAATAAGTGATTTAAAAAGTGAATCTGTTTACCAAATTAGTTCAAATAATTATCGCCATTTCAATAATTATCTATTTCAAATCATTGTTACCTTTTGTTTGATCATATAACAATTGTTTTATATCATACTAGCATATTTGGAATAAAATAATACTAATTTCATAATCTTTCAAAAATTAATAAGTAAGAGATTTAAAAAAAATTTGTTTACTGAACCAATTCAAATAGTTATGACTATTTGAAGAATTGTATACTTCAAATCAATTATTTACAAAATAAACATTTTGTTCTATTATAAAATAATTATTTATGTCCATACATGTTTATTCAAAATAAAAGAATACTAATCTAATAATATTTAAAAAATTAATAACTAAGAGATTTAAAATTTAAATTTGTTTGTCAAACTAGTTCAATTTGTTAAGACTATATAAATAATTATCTATTTCAAATTGTTACGACATTTTGTCTTGTCATAAAACAATTTTTTTAGTTCAAACTAGCTTATTTGAAATAAAATAAAATGAATTTATAGATATTTCAAAAATTAATAAGTAAGAGATTTAAAAAATAATTCTATTTACCTAACTAGTTCTAATGATTATGACTATTTGAATAATTTTCTATTTCAAATTGTTATAACCTTTTGTTTTGTCATAAAAAAAATGCTTTTGTTCATAATAAAATAAACAAATCCATTAATATTTCAAAAATTAATAAGAGATTTAAAAAATAAATCTTTTTATCAAACTAGTTCAAATAGTTATGACTAATTGAGCAATTAATTATTTCAAATCATTCTGACTTTTTGTTCTATTATAAAACAATAGTTTCTATTCATACAAGCTTATTCGGATTAAAATAATATTAATTTATTATTATTTCAATAATTAATAAGTTAAAAATTTAAAAAATAAATATTTTTACTGAACTAGATCAAATAGTCATGACTATTTGAATAATTATCTATTTCAAATTGTTATAACCTTTTGTTTTGTCATAAAACAAATGCTTTTGTTCATATAAGTTTGTTCATAATAAAATAAACAAATCTATTAATATTTCAAAAATTAATAAGAGATTTAAAAAATAAATCTTTTTATCAAACTAGTTCAAATAGTTATGACTATTTGAGCAATTAATCATTTCAAATTACTTTGACTTTTTGTTCTATTATAAAACAATAGTTTCTATTCATACAAGCTTATTCGGATTAAAATAATATTAATTTATTATTATTTCAACAATTAATAAGTTAAAAATTTTAAAAATAAATATGTTTACTGAACTAGATCAAATAGTCATGACTATTTGAATAATTATCTATTTCAAATTGTTATGATTTTTTTTTGTCATAAAAAAATTATTTCAGGTCATATAAGCTTATTTGAAATAAAATAATACCAAGTTGTTAATATTCCAAAAATTAATAATTAAGAGATTTAAAAAATGAAACTATTTACAAAACAAGTTTAAATAATTATGACTATTTAGACAATTATCTATTTAGAAATGCTATAACCTTTTGTTTTGTCATAAAAAGAGTTCATCTGTTCATACAAGCCTATTTCAGATAAAATAATACAAATTTATTAATATTAAGACAATTAATAATTAAAAGATTTAAAAAATAAATCCATTCACCACACAAGTTTAAATCGTTATGACTATTTGAGCAACAAATTATTATGACTTTTTGTTTTGTCATAAAACAATTATTTTTATTCATATAAGCTTATTCAGATTAAAATAATATTAATTTATTAATATTTTGACAATTAATTAGTAAAAGATTTAGAAAATAAATATGTTTACTGAACAATTTCAAATAGTCATGACTATTTTAATAATTATCTATTTCAAATTATTGTGATCTTTTATTTTGTAATAAAACAATTGTTTCAATTAACATAAGCTTATTTGAAGTAAAATAATACTAATTTATTAATATTCCAAAAATTAATGATTAAGAGAACTAGAAAAATAAATCTATTTACTGAATAAGTTCAAAGAGTTTTGACTATCTGAACAATTATCTATTTCAAAACATTATGACCTTTTCTTTTGTCAGAAAACAAATGGTTCTATTCATCCAAGCTTATTTCGAATAAAATAATATAAATTAATTAATATTCCAAAAGTTAATAAGAAAAAATTTTAAAAATAAATTTGTTTACTAAACACATTCAAATAGTTATGACTATTTGAACAATTATCTATTTCAAATCATTATGACCATTTGTTTTGTCATAAACTAATTGTTTCTGTTCATACAAGCTTATTTGGAATAAAATAATACTAATTTATTAAAATTCCAAAAGTTAATAAGAAAAAGATTTAAAAAATAAATCTTTTTATAGAGCGAGTTCAAATAGTTATGACTATTTGAATAATTATTTGTTTCAAATTGTTATGATCCATTGTTTTGTCATAAAACAATTGTTTCTATTCATAAAAGTTTATTTAGAATAAAATAATATTAATTTATTAATATTCTAAAAATTAATAAGTTAGAGATTTAAAAAATAAATTTGTTTATTGAACAAGTTTAAATAGTCATTTCTATTTGAACTATCATCTATTTCGAACTGTCATGACATTTTGTTTCGTCATAAAATAACTGGTATTCATACAAAATTATTCAGAATAACTGGTATTCATACAAAATTATTCAAAATAAAATAATACCAATTTATTACTATTTCAAAAATTAATAAAGATTTAAAAATAAATGTGTTTGCTAAACTAGTTCAAATAGTTAAGCCTATGAGAACAATTATCTATTTCAAATTGTTCTGACCTTTTGTTTAGACATAAAATAATTGTTTTAGTTCATACATGCTTATTCAAAATAAAATAATACTAATTTATCAACATTTAGAAAATTAATAAGCAAGAAATTAAAAAAAATAAATCTGTTTACCGAACAAGTTCAAATAGTTTGACTTTTTGAACAACTATTTATTTAAAATTGTTATGATCTTTTATTTTTATTGTAAAACAATTGGTTCAGTACATAAAAGCTTATCCAAAATAAAATAATATTACTTATTAATATTTCAAATTTTGATAGTGTATCAAATCAGTTCAAATAATTATGATCATTTGAATAATTATCTATTTTAAATCATTATGAATTTTTGTTTTGTCATAAAATAATTTTTTTTATCATACAAGCCTATTCGGTATAAAATAGTACTAATTTACTAATATTTTAAAAATTAATAAGTAGAAGATGTGTTGGATTATAGGGTCCAGTGGTCTCCCTAGGGACTCGGTATGTCGATTCATCTGGGTGAGGTATCCCAAGGTGGATGGGATTTCAGTGTATGGCAACCCAACCTATCGAGGGCTAATAGGTGAGGTATCCCATGAAGGCTTTGCGAAGGTGCTTATGTCCACTTGTTGCTTAGCATAAGGCTCTGTGCTACCAAAAGAGAATAAGGAAATAGAGTTGTGCCTTCACTATCAGCTATAGCTTTTAGTGTAGTGGTAACCGCTTGATCCTGAAAACTGTATCAGAGCGAGGTTATAGGTTCGAGTCCCTCAGGTGCCGCTGGGGGGAGATTATTAGATTATGAGGTCTAGCGATCTCCTTTAAGGACTCTGTATGTCGATTCATCTAGGTGAGGTATCTCATGGTAGATTGGATTTCGGTGTATGGCAACCCAACTTGCCAAGGCCCAATGGGTGAGGTATCCCATGAAGGCTTTGCGAAGCCCTTTATGTCCACCTATAGCTTAGTACAGGGCTCTATGCTACCAAAAGAGAATAAAGAAATAAAGTTGCACCTTCACTATCAGCTATAACTTTTGGTGTAGTGGTAAGCACTTGATCCTAAAAGCAAATTTTAACCCAAAATCATAAATATGTTACACAAATTCATCATGCTTAGAAATTGCTTGAATAATCTTTGTTTTGACATGATGATAATTGAACCTTATTGCTTATTAGTATTCATGCTTTATTAAATCCATATGAGCTGTTTTCAAGATCAAGCACTTACCACTACACCAAAAGCTGTAGCTAATAGTGAAGGTGTAACTATATTTCCTTATTCTCTTTTGGTAGCACAGAGCCCTGTACTAAGCACCAAGTGGACATAAGGGGCTTTGCAAAGCCTTCATGAGATACCTCACCCATTGGGCCTTGATAGGTTGGGTTGTCATACACCAAAATTCGATCCACCATGGGATACCTCACCCAAATGAATCAACATACCGAGTCCCTAAGGGAGACCGTTGGACCCCATAATCTAATAATCTCCCCTCAAGTGGCACTTGGGGGACTTGAACCTGTAACCTCGCTCTGATACTAGTTTTTAGGATCAAGCGCTTACCACTACACCAAAAGCTATAGCTGATAGTGAAGGTGCAACTCTATTTCCTTATTCTCTTTTAGTAGCACAGAGCCCCGTACTAAACGATAGGTGGACATAAGGGGCTTCGCAAAGCCTTCATGGGATACCTCACCTATTAGGCCTAGATAGGTTGGGTTGCCATACACCGAAATTCGATCCACCATGGGATACCTTACCCAGATGAATCGACATACTTAGTCCCTAAGGGAGATCATTGGACCCCATAATCCAACAAGATGTAAAAAATAAATCTATTTATTTAACTAGTTCAAATAGTTATGACTATTTGAACAATTAAATATTTCAAATTGTTATAACTTTTTGTTATGTCATAAAACAATTATTTTTGTTATAAAAGTTTATTCGAAATAAAATAATACTAATGTAATAATATTCTAAAAATTAATAACTAAGAGATTTAAAAAAATAAATGTATTTACAAAACCAGTTCAAATAATTAAGACTATATGAATAATTTTTTATTTTAAATCATTATGACTTTTGTTTTGTCATAAAATAATTTTATTAGTTCTTAGTAACTTATTTAGAATAAAATAAAATAAAATTATTAATATTTCAAAAATTAGTAAGTAAGAGATTTAAAAATAATTTTGTTTGTCGAACTAGTTCAAATAATCATGACTATTTGAACAATTATCTATTTTAAATCATTATTACCTTTTGTTTTGTCATAAAACAAATGCTTTTATTCATATAAGTTTATTTGGAATAAAATAATATTAATTTATTAATATTTTGAAAATTAAGAAGTAAGAGATTTAAAAAATAAATTTGTTTACTAAGCCAGTTCAATTAGTTATAACTATTTTCACCATTATTTACTTCAAATCGTAATGACCATTTGTTTTGTCATAAAAGAATTGTTTCTATTCATACAGTCTTATTCGGAATAAAGTAATGCTAATTTATTAACATTCTAAAAATTAATAAGTAACAGATTTAAAAAATAAATTTGTTAACCTGACTAGTGCAAATAGTTATGACTATTTGAATAATTATCTATTTCAAATCGTTATGACCTTTTGTTTTATCATAAAACAATTGTTTCTATTTGTACAAGCTTATCTAAAATAAGATAATTCTAATTTATTAATATTCCAAAAATTAATAAGTAAGAGATTTAAAAAATGAATTTGTTTACTGAACAAGTTCAACTAGTTATGACTGTTTGAATAGTTATCTATATGAAATTAATATAACTTTTTGTTTTGTCATAAAACAATTTTTTTCCATTCATACAAGCTTATTTTAAATAAAATAATACAAATTTGTTAATATTCCAAAAATTAATAAGTAAAATTTAAAAATATAAGTTTTATGAACACATTCAAATAGTTATGACTATTTGATCAATTATCTATTTTAAATATTATGACCTTTTGTTTTGTCATAAACCAATTATTTTTGTTTATACAAGCATATTTGAAATAAAATAATACTAGTTTATGAATATTCCAAAAATTGATAAGTAAAAGATTTAAAAATAAATCCGTTTACCAAGCAATTTCAAATAGTTATGACTATTTGAACAATTGTTTATTTAAAATAGTTTTGACCTTTTTTTTTGTCATAAAACAATTGTTTCTATTCATACAAGTTTATTGGGAATAAAAAAAATACTAATTTATTAATATTCTAAAAATTAATAGATAGGAGATTTAAAAAATAAATGTGTTTACCGAACAAGTTCACATAGTTATATCCATTTGAACAATTATCTGTTTGAGATCATTATGACCTTTTGTTTTGTCATAAAACAATTGTTTCTATTTATGCAAAATTATTTAGAATAAAATAATACTGATCTGTTAATATTTTGAAAATTAATAAGAGATTTAAAAACTAAATTTATTTATGGAAACACTTCAAATAGTTGTGACTATTTAAATAATTGTCTATCTCAAATCATTATGATCTTTATTTTGTCATAAAAAAATTGTTTCTTTTCATACAAGCTTATTCAGATTAAAATATATTAATTTAATAATATTCCAAAAAATTAATAAGTAAGAGATTTAAAAAATAAATGTGTTTGTCGTACCAATTCAAATAGTTAAGACAATTAGAACAATTATTTATTTCAAATCATTCTAACCTTTTGTTAAGTCATAAAATAATTATTTCAGTTCATACAAGTTTATTCAAAAGACAATAATAGTAATTTATTAACATTTGAAAAATTAATGAGCAAGAGATTAAAAAAATTATTTATACAGGCTAATTCAGAATAAAATAATACTAAATTAGTAATATTCCAAAAATTAATAACTAAGAGATTTAAAAATAAATCTGTTTGCCAAATCAGTTTAAATAGTTATGACTATATGAACAAATATTTATTTTGAATTTTTAAAACCTTTTACTTTATCATAAAACAATTATTTTAGCTTATATAAGCTTATCGCAAAAAGAATAATATTACTTTATTAATATTTCAAAAGTTAATAAGGGATTTAAAAAATAAATTAGTTTATCGAAATAGTTCAAATAAGTATGGCCATTTGAACAACTACCTATTTCAATTTTTTATTACTTTTTGTTTTGTCTTAAAACAATTGTTTTTCAACATATAAGCTTATTCAAAATAAAATAAAACTAATTTATTAATATTTCAAGAATTAATAAGATATTTAAAAAGCAAATCTGTTTACCAAACTAGTTCAAATAGTTATGACTATTTGAACAATTATCTATTTAAATTGTTATAACCTTTTGTTCTATCGTAAAACAATTATTTCTATTCATACAGGCTTCTTAAAAATAAAATAATACTAATTTAGTAGTATTCTAAAAGTTAATAACTAAGAAATTTTAAAAAATAAATCTGTTTGTTGAACTAGTTCAAACAGTTAAGACTATATGAATAATTATTTATTTCAAATTGTTATGACCTTTTGTTTTATCATAAAACAATTATTTCAACTTATACACGCTTATTCGAAATAGAATAAAACTAATTTATTAATATTTCAAAAATTTATGAGTAAGGGATTTAGAAAATAATTCTATTTATCGAACTAGTTCAAATAATTATAACTATTTGAACAATTATCAATTTCAAATTATTATTAATATTTAGAAAATTAATCAATAAGAGATTTAAAAAGTAAATCTATTTACCAAACCATTTCAAATAGTTTTGACTATTTGTATAATTATCTATTCCAAATCATTATAACCTTTTGTTTTGTCATCAAACAATTGGTTCTATTGATACTAATTTATTCAAAATAAAATAATACTAATTTAAAAATATTTTGAAACTTAATAACCAAGAAAATTAAAAAATAAATCTAATAGCCAAACAAGTTCAAATAGTTAAGACTATATGAACGATTATTTATTTTAAATTATTATGACCTTTTATTTTCTTGTAAAATAATTGTTTTGTTCATACAAGCTTATTCAAATTAAAACAATACTAATTTAATAATAGTTCAAAAATAAGTAAGAGATTTAAAAATTAAATTTGTTTACCAAATTAGTTCAACTGGTTAAGACTATTACAACAATTATCTATTTCAAATCATTCTGACCTTTTGTTTAGTTATAAAACAATTGTTTTAGTTCATACAAGCCTACTCAGAATCAATTAATACTAATTTATTAACATTCAAAAAATTAATAAGAAATAAATTTAAAAAAATAGATCTGTTTATCAAACAAGTTCAAATAGTTATTACAATTTGAACAGTTGTCTATTTAGAAGTTTTAAAACCTTTTGACTTGTTATAAAATAATTGTTTCAATTAATACAAGCTTATTTTGAATAAAATAATATAAATTTATTAATATTTTGACAATTAATAAGTAAAAGATTTAAAAAATAAATATGTTTGCTGAACAAGTTCAAATAGTCATGACTATTTGAATAATTATCTATTTCAAATCATTATGACCTTTTTCTTTTGTAATAAAACAATTGTTTCAGTTTATATGAGCTTATTTGAAGTAAAATAATACTAATTTATTAATATTTCAAAAATTAATGAGTAAGAAAACTGAAAAAGGAATCTATTTACCGAATAAGTTTAAATAGTTAATACTATCGAAACAATTATCTATTTCAAAACATTATGACCTTTTGTTTGAGCTTAAAACAATTGGTTCTGTTCATGTAAGCTTATTTCGAATAAAAATAATATAAATTTATTAATATTTCAAAAATTAATTAGTTAAAATTTAAAAAATAAATCTATTTTCTTAATTTGTTCAAAATTTTATGACTATTTAAACAATTATCTATTTCAAATCATTATGACCTTTTGTTTGTCATAAACCAATTATTTCTATTCATACAAGCTTATTCGTAATAAAATAATACTAATTTATTAAAATTCCAAAACTTAATAAGTAAAAGATTTTAAAAAAAATCTATTTACCAAGTGAGTTTAAATAGTTATAACTATTTGAACAGTTATTTATTTCAAATCATTATAAACTTTTGTTTTTGTCATAAAGTAGTTGTTTCTATTCATACAAGTTTATTTGGAATAAAATAATACTAATTTATTAATATAATAAAATTAATGAGTTGGAGACTTAAGAAATTAATCTATTTACCAAACAAGTTCAAATAGTCATGTCCATTTGAATTATTATCTATTTCAAATCGTTATGACATTTGTTTTGTCATAAAAAAATTATTTTTATTCATACAAAATTATTCAAAATAAAATAATACTAATTTATTAATATTTCAAAAATTAATAATAGATTTAAAAACTAAATCTATTGACCAAACTAGTTCAAATTGTTATGACTACTTGAACAATTATCTATCTTAAATCATTATGATCTTTGTTTTGTCATAAAATAATTGTTTCTATTCATACAAGCTTATTTGAAGAAAAATATTGCTAAACTAATAATATTCTAAAATTAATAAGTAATAGATTTAAAAAGTAAATGTGTTTGTCGAACCAGTTCCAATAATTAAGAATATTAGAACAATTATCTATTTCAAATCATTTTGACTTTTTGTTTAGTTATAAAATAATTGTTTCAGTTTGTAAATGCTTATTCGAAATAAAATAATATTATTTTATTAACATTCAAAAAACTAATAAGCAAGAAATTTAAAAAATAAATATGCTTACCGAACAAATTCAAATAGTTATGACTATTTCAACAATTATCTATTTAAAATCATTATGACCTTTTGTTTTATAATGAAACAAATGTTTTAGTTCATAAAAGCTTATTCAAAATAAAATAACATTACTTTATTAATATTTTAAAAATTGAGAAGTTGGAGATTAAAAAAAAAAAATTTATTGAATCAATTCAAATAATTATGGTCATTTGAACAATTATCTATTTCAAATTGTTATGAACTTTTGTTTTGTCATAAAACAAATTTTTTTCTTCATATAAGCCTATTTGAAATAAAATGATACTAATTTAATAATATTTCAAAAATTAATGAGTAAGAGATTTAAAAAATAAATCTGTTTAACAAACTAGTTCAAATAGTTATGACTATTTGAACAATTATATATTTCAAGTCGTTATAACCTTTTGTTTTGTCATAAAATATTTATTTATGTTCATACAAGCTTATTTGAAATAAAATAATACTAATCTAATAATATTATGAAAATTAATAACTAAGAGATTCAAAAAATAAATTTATTTGCCAATCCTATTCAAATAGTAAAGGCTGTATGAATAATTATCTATTTCAAATCGTTATGACCTTTTGTTTTGTCATAAAACAAATGCTTTTTTTCATATAAGTTTGTTCGGAATAAAATAACATTAATTTATTAATATTTTGAAAATTACTAAGTGTTAGCTTTTTAGGTGAGATGGTGATCCAAGAGAGGGGGTGAATTGGATTTCTCTAAATTCTTCCCAAACAATGATTTCAATATAATTGAATGGAAATTAAAACAATAAGCATTTTTAATGAAAATATAATGCAAGCAATAACAATTAATGAACCTAAAATCAAATATAAACAATAATAAATTGTAAGGAGATTGGGATAGAGAAATCAAACACAATGATTTATAGAGGTTCGGTCTTTCTCCACAAGGCACCTACATCATCTCTTCTTGGTTGTCCACACCAAGGCTTCAATCCATTATTCTTGAATTGAAAATACAACCTATCTTTTTCTTTTTAAGGCTTAAGATAGAAACCTCTACCCTTTGTAGTATTTTACCTAATCTCACTACAAAGCTCTCAAGATGATACCTCACCTCTTGTTCTCTTCCACCTTTGTATATCAAAGGTAATTTTGCAAACAATAGAACCACCTCTCTAAGGCTAAGTGTTTGCTAAGTTTAAGTACAAGAAAATGATGAATGAACAACAAATATAATTTGGATACAATAAATACAAAGATATGGACTTTGAAGCTCTAAAAACTCTTGCTTCTTTGACAGAATGAAAATATGGATTATCGACTCTTGCTCTCTTGATTCATCATTCTTCTTGGTGTGTTGGAGTGCCCAATTTATAGAGAAATTGAAGGAGTAGCTGTTGGGGATGCTTGAGAGAAAAAAATAGCCGTTGAAAGCATAAAAAAATAGCCATTGGTGTGATTCTACCCAGACCCGATCAATGCCTTCCTTGAGGGGATCAATTGGTTAAAGTTTTATGCCATTTCATGCTTAAAAAGCATGATCCGATCGATCCCTTCCATGAGGGGATCGATCCTGTCAATGGCTGGGTGGTTGTCTTCTGTTTTGCACTCTACTCACTAATTTGATCATATCTTGAGTTATACAAATCCAAATTACAAAATTGTTGGAAGATTTAGAAACTATATTAAAGGGCTTTCTATCCATATAAAGTTCATCACCTAATTCACTATGTACGAATTATAGTGAATTTTTAAATTTACCCCTTGTGTAGTTTTTAGACAACTACAGAGTGTCTAGTAAAAATTCAAAATCTTTTCTTAGAAGATTTGGATTTTGATTTTGTTTGATCCATTAAAAAGTAGACTCAAAGAGCTTTCCAACCATATAAAATTCAAATATTAAAACTTTGTGAATTAATACAGAAAAATGAAACAAATTCAATGTTGGAAAACTTTGTTATTGTAAAACAACTTTCTTGAGTTAATCTATTTCTCAAAACCAATATTATTAAAATTATGTTAAGTCCAAAATGAATAAATTCACTTTAAAAACAACAATTGACTTTCATTTAAGCTCAAATAAATAATCTTTAAAGGTAGATTTGGTTTGAGAAATATGAAAACAAAGAAAGGTTTGTTTAAGCTTTGAAAATCATATTATTTATTTAGTACCAAAATATAAAACTTAAGAACATATACTAAATAAATCTTTTTCAAAATCTTGATCAAGCATATTTAGCTTAATGTTTTGTCATTTCAAAATAAGGATCAATTCAAGGCTAACAATCTCCCCCTTTTTGATATGACAAAACTTAAAGATAAATTTACTTGATGAAAAACTTTCTTTGAAACATTTAAGATTTTGAAAGACATTTTGGAAAACTCCCCCTTAAACAATGCATGGCAAAACTCCCCCTTAATTTATGCATCCTAATCCAAGATAACTCACCAAACATATGTTAGAGCATATATATCAAATAAGCACAAGCAAATTTGTCCATATGATATTTCTCCCCTTTTTTGTCATAGCAAAAAGGTATGAGCATATTAATGAGCAAATAAACACAAAAAGGCATCATTAACAAATATATTCATGAAACATTTCTCCTCCTTTTTGTTTATGCTCTTTAAACTCCTATATTAATTGCAATAAGCATACAAGAAGAAATATCTCTAAACTCTCTCCCCCTTTTTGTCATTTCAAATGAAAGAGAGATCAATTCAAGGCATGAGACAAAATGCTTGATACCAATAATATCAAGAGTATTTTGAATGCATGTAATCAAGTGTAATATGCACAATCAAGTTCACATACATGTATTCAAGCACAAAAGCATAAGTGTATCCAATTTTAGCATTTTAGCACAAGTCATCAAATTTACTATAGAAAATTTATGAGCAAAGGATAATGAATGATATGCAATCTACTCATAAATCATGTTAGCATAAGATGTGCTTAGAACCTAAAACATCAATAGCAATTAAGCATAAATTCAAGCACATGCATACAAGCTCATACCAATTGTTATGGATACCAATTGTTAAAGATATGTAATGATAAAGCATACCAATTGTTATCACAAAATAAATCAAACAAAATTGTATTCTAAAATTTCTCCTCATTTTCAAAATAAGGATTAATCAATGTAAGGCACACACAATTTTGCATGAAAGGTACAAGCTATATCAAGGATAGGAACATAAATAAGCATCTATGAAAGTTAAAAAAAAAAATTTAGCAATTTTGATATCAATTGTTAGCAATTTTATTCAACAACTTTCATAAAACAAACATACTTTAAGCATATGAAAGATTCATTCAATACATACATAAATGATAATAGTAATCTTTCATAAGTTATCCTATCCAAATAAGAACCAAAAGCTCACATGTATATAATAAATCATAAGTACTAATGGGCAATGATGTTCAATCATCATGTCCTAACAGAGTTTATAAACATGATTTTTTTTTTAAACATGATGAGCACATATGCTATAACAAAAAAATAATGAAAGCATAATTATTCAATTATAATCCAAATTATTTCAATGTATGGCAATGTATTTAATCTAAGCATATGCAAGTAATCAAACATATATTTATTTCAAACAAAATCATACAAGCATATGCAAGAACACTTCAAAACATGTATAGCAATATACCCCAAAAAAATGCAAACCTTTAGACAGAATATGGTACATGCTATCTCAATGGATTCAATCAATGAACATGTATAAAGAAATCAATCAATTTAACTCATATCCATGTTCAAGGATTCATGAATTGACCAAATATTCATGCATTGAAACTATCAATCTCATCAAAACAATTAAGAGCTAGGCATGAATATCAATGAAGGTGAATTAATCAATCCAAGCTTTCAAAAAATATTAGAACAATATCTACCAAGTAGCTTGGTGATTAATTTGTGCAATGTGTTCACAAATCATATATTTGCATATATTAAAGCAAGCATGTATATGTACTCAAACTCATACATCATATCATAAAGTTGATACATTTACCTCTATCCATGTCAAGCTTTGTTGTTGTGCTGATTTGACTTTTAATTCTCCAATCCACTTTATTTGAGCAAAACTAGGCTTGATTGATGAGGATGACATGCTTCGCTCACTATACTTAAAATTCCAAAATTGTAGGCTTATTCATACTCACTTCAAGTTCTCATGGCATAGACTTAAAAAATATTCTTGACAAAGAAATGTTCATTAATAGCATCAAGAATATCAGTTGATCAAAATTATACCAATTGTTAGAAAACAATTCCATATTCTAAGTCATTATAGGTAAAAGAACATTTATTCACTAAGCATAAGTTGCCAATTGCAAAGGAGATATATACTTAAGCTAGAGGCCATATATCAATTTAAGCATTAAATAGCACAAGAATGGCACTAAAACAAAAGTTCTCATGTAATGTGAAAAAATCAAACCTTTTAGATCAATCATGAACACAAAATAGACATATTCAATATTCATATATATTCAATAAATCACCAAAGAATATGTCAAAAAAAAATTTAGGCCATATAAAAACTAAAGGCTCAAGGAAGACATTTATATAAAAAAAAAAATTCAAGAAAATTTTAGCACAATAGCATAAATATGTCTACACAAATTATAGGCCATAATCAACAATGACTTACGCAAAAAAATAAGCATCATAAGAAATTCATTTACTTAAGTCATGTTGCAACAATGTCAAGTCAAGAAAAACCATTTATCATGTATACACACACTTGACAAGAACAATAGATGAAGTAATAAAGTATATCATTTACAAGCAACTGGTTCATCATATTTAAAATCACAAATCAAGAGATATATCAATTGAGCACAAGATCCAAAATATTTCACAAAATTAATAAAACATTTAAGCACAAAAATGAGCATATTTCACAAAAAATCTTTCACAATTAAGAGATAAACAATTCTAGCATTTTAAATCACAAGCATTAAGGTCAAATTGAATTAATGATCATACAAGCATATATCTTGAATAAGACTAGAGATGAACCAAGAATCAATATATTCCATTTAAGCACATAATGTTCATCAATTCATCAACACAAGAGAAGAAATAAATCTTGAATTAATAAGGATAAAGAATTAAAGCATATTTCAAGACTATAAAAAAAATCAAAAGATGAACAATCAAACATCAATATTTAAGATTTAAGCACAAGAGCAAGCACATTACAAAGGTATTTCACAAATTAAGAAATAAACAATTTAAGCACTTTCAAATCACAAGTATTAAGGTCAAGTTGAATCAATCATCGTATGAGCACATACCTTGACCAAAAATATAGATGAACAAAGAATCAATATATATATCACTTAAGCACAAGATGTTCATCAATTCACAAATCAAGAGTTATAACAATTTAAAATATAAAAAAGTTTTGACACTATCCAAGCATTGAGAACAAATTGAGTAATTTTAATCAACATGGTCATATATAAGCATGTTCAATAATTACAAATCAATATGCATAAAAGTCACAAAAATCATTTCCATCATGCTAAAATCATTCAAACAAGTATATTTATGCAAAATACCATAGGATAAATCATTCAAAGCTTAATAGGTTTAGGATTTTGATTTTTGCACTTTAAAACTCATTTTTGCTTGAAAAATACCTTAATAAATCTCAAAACTAGTCAAGCTCATTTTTAACCAACTTGAACCATTCCAACAAATTTCAAATGACAAAACAAAGTTGTTCAAGTGGTCATTTGGCATTAGAAACAAGGAAATAAAAAAATCAACTCTTAATCCCTATATTTCTTTGAAAAAGGCTATTAAGAAAAGCAAATATGTATAAACACACATTTAAGTTTTTCAACCCATTTAGAAAAGTTTTATATCACAATTAATTTCAACAAGCAACTCAAACATACTTAAGAGCAAAATAAATGCATATTCAATTCAAGCTCAGATTTTTTTTATAAGATTATGCAACATATGTCTTGTTGTCAATGTCAACCAAATTTTGCATAATCAATCAAGCATTCAAATTTCATCAAGAATAGGTAACTAAATTCAAATTCTCTTCAAATAAAGTTTAGAGGTTACCCATCTCCATTGTGTGTCTAGAGTATTCAATCTTCAATCTCACATTGTGGCTCCTTGCTCTAGTACACCTACAAGAGACAATCTCATTTGATTTTTGGTACCCAAATTGCTTTAGGTCCTTGAGAGTTAGTGAGCAAGTCTCTTGTTCCTTTAGGAATCCATACTTGCCAAATTCTAAATGGAACTTTTCTTTTAATAGGACAAGTATGTATAGTATGACCATGAAAATTACAAAAATTGCATTTAATCATTTTAGCACTTAAACTCTTATCTAAAGACTCTTGTTTTTCATTCATCAAAACATCAAATTTATTTTTCAAATCAAAATTTCCTTTTTCTAAAATTTTATACCTATTTTGAGAGGTTTCAAAATTTATTTTCAATTTTTCATTTTTTTTTCCAAAACATTTTTTGCATTCATTAAAAACTCATTATCTACATTCAACTTTGAAATCATTTTCTTATATTTCCTCTTCATTGATTCATATTCAAGATATAACTCATTATAAGCATCTTGCAATTCATCAAAAGCATATGAATTTGAATTAATAGAATTAGAGGTTACCTTTGGATCTTTAAGAGCCATGAGACATGATGCATTTCGATTGAATTGTTGTCTTTCATGTATTTCATCCAATTTCTCCCACATCTCATTTGAGGTTGGACACTTTGATACCAAGTTGAATTTATGGGAGTAAAGAGCTCGATATGGTAAGCACTTGGCCTTTGCATCATCCATCACTTGCTTCATGCAGTTTGCATCATTTGAAAGAATTCTAAGCCCTTTTTCAACCACATTTCAAGCTCTAAAATCTTGGGCCATTATGAACATCTTCATCCTCTTTCTCCATTCACAAAATTCAAATTTATCAAACATATGAGCTTTGAGGACTTTCTCACCATATTGAAACTTAAGTTGAGCCATAGGATCTTTACTCAAGGTGGTTAAACCTACAAAAAAGAAACCAAAGCTCTGATACCAATTGTTAGCTTTTTAAGTGAAATGGTGACCCAATAGGGGGTGAATTGGATTTCTCAAAATTCTTTCCAAACAATGATTTCAATATAGTTGAATGGAAATTAAAACAATAAGCACTTTTGATGAAAATATAATGCAAACAATAATAATTAATGAACCTAAAATCAAATATAAATAACAATAAATTGTAAGGAGATAGGAATAGAGAAATTAAACACAATGATTTATAAAGGTTCAATCTTTCTCCACAAGGCACCTACATCCTCTCTTCTTGGTTGTCCACACCGAGGCTTTAATCTACTATTCTTGAATTGACAATACGACCTATCTTTTTCTTTCTAAGGCTTAAGATAGAAACCTCTACCCTTTGTAGTATTTTACCCAATCTCACTACAAAGCTCTCAAGATGATACCTCATCTCATGTTCTCTTCCACCCTTGTATATCAAAGGTAATTTTGCAAACAATAAAATAACCTCTCTAAGGCTAAGTGTTTGCTAAGTTTAAGTACAAGAAAATGATGAATGAACAAAAAATATAATTTGGATACAATAAATACAAAGATATGGACTTTGAAGCTCTAAAAACTCTTGATTCTTTGAGAGAATGAAAATATGGCTTATTGGCTCTTGCTCTCTTGATTCATCATTCTTCTAGGTGTGTTGGAGTGCCCAATTTATAGAGAAATTAAAGGAGCAACCATTAGGGATGCTTATAGCCATTGAAAGCATAAAAAAATAGCAGTTGGTGTGATTCTACCCAGACCTGATCAGTCCCTTCCTTGAGGGGATCGATTGGTTCAAGTTTTATGCCATTTCATGCTTAAAAAGCATGACCCGATCGATCCTTTCCATGAGGGTATCAACCTGTCAATGGCTGGGTGGTTGTCTCCTGTTTTGCACTCTACTCACTAATTTGATCATATCTTGAGTTATACAAATCCAAATTACAAATTTTTTGAAGTTTTAGAAACTATATTAAAGGGCTTGCTATCCATATAAAGTTCATCACCTAATTCACTGTGTACAAATTATAGTAAATTTTCAAATTTACCCATGTGTAGTTTTTAGACAACTACAGAGTGTTTAGTAAAAATTCAAAATCTTTTCTTAGAAAATTTGGATTTTGATTTTGTTTAATCCATTAGAAAGTAGACTCAAAGAGCTTTCCAACTATATAAAATTCAAATATTAAAATTTTATGAATTAATACAGAAAAATGAAACAAATTCAATGTTGGAAAACTTTGTTCTTGTAAAACAACTTTCTTAAGTTAATCTATTTCTCAAAACCAATATTATTAAAATTGTATTAAGTCCAAAATGAATAAATTCACTTTAAAAACAACAATTGGACTTTCATTTAAGCTCAAATAAATAATCTTTAAAGGTAGATTTGGTTTGATAAATATGAAAACAAAGAAAGGTTTATTTAAGCTTTGAAAATCATATTATTTATTTAGTACCAAAATATAGAACTTAAGAACATGTACTAAATAAATCTTTTTCAAAATCTTGATCAAGCTTATTTAGCTTAATGTTTTATCATTTCAAAATAAGGATCAATTCAAGGCTAACATTAAGAGATTTAAAATATAAATATATTTACCAAACTAGTTCAAATAGTTATAACAATTTGAATAATTATTTATTTCAAATCGTTATAACCATTTGTTTTATCATAAAACAATTGTTTCTATTGATATAGTTTTATTTGGAATAAAATAATGCTAGTTTATTAATATTCTAAAAATTAATAAGTAACAAATTTAATAAATGAATCTGTTGGCTTGACTAGTGCAAATAGTTATAATTATTTGAACAATTATCTATTTCAAATCGTTATAACCTTTTGTTTTGTCACAAGACAATTGTTTCTATTCATACAAGCTTATTTGGAATAGCATAATTCTAATTTATTAATATTTCAAAAATTTATAAGTAAGAGATTTAAAAACTAAATCTATTTATCGAACAAGTTCAAATAGTTATGATTATTTGAATGATTACCTATTTCAAATTGCTATAACATTTTGTTTTGTCATAAAATAATTTTTTCTATTCATACAAGCTTATTTCAATTAAAATCATACAAATTTATTAATATTCATACAATTAATAAATAAAAGATTTAAAAAATAACTACATTTACCAAATAAATTCAACGAGTTGTGACTATTTAAATAAATATTTATTTCAAATCGTTATGACTTTTTGTTTTGTCATAAAACAATTATTTTTGTTCATACAAGCTTATTCAAATTAAAATAATGTTAATTTATTAACATTTTGACAATTAATAAGTAACAGATTTAAAAAATAAATATGTTTATTAAACAAGTTTAAATAGTCATAACTATTTAAATAATTATCTATTTCAAATTGTTTTGATCTTTTATTTCATCATAAAACAATTGTATCAGTTCATATAGGCTTATTCGAAATAAAATAATACTATTTTATTAATATTCCAAAAATCAATGAGTAAGAAATTTAAAAAATAAATTTATTTACCAAACAAGTTCAAATAGTTATGACTATCTGAATAATTATCTATCTCAAATAATTATAACATTTTGTTTTATCATAAACCAATTGTTTCTATTCATACAAGCATATTCAAAATAAATATTACTAGTTTATTAATATTCAAAAAATTAATATGTAAAAGATTTAAAAAATAAATCTGTTTATTTAGAATAAAATAATAATAATTTATTAATATTCTAAAAATTAATATGTATGATATTTAAAAGATAAATTTGTCTATTGAACAAGTTCAAATAGTCATGTCTATATGAACAATTATCTATTTCAAATCATTATGACCTTTTGTTTTGTCATAAAATAATTGTTTCTATTCATGCAAAATTATTCAAAATAAAATAATACCAATTTATTAATATTTTGAAATTAATAAGAGATTTAAAAACTAAATATGTTTATCGAAACAGCTTAAATAGTTATTATTATTTGAATAATTATCTATCTAAAATCATTATCATATTTATTTTGTTATAAAACAACTATTTCTTTTCATACAAGCTTATTCGAATTAAAATAATACTAATTTAATAATATTTCAAAAATTAATAAGAGCTTTGAAAAGTAAATGTGTTTGCTAAACCAGTTTAAATAGCTAAGACATTATAATAATTATCTACTTCAAATTATTATGACCATTTGTTTAGTCATAAAATAATTATTTCAGTTCATACAATCTTATTCAAAATAAAATAATAGTAATTTATTAACATTCAAAAAATTAATGAGCAAAAGATTTAAAAAATATAAATCTATTTATCAAATATGTTCAAATAGATTTGACTATTTGAATAATTATCTATTTAAAGTCATTATGATCTTTTGTTTTGTTAGAAAATAATTGTTTCATTTCATAAAAACTTATTAGAAATAAAATAACACTACTTTATTAATATTTCAAAAATTAATAAACAAGATATTTAAAACTAAAGTTGTTTTCTAAACTAGTTTAAATAGTTAGGACTATTGGAACAAATATCAATCTCAAATCATTATGATCTTTGTTTCCTCATAAAGCAATCATTTCTGATCATACAAGCTTTTTTGGAAAAAAATAATACTAATTTAATAATATTCCAAAACTTAGTGAAAGATTTAAAAAATAAATGTTTTTGTCGATCCAGTTCAAATAGTTAGGACTACTAGAATAATTATCTATTTCAAATAGTTCTAACCTTTTGTTTAGTCGTATAATAATTGTTTCAATTCATAAACGCCTATTCGAAATTAAATAATACTAATTTATTAACATTCTAAAAATTAATAAGCAAGAGATTTGAAAAGATAAATGTGTTCACCGAACAAGTTCAAAGAGTTATGACTATTTGGACAATTATCGATTTAAAATTATTAAGACCTTTTGTTTTTTCATAAAACAATTGTTTTAGTTTAGAAAAGCTTATTCAAAAGAAAATAATACTACTTTATTATTATTTTGAAAGTTAATAATTAAGAGATTTAAAAAATAAATTAGTTTACTGAATAAGTTCAAATAATTATAGCCATTTGACCAACTATTTATTTCAAATTATTATTACTTTTGTCTGTCATAAAGCAATTATTTTTCAAAAAATAAATCTATTTACCAAACCAATTCAAATAGTTATAACTATTTGAACAATTATCTATTTCAAATTGTTATAACATTTTATTTTATAATAAAATAATTGTTTCTATCCATACAAGCTTATTTAGAATAAAATAATACTAATTTAGTAATATTCTAAAAATTAATAACTAATAAATATAAAAAATAAATCCATTTACCAAACCAATTCAAACAGTTAAGACTATATAAACAATTATTTATCTTAAATTGTTCTCACCTTTTGTTTTGTCATAAAACAATTATTTTAGCTCATAGAAGCTTATTCGAAATAAAGTAAAACTAATTTATTAATATTTGAAAAATTTATAAGAGATTTAGAAAATAATTTTATTTACTGAACTAGTTCAAATAATTATATCTATTTAAACAATTATCTATTTCAAATAATAATTATTTTTTATTTTGTAATAAAACAATATTGTTTGTTAATATAAGTTTGTTCAAAATAAAATAGTACAAATTTATTAATATTTATCAAACCAGTTCAAATAGTTATAATTATTTGAGCAATTATTTATTTCAAATTGTTATGACTTTTTGTTCTATTATAAAGCAATAGTTTTTGTTCATGCAAGCTTATTTGGATTAAAATAACACTAATTTATTAATATTTCAACAATTAATAAGTAAAATATTTAAAACATAAATATGCTTATCGAACTAGATCAAATAGTCATGACTATTTCAATAATAAGTAAAAGATTTAAAAAATAAATATGTTTACTAAGCAAGTTCGAATAGTTATGACCTTTCGAATAATTGTTTATTTCAAATCATTTTGATCTTTTGTTTTGTCATAAAACAATTGTTTCTATTCATACAATTTTATTTGTAATAAAATAATACTAATTTATTAATATTCTAAAATTAATAAGTTAGAGATTTAAAAAATAAATCTACTTACTGAACAAGTTCAAATAGTTATGTTTGTTTGAATTGTTATCTATTTCAAATCATTATGACATTTTGTTTGTCGCAAAATGATTGTTTCTATTCATACAAAATTATTAAGAATAAAATAATACTAATTTTTTAATATTTCAAAAATTAATAAGAGATTTAAGAATTAAATCTGTTTATCAAAACAATTCAAATACTTATGACTATTTGAACAATTATCTATCTCAAATCATTATGATCTTTGTTTTGTAATAAAACAATTGCTTCTGTTCATACAAACTTATTCGAATTAAAATATTGCTAAGTTAATAATATTCCAAAAAATTAATAAGAGCTTTGAAAAATAAATGCGTTAATTGAACTAGTTCAAATAATTAAGACTATTAGAACAATTATCAATTTCAAATTGTTCCTACCTTTTGTTTAGTCATAAAACAATTATTTTAGTTCATACAAGCTTATTTAGAATAAAATAATAGTAATTTATTAACTTTCAAAAAATTAATGAGCAAAAGATTTAAATAAAATAAATCTATTTATCAAACAAGTTCAAATAGATTTGACTATTTGAACAATTATCTATTTAAAGTTGTCATGACCTTTTGTTTTGTCATAAAACAATTTTTTCATTTCATAAAAATTTATTCGAAATAAAATAATACTAGTTTATTAATATTTCAAAAATTAATAAGACATTTAAAACTAAAGTTGTTTTTTGAACTAGTTCAAATAGTTATGACTATTTGAACAAATATCAATCTCAAATCAATATGATCTTTGTTTTCTTATAAAATAATTGTTTCTGATCATACAAGCTTATTTGAATAAAAATAATATTAATTTAATAATATTCCAAAAAATAGTGAAAGATTTAAAAAATAAATGTATTTGCTAAACGAGTTCAAATAGTTATGACTATTATAACAATTATCTATTTCAAAATCATTCTAACCTTTTATTAATATTTAGAAAATTAATTAGTAAGAGATTTAAAAAATAAAACTGTTTACCAAACCATTTCAAATAGTTTTGACTATCTGAATAATTGTCTATTTCAATTTGTTATAACTTTTTATTTTGTCATCAAACAATTAGTTCTATTCGTACTATTTTATTCATAATAAAATAATACCAATTTAATAATATTCCAACACTTAATAACTAAGAAAATTAAAAAATAAATCTAATTGTAGAACCATTCCAAATAGTAAGACTATATGAATGATTATCTATTTCAAATCATTATGACCTTTTGTTTTGTCATAAAACAATTGTTTTTAAACATACATGCTTATTCAAAATAAAATAATATCAATTTATTAATATTTCAAAAATTAATAAGTAAGAGATTTAAAAAATAAATATGTTTACCGAACCAGTTCAAATAATTATGACTATTTGAGAAGTTATCAATCTCAAATCATTAAGATCTTTGTTTTGTCATAAAACAATTGTTTCTGATCATAGAGCTTATTTGGTTAAAAATACTGCTAATTTAATAATATTCCAAAAATTAATAAGTAAGAGATTTAAAAAATAAATATGTTTGTCGAACCGATTTAAATAGTTAAAACTATTAGAATAATTATATATTTTAAATCGTTTTGACCTTTTGTCTAGTTAGAAAATATTTGTTTCGTATCTTACAATCTTATTTAGAATAAAATAATCCAAATTTATTAACATTTGAAAAATTAATAAGGAAAAGATTTGAAAAAATTAAATTTGTTTATCGAACAAATTCAAATAGTGATGACTATTTGAACAATTATTTATTTAAAATCATTATAACCTTTTGTTTTGATACAAAACAATTGTTTCAATTCATAAAAGCTTATCCAAAATAAAATAATACTAATTTCTTAATATTTCAAAAATTAATAAGCAAGAGTTTAAAAAAATAAATTAGTTTACTGAACAAATTTAAATAGTTATAACTATTTGAACAATTGTCTATTTAAAGTCATTATGACCTTTTGTTTTGTCATAAAACAATTGTTTCAATTCATGCAAGCTTATTCAAAATAAAATAATACTAATTTATTAATATTCTAAAAATTAATAAGTAAGTGATTTAAAAAGTAAATCAGTTTACCAAATCAGCTCAAATAACTGTGGCCATTTCAACAATTATCTATTTCAAATCGTTACTACCTTTTGTTTGGTCATATAACAATTGTTTTTTATTATACAAGTTTATTTAGAATAAAATAATAGTATTTTATTAATCTCTCAAAAATTAATAAGTAAGAGATTTAAAAAATAAATCTATTTACTAAACCAATTTAAATAATTATGACTATTTGAATAGTTGTATACTTCAAATAGTATAACATTTTGTTTTATCATAAAACAATTATTTCTGTTCATAAAGCTTATTCAAAATAAAATAATACTAATATAAAAATATTCCAAAAATTAATAATTGAGAGATTTAAAAAAATAAATTTGTTTGCTAAACTAATTTAAATAGTTAAGACTATATGAACCGTTATTTATTTCAAATAATTTTTTTGTCATAAAACAAAATTTTAAATTCACATTAACTTATTCAAAATAAAATAAAATGAATTTATTCATACTAAAAAAATTAATATGTAATAGGTTTAAAAAATAATTCTGTTTACCTAACCAATTCAAATAATTATGACTATTTGAACAATTATTTTTGCAACTAGCTATGACCTTTTGTTTTGTCATAAAAAAATGTTTTTGTTCATATAAGTTTGTTTAGAATAAAAGAATACTAATCTATTAATATTTTAAAAATTAATAAGAGATTTAAAAAATAAATCTGTTCATCAAATCAGTTTAAATAGTTATGACTATTTGTGCAATTATTTATTTCAAATTGTTATGACTTTTATTTTCTATTATAAAACAATAGTTTTTGTTCATACACGCTTATTCGATTAAAATAATACCATTTTATTAATATTTCAACAATTAATAAGTAAAAAATTTTAAAAATAAATATGCTTATTGAACTAAATCAAATAGTCATGACTATTTGAATAATTATCTATTTCAAATCGTTATGACCTTTTGTTTTGTCATAAAAAAATCATTTTAGTTCATATAAGCTTATTCAAAATAAAATAATACTAAGTTATTAATATTCTAAAAATTAATAATTAAGATATTTAAAAAATAAATCTATTTAATGAATAAGTTTAAATAATTATGACTATTTGAGCAATTATCTATTTGAAATTACTATTACCTTTTGTTTTGTCATAAAATGATTTTTTTCTATTCATATAAACTTATTTTGAATGAAATAATATAAATTTATTAATATTAAGACAATTAATAAGTAAAAGATCTAAAAAATAAATATTTTTACCAAACAAGTTCAAATCTTTATGATTATTTGAACAATTATTTATTTCAAATTTTTATGACCTTTTGTTTTGTCATAAAACAATTGTTTCTATTCATAAAAGCTTATTTGGATTAAAAAATATTAATTTATTAATATTTTGACAAATAATAAGTAAAATATTTAAAAAATAAATATGTTTATCGAACAAGTTCAAATAGTCATGAGTATTTAAATAATTAATTGTTTCAAATCATTTTGACCTTTTTTTAATAAAACAATTTTTTCAGTTCATCTAAGCTTATTTGAAATAAAATAATACTAATTTATTAATATTATAAAAATTAATGAGTAAGAGAATTTAAAAATTAATCTATTTATGGAACATGTTCAAATAGTTATGACTATCTGAATAATTATCTATTTCAAAACATTATGACCTTTTCTTTTATCATAAAAAAATTGATTTTATTCATGCAAGTTTATTTCAAATAAAATAATATAAATTTATTAATATTCTAATAGTTAATAAGTAAAAATTTTAAAAATAAATATGTTTTCTAAACACGTTCAAATAGTTATAACTATTTGAATAATTATCTATTTCAAATTTTTATGACCTTTTGTTTTGTCATAAACCAATTGTTTCTATTCATAAAAGCTTATATAGAATAAAATAATACTAATTTATTAAAATTCCAAAAATTAATAAGTAAAAGATTTAAAAAATATATCTATTTACTGAGTAAGTTCAAATAGTATGACCCTTTGAACAATTATTTATTTCAAATCATTTTGTTTTATCATAAAACAATTGTTTCTATTCATACAATTTTATTTGAAATAAAACAGTACTAATTTATTAATATTCTAAAAATTAATAGGTTGGAGATTTAAAAAATAATTTTGTTTACCGAATAAGTTTAAATAGTCATATCTATTTGAATTATTATCTATTTCAAATCATTATGACATTTTGTTTTGTCATAAAATGATTGTTTCTATTCATACAAAATTATTTAGAATAAAATAATACTAATTTATTAGTATTTCAAAAATTAATAAGAGATTTAAGAATTAAATCTATTTATCGAACCAATTTAAATACTTATGGCTATTTGAACAATTATCTATCTTAAATTTTTATGATCTTCATTTTGTAATAAAACAACTACTTCTGTTCATACAAACTTAGTCAGAGTAAAATATTGCTAAAGTAATAATATTCTAGAAAAAAAAAGAGATTTAAAAAATAAATTTATTTACCTAACTAATTCAGATAGTTAAGACTATTAGAACAATTATCTATTTCAAATTGTTCTTATCTTTTGTTTAGTCATAAAATAATTGTTTTAGTTCATACATGCTTATTCAAAATAAAATAATACTAATTTATTAACATTCAAAAAATTAATAAACAAAAAATTTTAAAAAATAAATCTGTTTATTGAACAATTTCAAATTGTCATAACTATTTAAACAATTATCTATATAGAATAAATATGACCTTTTGTTTTTTCATAAAACAATTGTCTTAGTTCATAAAAGCTTATCTGAAATAAAATAATATTACTTTATTAATATTTCAAAAACCAATAAGTTAAAGATTTAAAAAATAAGTCAGTTTATCAAATTGGTTTAAATCATTATGGTCACTTGAATAATTATCTATTTCAAACTGTTACAAACTTTTGTTTTGTCATAAAAAAATTATTTTTCATCATACAAGCCTATTCAAAATAAAAACAATATTAATTTATTAATATTTCAAAAATTAATAAGTAGGAGGTTTAAAAAATAATTTTGTTTACTGAACTAGTTTCTATTTGAACAATTATCTATTTCAAATTGTTATAACCTTTTGTTTTGTTATAAAATAATTGTTTTAGTTCATATAAGCTTATTTGGAATAAAATAATACTAATTTAATATTATTTTGAAAATTGATAACAAGGAGATTCAAAAAAATAAACCTATGTGCTAAAACAATTCAAACAATTAAGACTATATGAACAATTATTTGTTTATTAAAAATTATGGCCTTTTGTTTAGTCATATAACAATTGCTTTTCATCATTCCAGCTTATTTAGAATAAAATAATACTAACTTATTAATCTTTCAAAAATTAACAAGAGATTTAAAAAATAAATTTGTTTACTGAACTAGTTTAAATATATGACTATTTAAACAATTGTAACTTCAAATTGTTATAACCTTTTGTTCTATCATAAAACAATTATTTTTGTTCATACAAGTTTATTCAGAATAAAATAATACTAATCTAACAAAAATTAATAACTAAGAAAATTAAAAAATAAATTTGTTTGCTGAACTAGTTTAAATATTTAAAGACTATATGAATAATTATCTATTTCAAATCATTATAACCTTTTGTTTTGTCATAAAAATAAGTTTTTTGAATTCATACTAGCTTATTTGAAATTAAAAAAATGAATTTATTAATATTTCAAAAATGAATAAGTAAGAGATTTAAAAAAAATTTTGTTTACCTAACCAGTTCAAATAATTATGCTTATTTGAACAATTATCTATTTCAAATCATTAAGACCTTTTGTTTTGTCATAAAATAAATGTTTTTGTTCATATAAGTGTGTTTGGAATAAAGTAATATTAATCTATTAATATCTCAAAAATTAATAAGAGATTTAAAAAATAAATCTATTTATCAACAAGTTCAAATAGTTTCGACTATTTGAGCAATTATTTATTCAAATCATTATGACTTTTTGTTTTGTTATAAAACAATTGTTTCTATTCATACAAGCTTATTTGAGTTAAAATAATACTAATTTATTAATATTTTGACAATTGATAAGTAATTAATTTAAAAAGTAGATATGTTTACTGAACTAGATCAAATAGTCATGACTATTTGGAATAATTATGTATTTTAAATCGTTATGACATTTTGTTTTGTCTTAAAAAATTATTTCAGTTCATGTAAGTTTATTCAAAATAAAATAATATTAAGTTATTAATATTATGAAAATTAATAATTAAGAGATTTAAAAAATGAATCTATTTGTTGAACAAGTTTAAATAATTTTGACTATTTCAACAATTATCTATTCAAAATTACTATAACCTTTTGTTTTATCATAAAATGATTTTTCTGTTCGTACAAGTTTATTTTGAATAAAATAATACAAATTTATTAATATGAAGACAATTAATAAGTAAAAGATTTAAAAAATAAATCTAGTTATCAAACAATTTCAAATCTTTATGACTATTTGAAAAATTATTTATTTGAAATTGGTATGACCTTTTTTTTTGTCATAAAATAATTATTTCTGTCATACATGTTTATTTCGATTCACAAAATATTTATTTTTTAATATTTCAACAATTAATAGTAGAACATTTAAAAAATAAATATGTTTTCCAAACAAGTTCAACTAGAAAAAGAATTAAAAAAGGAATCTTGTTACTGAACATGTTTAAATAGTTATGACTATATGAATTATTATCTATTTCAAATCATTGTGACCTTTTGTTTTGTAATAAAACAATTGCTTTAGTTCATATAAGATTATTTGAAATAAAATAATACTAATTTATTAATATTCTAGAAATTAATGAGAAAGAGAATTAAAAAATGAATCTTGTTACCGAATATGTTCAAATAGTTATGACTATTTGAACAATTATCTATTTTAAAACATTATGAAATTTTGTTTTCTCATAAAACATCTGGTTCTACTCATGCAAGCTTATTTCGAATAAAATAATAAAAATTTATTAATATTTCAAAAATAAATGAGTAAAAATTTAAAAATAAATATATTTTTTGAACACTTTCAAATAGTTATGACTATTTGAATAATTATCTATTTCAAATCGTTATGACCTTTTGTTTGGTCATAAACCAATCGTTTCTATTCATAAAGCTTATTTAAAATAAAATAATACTAACTTATTAAAATTCCAAAAATTAATAAGTAAAAGATTTAAAAAATAAATTTGTTTATTGGGCGAGTCCAAATAGTTATGACTATTTGAACAATTATTTATTTCAAATCGTTATAATCTTTTGTTTTATTATAAAACAATTGTTTCTATTCATACAAGTTTATTTGAAATAAAATAATACTAATTTATTAATATTCTAAAAATTAATAAGTTAGAGATTTAAAAAATAAATTTGTTTACCAAACAAGCTCAAATAGTCATATCCATTTGAACTATTATCTCTATCAAATTGTTATGACATTTTGTTTTGTTGTAAAACAATTGTTTCTATTCATACAAAATTATTCAGAATAAAATAATTCTAATTTATTAGTATTTCAAAAATTAATAAAAGATTTAAAAACTTAATATGTATATCAAACCAATTCAAATAATTATGATTTTTTTGAACAATTATCCATCTCAAATCATTATGATATTTGTTTTGTCATAAAGCAATTGCTTTTGTTCATACAAGCATATTTGGAGTAAAATATTGATAAATTAATAATATTCTAAAAATTAATAAGAGATTTAAAAAATAAATGTATTTGCCAAACCAATTCAAATAGTTAAGAATATTAGAACAATTATTTATTTCAAATTGTTTTGACCTTTTGCTTGTCATAAAATAGTATTTTCAATTCATACATGCTTATTCAAAATAAAATAATACTAATTTATTAGCATTTAGAAAATTAATAAACAACAAATTTTAAAAAATAAATTTGTTTTTTGAATAAGTTCAAATAGTTATGACTATTTGAACAATTATCTATTTAAAATAAATATGACCTTTTGTTTTATCATAAAACAATTGTTTCAATTCATAAAAGCTTATCTAGAATAAAATAATATTACTTTATTAATACTTCAAATTTTGATATATTAGAGATTTAAAAAATACATTGAATTCGTTCAAATAATTATGGCTATTTGAACAATTATCTATTTCAAATCATTACAAGCTTTTTATTTTTTCATAAAACAATTGTTTTTCATCATACAAGCCTATTTGGAATAAAATAATATTAATTTATTAAAATTTCAAAAATTAATAAGAAGGAGATTTAAAAAATAAATTTGTTTACTGAATCGATTCCTATTTGGACAATTATCTATTTTAAATTATTATAACCTTTTGTTCTATTGTAAAATTATTGTTTCAGTTCATATAAGCTTATTTGGAATAAAATAATACTAATTTAATAATATTCCAAAAACTAATAACTAGGAGATTTAAAAAATAAATCTATTTACCAAAGCAGTTAAAACAGTTAAGACTATATGAATAATTATCTCTTTGAAATCGTTATGACAATTTTTTTATCATAAAACAATTGTTTCAGTTCATAGAAGCTTATTCAAATAAAATAATACTAATTTATTAATATTCTAAAAATTAATAAGTTATTTAACAAGTGAATCTGTTTATCGAATCAATTTAAATAATTATGGCTATGTCAACAATTATCTATTTCAAATTGTTATTACCTTTTGTTTT
The DNA here is from genome assembly GCF_047325235.1 of Durio zibethinus. Classification (NCBI taxonomy): domain Eukaryota; kingdom Viridiplantae; phylum Streptophyta; class Magnoliopsida; order Malvales; family Malvaceae; genus Durio; species Durio zibethinus. The sequence goes on from NC_143189.1 coordinate 485,643, forward strand.
GTCATATAACAATTGTGTTTGAACATTCAATTTTATTCGAAATAAAATAACACTAATTTATTAATCTTTCAAAAATTAATAAGGAAGAGATTTGAAAAATAAATTTGTTTATGATCTAGTTGAAATAGCAATAACTATTTGAACAATTGTAAACTTCAAATTGTTATAATCTTTTGTTTGTCCTAAAACAATTATTTTTGTTCATACAAGCTTATTTGAAATAAAATAATACTAATCTAATAATATTTCAAAAATTAATAACTAAGAGAATTAAAAAATAAATTTGTTTGCTGAACTAGTTCAAATATTTAAGATTATTTGAACAATTATCTATTTCAAATCATTATGACATTTTGTTTTGTCATAAAATAAGTGTTTTTTAATTCATAATAGCTTATTTGCAATAAAATAAAAGGAATTTATTAATATTTCAAAAATGAATACGTAAGAGATTTAAAAAATAATTCTATTTACTTAACTAGTTCAAATAATTATGATTATTTGAACAATTATCTATTTCAAATCATTATGACCTTTTGTTTTGTCATAAAACAAATGTTTTTGTTCATATAAGTTTGTTTAGAATAAAGTAATACTAATCTATTAATATTTCAAATATTAATAAGAGATTTAAAAAATAAATTTATTTATCAAACTAGTTCAAATAGTTTTGACTATTTGAGCAATTATTTATTTCAAATCATTATGACTTTTTGTGCTGTTATAAAACAATTGTTCATATATGCTTATTCGAATTAAAATAATACTAATTTATTAATATTTTAGCAATTGATAAGTAAAATTTAAAAAAAAAATATGTTTACTGAACTAGATCAAATAATCATATTTTTTGAATAATTATCTATTTCAAATTGTTATGACCTTTTGTTTTATCATAAAAGAAATGTTTCAATTCATATAAGCTTATTCGAAATAAAATAATGCTAAGTTATCAGTAATCCAAAAATTAATAATAAAGAAATTTAAAAATATGAATCTGTTTACTGAAAAAGTTTAAATAATTATGATTGTTTGAACAATTATCTATTTGAAATTGCTATAACCTTTTGTTTTGTCATAAAAGAATTTTATCTATTCATACAATCTTATTTCAAATAATATAAATCAAATTTATTAATATTAAGACAGTTAAAAATGTAAAAGATTTAAAAAATAAATTTGTTTATCAAACAAGTTCAAATTGTTATGTCTATTTATGCAATTAGTTATTTCAACTTGTTATGCCTTTTTGTTTTGTTATAAAACAATTGTTTATGTTCATACAAGTTTATTCATATTAAAATAATATTAATTTATTAATATTTTGATAATTAATAAGTAAAAAATTTTAAAAAATAAATATGTTTACCAAACAAGTTCAAATAATCATGACTATTTGAATAATTATCTATTTCAGATCATTATGACCTTTTCTTTTGTAATAAAACAATTGTTTCAGTTCATATAAGTTTATTTCAAGTAAAATATTATTAATTTATTAATATTCCATAAATTAATGACTAAAAGAACTAAAAAAAGAATCTGTTTATCGAATAAGTTCAAATAGTTATGACTATTTGAACAATTATCTATTTTAAAATATTATGACATTTCATTTTGCCACAAAACAATTGGTTTTGTTCATGCAAGCTTATTTTGAATAAAATAATTTAAATTTATTAATATTCTAGAAATTAATAAGAAAAAAATATTTTCTAAACACGTTCAAATAGTTATGACTATTTAAACAATTATCTATTTCAAATTGTATGATTTTTTTCTCATAAACTAATTGTTTTTGTTCATAAAAACTTATTTGGAATAAAAATAATACTAATTTTTTAAAATTCTAAAAATTAATAAGTAAAAGATTTAAAAAATAAATATGTTTAAGGAGCGAGTTCAAATAGTTATGACTATTTGAACAATTATTTATTTCAAATCATTATGATATTTTGTTTTGTCATAAAATAATTGTTTCTATTCATACAAATTTATTTGAAATAAAATAATATTAATTTATTAATATTTTAAAAATTAATAAGTTGAAGATTTAAAAAATAAATATATTGACTGAACAAGTTCAAATAGCCATGTCCATTTGAACTATAATATATTTCAAATTATTATGACATTTTATTTTGTTGTAAAACAATTGTTTTATTCTTACAAAATTATTCAAAATAAAATAATATTAATTTATTAATATTTCAAAAATTAATAAGAGATTTAAAAACTAAATCGTTTTATCGAACGAGTTTAAATAGTTATGACTATTTCAATAATTATTTATCTCAAATAGTATGATCTTTGTTTTGTCATAAAGCATTTATTTCTATTCATGCAAGCTTTTTCAAAGTAAAATAATACTAAAGTAATAATATTATAAAAATTAATAAATAAGAGATTTAAAAATAAATGTATTTGTCGAACCAGTTATAATAGTTAAGACTATTAGAATAATTATATATTTCAAAACATTCTGACCTTTTTTTGTCATAATTTTTTTTTTCAATTCATACAAGCTAATTTGAAATAAAATAATATAATTTTATTAATATTCAGAAAATTAATAAGCAATAAATTTTTTAAAAAAATCTATTTATCAAACAAGTTAAATAGTTATGACTATTTGAACAATTATCTATTTAAAATTATTATGACCTTTTATTTTATCATAAAACAATTGTTTCAGTTCAATAAAACTTATCCAAAATAAAATAATATTACTTTATTACTATTTCAAAAATTGAGAAGTTGGAGATTTAAAAAATAAATCAGTTTCTCGAATCAATTCAAATAATTATAGCCATTTGAACAATTATCTATTTCAAATTGTTATGAACTTTAGTTTCATTATAAAACAATTGTTTTTCATCATAGAAGTTTATTCATAATAAAATAATACTAATTTATTAATATTTCAAAAATTAACAAGTAGGAGAATTAAAAAATAAATATAGTTATCGGACAAGTTTAAATAGTTATTACTATTTGAATAATTATATATTTCAAATCGTTATAATCTTTTGGTTTGTCATAAAACAATTATTTATTTTCATACAAGCTTATTTGGAATAAAATAATACTGATCTAATAATATTATGAAAATCAATAACTACGAGATTTAAAAAATAAATTTGTTTGTTGAACCAATTCAAATAGTTAAGGCTATATGAGTAATTATCTATTGTGATCCATTATGACCTTTTGTTTTGTCATAAAACAAATATTTTTGTTCATATAAGTTTGTTCTAAATAAAATAATATTAATTTATTAATATTTTAAAAATTAATAAGAGATTTAAAAAAATAAATATGTTTACCAAACCAATTCAAGTAGTTATAATAATTTGAATAATTATTTATTTCAAATCATTATGACCATTTGTTTTGTCATGAAACAATTGTTTCTATTGATACAGTCTTATTTGGAATAAAGTAATGCTAATTTATTGATATTCAAAAAATTAATAAGTAATGAATTTAAAAAATGAATCTATTAGCCTGACCAATACAAATAGTTAAACAAATTTATTTTTTAAATCTCTTAGTTATTAATAGTCAAAATATTATTAGATTAGTATTATTTTATTATAAATAAGCTTGTATGAATAGAAATAATTATTTTATGAAAAAATAAAAGGTTATAACAAATTGAAATATATAATTGTTCAAATAGTTATAATTATTTAAACTGGTTCGATAAGTAATATTATTTTCTAAATCTCTATAAATTTTTTAAATATTAATAATTTTATTTTATTTTATTATGAGTAAACTTGGATGAGCTGAAATAATTGTTTTATAACAAAACAAAAGGTTATAACAATTTGAAATAATAAATAATTATTCATATAGTTTTAACTATTTGAACTTATTCAAGAAACAAATTTATTTTTTAAATCTCTTAGTTATGAATTTTTAGAATGTTATTAATTTAGTATTATTTTATTTTGAATAAATTTATATGAACAAAAATAATTATTTTATGATAGAATAAAAAGTTATAACAATTTAAAATAGATAATTATTCAAATAGTCATAACTATTTGAACTTATTCAGTAAACAGATTTATTTTTTGAATCTCGTACTAATTCTTGAAATATTAATAAATTAGTATTGTTTTATTTCAAATAAACTTGTATGTTCAAAAATTATTGTTTTATGACAAAATGAAAAGTACTAACAATTTTATTTCAAATAAGTTTGCATGTTGAAAAACAATTTTTTTATGACAAAATGAAAGGTAATAACGATTTGAAATAAATAATTGTTTAAATATCCATAATTATATAAACTGATTCAGTAAACTGATTTATTTTTTAAATGTCTTGTTAATTTTCAAAATATTAATAAGGTAGTATTATTTTAATTTGGATAAACTTTTGTGAACTAAAACAATTGTTTTATGAAAAAACAAAAGTTCATAATGGTTTTAAATAGATAATTATTCAAATAGTTATAGCTATTTGAACTTGTTCAGTAAACAAATTTATTTTTTCAAATCTTTTGCTTATTAATTTTTTGAAAGTTAATAAATTAATATTATTTTCTTTCAAATAGCTTGTATGAATTGAAACAATTATTTTATGACTAAACAAAAGTCAAAATGATTTGAAATAGATAATTATTCTAATAATCTTAACTATTTGAATTGATTCGACAAACACATTTATTTTTTAAATCTCTTACTTATTAATTTTCAAAATATTATTAAATTAGTTTTACTTTTACTCGAATTAGCTTATATGATCAAAAACAATTGTTTTATGATAAAATAAAAATAATAATGATTTGAGATTGATATTTGTTCAAATAGTCATAACTACTAGAATTGCTTCAGAAAATAGCTTTAGTTTTTAAATCTCTTACTTAATGATTTTTGAAATATTAATAAAGTAGTATTATTTTATTTCGATAAGTTTTTATTAACTGAAACAATTGTTTTGTGACAAAATAAAAGGTTAAAACAATTTTAAATAAATAATTGTTCAAATAGTCATATCTAATTGAAATTGTTCAGTAAACAGATTTTTTTTTAAATCTCTTGCTTATTAATTTTTCAAATGTTAATAAATTAATATTATTTTTTTCCAAATAAGCTTGTATGAACTGAAGTAATTGTTTTATGACTAAACAAAAGGTTAGAATGATTTGAAATAGATAATTGTTCTAATAGTCTTAACTATTTGAACTAGTTTGACAAACATATTTATTTTTTAAATTTCTTACAAACATATTTATTTTTTAAATTTCTTACTTATCAATTTTTAGAATATTATTAAATTAGTATCATTTTAATCAAATAAGCTTATGTGAAAAGAAACAATTGTTGTATGACAAAATAAAGATCATTATGATTTACGATAGATAATTGTTCAAATACTCATAACTATTTGAACCAGTTCGGTAAATAGATTTAGTTTTTAAATCTCTTATTAATTTTCAAAATACTAATAAATCAATATTATTTTATTTTGAATAATTCTATATGTACAGAAACAATTGTTTTACTACAAGACAAAAGGTCATAATGATTTGAAATAGATAATTGTTCAAATGACCATGACTATTTGAACTTGTTTGGTAAACAAATTTATTTTTTAAATCTCCTACCTATTAATTTGCAAAATCTTAATAAAATAGTATTATTTTATTTCGAATAAACTTGTATCAATAGAAACAATTGTTTTATGACAAAAAAAAAGATCATGACTATTTGAAATAAAAAATTGCTCAAACAATCATAACAATTTGAGCTTACTCAGTAAACAGATTTATTTTTTAAATCTTTTACTTATTAATTTTTGGAATATTAATAAATTAGTATTATTTTATTTTGAATAAGCTTGTATGGATAGAAACAATTGGTTTACCACAAAACAAAAGGTCATAACTATTTGAAATAGATGATTGTTCAAATAGTTAAAACTTGAATGTGTTCGAAAAAAAATTATTTTTTAACGTTTTACATATTAAATTTGGAATATTAATAAATTTAATTATTTTATTCGGCATAAGCTTGTATGAACAGAAACAATTATTTTATAACAAAACAAAAGGTTATAACAATTTGAAATAGATAGTTGTTCAAATAGTCATAACTATTTGAACTTGTTCAGTAAACAGATTCACTTTTTTAAAATCTCTTACTCATTATTTTTCAAAATATTAATAAATTAATGATATTTTATTCCAAATAAGCCTATATGAATTGATACAATTGTTTTATGACAAAATAAAAGGTCATAACGATTTGAAATAGATAATTATTCAAATAGTTATGACTCTTTAAACTTGTTCGATAAATATATTTATTTTAAAATCTTTTACTTATTAACTTTTAAAATATTAATCAATTAATATTATTTTAATCCAAATAGGCTTGTATGAAGAAAAACAATTGTGTCATGACAAAATAAAAAGTCTTAATGATTTGAAATAACTAATTATTCAAATAGTCATAACTATTTGAACTTATTTGATAAACAATTTTTTTTTAAATCTTTTACTTATTATGTGTCTAAATATTAATCAATTTATGTAATTTTATTTGAAATAAGCTTTTATGAATAGAAATTTTTGTTTTATAACAAAACAAAAGGTTATAGCTATTTAAAATAGATAATTGTTCAAATAGTCATAATTATTTGTACTTGTTCAATAAATAGATTCATTTTTTAAATCTCTTATTGATTTTTAGAATATTAATAAAATAGAATTATGTTATTCAAATAACCTTATACGAATAGAAACACTTGTGATAGAACAAAAGGTCATAATGATTTGAAATAAATAATTGTTCAAATAGTCATAACTATTTGCACTAATCAGGCCAATAGTTTCATTCTTTAAATTTGTTACTTATTAGTTTTCAAAATATTAATAAATTAGCATTACTTTATTCCAAATAAGACTATATTAACAGAATAATTGTTTTATGACAAAACAAATGGTCGTAATGATTTGAAATAAATGATTGTTCAAATAGTTATAACTAATTGAACTAGTTTAGTAAACAAATTTATTTTTAAATTTCTTACTTCTTAATTTTCAAAATATTAATAAATTATTATTATTTTATTCTGAACAAACTTATATGAAAAAAAACATTTGTTTTATGACTAACCAAAAGGTCATAATGATTTGAAATAGATAATTATTCAAATATTCATAATTATTGTTTTTTAAATCTCTTACTTATTAAGTTTTAAAATATTAATAAATTTGTTTTATTTTATTCTGAATATGCTACTAAGAACTAAAAAAATTTTTTTACGACAAAACAAAAAGGTTATAATGATTTGAAAGAAAAAATGTTCATATACCCTTAACTATTTAAACTAGTTCAGCAAACAAATTTATTTTTTAAATCTCTTAGTTATTAATTTTCATAATATTATTGCATTAGTATTATTTTATTTTGAATAAACTTGTGTGAATAGAAATAATTATTTTATGAGATAACAAAAGGTTATAACAAATTGAAATATATAATTGTTCAAATAGTCATAACTATTGAACTGGATCAGTAAATAGATTAACTTTTTAAATCTCTTATTAATTTTTGAAATATTAAAAAATTAATATTATTTTATTTCGAAGAGGCTTGTATGATGAAAAACAATTCTTTTATGATAAAACAAAAGTTCATAACGATTTGAAATAGATAATTGTTCAAATGGCCATAATTATTTGAACTAATTTGATAAAGTGATTTATTTTTTAAATCTCTAACTTATCAATTATTGAAATATTAATAAAGTAATATTATTTAATTTTGAATAAACTTTTATATACTGAAATAGTTGTTTTATGATAAAATAAAATATTATAACAATTTTAAATAGATAATTGTTCGAACAGTCATAACTATTTGAACTTATTCAGCAAATAATTTTTTTAAAATTTCTTACTTATTAATTTTTTACATTTTAATAAATTAGTATTATTATATTTCGAATAAGTATGTATGAACTGAAACAATTATTTTTTTACTAAACAAAAGATCAAAACAATTTGGAATAGATAATCATTCTAACAGTCTTAACTATTTAAATTGGTTCAAAAAATAAATTTATTTTTAAATCCTTATTAATTTTCAAAATAGTAATAAATTGGTATTATTTTATTCTAAATAATTTTGTATGAATAGAAACAATTATTTCATGACAAAACAAAATGTCATAACGATTTGAAATTAGTAACAATTCAAATAGACATGACTATTTGAACTTGTTCGGTAAACATATTTATTTTTTAAATCTCTAACTTATTAATTTTTAGAATAACAATAAATTAGTGTTATTTTATTCCAAATAAACTTGTATGAATAGAAATAACTATTTTATGACAAAATAAAATATCATAACGATTTGAAATATATAACTATTCAAATAGTCATAACTATTCAAACTTGCTTGGTAAACAAATTTATTATTTAAATCTTTTACTTATTAATTTTAGAAATATTAATAAATTACTATTATTTTATTCCAAATAAGCTTGTATGAACAGAAACAATTGGTTTATGACAAAACAAATTGTCATAACAATTTGAAATATATATAATTGTTCAAATAGTCATAATTATTTAAATGTGTTTAGCAAACATATTTATTTTTTAAATTTTTACTTATTATTTTTGGAATTTTAATAAATTTATATTATTTTATTCTAAATAAGCTTGCATGAACAAAACTAATTATTTTATGACAAAACAAATGTTCATAATGCTTTAAAATAGATAATTATTTAGATGGTCATAACTAATTGAACTTGTTTAGCAAACAGATTAATTTTTTTAATTCTCTCACTCATTAATTTTTAGTATGTTAATAAATTAGAATTATTTTATTTCAAATAAGCTTATATTAACTGAAACAATTATTTTATACAAAACAAAATGTCACAATGATTTCAAATAGATAATTATTCAAATAGTCATGATTATTTGAACTTGTCCAGTAAACATATTTTTTTTAAGTTTGTTACTTATTAATTGTCAAAATATTAATAAATTAATATTATTTTAATCCAAATAAGCTTGTATGAACAAAAACAATTTTTTTATAACAAAACAAAAAGTCATAACAATTTTGTTGGCAGAACTATTTCAACTAATTATGACTATTTGAACAATTATCTATTTCAAATCATTATTACCCTTTGTTTTGTCATAAAACAAATGTTTTTGTTCATCTAAGTTTGTTCGAAATAAAATAATATTAATTTATTAATATTTCAATAATTAATACGTAAGAGATTTAAAAAATAAATATGCTTGCCAAACCAGTTTAATTAATTACAACTATTTGAGTAATTATTTATTTCAAATCGTTATGAACAATTATCTATTTCAAATTGTTACAACTTTTTGTTTTGTCATAAAACATTTTTTTCAATTCATACTTGCTTATTTGAAATAAAATAAAATGAATTTATTAATATTCCAAAAATTAATAAGTAAGAGATTTAAAAAATATTTTGTTTACCTAACCAGTTCTAATAATTATGTCCATTTTAAAATCATAATGACCTTTTGTTTTATAATTTAACAATTATGTCTGTACAGAAAAGCTTATCAAAAATAAAATAATATTACTTTATTAATATTTCAAAAATTGAGAAGTTTGAGATTTAAAAAATAAATCAATTTATCATATCAGTTCAAATAATTGTGGCCATCTGAATAATTATCTATTTCAAATTGCTATGAACTTTTGATTTGTCATAAAACAATTACTTTTCATCATATAAGCCTATTTGGCATAAAGTAATACTAATTTATTAGTATTTCAAAAATTAATGAGTAGGAAATTTAAAAAATAAATCTGTTTAGCAAACTAGTTCAAATAATTATGACTATTTAAACAATTATTTATTTCAAATCGTTATAATTTTTTGTTTTGTCATAAAATAATTATTTATGTTCATACAAGCTTATTTGAAATAAAATAATACTAATCTAATAATATTATGAAAATTAATAACTAAGAGAGTTAAAAAAAAATTGTTTGCCAAACCAATTCAAGTAGTAAAGGCTATATGAATGACTATCTATTTCAAATCGTTATGACCTTTTGTTTTGTCATAAAACAAATGTTTTGGTTCATATAAGTTTGTACGGAATAAAATAATATTAAATTATTAATATTTTGAAAATTATTAAGAGATTTAAAATATAAGTATGTTTACCAAATCATTATGACTTTTTGTTTGTCATAAAAAAATCATTTTTGGTTCAAATGAGCTTATTCGAAATAAAATAATACTAAGTTATTAATATTTTGAAATTTAATAATTAAGAGATTCAAAAAATGAATCTGTGTAATGAACAAATTTAAATAATTATGATTATTTGAGCAATTATCTATTTGAAATTGCTATAACCTTTTGTTTAGTTATTAAATGATTTTTTTTCTATTCATAGAAGTTTATTTCGAATAAAATAATATAAATTTATTAATATTAAGACAATTAATGAGTAAAAGATCTAACAAAGAAATTTATTTACCAAACAAGTTCAAATCTTTATGATAATTTGAACAATTATTTATTTCAAATTGTTATAACCTTTTGTTTTGTCATAAAACAATTGTTTATGTTTATACAAGCTTATTCATATTAAAAAAATATTAATTTATTAATATTTCAACAAATAATAAGTAAAGGATTTAAAAAATAAACATGTTTATCGAACAAGTTCAAATGGTCATGAGTATTTGAATAATTATTTATTTCAAATCATTGTGACCTTTTGTTTTCTAATAAAACAATTGTTTTAGTTCATATAAGCTTATTTGAAATAAAATAATACTAATTTATTAATATTCTAAAATTTAATAAGTAAGAGAATTAAAAAATTAATCTATTTATCGAATATGTTCAAATAGTTATGACTATCTAAACAATTATCTATTTCAAAACATTATGATTGTTTATTTTGTCATAAAACAATTGGTTCTATTCATGCAAGCTTATTTCGAATAAAAGAATATAAATTTATTAATATTTCAAAAATTAATAAGTAAAAATTAAAAATATAAATTTTTTTTTGAACACGTTCAAATAGTTATAACTATTTGAACAATTATCTATTTGAAATTGTTATGAGCTTTTGTTTCATCATAAACCAATTGTTTCTATTCATAAAAGCTTATTTGGAATAAAATGATACTAATTTATTAAAATTCCAAAAATTAATAAGTAAAAGATTTAAAAAATAAATTTATTTACCGAGTGAGTTCGAATAGTTATGACCCTTCAAATAATTATTTATTTCAAATCATTTTGATCTTTTGTTTAATCATAAAACAATTGTTTCTATTCATACAATTTTATTTGAAATAAAATAATACTAATTTATGAATATTCTAATTAATAAGTTGGAGATTTTGAAAAAATAATTCTGTCTACCGAACAAGTTTAAATAATCATGTCTATTTGAATTATTATCAATTTCAAATCATTATTACATTTTGTTTTATCGTAAAATGATTATTTCTATTAATACAAAATTATTCAGAATAAAATAATACTAATTTATTAATATTTTGTAAATTAATAAGAGATTTAAGAATTAAATCTATTTATTGAACCAATTCAAATACTTATGACTATTTGAATAATTATCTACCTCAAATCATTATGATCTTTGTTTTGTAATAAAACAATTGCTTTTGTTCATACAAGCTTATTCAAAGTAAAATATTACTAAATTAATAATATTCTAAAAAATAATAAGAAAGAGATTTAAAAAATAAATGAGTTTACCAAACCAATTCAAATGGTTAAGACTATTAGAACAATTATCTATTTCAAATCATTCTTACCTTTTATTTAGTCATAAAACAATTATTTCAGTTCATGCAAGATTATTCAAAATAAAATAATAGTAATTTATTAACTTTCAAAAAATTAGTGAGCAAGAGATTTAAATAAAATAAATCTATTTATCAAACAAGATCAAATATATTTGACTATTTGAACAATTATCTATTTAAAATCATTATGACCTTTTATTTTGTCATAAAACAATTGTTTCATTTCATAAAATCTTATTCAAAATAAAATAATACTACTTTATTAACATTTCAAAAATTAATAAGCAAGAGATTTAAAACTAAAGTTGTTTTCTGAACTAGTTCAAATAGTTATGGCTATTTGAACAAATATCAATCTCAAATCATTATGATCTTTGTTTTCTCATAAAATAATTGTTTCTAATCATACAAGCTTATTCAGATAAAAATAATACTAATTTAATAATATTCCAACAATTAGTGAAAGATTTTAAAAATAAATATATTTGCCGAACCAGTTCAAATAGCTAAGACTATTAGAATAATTATATATTTCAAATCATTCTAACCTTTTGTTTAGTCCTATAATAATTGTTTTAGTTCATACAAGCTTATTTGGAATAAAATAATACTAATTTATTAACATTCCAAAAATTAATAAGCAAGAGATTTGAAAATATAAATTTGTTTACTAAACAAGTTCAAAGAGTTGTTACTGTTTGAACAATTATCGATTTAAAATCGTTATGATCTTTTGTTTTGTCATAAAACAAATATTTTAGTTCACAAAAGCTTATTCAAAAGAAAATAGTGCTACTTTATTATTATTTTGAAAGTTAATAAGTAAGAGATTTAAAAAATAAATTAGTTTACTAAATAAGTTCAAATAATTATGGCCATTTGAACAACTATCTATTTCATATTGTTATTACCTTTTTGTTTTGTAATAAAACAATTGTTTTTCAACATACAATCTTATTCAAAATAAAATAATACTAATTTACAAATATTTCAAAATTTAATAAGAGGTTTAAAAAATAAATTTGTTTACCGAACCAAATCAAATAGTTTTGACTATTTGAACAATTATCTATTTCAAATTGTTATAACATTTTATTCTATAATAAAACAATTATTTCTATTCATACAAGCTTATTTGGAATAAAATAATACTAATTTAGTAATATTCTAAAAATTAATAACAAATGGATTTAAAAAATAAATCCATTTGTCAGACCAATTCAAACAATTATGACTATATGAACAATTATTTATCTCAAATTTTTATGACCTTTTGTTTTATCATAAAACAACTACTTTAGCTAATACAAGCTTATTAAAAATAGAGTAGAAATAATTTATTAATATTTTAAAATTTTATAAGAGATTTAGAAAATAATTTTATTTACCAAACCAGTTCAAATAATTATAACTATTTGAACAATTATCTATTTCAAATCATTATGGCATTAGAGTGTCAACACATCTTACAACTTGGGCTAAGACTAAGGAAGACTTATCCAAAAATAAGATGGGTCTATCCTTGGTCCAAATCCACTAAATAAATGCAAAAATAATTTGGGTTGGAATAAGGAGATTATGTTCACACTAGCTAGAAAAAAAGAGCATTAAGATGGATGAGATTATGGTCAGATTCATTATTATATAATCTATAAGAGTAAATGAGTTCACATGCAAATCCCTTGATTTTAGGCACAATTCTAGCAATTCAATTTGAAAGTTCCCATGCTTGGAGGGATGTTCCTAGCTTATTTATTTTTTATTATTCTTTAGTAGAAGGCAGAATAGAGTTTTCTTTATCCTTAAGCAATCTTTTAGATTGTTTTTCAAGTTTTGTATCTCTTAGGTGGATTTCTTAGAGTGGTGAACTTCTATTGTTCTGTATCCTAAATTAGAATTCTTACGATAGTGTTTTTGCATCCCTTAGTGTCTAGTCTTGGTGGTGAACTTCTATTGTTCAATATCCTTGATTAGAATTCTTACAGTGTTGTTTTTGTATTCCTTAGTGTCTAGTCTTGGTGGTGAACTGTTATCCCTTTCAATCCAATAATCATATTCTACCATTATTCAAATTCTTGTGAGTTTTCTTTTTTGTGAGCTTTTTCTATTTGTAGTTACTCTTCAACATCTCAACCATCAATTCCCAGTATCAATTGGTATCAAAGTTATGGCAGGTCATCATCATCAAGCACCAGTAGAAGATGTTGAAACTAACACAGATGTTGTAGCAACTACAAATGTTCACCCAAGGGATGGCCTCATAGAGGAAATGCGGCAATAGATTCTTCAACTACAATAATAACTGCATATACAAGAAAAAAAAAGAGAAGATAAAAAGGCGAAGAAGGAGGAACGAAGAAGATGAAAGAGAGGCCAATCCATACCATGGAAACAACAGTGATTCTAATGATAGCACCCCACCTCACCCATAATAAGTTAGAGACTATCTACATAAAAACCAACTTCAACCTAGCATATTTAATCTGAAGATAGAGATTCCTGAGTTCAAGGGGAAGATGGAACCTAAATAATTCTTAGATTGCCTACACACAATGGAATGCATATGTCAATACCATGATGCCTCTGAACATCACAAAGTGAAGCTAGTAGCCATCAAACTTAGAAAGCATGTATCCTTTTGGTGGAAAATTTTGAAGAAGCAAAAGGAAAGAGAAGGTAGGAGAAAATTTGCAACTTGGGAGAAGATGAAAAGAGAGTTAAAGAGAAAGTATCTCCCATATAATTTTTGGAAATTATGTTAAAATGTGAATTGGTGGGATAGGAAAAGCAGACTATTGCCTAGTATTTTAGAGGATTAAAGATTGAGATAGCTAATGTGGTACAACTATAAGCAAACACTTTTTTTTTAATCTCTTACTTTTTAATTTTTGGAATATTATTAAATTAGTATTATTTTAATCTAAATAAGTTTGTATGAAAAGAAACAATTGTTTTATGATGAAATAAAGATCATAATGATTTAAGATAGATAATTCTTCACATAGTCAACACTATTTAAACTGTTTCTATAAACAAATTTAGTTTTTAAATCTCTTATTAATTTTCAAAATATTAATATATCAGTATTATTTTATTTTGAATAATTTTGCATGAACAAAAATAATTGTTTTATTAAAAAATAAAAGGTCATAACGATTTGAAATAGATAATTGTTCAAATGAACATGACTTTTTGAACTTGTTTTGTAAACAGATTTTATTTTTAAATCTCCTACCTATTAATTTTCAAAATATTAATAAAATAGTATTATTTTATTCTGAATAAACTTGTATGAATAGAAACAATTATTTTACGACAAAACAAAAGATCATAACTATTTGAAAAAAATAATTGTTCAAATAGGTATAATAACTATTTAAACTTACTTAATAAACATATTTATTTTTTTAAATCTTATTCATTTTTGGAATATTAATAAACTAGTATTATTTTATTTTGAATACGCTTGTATGAATAGAAACAATTGCTTTATGATAAAACAAAAGGTCATAACTATTTGAAATACATAATTGTTCAAATAGTCGTAACTATTTGAACATGTTCAGAAAATATATTTATTTTTAAAATTTTTTCTTATTAATTTTTTGGAATATTAATAAATTAATATTATTTTATTTGGAATAAGCTTGTATGAACATAAACAATTATTTTATGACAAAACAAATGTCATAACGATTTGAAATAGAAAATTGTTCAAATAATCATAACAATTCGAACTTGTTCAATAAGTAAATTCATTTTTTAAATCTCTTGCCCATTAATTTTTGGAATATTAATAAATAAGTATTATTTTAGTTTGAATAAGCCTTGTTTTATGATAAAATAAAAGGTCATAACAGTTTGAAATAGATAATTATTCAAATAGTTATGACAATTTGAACTTATTAGGTAAACATATTTGTTTTCAAAATCTTTTACTTATTAATTATTGAAATATTAATAAATTAATATTTCTCTAATCCAAATAAGCTTCTATGAACAAAAACTGTTTTATGACAAAACAAAGAGTCATAATGATTTAAAATAAATAATTGTTCAAATAGTCATAACTATTTGAATTTATTCGGTAAATAGAGTTGTTTTTTAAATTTTTACTTATTAATTGTTTGAATATTAATAAATTTGTATTATTTTAATTGAAATAAGCCTGCATGAATAGAAAAAATTATTTTATGACAAAACAAAAGGTTATAGCGATTTGAAATACGTAATCACTTAAATAGTCATAACTATTTGAGTTTATTCGATAAACAGATTTAGTTAAATCTTTTACTTATTAATTTTTTGAATATTAATAAATTAAAATTAAGTTATTCCAAATAAGCTTGTAGGAACAGAAACAATTGCTTTGTGACGAAACAAAAGGTCATAATGATTTGAAATAGATATTTGTTCAAATAGTCAAAACTATTTGCATTGGTCAAGCCAATAGATTCATTTTTTAAGTCCATTACTTATTAATTTTTAGAATATTAATAAATTAACATTACTTTATTCTGAATAAGATTGTATCAATAGAAAAAATTGTTTTATGACAAAACAAATAGTCATAACAATTAGAAATAAATAATTGTTCAAATTGTTATAACTAATTGAACTAATTTGGTAAATTAATTTATTTTTTAAATCTCTAATTAATTTTCAAAATATTAATAAATTAATATTATTTTATTATGAACAAACTTATATGAACAAAAACATTTTTTTTACTACAGAACAAAAAGGTCTTAACCATTTGAAATAGATAATTATTCATATAGCCTTCACTAATTGAATTGGTTTGGCAAACAAATTTACTTTTTAAATCTCTTAGTTATTAATTTTCATAATATTATTAGATTAGTATTATTTTATTCTGAATAAGTTTGTATGAACATAAATAATTGTTTTATGACAAAACAAAAGGTTATAACAATTTGAAATATATAATTGTTCAAATAGTCATAACTATTTGAACTAGTTCAATAAACAGATTTATTTTTTAAATCTCCTACTCAATAATTTTTGAAATATTAATAAGTTAGTATTATTTTATTCCAAATAGGTTTATATGATGAAAAACAATTGTTTTATGACAAAACAAATGTTCATAACAATTTGAAATAGATAATTGTTCAAATTGCTATAATTATTTAAATTGGTTCGATAAATTGATTTATTTTTTCAATCTCCAACTTCTTAATTTTTGAAATATTAATAAATTAATATTATTTCATTTTGGATAAGCTTTTATGAACTGAAACAATTATGTTATTATAAAACAAAATGTCACAACGATTTTAAATAGATAATTGTTCAAATAGTCATAACTATTTGAATTTGTTCAATAAACAAATTTATTTTTTAAAATTTTTTTCTTATTAATTTTTTTAATATTAATAAAATAGTATTATTTTATTTCGAATAAGCATGTATGAATTGAAAACAATTGTTTTATGACTAAACAAAAGGTTAGAACGATTTGAAATAGATAATTGTTCTAATAGTCTTGACTATTTGAATTAGTTTGGCAAACATATTTATTTTTTAAAACTCTTACTTATTAATTTTAGAATATTATTAGTTTAGCAATATTTTACTCCAAATATGCTTGTATGAATAGAAGCAATTGTTTTATGACAAAACAAAGATCAGAATGATTTGAGATAAATAATTTTTTAAATAGTCATAACTATTTGAACTGGTCTGGTAAATAGATTTAGTTTTTAAATCTCTTGCTTATTAATTTTTGAAATATTAGTAAAGTAGTATTATTTTATTTCAGATAAGTTTTTATGTGCTAAAACAATTGTTTTATGACAAAACAAAATGTCATAACAACTTTAAATAGATAATTATTCAAATACTCAAGTCTATTTGTTCTTTAGTAAACAAATTTATTTTTTTAAATCTCTTGCTCATTAATTTTTCAAATGTTAATAAATTAGTATTATTTTTTTAAAAATAAGCTTGTATGAACTAAAATAATTATTTTATGCCTAAATAAAAGGTCATAATGATTTGAAATTGATAATTATTCTAATAGTCTTAACTATTTGAATTAGTTTGGCAAACACATTTATTATTTTAAATCTTTTACTTATTAATTTTTGAAATATTATTAAATTAGTATTGTTTTAATCTAAATAAGCTTGTATGAAAAGAAACAATTGTTTTATGACAAAATAAAGATCATAGGATTTGAGATAGATAATTATTCAAATAGTCATAACTATTTGAAATGTTTTCTTGAACAGATTTATTTTTTAAATCTCTTATTAATTTTCAAAATATTAATATATTAGTATTATTTTATTCTAAATAATTTTGAATGACCAGTTTGTTTTATGACAAAACAAAGGTCATGATGATTTCAAATAGATAATTTTCCAAACATACATGACTATTTGAACTTGTTCAGTAAATAGATTTATTTTTTAAATCGCCTACCTATTAATTTTCAGAATATTAATAAATTAGTATTATTTTATTCCGAACAAAACTTATATGAACAAAAACATTTGTTTTATGACAAAACAAAAGGTCATAACAATTTTAAATAGATAATTATTCAAATAATCATAATTATTTGAACTGGTTAGGTAAACAAAATTATTTTTTAAATCTCTTAATTATTAATTTTTGAAATATTAATAAATTCATTTTATTTTATTCCAAATAAGCTAGTATAAATTGAAAAAATTGTTTTATGTCAAAACAAAGGTCATAATGATTTGAAATAAATAATTGGTCATATAGTCTTAACTATTTGAATTGGTCCGGCGAAAAAAAATTATTTTTTAAATCTCTTAGTTATTAGTTTTTGGAATATTATCATATTAGAATTATTTTATTTTGAATAAGCTAGTATGAACAAAAATAATTGTTTTATGACAGGAACAAAAAGTTATAATGATTTCATGTATACAATTGTTTAAATAGTCAAAACTATTTAAATTGGTTTGGTAAACAGATTTATTTTTTTAAATCTCTTACTTATTAATTTTTAAAAGATTAATAAATTAGTATTATTTTATTTCAATTAAACTTGTATGATAAAAAACAATTGTTATTTGACCAAACAAAAGCTCATAATGATTTGAAATAGATAATTACTAAAATGACCATAATTATTTGAGCTGATTCGATAAACAGATTCACTTTTTAAATCATTTAATTATTAATTTTCAACATATTAATAAATTAGTATTATTTTTTTTTGAATAAGCTTGTATGAATTGATACAAATGTTTTATGACCAAAGAAAGGGTCATAACAATTTTAAATAGATAATTGTTCAAATAATCAAACTATTTGAATTTATTTGGTAAACAAATTTATTGTTTAAAACTCTTCCTTATTAATTTTTGAAATATTAAGAAATTAGTATTATTTTATTTTGGATAAGATTTTATGAACTGAAAAAATTGTTTTATGTCTAAACAAAAGGTTATAATGATTTGAAATAAATAATTGTTCAAATAGTCATAACTATTTAACTTGCTTGATAACATTTTTTTTTCAAATCTTTTGCTTATTAATTTTTTAAAGCTAATAAATTTGGATTATTTTATTCTAAATAAGCTTGTAAGATATGAAACAAATATTTTATGACTAAATAAAAGGTCAAAACGATTTGAAATAGATAATTATTTCAATAGTTTTAACTATTTAAATTGGCTTGACAAACACAGTTATGTTTTAAATCTCTTATTAATTTTTGAAATATTATTAAATTAGTATTATTTTTAACCAAATAAGCTTCTAAGACCAAAAACAATTGTTTTTTGACAAAACAAAGATCTTAACAATTTAAGATTGATAATTGTTCAAATAGTCATAATTATTTGAATTGGTTTGGTAAATAGATTTATTTTTTAAATCTCTTACTTATTAATTTTTGAAATATTAATAAATTAGTATTATTTTATTTCGAATAAACTTGTATGATAAAAAATAATTATTTTATGACAAAACAAAAGGTCATAATGATTTGAAATTGATAATCGTTCAAATGGCCATAATTATTTTAACTGATTTGGTAAACATATTTATTTTTAAAAATTTTTTACTTATTAATTTAGGAAATATTAATAAATTAGTATTATTTTATTCCATCTAAGCTAGTATTAACTGAAACAATTATTTTATGACAAATCAAAAGGTTATAATGATTCTAAATAGACAATTGTTCACATAGTAATAACCATTTGAATTTGTTCGGTAAACAGATTTATTTTTTAAATCTCTTTCTTATTAATTTTTTGAATGTTAATAAATTAGTATTAATTTATTCTGAATAAGCATGTATGAGCTAAAACAATTATTTTATGACTAAACAAAAGGTTAAAATGATTTGAAATAGATAATTGTTCTAATAGTCTTAACCATTTGAACTGATTCAATAATCAAATTTATTTTTTAGATCTCTTACTTATTAATTTTTGAAATATTATTAAATTATTATTATTTTAATCTGAATAAGCTTGTATGCACATAATAATTGTTTTACGACAAAACAAAGGGTCATAATGATTTGAAATAGATAATTGTTATAATAACAATTGTTATATGACAAAACAAAAAATAATAATGATTTAAAATAGATAGTCATTCAAATGGCCATAATCATTTGAACTGATTTGGTAAACTGATTTATTTTTTAAATGTCTTACTTATTAACTTTTGAAATTAATAAAGTAGCATTATTTTATTTTGGATAAGCTTTTATAAACTTAAACAATTGTTTTATAACAAAACAAAAAGTTATAAGGATTTTAAATAAATAATTGTTCAAATATTCATAAACATTTGAACTTGTTCGATAAATAAATTTATTTTTTCAAATCTCTTGCTTAATAATTTTTTGAATGTTAATAAATTAGTATTATTTTATTCCGAATAAGCATATATGAATTGAAACAATTATTATATGACTAAACAAAAGGTCAAAACAAAATAAAATAATACTAATTTATTAACATTCAAAAAATTAATAAGCAAGAAATAAAAAAAATAAATCTATTTACCGAAAAAGTTCATATATTTATGACTGTTTGAACAATTATCTATTTCAAATTATTATGACATTTTTTATTTTTATCGTAAAACATATCCAAAATAAAATAATATTACTTATTAATATTTCAAATTTTGATAAGTTAGAGATTTAAAAAATAAATTAGTTTATCAAATTAGTTCAAAAAATTATGACCACTTGAATAATTATCTATTTCAAATCATTATGAACTTTTTTTTGTCATAAAATAACTATTTTTCATTATACATGCCTATTAGATATAAAATTTTATAATACTAATTTACTAATATTTTAAAAATTAATAAGTAAGAGATGTAAAAAAAAAATATGTTTACTAAACTAGTTCAAATAGTTATGACTATTTGAACAATTATATATTTCAAATTATTATAACCTTTTGTTATGTTATAGAACAATTATTTCTGTTCATACAAGTTTATTGGAAATAAAATAATACTAATGTAATAATATTCTGAAAATTAATAACTAAGAGGTTTAAAAAATAAATGTATTTGCCAAACCAGTTTAAATAGCTAAGACTATATGAACACTTCTTTATTTTAAATCGTTATTACCTTTTGTTTTGTTGTAAAATAATTTTTTTAGTTCTTAGTAACTTATTCAAAATAAAATAAAACAAATTTATTAATATTTCAAAAATTAGTAAGTAAGGGATTTAAAAAATAACTTTGTTTACCAAATCAGTTCAAATAATTATGACTATTTGAACAATTATCTATTTCAAATCATTATTACCTTTTGTTTCATCATAAAACAAATGTTTTTGTTTATATAAGTTTATTTGAAGTAAAATAATATTAATTTATTAATATTTTTAAAATAAAAAAATAAGAGATTTAAAATATAAATTTGTATACTAAACCAAATCAATTAGTTATAACTATTTGAACCATTATTTACTTTAAATTGTGATTACCATTTGTTTTGTCATAAAAGAATTGTTTCTATTCATACAGTCTTATTCAGAATAAAGTAATGCTACTTTATTAACATTCTAAAAATTAATAAGTAACGGATTTAAAAAATGAATTTGTTGGACAAGTGCAAATAGTTATGACTATTTGAATAATTATCTATTTCAAATCATTATGACCTTTTGTTTTATCACAAAACAATTATTTCTATTCATACAAGCTTATCTAAAATAAGATAATTCTAATTTATTAATATTCCAAAAATTAACAAGTAAGAGATTTAAAAAATGAATTTGTTTATCGAACAAGTTCAAATAGTTATGACTATTTGAACAAGTGTCTATACCAAATTGCTATAACTTTTTGTTTTGTCATAAAACAATATTTTCTATTCATACAAGCTTATTTTAAATAAAATAATACAAATTTGTTAATATTCCAAAAATTAATAAGTAAAAATTTTAAAAAACAATTTTCTAAGCACATTCAAATAGTTATGACTATTTGATCAATTATCTATTTCAAATAGTTATGACCTTTTGTTTTGCCATAAACAAATTGTTTCTATTCATACAAGCATATTTGAAATAAAATAATACTAGTTTATTAATATTCCAAAAATTGATAAGTAAAACATTTAAAAAATAAATCTGTTTACTGAGCAAGTTCAAATAGTTATGATTGTTTGAATGCTTGTTTTTTTAAAATAGTTATGATCTTTTGTTTTGTCCTAAAACAATTGTTTCTATTCAAACAAGTTTATTTGGAATAAAAAATACTATTTTATTAATATTTTAAAAATTAATAGGTAGGAGATTTAAAAAATAAATCTGTTTACTAACAAGTTCAAATAGTTATGTCCATTTGAACAATTATCTATTTGAAATCGTTATAACATTTTCTTTTGTCATTAAACAATTGTTTCTGTTTGTGAAAAAAAATTTTAGAATAAAATAATACTGATTTATTAATATTTTAAAAATTAATAAAAGATTTAAAAACTAAATTTGTTTATGGAAATGGTTCAAATAGTTATGATTATTTAAACAATTATCCATCTCAAATCGTTATGATCTTTATCTATGCTTTGTTTGATACCTAATTCAAAACTGAGAATTTGTACTTTTTTTGTTACTCAATTTTTAAAAATCAATTGATTTTTATTTATTTATTAAGCTTTACAAAGTTTACTTGTCAATTTCTTGACAAGGCCTATTCTTTAATATAAGGTAGGGCCTCATTTAAAAATTTGATATGCATAAAATGGATTAGTTTGTTTTTTATATTTGTTTTGATATTTTTTATTAATTATTTATTATTGTAGCTTTAAGTGACCTAAATTCACCATCAACAGAATCACCTTCAACACAAGATTTGGATTGAGAGCTTGAAGATAAGATTACGATGACTACCTATTTCATAGTTTTGATACTCTTTGGTTTTTAAACAATATTATTTCTATAAAATTTTAGGGTAGACTTTAGAGAATGCATTACATTTAAAAACTAATTCAAATATTTGGTGGATTTGTAAGAACACTACATTAGATTATTCTACCAAAATGACTATGACAATTTTATTTTATATATAAGATTTAATGATGTTAATTGTGTCATTAATATTGTGACAATTTATCTTTCATTACTAATATAATTTTATCATTTATTTAGTGATAATTAAATCATTTAATGACTTTTTTATATATATAGCTAATGAATCTAATGTCACAAAAAAAGCATAAGGTAACATTTGATTTTATTGTGACATTTGACATTATCTTACAATAATTTGTGACAATAATTGTGTCACCAATATTGTGACGATTTATCTTTTGTCACTAATATATTAGATTTTATCATTTATTTTGTGATGGTTATAGCCTTCAATGATGTTTTTCTTCATAACTAACTAACAAAAACTAACGTCATAAAAAAAGCATAAGGTGATGTGTAATTTTATTGTCACATTTGACAATATCTTATAATCATTGGTGATGATAATTATGTCACAAATACTATAATGATTTACCTTTCATCACAAACATATCAAATTTTATCATTTATTTGGTGACAATTATAGCCTTTAATGACGTTTTTGTTTATAAATAGTTGATGAAAACTAATGTCACAAAAATTAACACATAAGGTGACGTTTGATTTTATTGTCACAATAGACATTATCTTACAATCATTGATAGCGATAATTTTGTCACTAATACTGTGATGATTTACCTTTTGTCAGTAATATATTAGGTTTTCTCATTTTTTTGTGGCAAATATAGCCTTTAATGACTTTTTTTTTTCATAAATAGCTGATGAAAACTAACATCACAAAAAAAAAAAAAAGGGTGACATTTTATTTTATCATCATGGTAGATTCACAATAGGTGATGATATTTTGCTTTCGTCATATTAGACCTTTAACGACGGTGCAAACATGACGAATATCATGATGTTTAATTTTTTTATAATGAAATATATAAGGTGACGAAAAACAAATATTTAGTGACATTATTTGATGCACCACTAATGACCAAATTTGTTGTAGTGCTTGTTTAATAAACAAATTAATTTTTTAAATCTTTTGCTTATTAATTTTCCAAATGTTCATAAATTTGGATTATTTTATTTCAAATAAGCTTGTAAGACATGAAACAAATATTTTATGACTAAACAAAAGGTTTGAACAATTTGAAATAGATAATTATTCTAATAGTTTTAACTATTTAAACTGATTCAACAAATACATTTTTTTAATCTCTTATTAATTTTTGAAATATTATTAAATTAGTATTATTTTTAATCGAATAAAGTTCTATGATTAGAAACATTTGTTTTATGACAAAACAAAGATTTTAACAATTTGGGATTGATAATTGTTTAACTAGTCATAACTATCTGAATTGGTTCGGTAAACAGATTTATTGTTTAAATCTGTGACCTATTAATTTTTGAAATATTAATCAATTAGTATTATTTTATTTTGAATAAGCTTGTATGATCAAAAAAAATTGTTGTATGACAAAATAAAAGGTCATAATGATTTAAAATAGATAATTATTCAAATGGCCATAATTATTTTAACTGATTTGGTAAACAAATTTATTTTTTAAATTTCTTATTAATTTAGGAAATATTAATAAATTAATATTATTTTATTCCATTTGAGCTTGTATTAATTGAAACAATTATTTTATGACAAATTAAAATGTTATAACGCTTTTAAATAGATAATTGTTCAAATAATAATAATAACTATTTAAACTTACTTAGCAAACATATTTATTTTTTAAATCTCTTTCTAATTAATTTTTTAAATGTTAATAAATTAGTATTAATTTATTCTAAGTAAGATTGTATGAAATGAAACAATTGTTTTATGACTAAACAAAAAGTCAAAACGATTTGAAGTATATAATTATTCTAATAATCTTAACTATTTGAAATGATTCAATAAACAAATTTATTTTTTAAATCTCCTACTTATTAGTTGAAATATTATGAAATTAGTATTATTTTAATCCAAATAAGCTTGTACAAACAAAATAATTGTTTTACAACAAAAGAAGAGGTCATAACGATTTGAAATAGATAATCACTCATATAGTCTTAACTATTTGAATTGGTTCGGTAATTAGATTTATTTTTTAATTTTCTTGGTTATTAAGTTTTGAAATATTATTAAATTTGATTTTGAATGAAATAGTATAAATAGAACCAATTGTTTGATGACAAAATAAAAGGTTATAATGATTTGAAATAGATAATTATTCAAATAATAAAAACTATTTGAAATTATTTGGCAAGTAGATTTACTTTTTAAAATCGCTTATTAATTAATTTTTAAATATTAATAAATTAGTATTATTTTATTCAAAAAAACTTATATTAACAAAAACAATTGTTTTATGACAAAATAAAAAATAATAACGATTTGAAATACATAATTGTACAAATAGTTATAATTATTTGAACTGGTTTTGTAAATAGAATTATTTTATAAATCCCTTATAAATTTTTGAAATATTAATAAATTAATTTTATTCTATTCTAAATAAGCTTGTATGAGCTGAAATAGTTATTTTATGATAAAACAAAAGTTTATAACAATTTGAAATAAATAATTGTTCATATAGTCTTAACTGTTTGAATTGGATCGATAAATGAATTTATTTTTTAAATCTTATAGTTATTAATTTTTAGAATATTACTAAATTATTATTGTTTATTCTGAATAAGTTTGTATGAGCAAAAAAATTGTTTTATGATAGAATAAAGGTTATAAAAATTTGAAATAGATAATTGTTCAAATAGTCATAACTATTTAAATTGGTTTAACAAATTGATTTGTTTTTTAAATTTCTTATTAATTCTTGAAATATTAATAAATTAGTATTATTTTATTTAGAAAAAGCTTGTATGTTGAAAACAATTTTTTTATGATAAAACAAAAGGTAATAATGATTTAAAATAGATAGTTATTTAAATGGCCATGATTATTTGAACTGATTCGATAAACTGATTTATTTTTTAAATTTCTTGCTTATTAATTTTTGAAATATTAATAAAATAGTATTATTTTATTTTGGATAAGCTTTTATGAACTAAAACAATTGTTTTATGATAAAACAAATGGTCATAACGATTTTAAATAGATAATTGTTGAAATAGTCATAACTATTTGAACTTGTTTGGTAAACATATTTATTTTCTCAAATCTCATGCCTATTAATTTTTTGAATGTTAATAAATTAGTATTATTTTATTCTAAATAAACTTGTATGAATTGAAATGATTATTATATAACTAAAAAGGTCAAAATGATTTGAAATAGATAACTATTCTACTAGTCATAACTATTTGAACTGATTTGGCAAACACATTTATTTTTTAAAACTCTTATTAATTTTAGAATATTATTAAATTAGTATTATTTTTATTTGAATAAGCTTGTATGATCATAAACAATTGTTTTATGAGAAAAAAGAAAGATCATAATGATTTGAGATTGATATTTATTCAAATAATCACAACTATTTGAAGTAGTTCAAAAAATAGCTTCAGTTTTTAAATCTCTTGCTTATTACTTTTGAAATATTAATAAAGTAGTGTTATTTTATTTCAGATAAGTTTTTATGTACTTAAACAATTGTTTTATGACAAAACAAAAGGTCATAACGACTTTAAACAGATAATTATTCAAATAGTCAAATCTATTTCAACTTGTTTGGCAAATAGATTTATTTTTTTAAAATGTATTGTTCATTACTTTTTCGAATGTTAAAAAATTAATATTATTTTATTTTGAATAAGCTTATATGAACTGAAATAATTGTTTTATGACTAAACAAAAAGTTAAAACGATTTGAAATAGATCGTTATTCTAATAGTCCTAACTACTTGAACTAGTTTGACAAATACATTTATTTTTTAAATTTCTTACTTACTAATTTTTGGAATATTATTTAATTAGTATTATTTTAATCCAAATAAGCTTGTATGAAAGGAAACAATTGTTTTTTGACAAAATAAAGATCATAAAGATTTTAGATAGATAATTGTTCAAATAGTCATAAATATTTGAATTGTTTTGGTAAATAGATTTTGTTTTTAAATCTCTTTTTAATTATCAAAATCTTAATATATAAGTATTATTTTTTTGAATAATTTTGCATAAACAGAAACAATTATTTTATGACAAAACAATATGTCATTATGATTTGAAATAGATAATAGTTCAAATGGACATGACTATTTGAACTTATTTGGTAAACAGATTTATTTTTTAAATCTCAAACTTATCAATTTTTAGAATACTAATAAATTAGTTTTATTTTATTTCAAATAAAATTGTATGAATAGAAACAATTGTTTTATGAAAAAAGATCATAATGATTTAAAATAAATAATTGTTCAAATAGTCATAACTATTTGAACTTGCTTGGTAAATAAATTTATTTTTTAAATCTTTTGCTTACTAATTTTTAGAATTTTAATAAATTTGCATTATTTTATGTCAAAAAAAGGTTTTACAAATAGAAATAATTGGTTTATGACCAAAAAAAAGGTCATAACAATTTGAAATAGATAATTCTTCAAATAGTCATAACTATTTGAACGTGTTCAAAAAACATATTTATTTTTTAAAATTTTACTTATTAGTTTTTGGACTATTAATAAAGTTAAAATATTTTATTTGAAATAAGCTTGCATTAATAGAACCAATTGTTTTATGACAAAACAAAAAGGTTATAATGTTTTGAAATAGATAATTGTTTAGATAATCATAGCTATTTGAACTTATTCGGTAAACATATATTTTATTTAATTCTCTTACTCATTAATTTTTGGAATATTAATAAATTAGTATTATCTTACTTCAAATAAGCTTATATGAACTGAAACAAGTGTTTTATTGCAAAAGAAACGGTCATAATGATTTGAAATAGATAATTATTCAAATAGCCATGACTATTTGAACTTATTCAGTAAATATATTTATTTTTTAAATCTTTTACTTATTAATTGTCAAAATATTTACAAATTAATATTATTTTAATCCGAATAAACTTGTATGAACATAAATAATTGTTCTATAACAAAACAAAAAATCATAACAAGTTGAAATAAATAATTACTTAAATAGTCATAACGATTTGAACTTATTTAGTAAACAGATTTATTTTTTAAATCTTTTACTTATTAATTGTCTTAATATTAACAAATTTATATTATTTTATTTGAAATAAGCTTGGATGAACAGAAAAATTTTTTTTTACAAAACAAAAGGTTATGCTATTTCAAATAGATAATTATTCAAATGATCATAGTTATTTAAATATGTTTAGTAAACAGATTCATTTTTTAAATCTCTTTATTATTAATTTTTGGATTATTAATATATTAGTATTATTTTATTTTGAATAAGCTTATATGAATTGGAATAATTCTTTTATGACAAGACAAAAAGTCATAACGATTTGAAAAAGATAATTATTCAAATAGTCATGATTATTTGGTCTAGTTCAATAAACATATTTATTTTTAAAATTTTAGACTTATTAATTGTCAAAATATTAATAAATTAGTATTATTTTAATCCAAATAAACTTGTATGAATAGAAACAATTGTTTTATAACAGAACAAAAAGTCATAATGATTTAAATAAATAATTGTTTAAATAGTCATAACTATTTAAACTAGTTTGATAAATAGATTTATTTTTTAAATCACTTATTAATTTTTGAAATATTAATAGACTATTATTACTTATTCTGAACAAACCAAAATGATTAGGTAAACAAAACAAAAGGTCATAATGATTTGAAATATATAATACTTCAAATAGTCATAACTATTTGAAATAGTCATAACTATTTGAACTAGTTAGGTAAATCGAATAAGTTTTTAAATATCTTATTTATTATTTTTTGAAATATTAGTAAATTCATTTTATTTTATTCCAAATAGGCTAGTATGAATTCAAACAAACCTCTTTTATGACAAAATAAAAGTCATAACGATTTGAAATAAATAATTGTTCATATAGTTTTAAATATTTGAACTGGCTTGGCAAACAAATTTATTTTTTAATTCTCTTAGTTATTAACTTTTGGAATATTATTAGATTTTCAAATAAACTTGTATGAACAAAAATAATTATTTTATGACAAACCAAAAGGTTATAACGATTTGAAGTTTACAATTGTTCAAATAATCATAACTATTTGAATTAGTTTGGTAAATAAATTTATTTTTTAAATCTCTTACTTATTAATTTTTGAAAGATTAATAAATTAGTTTTATTTTATTTCGAATAAGCTTGTATGAACTAAAATCATTTTTTTATGATAAAACAAAAAGTCATAACAATTTGAAATATATAATTGTTTTGAATCACTTCAGCAAACATATTTATTTCTTAAATCTCTCAGTTATTAATTTTTGGAATATTATTAAATGAGTATTATTTTATTCTGAGTAAGCTTATATGAACTGAAATAATTATTTTATAATAGAGCGAAAGGTTCTAACAATTTGAATTAGATAATTGTTCAAACAAGAACTGGTTCGATAAATAGATTTATTTTTTAAATCTCTTACTTATAAATGTTTGAAATATTAATAAATTAGTATTATTTTATTTCAAATAGGCATGTATGATAAAAAAAATTGTTTTATGACAAAACAAAATTTCATAGCAATTTGAAATAAATAATTGTTCAAATGGCCATAATTATTTGAACCAATTAGATAAATTAACTTATTTTGTAAATCTCTAACTTATCAATTTTTGAAATATTAATAAAGTAATATTATTTTATTTCAAATAAGCTTTTATGAATTGGAATAATGGTTTTATGATAAAACAAAAGGTCATATTTATTTTAAATAGATAATTGTTCAAACAATCATAACTATTTGAGCTTATTCGATAAACAAATTTATTTTTTTAATTTCTTATGCATTAATTTTCTAAATGTTAATAAATTAGTATTATTTTATTTCAAATAAGCATATATGAACTGAAAAAATTATTTTATGACTAAATAAAGGTTAGAACAATTTGAAATAGATAATTATTCTGATAGTCTTAACTCTTTGAATTGGTTTGTCAAACACATTTATATTTTAAATCTCTTATTAATTTTTAAAATATTATTAATTTACCAATATTTTACTTCAAATAAGCTTGTATGAATAGAAACAATTGCTTTATGACAAAACAAAGATCATAATAATTTGAATTGGTTTAATAAACAGATTAGTTTTTGAATCTCTTATTAAATTTTGAAATATTAAAAAATTAGTATTATTTTATTTTGAATAATTTTGTATGAATCAACAATTGTTTTATAACAAAACAAAATGTCATAAAAATTTGAAACAAATGATAGTTCAAATGGATATGACTATTTGAACTTATTCGATTAATAGATTTATTTTTCAATCTCCAACTTATTAATTTTTAGAATATTAATAAATTAGTATTATTTTATTTCGAATAAAATTGTATGAGTAGAAACAATTGTTTTATGACAAAATAAAAGATTATAACAATTTGAAATAAATAACTATTCAAATAGTCATAACTATTTAAACTCTTTCAGTAAATAAATTTATTTTTTAAATCTTTTATTTAATAATTTTTGGAATTTTAATAAATTAGTATAATTTTATTCTAAATAAGTTTTTATGAATAAAAACAATTGATTTATGACAAAGCAAAAGGTCATAATGATTTGAAATAGATAATTCTTCAAATAGTTATAATTATTTGAACCTGTTCAAAAAACATATTTATTTTTAAAATTTTTAATTATTAATTTTTGAAATATTAATAAATTTATATTATTTTATTCAAAATAAGCTTGCATGAACATAACCAATTATTTTATGGAAAAACAAAAGGTAATAATGTTTTGAAATAGATAATTGTTCAGATAGTCATAACTATTTGAACATATTTGATAAATAAATTCATTTTTTAATTCTCTTACTCATTAATTTTTGGAATATTTATAAATTAGTATTATTTTATTTCAAATAAACTTATATGAACTGAAACAATTATTTTATTATAAAACAAAAGGTTACAATGATTTGAAATACATAATTATTCAAATAGTCATGACTATTTGAACTTGTTTGAAATATATATTTATTTTTTAAATCTTTTACTTATTAATTGTTGAAATATTAATAAATTAATATTATTTTATTTCAAATAAGCTTGTATGAACAAAAACAATTATTTTATGACAAAACAAAGAGTCATAACAATTTGAAATAAATAATTGTTCAAATAGTCATAAAGATTTGAACTTGTTTGGTAAACTTATTTATTTTTTAAATCTTTTGCTTATTAATTGTCTTAATATTAATAAATTAGTATTATTTTATTCGAAATAAACTTCTATGAATAGAAAAAATCATTTTACGACAAAACAAATAGTTATAGTAGTTTCAAATAGATAAATTGTTGAAATAGTTATAATTATTTAAACTTGTTCAGTAAACAATTCATTTTTTAAATCTCTTAATTATTATTTTTTGGAATATTAGAAACTTAATATTATTTTATTTTGAATAAGCTTATATGAACTGAAATAATTTTTTTATGACAAAACAAAAGGTCATAATGATTTGAAAGAGATATGTATTCAAATAATCATGACTGTTTGATCTAGTTTGATAAATATATTTATTTTTAAAATTTTTTAGTGATTAATTATTGAAATATTAATAAATTAGTATTATTTTAATCCGAACAAGCTTGTATGAATAAAAACTATTATTTTATAACAAAAAAAAGTCATAACAATTTGAAAGAAATAAATGCTCAAATTGTCATTACTATTTGAAGTGGTTCGATAAACAGATTTATTTCTTTAAACCTCTTATTAATTTTTGAATATTAGTAGATTAGTATTTTTTTTCCAAACAAACTTATATGAATAAAAACATTTGTTTTATGACAAAACAAAAGGTCATAATGATTTGAAATAGATAATTGTTCAAACATTCATAATTATTTGAACTATTTAAGTAAACAAAATTATTTTTTAAATCCTTTACATATTAATTTCTAAAATATTAATAAATTCATTTTATTTTATTATGAATAAGCAAGTATGAATTGAAAATTTGTTTTATGACAAAATAAAAGTGATTTGAAATAGATAATTGTTCATATAGTCTTAACTATTGGAATTAGTTTGGCAAACAAATTTATTTTTTAAATCTCTTAGTTATTAATTTTTAGAATATTATTATATTAGTATTATTTTATTTGAATAAACTTGTATGAACAAAAATAATTGTTTTATCATAGAACACAAGGTTAGAATGATTTGAAGTATACAATTATTCAAATAGTTATAATTATTTAAACTTATTTGATAAATAGATTTACTTGTTAAATCTTATACTTATTAAATTTTTAAAGATTAATAAATTAGTATTATTTTATTCTGATGGCCATAATTATTTGAACTGATTTGGTAAACGGATTTATTTTTTAAATCACTTACTTATTAATTTTCAGAATATTAATAATTAGTATTATTTAATTTTGAACAACCTTGTATGAACTGAAATAATTGTTTTATGACAAAATAAAAAGTCATAATGTTTTGAAATAGATAATTGGTCATAAGGTCTTAATTGTTTAAATTGCTTCGACAAATAGATTTATTTTTTAAATCTCTTAGTTATTAATTTTTGAAATATTATTAAATTAGTATTATTTTATTCTGAATATGCTTATATGAACTGAAAAATTATTTTATAATAAAATAAAAGGTTATAATGATTTGAAATAGATAATGTTCAAATGGAACTAATACAGTAAACAAATTTATTTTTTAAATCTCCTACAAATTACTTTTTGAATATTAATAAATTAGTATTATTTTATTCTAAATAGGCTTATATGATGAAAACTAATTGTTTTATGACAAACAAAAGTTTGTAATGATTTGAAATAGATAATTATTTGAAAGGCAATAGTTATTTGAATCGATTTGATAAATTGACTTGTTTTTTAAATTTCTAACTTATCAATTTTTGAACTATTAATAAAGTAGTATTATTTTATTTCAGATAAACTTTTATGAACTAAAACAATTGTTTTATGATAAAAACAAAAGGTATATTTATTTTAAATAGATAATTATTCAAAAAGTCATAACTATTTAAACTTACTCTGTAAATAGATTTATTTTTTAAAATTTCTTGTGTATTAATTTTTTGAATGTTAATAAATTAGTATTATTTTATTTCAAATAAGCTTGTATGAACTAAAAGAAATTATTTTATGACTAAACAAAAGGTCATAACGATTTAAAATAGATAATTGCTCTAATAATCTTAACTATTTGAATTGGTTCAGCAAACATATTTATTTTTAAATCTCTTACTTATTAATTTTTAGAATATTATTAATTTAGCAATATTTTACTCCAAATGAGCTTGTATGAACAAAAATAATTGTTTTATGACAAAACAAAAATCTTAATGATTTAAATTAGTTCGATAAATAGATTTAGTTTTTAAATCTCTTATTAAATTTTGAAATATTAAAAAATTAGTATTATTTTATTCTTAATAATTTTGTACGAATAGAAACAATTGTTTTATGACAAAACAAAATTTCATAATGATTTGAAATAGGTGATAGTTCAAATGAACATGACTATTTGAACTTGTTTGTAAACAAATTTATTTCTTAAATCTCCAACTTATTAATTTTTAGAATATTAATATATTAGTATTATTTTGTTTCAAATAAAATTGTATGAATAGAAAATTGTTTTATGAAAAAGAAAAGATAATAACAATTTGAAATAAATAATTGTTCAAATAGTCATAACTATTTAAACTTGCTCGATAAATAAATTTATTTTTTAAATCTTTTATTTAATAATTTTTGGAATTTTAATAAATTAGTATTATTTTTATTTTGAATAGGTTTTTATGAATAGAAACAATTAATTTATGACAAAACAAAAAGGTCATAATGACTTGAAATAGATAATTCTTCAAATAGTTATAACTATTTGAACATGTTTAGAAAACATATTTATTTTTAAAATTTTTACCTATTAATTTTTGAAATATTAATAAATTTATATTATTTTATTTCAAATAAGCTTGCATGAACAAAACCAATTGTTTTATCACAAAACAAAAGTTCATAATATTTTGAAATAGATAATTGTTCAGATAGTCATAACTATTTGACCATGTTCGGTAAACATATTCATCTTTTAATTTTCTTACTCATTAATTTTTGGAATATTAATAAATTAGTATTATTTTATTTTGAATAAACTTATATAAATTGAAACAAAGGGTCACAATGATTTAAAATAGATAATTATCATGACTATTTGAACTTGTTCAGTAAGCATATTTATTTTTTAAATCTTTTACTTATTATTTATTGAAATATTAATAAATTAATATTATTTTAATCTATATAAGCTTATATAATAAAACACAATTGTTTTATGAAAAAGGAAAAAGTCATAATAATTTAAAATAAAAAATTGTTCAAATAGTCATAAAGATTTGAATTTGTTCGATAAACAGATTTATTTTTAAATCTTTTACTTATTAATTGTAAATTTGTTTTATTTTATTTGAAATAAGCTTGTATAAATATAAAAAAAATCATTTTATGACAAAACAAAAGGTTATAGCGATTTCAAATAGATAATTGTTGAAATAGTTATAATTATTTAGACTTGTTTGGTAAATATATTCATTTTTTAAATCTCTCAATTATTAATTTTCAAAATATTAATAACATAGTATTACTTTATTTCGAATAATTTTATATGAATTGAAATATATATTTTTTATGACAAAAGAAAAGATTATAACGGTTTGAAATAGATATTTATTCAAATAGTCATAACTATTTGATCAAGTTTGGTAAATATATTTATTTTAAAAAATTTTTACTTATTAATTGTCAAAATATTAATAAATTAGTATTATTTTAATCCAAATAAGCTTGTATGAATAGAAAACTATTATTTTATGATAGATAAAAAGTCATAACAATTTGAAATAAATAATTCCTCAAATAGTTATAACTATTTGAACTGGTTAGATAAATAAATTTATTTTTTAAATCTCTTATTAATTTTTGAAATATTAATAGATTAGTATTTTTTTTTATCTTGAACAAACTTATATAAACAAAAATATTTATTTTACAACAAAACAAAAGGTCATAAGGATTTGAAATAGGTAATTGTTCAAATAGTCATAATTATTTCAACTGGTTAGGTAAACATAATTACTTTTTAAATCTCTTGCATATTAATTTTTGAAATATTAATAAATTCATTTTATTTTATTCTACATAAGCTATTATGAATTGAAAAAATTGTTTTATGGCAAAACAAAAACAATTTAAAATAGATAATTATTCATGTAGTCTTAACTATTTGAACTAGTTTGGCAGATAAATTTATTTTTTAAATCTCTTAGTTATTAATTTTTGGAATATAATTATATTAGTATTATTCTATTTCAAAACAGCTTGGATGAATAAAAATAATTTTTTTATTATAGAACAAAAGGTTATAATGATTTGAAGTATACAATTGTTCAAATAGTCATAACTATTTTAACTAATTTGGTAAACAGATTTATTTTGTAAATCTCTTACTTATTAATTTTTGAAAGATTAATAAATTAGTATTATTTTATTCTGAATAAACTTATATGATCAAAACAATTATTATATGACCAAACAAAAGGTAATAATGATTATTGAAATGGCCATAATTATTTGAACTGACTTGGTAAACATATTGACTTTTTAAATCACTTAATTATTAGTTTTTGAAATATTAATAAATTAGTATTATTTTATTTTGAATAAACTTGTATGAACTGAAAACAATTGTTTTGTGACAAAACGAAAGGTCAGAACGATTTTCCATAGACAATTGTTTAAATAGTCATAACTATTTGAATTTGTTTGGTAAAAAAAATTATTTTTTTAAACTCTTGTTTATTAATTTTTGAAATATTAAGAAATTAGTATTATTTTATTTTGGATAAGCTATTATGAACTGAAACAATTGTTTTATGTCAAAACAAATGGTCATAATGATTTTAAATAATTAATTCTTCAAATAGTCATAACTATTTGAATTTGTCTGATAAATGGATTTATTTTTTCAAATATTTTGCTTATTAATTTTTCAAATTTTAATAAATTGAGATTATTTTATTCCAAATAAGCATGTAAGATAGGAAACAAATATTTTATGACTAAACAAAAGGTTAGAATGATTTAAAATAGGTAATTATTCTAATAGTTTTAACTATTTGAACTGGTTTGGCAAATAAATTTCTTTTTTAAATCTTTTATTAATTTTTGAAATATTATTAAATTAATATTATTTTTAACTGAATAAGCTTCTATGATCATAAATAATTGTTTTATGAAAAAAAAAAGATCTTAACAATTTGAGACTAATAATTATTCAAATAGTAATAACTATTTGAATTGGTTTGATAAACATATTTATTTTTTAAATCTCTTACTTACTAATTTTTGAAATATTAATAAATTAGTATTATTTTATTTTGAATAAGCTTGTATGGTCAAAAACAATTA
Source organism: Durio zibethinus (assembly GCF_047325235.1). NCBI lineage: Eukaryota > Viridiplantae > Streptophyta > Magnoliopsida > Malvales > Malvaceae > Durio > Durio zibethinus. The sequence goes on from NC_143189.1 coordinate 522,592, forward strand.
TTTTATGACAAAAAAAAGGACATAATGATTTGAAATAGATAATCATTCAAATGACCATAATTACTTTAATTGATTCGGTAAACAAATTTATTTTTCAAATTTTTTATTATTATTTTAGGAGATATTAATAAATTAATATTATTTTATTTCAACTAAGCTTGTATTAACTTAAACAATTATTTTATGACAAATAAAAAAGTTATAACAATTTTAAATAGACAATTGTTCAAATGGTAAATAGACTTACTTTTTTAAATATCTTTCTCATTAATTTTTTGGATGCTAATAAATTATTATTAATTTATTTTGAATAAGCTTGTATGAACTGGAACAATTGTTTTATGACTAAACAAAAGGTCAAAACGATTTCAAATAGATAATTGTTTTAATAGTCTTAACCATTTGAACTAATTTAGTAACAAATTTATTTTTTAAATCTCTTACTTATTAATTTTTAAAATATTATTAAATTAGTATTATTTTAATCAGAATAAGCTTATACAAACAAAACAATTATTTTATGACAAAAGAAAAGGTCATAACAATTTAAAATAGATAATCGTTTATATAGTCTTAACTATTTGAATTGGTTCGATAATTAGATTTTTTTAAAAAATTTTCTTGGTTATTAAGTTTTATAATATTATCAAATTAGCATTATTTTATTTCAAATAAAATAGTATTAATAGAACCAATTGTTTGATTACAAAATAAAAAGTTATAACGATTTGAAATAGATAATTATTCAAATAGTCAAAACTTATTGAAATGATTTAGTAAACAGATTTATTTTTTAAATCTCTTACGAATTAATTTTCTAAATATTAATAAATTAGTATTATTTTATTTTGAATAAACTTATCTTAACCAAAACAATTGTTTTATGCCAAACAAAAGATCTTAACAATTTGAAATAAATAATTGTTCATATAGTCTTAATTGTTTGAACAAAAGGTCATAACAATTTGAAATAAATAAAAGTTAATAAATTAGTATTATTTTATTTCGAATAAGCTTGTATGAACTAAAATAATTATTATATGAATAAACAATAGGTCAAAACGATTTGAAATAGATAATTATTCTAATACTCTTAACTATTTGAACTGGTTCAACAAACACATTTTATTTTTTAAATCTCCTATTAATTTTTGGAATATTATTAAATTAGTATTATTTTTATCTGCATAAGCTTGGATGATCAAAAACAATTATTTAATGAGAAAACAAAGATCATAATGATTAGATATTGATATTTGTTCAAATAGTCGTAACTATTTAAACTGGTTCGGAAAACAGTTTTAGTTGAAACAATTGTTTTATGACAAAATGAAGCTCATAACGACTTTAAGTTATTAGAATGATTATTTAAAAAGTCAAATCTTTTAACTTTTTCAATAAACAGATTTATTTTTTTAAATCTCTTACTCATTAATGTTTCAAATGTTAATAAATTAGTATTATTTTATTTTAAATAAGCTTGAATGAACTGAAATAATTGTTTTATATCTAAACAAAAGATTAGAACAATTTGAAATAAATAATTGTTCTAACAGTCTTAACTATTTGAACTAGCTCGACAAACACATTTATTTTTTAAATCTGTTACTTATTAATTTTTGGAATATTATTAAATTGGTATTATTTTAATCTGAATAAGCTTGTATGAAAAGGAACAATTGTTTTATGATGAAATAAAGATCATAACATTTTGAGATAGATAATTATTCAAATGGTTATAACTATTTGAACTGTTTCAAAAAATAGATTTAGTTTTTAAATGTCTTATTAATTTTCAAAATATTAATAGATCAATATTATTTTAATATGAATAATTTTGCATCAACAGAAACAATTATTTTATGACAAAACAAAAGTCATAACAATTTGAAATAGATAATAGTTCAAATGGACATGACTATTTGAACTTGTTTGGTAAATAGATTTATTTTTTAAATCTCCAACTTATTAATTTTTTTAATATTAATAAGTTAGTATTATTTTATTTTGAATAAAATTGTATTAATAGAAACAATTGTTTTATGAACAAAAAAAAGATGATAACGATTTGACATAAATAATTATTCAAATAGTCATAACTATTTGAACGTGTTCAAAAAACATATTTATTTTTTAAATTTTTACTTATTAATTTTTGGAATATTAATAAATTTATATTGTTTTATTCAAAATAAGCTTGCATAAATAGAACCAATTGTTTTATGACAAAAGAAAAGGTCATAATGTTTTGAAATAGATAATTGTTCATATAGTCATAACTATTTGAACATATTTGGTAAATAGATTCATTTTTTAATTCCCTTACTCATTAATTTTCAAAATATTAATAAATTAGTGTTATTTTATTTCAAATAAGCTTATATAACTGAAAACAATTGTTTTATTACAAAACAAAAGGTCATAATGATTTGAAATAGATAATTATTCAAATAGTCATGACTATTTGAACTTGTTTAGTAAACATATTTATTTTTTTAAATCTTTTACTCATTATTTGTAGAAATATTAATCAATTAATATTATTTTAATCTGAATAAGCTTGTTTGAATAGAAACAATTGCTTTATGACAAAATAAAAAGTCATAACAATTTAAAATAAATAATTATTCAAATAGTCATAAAGATTTGAACTTCTTCGATAAAATTATTTATTTTTTAAATCCTTTACTTATTAATTGTCTTAATATTAATATATTTATATTATTTTAATCAAAATAAGTTTGTATGAACCAAAAAATCATTTATTGACAAAACAAAAAGTTATACCAATTTCAAATAGATAATTGTTCAAATAGTCATAATTATTTAAACTTGTTCGGTAAATAGATTCATTTTTTAAATCTCTTAATTATTAATTTTTAGAATATTAATAGCTTAGTATTATTTTATTTTGAACAATTTTATATTAACTAAAATAATTTTTTTATGACAAAACAAAAGGTCATAATGATTTGAAATAGATATTTATTCAAAAAGTCATAATATTTGATCTAGTTTGGTAAACATATTTATTTTTAAAATTTTTTATTTATTAACTATTGAAATTTTAATAAATTAGTATAATTTTAATCCAAATGAGCTTATATGAAGATAAACTATTTTTTGATAACAGAACAAAAAGTCATAACAATTTAAAATAAAATAATTACTCAAATAGTCATAACTATTTAAACTGGTTTAATAAACAGATTGAATTTTTAAAACTCATATTAATTTTGAAATATCAATTTATTATGACAAAACAAAAGAACATAATGATTTGAAATAAATAATTATTTATATAGCCTTAACTATTTGAACTAGTTTGACAAACAAATTTATTTTTTAAATCTCTAAGTTATTGATTTTCATGATATTATTAGATTAGCATTATTTTATTTCGAATAAGCTTGTATGAACATAAATAATTGTTTTATGACGAAACAAAAGGTTATAACAACTTGAAATATATAATTGTTCAAATAGTCATAATTATTTGAATTGGTTCAATAAACAAACAATCTTCTACTTATTAGTTTTTGAAATATTAATAAATTACTATTATTTTTATTTTGAATTGGCTTGTATGGTGAAAAACAATTGTTTTATGATAGAACAAAAGTTCATAATGATTTGAAATAGATAATTGTTTAAATGGCCATCACTATTTGAACTAATTCAATAAACTGGTTTATTTTTTAAATCTCCAACTTTTCAATTTTTGAAATATTAATAAAGTAATATTATTTTATTTTTAATAAACTTTTATGAAATGAAACAATTATTTTATGATAAAGCAAAAGGTCATAATGATTTTAAATAGATAATTATTCAAATAGCTATAATTATTTGAACTTATTCAGTAAACAAATTTATTTTTGTAAATTCCTTGCTTATTAAATTTCTAAATGTTAATAAAATATTATTATTTTATTTCAAATAAATATGTATGAACTAAAACAATTATTTTATGACTAAACAAAATATTAGAATGATTTGAAATAGATAATTATTCTAACGATCTTAACTATTTGATTGGTTTAGCAAATACATTGTTTTATGACAAAATAAAAGGTCAAAACAATTTTATATAGATAATTATTCAAATAGTCATATCTAATTGAAATTGTTCAATAAATAGATTTTTTTTTAAAAATCTATTGCTTTATTAATTTTTTGAATGTTAATATAATATTATTTATTTCAAATAAGCTTGTATGAACTGAAATAATTATTTTATGACTAAAAAAAAAGTTAAAACGATTTGAAATAGATAATCATTCTAATAGTCTTAACTATTTGAACTAGTTTGACAAACATATTTATTTTTTAAATCTCTTACTTATTAATTTTCAAAAATTATTAAATTAGTATCATTTTAATCGAATAAGCTTATGTGAAAAGAAACAATTGTTGTATGACAAAATAAAGATCATTACGATTTGAGATAGATAATTGTTCAAATAGTCATAATTATATGAATTGGTTCAGTAAATAGATTTAGTTTTTAAATCTCTTATTAATTTTCAAAATATCAATAAATTAGTATTATTTTATTTTGAATAATTCTGTATGAACAGAAATAATTATTTTATGACAAAACAAAAGGTTATAACGATTTGAAATAGATAATTGTTCAAATGGACATGACTATTTGAAGTTGTTTAGTAAATAGATTTATTTTTTAAATCTCCTAACTATTAATTTGCAAAATATTAATAAAGTAATATTATTTTATTTTGAATAAACTTATATGAATAGAAACAATTGTTTTATGACAAAATGAAAGATCATAACTATTTGAAATAAAAAATTGTTTAAACAGTAATACCTATTTGAGCTTACTCGATAAACGAATTTATTTTTAAAATCTTTTACTTAGTAATATTTGGAATTTTAATAAATTAGTATTATTTTATTTCAAATAAGCTTGTATGGATAGAAACAATTAGTTTATCACGAACAAAAAGTCATAACTATTTGAAATAGATAATTATTCAAATAGTTAGAACTATTTGAATGTATTTAGAAAATAAATTTATTTTTTTAATTTTTACTTATTAAATTTTGGAATATTAATAAATTTAATTATTTTATTCGAAATAAGCTTGTATGAACAAACAATTATCTTATGACAAAACAACAGGTCATAGCAATTTGAAATAGATAATTATTCAAATAGTCATAATTATTTGAACTTGTTCAGTAAACAGACTCATTTTTTTAAATCTCTTACCAATTAATTTTCAAAATATTTAGTGATATTTTATTTCAAATAAGCCTTATGAATTGATACAATTATTTTATGACAAAACAAAAGGTCATAATGATTTGAAATAGATAATTATTCAAATAGTTATGACTATTTGAACTTGTTCAGTAAACATATTTATTTTAAAATATTTTACTTATTAATTTTTAAAATATTAATAAATTAATATTACTTTAATCCGAATAGGCTTGTATGAAGAAAAACAATTATTTCATGACAAAAAAAAAAGTCATAACTATTTGAAATAAATAATTGTTCAAATAGTCAAACTATTTGAACTTATTTCATAAACAAATTTATTTTTTAAATCTTTTACATATGATGTGTCTACATATTAATAAATTTATGTAATTTTATTTGCAATAAGCTTGTATGAATAGAAAATTTTGTTTTATGACAAAACAAAAGGTTGTAGCTATTTGAAATAGATAATTGTTCAAATAGTCATAATTATTTATACTTGTTCGGTAAACAAATTTATTTTTTAAATCTCTTATTAATTTTTAGAATAATAATAAAATAGAATTATGTTATTCAAATAAGCTTGTACGATTAGCATCAATTGTTTTGTGATAAAAACATAAGGTTATAATGATTTGAAATAGATAATTGTTCAAACAGTCATAACTATTTGCACTGGTCAAGCCAACAGTTTCATTCTTCAAATCTGTTATTTATTAGCTTTCAAAATATTAATAAATTAGCATTACTTTATTTGTAATAAGACTATATAAACAGAAATAGTTGTTTTATCACAAAACAAATGGTCATAATGATTTGAAATAAATAATTGTTGAAATAGTTATAGCTAATTAAACTGGTTTAGTAAATAGATTTATTTTTTAAATTTCTCACTTCTTAATTTACAAAATATTAATAAATTAATATTATTTTATTCTAAATAAAATTATATGAACAAAAACATTTGTTTTATGACAAAACAAAAGGTCATAAAGATTTGAAATAGATAATTATTTAAATAGTCATAATTATTTGAACTAGTTAGGCAAACATAATTGTTTTTTAAATCTCTTACTTATTGAGATTTGAAATATTAATAAATTATTTTATTTTATTTTGAATATATTACTAAGAATTGAAAAAAAATTTTATGACAAAATAAAAAGGTCATAATGATTGAAATAAAGAAATGTTCATATAGCCTTAACTATTTGAACTAGTTTAGCAAACAAATTTATTTTTTAAGTCTCTTAGTTATTAATTTTTAGAATATTATTACATTAGTATTATTTTATTTCAAATAAACTTGTGTGAATAGAAATAATCATTTTATGAGATAAAAAAAAGGTTATAACAATTTGAAATATATAATTATTCAAATAGTCATAACTATTTAAATTGGTTCGGTAAACAGATTAAGTTTTTAAATCTCTTACTTATTAATTTTTGAAATATTAGTAAATTAGTATTATTTTATTTCGAATAAGCTTGTATGATGAAAAACAACTGTTTTCTAACAAAACAAAAGTTCTTAATGATTTGAAATAGATAATTGTTCAAATAGTCATAATTATTTAAATTAATTTGATAACTGATTTATTTTTTAAATCTCTAACTTATCAATTTTTGAAATATTAATAAAGTAATATTATTTTATATCGGATAAACTTTTTTGTACTGAAATAGTTATTTTATGATAAAATAAAATGTCATAATGATTTTAAATAGATAATTATTTAAATAGTATTAACTATTTGAACTTATTCGATAAATAATTTTTTTAAAATTTCTTATTAATTTTCTTAATGTTAATAAATTAGTATTATTATATTTTGAATAAGCATGTATGAATTGAAACAATTATTTTTTGACTAAACAAAAGATCAAAACAATTTGGAATAGATAATTGTTCTAATAGTCTTATCTATTTGAAATGGTTTGGAAAGCACATTTATTTTTAAATCCCCATTGATTTTCAAAATAGTAATAAATTAGTATTATTTTATTCTGAATAATTTTGTATGAATAGAAAAAATTATTTTATAACAAAACGAAATGTCATAACAATTTGAAATAGATAACAGTTCAAATGGACATGACTATTTGAACTTGTTCGATAAATAAATTTATTTTTTAAATCTCTAACTTATTAATTTTTAGAATAATAATAAATTAGTATTATTTTATTCCACATAAACTTGTATGAATAGAAACAATTGTTTTATGATAAAACAAAAGATCATAATGATTTGAAATATATAACTATTCAAATAGTCATAACTATTTGAACTTGCTCAATAAATAGATTTATTATCTAAATCTTTTATTTAATAATTTTAGAAATATTAATAAATTAGCATTATTTTATTCTAAATAAGCTTATATGAATAGAAACAATTAGTTTATAATAAAATAAATTGTTTTAACGATTTGAAATAGATAATTGTTCAAATAGTCATAACTATTTGAACGTGTTTAGAAAATGTATTTATGTTTTAAATTTTTACTTATTAATTTTTAGAATTTTAATAAATTTATATTATTTTATTTGAAATAAGCTTGCATGAACAAAACTAATTATTTTATGACAAAACAAATGGTCATATTGTTTTGAAATAGATAATTATTTTGATAGTCATAACTAATTGAACTTTCTCGGTAAACAAATTTATTTTTTTAATTCTCTTACTCATGCTTATATTAATTAAAACAATTTTTTTATACAAAATAAAAGGTTATAATAATTTAAAATAGATAATTATTCAAATAGTCATGACTATTTGAACTTGTTCAGTAAACATATTTATTTTTTAAATCTTTTACTTATTAATTGTCAAAATATTAATAAATTAATATTATTTTAATCTGAATAAGTTTGTATGAATAAAAACAATTGTTTTATGACAAAACAAAAAGTCATAGCAATTCTGTTTGCAGAACTATTTCAAATAATTATGACTTTTTGAAAATTTATCTATTTCAAATCGTTATTACCCTTTGTTTTGTCATAAGGCAAATGTTTTTGTTCATATAAGTTTGTTCATAATAAAATAATATTAATTTATTAATATTTCAAAAATTAATACATAAGAGATTTAAAAAATAAATGTGCTTGCCAAACCAGTTTAATTAGTTATAACTATTTGAATAATTATTTATTTCAAATCGTTATGATCATTTGTTTTATCATAAAACAATTATTTTTGTTCATACAGTTTTATTCAAATAAAGTAATGCTAATTTATTAATATTTTGAAATTTAATAAGTAACAGATTTAGAAAATGTATCTGTTGGCCTAACCAGTGTAAATAATTATGATTGTTTGAACAATTATCTATTTCAAATCATAATGACCTTTTATTTTGTCACAAAATAATTGTTTCTATTCATACAAGCTTATTTGGAAAAACATAATTCGAATTTATTAATATTTTAAAAATTAATAAGAGATTTAAAAAATGAATTTGTTGATTGAACAAGTTCAAATAGTTATGGCTATTTGAACAATTATCTATTTCAATTTGCTATAACCTTTTGTATTGCCATAAAACAACTTTTTTTGTTCATACAAGCTTATCTCAAATCTATTTACTGAATAATTTCAAATAGTTATGATTATTTGAACAATTATTTATTTTAAATTGTTATGACCTTTTGTTTTGTCATAAAACAATTATTTTTGTTCATACTAGCTTATTCAAATTAAAATAATATTAATTTGTTAATATTTTGAAAATTAATAAGTAAAAGCTATAAAAAAATAAATATGTTTACCGAACAAGTTCAAATAGTAATAACTATTTGAATAATTATCTATTTCAAATCATTATGACCTTTTGTTTCGTCATAAAATAATTGTATCAATTCATATAGGCTTATTCGAAATAAATAAAACTAACTTATTACTATTCGAAATAAATAATACTAACTTATTACTATTTCAAAAATTAATGACTAAGAGATTTAAAAAATGAATCTGTTTACTAAACAAATTCAATAGTTATGACTATTTGAATAATTATCTATTTCAAATCATTATGACCTTTTTTTTGCCATAAAATAATTGTTTCTGTTCATACAAGCTTATTTCGAATAAAATAATATGAATTTACTAATATTCCAAAGATTAATAAGTAAAAATATAAAAAATAAATATATTTTTTGAACACGTTCAAATAGTTATGGCTATTTAAACAATTATCTATTTCAAATTGTGATGACTTTTTGTTTTGCCATAAAACAATTGTTTTTATTCATAAAAGCTTATCAGAATAAAATAATAATTTATTAAAATTCCAAAAATTAATAAGTAAAAGATTAAAAAATAAATTTGTTTAACTAGTGAGTTCAAATAGTTATGAATATTTAAATAATTATTTATTTTAAATCTTATGATCTTTTGTTTGTCATAAAACAATTGTTTCTATTCATACAAAATTATTCAGAATAAAATAATACTAATTTATTAATATTTTAAAAATTAATAAGAGATTTAAAAACTAAATCTGTTTACTAGACAATTCAAATAGTTATGAGTATTTAAATAATTATCTATCTCAAATTGGTATGATCTTTGTTTTGTCATTAAACAATTATTTCTATCTATACAAACTTATTCGGAGTAAAATATTGCTAAACTAATAATATTTAAAAAATTTATAAGCCAGAGATTTAAAAAATAAATATTTTTATCGAATAAATTCAAACAGTTAAGACTATTAGAATAATTATTTATTTTAAATCGTTCTGACCTTTTGTTTAGTTATAAAATAATTGTTCCAATTCATACATACTTATTCGAAATAAAATAATATTATTTTATTAACATTCAGAAAATTGATAAGCAAGCAATTTAAAAACATAAATCTATTAACTAAACAAGTTTAAATAATTATGACTATTTGAACAATTATCATTTTAAAATCGTTATGACCTTTTGTTTTATCATAAAATAATTGTTTCATTTCATAAAAGCTTATCCAAAATAAAATAATATTACTTTATTAATATTTCAAAATTTGAAAATTTGGAAATTTATAACATAAATCAATTCATTCAATCAATTCAAATAGTTGTGGCCATTTGAACAATTATCTATTTCAAATCATTTTGAACTTTTGTTTTGTCATAAAATAATTGTTTTTCATCATACAAGCCTATTTAGAATAAAAAAAATACTAATTTATTAATATTTCAAAAATTAATAAGCAGGAGATTATTTGTTTACTAAACCAGTTCAAATAATTATGACTATTTGAACAATTATATATTTCAATTCGTTATAACTTTTTGTTTTATCAAATTAATAATTATCGAATTGAACCAGTTCATGCAAGCTTATTCGAAATAAAATAATATTAATCTAATAATATTATGAAAATTAATAATTATCAGATTTGAAAATAAATTTGTTTGTTGAACCAGTTCAAATAGTTAAAGCTATATGAATAATTATTCATTTCAAATAATTATGTACTTTTGTTTTGTTGTAAAACAAATGTTTTTGTTCATATAAGTTTGTTTAGAATAAAATAATATTAATTTATTAATATTTTGAAAATTAATAAGAGATTTAAAAAATAAATTTGTTTACCAAACTAGTTCAATTAGTTATAACAATTTAAACAATTATTTACTTCATATCGTTATGACCATTTGTTTTGCCATAAAACAATTATTTCTATTGATACAGTCTTATTTGAAATAAAGTAATGCTAATTTATTAATATTCTAAAAATTAATAAGTAATATATTTAAATAATGAATCCGTTGGCTTGACCAGTGCAAATAGTTATGACTATTTGAATAATTATCTATTTCAAATCATTATGACCTTTTATTTTTTCACAAAACAATTGTTTCTGTTCATACAAGCTTATTCAAAATAACATAATTCTAATTTATTAATATTCTAAAAATTAATAAATAAGAGATTTAAAAACTAAATTTGTTTATCAAACAAGTTTAAATAGTTATGACTATTTGAACAATTACCTATTTCAAATCCCCATAACCTTTTATTTTATCATAAAATAATTTTTTGCTATTCTTATAAGCTTATTTCAATTAACATAATACAAAGTTATTATCATTTAGACAATTAATAAGCGAAAAATTTGAAAAATAAATCTGTTGACCAAATAAGTTCAAATAGTTATGACTATTTTAATAAATATTTATTTCAAATCATTATGACCTTTTGTTTTGCCATAAAACAATTATTTTTGTTCATACAAGCTTATTCGGATTAAAATAATATTAGTTTAATAGTATTTTGACAGTTAATAAGTATAAGATTTTAAAAATAAATATGTTTACTGAACAAGTTTAAATAGTTATAATTATTTGAATAATAATCTATTTCAAATTGCTATGACCTTTTGTTTCATCATAAACAATTGTATCATTTCATATAGGCTTATTTAAAATAAAATAATACTAATTTATTAATACTCTAAAAATTAATGAGAAAGAGATTTAAAAAATGAATCTATTTACCGAACAAGTTCAAATAGTTATGACTATTTGAAAAATTATCTATTTCAAATCATTATGACCTTTTGTTTTGTCATAAAATAATTGTTTTTGTTCATACAAGCTTATATTGAATAAAATAATATAAAATTGTTAATATTCCAAAAATTAATAAGTAAAAATTAAAAAAATAAATATATTTTCTGAACACGTTCAAATAGTTATGACTATTTGAACAATTATCTATTTCAAATAGTCATCACCTTTTGTTTTATCATAAACCAATTGTTTTTGTTCATAAAAGCGTATTTGAAATAAAATAATACTATTTTATTAATATTCCAAAAATTAATAAGTAGAATATTTAAAAAATAAATTTGTTTACCACGTAAGTTCAAATAGTTATGACTATTTGAACAATCATTAATTTTAAATAGTTATGATCTTTTGTTTTGTCATAAAGCAATTGTTTCTATTCACATAAGTTTATTCAAAATAAAATAATACAAATTTATTGATATTCTAAAAATTAATAGGTAGGAGATTTAAAAAATAAATTTGCTTACAGAACAAGTTCAAATAATCATGTCTATTTGAATAATTATCTGTTTCAAATCATTATGATTTTGTTTTGTGATAAAACAATTGTTTCTGTTCATGTAAAATTAATAAAAATAAAATAATACTAATCTACTAATATTTTGAAAATTAATAAGAGATTTAAAATCTAAATCTATTTACTAAAACAGTTCAAATAGTTATGACTATTTGAATAATTATCTATCTTAAATCGTTATGCTTTTTTATTTTGTCATAAAACAATTGTTTCTTTTCATACCAGCTTATTTAGATTAAAGTAATACTAATTTAATAATATTTTAAAAATTAATAAGTAAGAGATTTAAAAAAATAAATGTGTTTGCCAAACTAGCTCAAATAGTTAAGACTATTTTGTTATAAAACACATTCAAATATTATTATTAGTTAAACAATTATTTATTTCAAATAGTTATGACCTTTTGTTTTGTCATCAACCAATTGTTTCTGTTCGAACATGTGTATTCAAAATAAAATAATGCTAGTTTATTCATATTCCAAAAATTAATAAGTAAAAGATTTTAAAAAATAAATTTATTTACTGAGCAAGTTCAAATAGTTATGACAGGATGAACAAGTATTTATTTCAAATAGTTATGATCTTTTGTTTTGTCATAAAACAATTATTTCTATTCATACAAGTTTATTTTGAATAAAAGAATACTAATTTATTAATATTCTAAAAATTAATAGGTAGGAGATTTAAAAAATAAATTTGTTTATCAAACAAGTTCAAATAGTCTTGTCCATTTGAACAATTATCTATTTCAAGTTGTTATGACCTTTTCTTTTGTTATAAACCAATTGTTTCTATTTATGCAAAATTATTTAGAATAAAATAATATTTATCTATTAATATTTTAAAAATTAATAGGAGATTTAAAACTAAATCTATTTTTTGAAACAATTCAAATAGTTATGACTATTTGAACTATTATCTATCTCAAATCGTTATGATCTTTATTTTTTTATAAAACAATTGTTTCTTTTAATACAACCTTATTCAAATTAAAATAATACTAATTTAATAATATTACAAAAATTAATAAGTAAAAGATTTAAAAAATAAATATGTTTGGTAAACCAATTCAAATAGTTAACACCATTAGAACAATTATCTATTTCAAATTGTTCTGACCTTTTGTTTAATCATAAAGCAATTATTTCAATTCATACAAGTTTATTCAAAACGAAATAATACTAATTTATTAACATTCAAAAAGTTAATAAGCAAGAGATTTAAAAAGATAAATTTGTTTATCGAACAAGTTTAAATAGATTTGACTATTTGAACAATCAATCTAACTATTTAAAGCCATTATGACCTTTTCTTTTCTTCGATCATAAAATACTTGTTTCAACTCATAGAAACTTATCCGAAATAAAGTAATACTACTTTACTAATATTTCAAAAATTAATAAGTAAGAGATTTAAAAACTAAAACTATTTTTCGAATCAATTTAAATAGTTATGACTATTTAAACAAATATCATTCTCAAATCATTATGATCTTTGTTTTCTCTTAAAATAATTGTTTCTGATCATGCTTATTTGGATAAAATAATAATAATTTAATAATATTCTAAAAATTAATAAGAGATTTAAAAAATAAATATGTCTAACGAACCAGTTCGAATAATTAAGACTATTAGAATAAGTATCTATTTCAAATCATTTTAACCATTTGTTTAATCATATAATAATTGTTTCAGTTCATACAAATTTATTTGAAATAAAATAATACTAATTTATTAACATTTATTTATTTCAAATTGTTATAACTTTTTGTTCAAATAGTTAAGACTATATGAACAATTATTTATTCAAAGTGTTATACTTTTATTTCAGCTCATACAAGCGCATTCGGAATAGAATAAAACTAATTTATTAATATTTCAAAAATTTATAAGTCAGAGATTTATAAAATAATTCTATTACCAAACCAGTTCAGATAATTATAACTATTTGAATAATTATCTATTTCAAATCATTAGTACTTTTTTTTGTCATAAAACAATTGTTTTTATTAATATAAGCTTGTTTGAAATAAAATAATACTAATTTATTAATATTTAGAAAATTAATTACTAAGAGATTTAAAAAGTGAATATGTTTACCAAACCATTTCAAATAGTTTTGACTATTTGGATAATTATCTATTTCAAATCATTATAACCTTTTATTTTGTCATCAAACAATTGGTTATGTTCATACTATTGTATTTGGAATAAAATAATACTAATTTAATAATATTTTGAAACTTAATAACCAAGAAAATTATCAATATCAAATCATTGAGATCTTTGTTTTGTAATAAAATAATTGATTTTGGTCATAAAAGGTTATTCAATTAAATATAATGCTAATTTAATAATATTTCAAAAATTATTAAGTAAGAGATTTATAATATAAATGTATTTACTAAACCAGTTCAAATAGTTAAAGTTATTAGAATAATTATCTATTTCAAATAGTTTTTTAGCTTTTGCTTAGTCATAAAATATTTGTTTCATAACTTACAAGCTTATTCAGCATAAAATAATCCAAATTTATTAACATTCAAAAAATTAATAAGCTAAAGGTTTGAAAAAATAAATCTATTTACCAAACAAGTTTAAACAGTTATGAGTATTTGAATAATTATTTATTTAAAATCATTATGAACTTTTGTTTTAATATAAAACAATTATTTCGGTTCATAAAAGCTTATCAAAATAAAATAGTACTAATTTCTTAATATTTCAAAAATTAATAAGTAAGAGTTTAAAAAATATTTCAAAATTTAATATGTAAGAGATTTAAAAAATAATCTTGTTTACCTAATCAGTTTAAATAATTATAACTATTTGAACAATTATCTATTTCAAATCATTATGACCTTTTATTTTGTCATAAAATAAATATTTTTGTTTATATAAGCTTGTTTAGAATAAAAATACTAATCTATTAATATTTCAAAAATTAATAAGAGATTTAGAAAATAAATCTATTTACAAAAACAATTCAAATAGTTATGACTATTTAAGCAATTATTTATTTCAAATTATTATGATTTTTTTTCTATTATAAAATAATAGTTTCTATTCATACAAAGTTATTCAGATTAAAATAATACTAATTTATTAATATTTCAACAATTAATAAGTAAACATTTTCAAAAGTAAATATATTTATTGAACTAGATCAAATAGTCATGACTATTTGAATAAATATCTATTTGAAACTTTTATGACCTTTGGTTTTGTCATAAAAAAATTATTTTAGTTCATATAAGCTTATTCAAAATAAAATAATAATAAGTTATTAATATTTCAAAAATTAATAATTAAGAGATTTAAAAAATGAATATATTTATCGAACAAGTTTAAATAATTGTGACTATTTTAACAATTATCTATTTCAAATTGCTATAACCTTTTGTTTTATCATAAAATGATTTTTTCTGTTCATACAAGCTTATCTTTAATAAAAGTAATACAAATTTATTAATACTAAGACAATTAATAATTAAAAGATTTAAAAAATAAATATGTTCGCTGAACAAGTTCAAATCTTTATAACTATTTGAATAATTAATTATTTCAAATTGTTATGACTCTTTTTTTGTCATAAAACAATTGTTTCTATTTATACAAGCTTATTCGAATTAAAATAATATTAATTTATTAATATTTCAGCAATTAATAAGTAAAAGATTTAAAAAATAAATATGTTTTCTGAATAAATTCAAATAGTCATGACTATTTGAATAATTGTTTATTTAAAATTATTGTAACCTTTTGTTTTATAGTAAAACAATTGTTTCAACTCATATAAGCTTATCTGAAATAAAATAATACTAATTTATTAATATTCCAAAATTAATGAGTAAGAGAATTAAAAATGAATATGTTTACCGAACATGTTTAAATAGTTATGACTATTTGAACAATTACATATTTCAAAATATTATGGCTTTTTGTTTTGTCATAAAACAATTGGTTCTGTTCATGCAAGCTTTTTTCAAATAAAATAATATAAATTTATTAATATTTCAAAAATTAATAAGTAAAAATTTTAAAAATAAGTATGTTTTTTGAACACGTTCAAATAGTTATGACTATTTGAACAATTATCTACTTCAAATTGTTATATCTTTTTGTTTTGTCATAAATCAATTGTTTCTGTTCATAAAAGCTTATTCAGAATAAAATAATACTAATTTCTTAAAAGACCAAAAATTAATAAGTAAAAGATTTAAAAAATAAATCTATTTACCTAGGTGTTCAAATAGTTATGACTATTTGAATAATTATTTATTTCAAATTGTTATGATATTTTGTTTTGTCATAAAATAGTTGTTTCTATTCATACAAATTTATTCAAAATAAAATAATACTAATTTATTAATATTCTAAAAATTAATAAGTTGGAGATTTAAAAAATAAATTTGTTCACAAAACAAGTTCAAATGGTCATATCCATTTGAACTATTATCTATTTCAAATAGTTATGACACTTTGTTTTATCATCAAACAATTGTTTCTATTTATACAAAACTATTCAGAATAAAATAATACTAATTTATTAATATTTCAAAAATTAATAAGAGATTTAAAAACAAAATCTATTTATCGAACCAATTCAAATAGTTATGAGTATTTGAACAATTATCTATCTCAAATCATTATGATCTTCATTTTGTCATAAAATAATTGTTTCTATTCACACTAGCTTATTCAGAGCAAAATATTGCTAAATTAATAATAGATTTAAAAAATAAATATTCTTATAGAATCAGTTCAAAATAGTTAAAACTATTAGAACAATTATCTATTTAAACCATTCTAACCTTTTGTTTAGTCATAAAATAATTTTTTTAGCTCATACATGCTTATTTGAAATAAAATGATACTAATTTTTAACATGTAGAACATCAATACACAAGAAATTTTAAAAAATAAATCTGTTTACCAAACAAGTTTAAATAGTTATGACGATTTAAATAATTATCTATTTAAAATAAATATAACCTTTTGTTTTATCATAAAAAAATTGTTTCAGTTTGAAAAAGCTTATTCGAGATAAAATAATATTATTTTATTAAAATTTCAAAAATTGATGAGTTAGATGTTTAAAAATTAAGTCAGTTTATCAAATCGATTCAAATAATTGTAGCCATTTGAATAATTATCTATTTCAAATCATTATGAACTTTTCTTTTGTCATAAAACATTTGTTTTTCATCATATAAGCCTATTCGGGATAAAATAATACTAATTTATTAATATTTCAAAAAGTAATAAATAGGAGATTTAAAAAATAAATTTGTTTACTAAATCGGTTTCTATTTGAACAATTATCTATTTCAATTGCTATAACCTATTGTTATGTTATAAGATAATGTTTTAGTTTATATAAGCATATTCAAAATAAATTAATACTAATTTAATAATATTCTAAACATTAATAACTAAAAGATTTAAAAAATAAATTTGTTTGTTGAAGTAGTTCTAACAGTTAAGACTATATGAACAATTATCTGTTTCAAATCATTATGACCTTTTGTTTTGTCATAGAACAATCGTTTCAGTTCGTACAAGCTTATTTGAAATAAAATAAAAACTAATTTATTAATATTTCAAAATTTAATAAGTAAGTGATTTAAAAAGTGAATCTGTTTGTCGAATTCCATTCAAATAATTATGGCCATGTCAATAATTATCTATTTCAAATCATTATTACCTTTTGATTCATTATATAACAATTTTATTTTAAAGTTCAATCTTATTTAGAATAAAATAATACTGATTTACTAATCTTTCAAAAATTAATAAGTAAGAGATTTAAAAAATAAATCTGTTTACTGGCTTAGTTCAAATAGTTTTGACTATTTGAACAATTATAAACTTAAAATCATTATAACATTTTGTTTTGTCATAAAATAATTATTTTTATTCGTGCAAGTTTATTTGGAATAAAATAACACTGATCTAATAATATTCCAAAAATTAATAACTAAGAGAATTAAAAAATAAATTTCTTTGTCGAACCAGTTCAAATATTTAAGACTATAGAATAATTATCTATTTCAAATCATTATGACCTTTTGTTTTGCCATAAAATAAGTTTTTTTTTTAAATTCATACTAGATTATTTGGAATAAAATAAAATGAATTTATTAATATTTCAAAAATTAATAAGTAAGAGATTTAAAAAATAATTCTGTTTACGTAACTAGTTCAAATAATTATGACTAATTGAATAATTATCTATTTCAAATCATTATTAACTTTTGTTTTGTCATAAAACAAATGTTTTTGTTCATACAAGTTTGTTCGAAATAAAGTAATACTAATATATTAATATTTCAAAAATTAATAAGTGATTTAAAAATTAAATCTATTTATCAAACTAGTTCAAATAGTTATACCTATTTGAGCAATTATTTATTTCAATATACAAGCTTTTTTGAAATAAAATAATACTAATTTATTAATATTTCAAGAATTAATAAGACATTTAAAAAATAAATCTATTTGCTAAACTAGTTCAAATAGTTATGACTATTTGAACAATTATCTATTTCAAATTGTTCTAACTCTTTTTTTCTATTATAAAAATTTGTTTCTGTTCATAAAAGCTTATTCAAAATAAAATAATACTAATTTAATAAGATTCTAAAAATTAATAACTAAGATTTAAAAAATGAATATGTTTGTCAAACCAGTTCAAATAGCTAAGACTATACGAACAATTATTTATTTCAAATTGTTATGACCTTTTGTTTTGTCATAAAACAATTATTTCAACTCATACAAGCTTATTTGAAATAGAATAAAATTAATTTATTAATATTTCTAAAATTTATAAGAGATTTAGAAAATAATTCTATTTACTAAACTAGTTTAAATAATTATAACTATTTGAACAATTATCTATTTCAAATTGTTATTACTTTTTTGTTTTATCATAAAACAATTGTTTTTGTTAATATAAATTTGTTTGAAATAAAATTGTACTAATTTATTAATATTTAGAAAATTAATCAATAAGAGATTTAAGTAAATCTGCTTGCCAAACTATTTCAAATAGTTTTGACTATTTGAATAAGTATCTATTTCAAATCATTATAACCTTTTATTTTGTCAGCAAAAAATTGTTTCTATTTATACTATTTTTTTTGAAATAAAATAATACTAATTTAATAATATTTTGAAACTTAATAACCATGAAAATTAAAAAATAAATCTAATTGCCCAACCAGTTCAAATGGTTAAGACTATATGAACAATTATCAATTTCAAAGCATTATGACCTTTTCTTTTGTCGTAAAACAATTGTTTTGTTTGTACAAGCTTATTCAAATTAAAATAATACTAATTTTAAAATGTTTTAAAAATTATTAAGTATGAGATTTAAAAATAAACTTGTTTATCGAATTAGTTCAAATGGTTAAGATATTAAAATAATTATCTATTTCAAATCGTTTTGAACTTTTATTGAGTTAAAACAATTGTTTCAATTCATATAAGCTTATTCAGAATAAATTAATACTAATTTATTAACATTTGGAAAATTAATAAGAAAGAGATTAAAAAAATAAATCTATTTACTGAACAAGTTTAAATAATTATTATTATTTTAAGAATTATCTATTTAAAATCATTATAAACTTTTGATTTGTCATAAAACAATTGTTTCAATTAATACAAGCTTAGATAGAATAAAATAATACTAATTTATTAATATTTCCTAAATTAAAAAATAAATCGGTTTACCGAATTAGTTAAAATAATTATGGCCATTTGAATGATTATCTATTTCAAATTATTATGACCTTTTGTTTTGTCATAAAACAATTGTTTTTGATCATACAAACTCATTCAAAATAAAATAATACTAATTGATTAATATTTCAAAAATTAATAAGTAACAGATTTGAACAATAAATCTATTTATCGAATCGGTTTAAATAGTTATGACTATTTGAACAATTGTCAATCTCAAATCATTGAAACCTTTATTTTGTCATAAAACAGTTGTTTCTAATCATAGAAGCTTATTTGGTTAAAAATAATATTAATTTAATAATATTTCAAAAATTAATAAGTAAGAGATTTAGAAAATAAATGTGTTTTCCAAAACCAGTTCAAATAGTTAAAACTATTAGAATAATTATTTGTTTCAAATTATTTTGACCTTTTGTTTAGTTATAAAATATTTGTTTTATATCTTACAAGCTTATTTGGAATAAATTAATCTAAATTTATTGACATTCGAAAAATTACTAAGCAAAAGATTTGAAAAAATAAATCTGCTTACCGAATAAGTTCAAATGGTTATGACTATTTGGACAATTACTTATTTAAAATTGTTATGACCTTTTGTTTTGACATAAAACAATTATTCCAGTTCATTAAAGCTTATCCAAATTAAAATAATACTAATTTCTTAATATTTCAAAAATTAATAAGTAAGAGTTTAAAAAAATAAATTTATTTACCGAACAAATTCAAATAGTTATGACTATTTGACCAATTATATATTTAAAATTGTTATGACCTTTTATTTTGTCATAAAACAATTTTTTTAGTTCATATAAGCTTACTTGAAATAAAGTAGTGCTAATTTATTAATATTCCAAAAATTAATAAGTGATTTAAAAAGTGAATCTATTTATAAAATCAGTTTAAATAATTATGGCCATTTCAACAATTATCCATTCCAAATTGTTATTACCTTTTGTTTGGTCATATAACAATTGTTGTTTTTATCATACAAGCTTATTCTGAATAAAATAATACTAATTTATTAATCTTTCAAAATTTAAAAAGAGATTTAAAAAATAAATATGTTTACCGAACCAATTCAAATAGTTATGATTATTTGAATAATTGTATACTTCAAACCGTTATAACCTTTTGTTTTGTTATAAAAAAATTATTTATATTCATACAAGCTTGTGCAAAATAAAATAATACTGATCTAATAATATTCCAAAAATTAATAACTTAGAGATTTAAAAAATAAATTTGTTTACCGAACCCATTAAATAGTTAAGACTATATGAACAATTATCTATTTCAAATTGTTATGACCTTTTGTCTTATCATAAAACAATAATTTTCAATTCATACTAGCTTATTAAGAATAAACTAAAATGAATTTATTAATATTTAAAAAATTAATAAGAGATTAAAAAAATAATTCTATTTACCTAATTAGTTCAAATAATTATGACTATGTGAACAATTATCTATTTCAAATAGTTATAAACTTTTGTTTTGTCATAAAACAAAGGTTTATGTTCAATAAGTTTGTTCAGAATAAAATAATACTAATCTATTAATATTTCAAAAATTAATAAGAGATTTAAAAAATAAATCTGTTTATCAAAGCAGTTCAAATAGTTATGACTATCTAAACAATTATTTATTTCAAATCATTATGAATTTTTGTTTTGTTATAAAACAATAGTTTCTATTCATACAAGCTTATTCAGATTAAAATAATATTAATTTATTAAAAATTTAAAAATTAATAAGTAAAAATCTTAAAAAATAAATATGTTTACCGAACTACATCAAATTGTAATGACTATTTGAATAATTATCTATTTTAAATCATTATGACCTTTTGTTTTGTCAAAAAAAATTATTTTAGTTCATATAAACTTATTTGAAATAAAATAATACTATGTTATTAATATTATGAAAATTAATAATTAAGAGATTTAAAAAATGAATCTGTTTATCGAACAAGTTTAAATAATTATGACTATTTAAACAATTATCTATTTGGAATCACTATAACTTTTTTGTTTTGTTATAAAATGACTTTTTCTGTTCATACAAGCTTATTTTGAATAAAATAATATAAATTTATTAATATTGAAACAATTAATAAGTAAAAGATTTAAAAAATAAATCTATTTACCGAACAAGTTCGAATTGTTATGACTATTTGAACAATTATTTATTTCAAATTGTTCTGATTTTTTTGTTTTGTCATAAAACAATTGTTTTTGTTCATACAAGTTTATTTGGATTAAAATAATATTAATTTATTAATATTTCGACAAATAATAAGTAAAAGATTTAAAAAATAAATATGTTTATCGAAGAAGTTCAAATAGTCATGATTATTTGAATAATTATCGATTTCAAATCATTGTGACTTTTTGTTTTGCAATAAAATAATTGTTTCAGTTCATATAAACTTATTTTAAATAAAATAATACTAATTTATTAATATTCCAAAAATTAAAGAGTAAGAGAATTAAAAAATGAATCTATTTACTAAACAAGTTCAAATAGTTACGACTTTCTGAATAATTATCTATTTTAAAATATTATGACATTTTGTTTTGTCGTAAAATAATTGGTTTTGTTCATACAAGCTTATTTCAAATAAAATAATATAAATTTATTAATATTCTAAAAATTAATAATTAAAAATTTTAAAAATAAATCAATTTTTTGAACATGTTTAAATAATTATGACTATTTGAACAATTATCTATTTCAAATTGTTATGACCATTTGTTTTGTCATAAATGAATTATTTCTTTTCAAACAAGCTTATTTCGAATAAAATAATACTAATTTATTAATATTCCAAAATTAATAAGTGTTGGCCTTGATTAAGAGTTTTGATTTGACAAAATAAAAATTTGCCAAACTTGTTTCAATCTTGTCAAGCTTAAATTGAACATTTTTCCACCCTTTTATCTTGCCAAAGTTCATTTGAGAACCAAAACAACTCAAATTCTTGGAACAAAACATGATTTATGCAAGTTTTGATAAAAGAGATCGATCCCCTACCAAAAGGGATCAATCCTGCTTTCAACCAGAATCGAAAGTTGTCAAGATTTGACAAAAATCGATCGATCCCGTCCCTGTAGGGATCGATTGGTTAGGGTTTTAAAGCTGAATGGATCGATCCCCTCATTCAAGGGATCGATCACTTTTTAATACAAAATGTTTGTATCATGCAATTTGCTAGAAAACGGATCAATCCCATCACATAAAGGATCGATCACCTAAGGCAAGGGATCGATCTCCTCTTAAAGGGATCAATCGATTGCTCGAACAGAATGTTTCCTAAGTTCAAAAACCTAGAAAAGGGATTGATCCCTTCTTAAAAGGGATTGATCGGTTGCTTAGATAAAATGTTCCCCAGTTTGAAAGACCAAAAAAAGGATCAATCCCCTTTTAAAGGGATTGATCGAGTAAGGCAGATCAGGCACAAAATCGAGCCTTCTCCAATATGAACCAATCGATCCCCTATGACAAGGGATCGATCCCTTGAAGGCTAACAACTCCCAATAGCTATTTTTTTATCTTAATTTTTGTAGGTTTGAAGCATTAAATGCAATCCAATGGCTCTCAACTGCTACCTAACTATAAATCAAGCATTCCACTACATACCAAAAGTAACAAGAGCCAAAGAAACTTATTGCCATTCACCTACCAATTTGCTCAAGCATTCAAAGATGTTCCAAGTTAGAAAAGTGCAGAATTCATATAAGTTTTTCTCTATTTTGTTGTTTATACCACTGTGTACTTCAAATTAGCAAACATCGAACCTTTGAGAGGTTCTTAGAGTTTGCAAAACACTTCATATCTCTGTATTATGAGTTTGTGAGCTTAAGGGGGAGGATAACCCTTAAGAGTATATTGTGTTGAGTTTGTAAAACTTAGAGAAGCTTGGTTGTAATCTTTAACACTTATAGTGGATTGAACTCCTTGTCAAGAGAGGCTAAGAGAGAGGATGTAGGTGCCTAAGAATGGATCGAACCTTTATAAATCTTGGTGTTATATTCTTTATCCCAATCTCTCATTTACTTTCAATTTTTATGTTTAATTGTTTAGCAAAACTTGTGCTTATTGAATATTGTTTTTAAAAAATTTATTAAAACCAATTCACCCCCCTCTTAGTTTATTCCAAATCTTTGAGCTAACAATTGGTATCAGAGCTAGTACTTTTTTTTGTAGTTTTAATAGCCCAAGAGTGATCCTAAAAATGGCTCAAAAAAATATGGTAATCAATATGGAAAAACCATCCTCAAGCTACAACAATTATACTGGCCTACAAGAGGTGTGTCTTATGGCAAATGAAACAGTTGCAACATCTCTTAGAAGTGAAGGACATTCAATTGTAAGACTCTCTCTCTTTACTGGTGACAACTACTCTTATTGAAAGACTAGGATGAGGTTGTTCATTCAAGCTAATGATTATGAAGTCTGGAGGGTCATTGTTAATGGTCCTCAAATTCTAATGAAGATGGTTGATGGTAAGGAGGTGATCAAGCTAAAAAGTGAATGGGATATCAATGACATGAAGATGGCTCAACTCAATGCCAAAGCAATGCATACATTCTTTTGTGCATTAGGGCCAAGTGAGTACAATAGAGTTTCTTTGTGTGAAAATGCAAAGAAAATTTAGGATAAGCTAGTTGTTACTCATGAAGGTACCAATAAAGTGAAAGAGATAAAAATTGGCATGCTCACTCACAATTATAAGCTATTCAAGATAAAACTAGATGAAACCGTTAGTGAGATGTCAAACTGCTTCATCAACATCATTAATGGTTTAAAGGCTCTTAGCAAGAGATACTCAAATTTGGAAATGGTAAAAAAAATTCTCAACAGTCTACCTAAGAGCTGGGAAGCCAAAGTGACAGCCATTGAAGAGTCCAAAGATCCTCACACACTCTCTTTGGATGAACTGATGGGCTCTCTCCTCACCTATGAAATGAAGATCAAAAAGGGACAAGAGCCAATCAAAAAAGGTGGCATTGCTCTCAAATCTACCTTTTAAGAAGAAGAAGAAAATTTTGGATAAGAGAAAGATGATGAAAATGAAGAAATGGCCATGTTTGCAAAAAGATTCAAGAAATTCATGAGGATGAACAAGTTTTCTAGCAAAAAAAGACCACAAAGGGAGATGACTAAAGGGGAATCAAGTAAAAGAGAAAGGGACCAAATTATTTGCTATGAATGCAACAAACAAGGTCATATTAAACTTGATTGTCCTTTGTGAAAAAAGCAAAATATGACAAAGCCAAAGAAGAAATCTATGGTAGCAACATAGAGTGATAGTGACTTCTTTGATGATGAATCAAATGAAAAGGACGTAGCCAATCTATGTCTCGTGGCTCATGATGAGTCCAAGGTAACCTCTAGTTCATGTGATTTAAATTCATACACATTTTATGAACTACAAGATGCCTATGATGAGTTAGCTATAGAATTTGAGAACATGAGCATGAAATATAGGAAAATGGTTTCCAAATTGAAACTAGAAAATGAATCATTGAGTAAAGCAAAAGAAGACTTAGAAAAGGAAGTTGAGCTCTTGAAATTGAATGTCAATGACTTAACTAAGAAAAATGAAAATTTGCACAATTCATTTTCTAGATTTTATATAGGACATCAAAAGCTCAATGACATGCTTGAAACACAAAGAGCTTTCTTTGACAAAGATGGACTAGGTTATAATGGTGGCAACAAAGAAACTCATTTAAAGAATTTCCTTGTTAAGCCAAATGATTCATCCAGCATATGTGCACATTGTCATAAATTGGGTCATTCAATACAATATTGTCCCTTGAAGAAAATCACTTATAGAGGTAAGCTCATTAGGAGAGTGTGGATTCCAAAAGGAGTTAGCACATCTTAAGATGAGATTACTAAAATGAAGTGGATTCCAAAAGGCACAAAAATTGTTAGTGCTAACACTTGAGGACCCAAGAAAATTTAGGTACCCAAAACAAAAATTTAATTGTGTTTTTGTAGGTGGATGAGCATTGCTAGAAAGCCAATTCAAGCAAGAACAATCCATGGTACCTTGATAGTGGATGTTCAAAACACATGACCGGGTACAAAACTCTTTTTAAGGACTTGAAAGCTAAAAGTGGAGGAGATGTTACATTTGGTGACAACTCTAAAGGCCAAATTGAAGGATTGGCTCAATTGATAACAATTCCTCTACTACTATTGAAAATGTTTTACTTTGAAAGGACTCAAGCATAACTTGCTTAGCATTAGTCAATTGTGAGACAAAGGATTTAGGGTTATGTTTGAATCCATGTGCTGTCAAGTAATTGATGTCAAAACTAACAAACTTGTTTTTGTTGGACATCGTCAAGGAAATAATTATGTAGTGCATCTAAATGACCTATCTTCTAAAAATGTTTATTTTATGGCTCAAAAAGAAAATGAGAGTTGGATTTACCATAAAAGGCTTGGACATGCAAGTATGCATGTAATTTCAAAACTTTCTCAAAATGATTTGGTTGTTAGTTTGCCAAAGTTGAAATATGAAAATGACAAGTTTTGTGATGCATGTGCTCAAGAAAAATATAGAAGAACTTCTTTCAAACCTAAGAATTGCATTTCAACTACTAGACATCTTCAACTACTTCATATTGATCTTTTTGGCTTTACTAGAACAATGAGTCTTGGTGGAAAACAATATGGGTTTGTTATTTTTGATGATTTTACTAGATTCACATGGGTTTTTTTTTTGCATTCAAAGAATGAGGCTTTGGAAAAATTCATCACTTTTAGCAAACAAATACAAAATGAAAAAGGTTATTCAATTACTAGTATTAGAAGTGATCATGGAAAGGAATTTGAAAATCTTGGCTTTAATGTATTTTGTAGTGAAAATGGTATTAGCCACAATTTTTTTGCTTCTAGAACTCTTCAACAAAATGGGGTAGTAGAAAGGAGAAATAGAACTCTAGAAGAAATGACTAGAACCATGCTTTGTGAAAATGATTTGCCTAGATATTTTTAGGCGGAAGCCATAAATGCTTCTTGTTACATTATAAATAAAGCTATGATTAGGCCAATTTTGAAGAAAACTTTATATGAGCTTTTTAAAGGAAAAAGGCCTAACATAAGCTATTTTCATTCTTTTAGTTGCAAATGTTTTATTTTGAATAATAAAAAAGATGGTCTTGGTAAATTTGATGCAAAAAGTGATGAAGGCATTTTCCTAGGATATTCTTTGAATTCAAAAGCTTATAGAGTTTTTAATAAATGAACATTAGTGGTTGAAGAATCTATACATGTTATTTTTTATGAGTCTAACCCACTTTCGAGAAAGGTACTTCTTGATGATGATGATGTAGGTATATTTCAAGAAAGAATCAATGATGCACCTCATGACATTGATGAGAACAATCAAAAGGAAGATGATGAGTTTTTGGGAAGAGCCACAACTCATAGAAAGAGAACCAAATCATCCTAGAGCAAGGAGGTATGTCAAAGACAATGAAATCATTGGTGATCCAACTCAAGGGGTAAGAACTAGATCGACTTATAATGTATGCAATTATGTTGCTTTCCTATCTCATTTTGAACCTAAAAATATAGATGAAGCTTTAGGAGATGATCATTGGATATTGGCCATGCAAGAGGAATTGAACCAATTTGAAAGAAGCCAAGTATGGAATCTTGTACCTAGGCCTAGTGATCATCTTACCATAGGCACAAAATGGGTTTTTAGGAATAAAATGGATGAACATGGGAATGTTATTAGAAACAAAGCTAGATTGGTAACTCAAGGGTACAGTAAAAAAGAAAGAATTGATTATGGTGAAACCTATGCCCCGGTTGCTAGGTTAAAGGCCATAAGAATGTTGCTTGCATTTGTATGTTTTAAAAATTTTAAACTTTTTCAAATGGATGTCAAGAGTGCATTTTTTAATGGTTTTATGAATGAAGAAGTGTATGTAGAACAACCTCCCAATTTTGAAAATCCAAAATTTCCAAATCATGTATATAAATTGACAAAAGCATTATATGGTTTAAAACAAGCTCCTAGAGCTTGGTATGAAAGATTGTCAAATTTTTTAGTAGAAAATGGTTTTAATAGAGGGAAGGTTGATACTACACTTTTTATTAAAACAAAAAGAAAAGACATTATCATAGTGCAAATTTATGTTGATGATATTATATTTGGTGCTACTAATGAAACTCTTTATCAAGAATTTGCTAAGATTATGCAAGGTGAATTTGAAATAAACATGATAGGAGAACTCACATTCTTTTTGCGACTACAAGTAAAGCAAACAAAAGATGGCACCTTCATCAATCAAGCTAAATACATCAAGGATTTGCTCATAAGGTTTGGATTGGAAGAATCAAAGCCTTACTTAACACCAATGAGCACTTTAACAAAACTTGACAAGGATGAAAGAGGTAAATGTGTTAACTCTAAACTATATAGGTCTATGATTGGTTCATTGCTATATCTCACTACAAGTAGACTTGATATTATGTTTAGTGTATGTTTATGTGCTAGATTTCAATCTTCACCTAGAGAATCACATTTATCTGTTGTCAAAAAAATTTTTAGGTACCTTAAGGATACCTCTAATTTAGGATTATGGTATCCAAAAGGTTCATCTTTTACTTTACATGCCTATTTCGATGCTATTTTGGTGGGTGCAAAATTGATAGAAAAAACACTTTTGGTACTTGTTAATTATTTGGAAATGTGCTCATATTATGGTTTTCTAAAAAACAAAATAGTGTGGCTCAATCTACAACCGAAGTCGAATATGTGGCAGCCGAAAGTTATTGTGCCCAAGTTTTATGGATTAAGCAACAATTGGAGGATTTTGGCATAACCATGGATCATATTCCCATTAAATGTGACAATACTAGTGCCATCAATCTCA
Source organism: Durio zibethinus (assembly GCF_047325235.1). Taxonomy (NCBI): domain Eukaryota; kingdom Viridiplantae; phylum Streptophyta; class Magnoliopsida; order Malvales; family Malvaceae; genus Durio; species Durio zibethinus. The sequence continues at coordinate 551,576 of NC_143189.1, forward strand.
CCAAAAATCCAATTCAACACTTTAAAACCAAACATATTGAAATTAGGCATCATTTTATTAGAGATCATGTTCAAAAGGGTGATATTGTGCTTGAATATGTGGATACCTTGCATCAACTAGCTGATATCTTTATAAAACCTCTTGATAAGGATATATTTTATGCAATTAGAGGTGAACTTGGCATGATGAATGTTCCTTAAAGTGGATTTCTTGATGTTATGATGAATAGTGAACTCTTGATTGATCTAATGTGTGTTTATCTAAATTTTTTTCTATAATTTGTGCATGATTGTATGCTTGAATGATCATAATGCATGTTTCTCAAATCTTTTTATTAAAAAAAAAAAATTTTACAGCTCAACCCAATCGATCCTCTTTTAGAATGGATCGATTGGCTCTTCACCTAGTAACCATATTAAAGGGAAAACATAGGGAACCGATCGATCCCCTTGGTAAAGGATCAATCAGATAAGTAGGCAGTAGCCAATTTTCATTCAACCCAAAATCGATCGATCCTCTTTTGGGATAGGATTGATCAGGTATTCAACCAGTAGCTATAAGAAGTTTGAAATGAGCAAAATCGATTGATCCCCTTCAAAACAGATCGATCAATTCCATGCAAAGACCCATAACCGATCGATCCCCTACTTCAATCGATTGATTGGGTCATGCTTTTTGGGCATAATAAAGTCGGGTCTCCCTCATTTGATCGATCATTTCAAATTTTCTCTTTCATCTTCTCCAAACCCTAAACACTTCTCACTAAAAATTACTCTTTCCTAGCTCCATCTTTTACCAATTCCTTCACTCTAACTTGACCTCTTGCTGAAATTCCTCCCTGAAACCCATCAATTTTACCTTAAAATGGCCCCAAAAACCAAAGTTACTGCCAGATGAAGGAACCCCCTAAGAGAGGCTTCAAGCTTTATGATAAAGTCATTTTTCAATCAGAACTTCAAAAATCCAGAGGTAAAGGACCGATACGAGATACACTTTACCCATCGAGAAGTCAAGCACGGAAGGCTAATTTCTTTGGATTTCCTCCGATCCATAGACTTTCCTTACCTACATATCTTTGAAGCATTTGGTTAGCTATATTACTTATGCATGGAGGGCTTGTTATTTGAGAACTTAGTAAGAGTTTTCTATAGTAATATAAGCTATATTTAGATTGAAGGAACAAATAGGCATTATCTTGATAGGTTTAGAACTTATGGGATGGGAAAGGAAATTTTAGTCACTAAACAAGTGCTAGTTGAAGCCTTTAGGTTGGATAATGAGGGGGAAACAAATACTAGATGTGATGTAGTGCAACTTGCTCAAGACATCTTTAGCGATCACAATCTACAAGTAGCTTCCACTCATGCCTCTAGGTTATCTATGCATAATTGGTTATTGCACCTCATTATTACTCATGTTCTAGCATCTTTTGGGACACAGTACTCCACCATTAGGAAGCAAGATTATTGGTGGATGTATAAGATCAAGAATGGATAGAAACCAAATTTGGTGCACTTCATTTTTCATGACATGATGAGGGTAGTGCAGAACAAAGCTTACACTTTGGTATAAAGGTATGCAATCAATAATTTGTTGAGGCATTTGGAGGAAAATACTAGAGGAGACAAGCAAATGACCTTCAATGACCCTTTTAGTATTCTTGGAGCTCTTACACTACATAGCATAGGGTATATTCAAAATGCAGCTAGATTGTGGGTCGAAAAGGGTGACATTAGAGCTGCACAAGAAAAGGGGGAAGAGCAAGAACTTATGGCTATGCCTGAACAAAAAGATGAACCCTCTACCTAACCATCCCACACTCAAGGAACCTTAGAAATGGTCTTGCTTCATATAAACAACTTGCATTCAATGGTTGGCAACATAAACACTAGATTAGAGACTATAGAGGAAACTCAACATGAGCTGGTAACACAAGTTCACCATCTTCGAGCTAATGTTAAGCACATAAGGTCTACAAACTCACATATGGGGCAGCCATCTTCTCACTCTCCTCATCCTCATCAGTCTTCTCATTCTCCACCTCCATCACAATGAATTTCACTAGTGTCATCCTTTATGTTTTTCCCACATTATTATATTTTGTAAATCTAACTTTGCATTTTTGTTTGTAAATATTGGCACTTGATCTTCATATCAATAAAATTCATCTTTCATTCTATTATTGTGTGCTATTGTTGTGTTGTTTAATAATTGATGATTAAGTGGCCTTGAATTGATTTTTCTCCTTTGGTTTCATTTTGCTTTATTTCATCCTTTTTGCTATGACAAAAAAAAGGAGAAATATTGTATGAAAAATTACTTTGATGACTCTAATGATATTGGTTTGGTGATATTGAGTTTGCTTAGTTGGCTTATAACTAATGCTTAAATTCAGGGGGAGTTATATTCTTCAAGGGGAGTTGGTTTTTCATAGATTAAGGGGGAGCTTGTTTTTCAAAAGGAAAAGTGTTTTTAAGCAAAATTTTCACTTGGTTTTGTCATATCAAAAAGAGGGAGATTATTAGCCTTGAATTGATTAAGAGTTTTGATTTGACAAAATAAAATTTTTCCAAACTTGTTGCAATCTTGTCTAAGCTTAAATTGAACATTTTTCCACCTTTTTATCTTGCCAAAATTCATTTGAAAACCAAAACAACTCAAATTATCGGAACAAAACATGATTTATGCAAGTTTTTATAGAAGGGATTGATCCTCTATGAAAAGGGATTGATCCTATTTTCAATCAGAATCGAAAGTTTTTAATATTTGCAAAAACCAATCAATCCCCCTATAAGGATCGATTGGTTAGGGTTTTAAAGCTAAATAGATTGATCCTCTTATTCAAGGGATCAATCATTTTTTCATACAGAATGTTTGTATCATGCAATTTTCCAGAAAATGATCAATCCCATCACATAGAGGATCGATCACCTAAGGTAAGAGATCGATCGGTTGCTCAGACAAAATGTTCCCCAGTTTGAAAACCTAGAAAAGGGATCGATCCCCTCTTAAAGGGATCGATCGGGTAAGGCAAATCAGGCACAAAATTGAGCCTTCTCTAATATGAACCAATCGATCCCCTGAAGGCTAACAACTCCGAACGACTATTTTTTGTCTGAATTTTATAGGTTTGAAACATTAAATGCAATCCAACGGCTCTCAACTACTTCCTAACTATAAATCGAGCATTCCACTGCAGACCAAGAGTAACAAGAGCCAAGGAAACTTATTGCCATTCACCTACCAATTTGCTCAAGAATTCAAAGCTGTTCAAAGTTAGAAAAGTGCAGAATTCATATCAGTTTTTCTCTATTTTGTTGTTTATACCATTATGTACTTTAAATTAGCAAACACCCAACCTTTGAGAGGTTCTTAAAGTTTACAAAACACTTCATATCTCTGTATTGTGAGTTTGTGAGCTTAAGAGGGAGGATAACCCTTAAGAGTATATTGTGTTGAGTTTGTAAAGCTTAGAAAAGCTTGGTTGTAATCTTCAACACTTATAATGGATTGAACTCCTTAGCAAGAGAGGCTAAGGGAAAGGACGTAGGTGCCTAAGAAAGGACCGAACCTCTATAAATCTCGATGTTATATTCTTTATCCCTATCTCTCATTTACTTTCAATTATTATGTTTAATTGTTTAGCAAAGTTTGTGCTTATTGAATATTGTTTTTCAAAAATTTATTAAAACCAATTCACCCCCCTCTTGGTTTATTCCAAATCTTTGAGCTAACAATAAGTAAAACATTTAAAAATAAATTTGTTTACCGAGTGAGTTTAAATTGTTATGACTATTTAAACAATTATTTATTTCAAATCATTATACTCTTTTGTTTTGTCATAAAACAATTGTTTCTATTCATACAAGTTTATTCATAATATAATAATACTAATTTATTAATGTTCTAAAAATTAGTAAGTTGAAGATTTAAAAAATTAATCTATTTACTGAACAAGTTCAAATAGTCATGTTTATTTGAACTATTATCTATTTGAAATTGTTATGATATTTTATTTTGTCGTAAAAAAATTATTTTTATTCATACAAAATTATTTATAAAAAAATAATACTAATTTATTACTATTTCAAAAGTTAATAAGAGATTTAAAAACTAAATCTCTTTACCGAATTAGTTCAAATAGTTATAACTATTTAAAAAATTATTTATCTGAAATTGATATGATCTTTGTTTTATCCTAAAACATTTATTTCTATTCATAAAAGCTTGTTCAAAGTAAAATACTACTAAATTAATAGTATTCTAAAAATTAATAAGGATTTAAAAAATAGATGTGTCTGCTGAACAGTTCAAATAGTTAAGACTATTAGAACAGTTATCTGTTTCAAATCGTTCTGACCTTTTGTTTAGTTATAAAATAATTATTTCAGTTCATATATGCTTATTCAAAATAAAATAATACTATCTTATTAACATTCAAAAATTAATAAGTAAGAAATTAAAAAATTAAATCTATTTATCAAACAAATTCAAATAGTTATGATTATATGAACAATTATCTATTTAAAACTGTTATGACATTTTATTTTATCATAAAACAATTGTTTTAGCTTATAAAAGCTTATCCAAAACAAAATAATATTACTTTATTAATATTTTAAAAATTGATAAGTTGGAGATTTAAAAAATAAATCAATTTATCGAATCAGTTCAAATAATTATGGCCATTTGAATAATTATCTATTTTAAATGTTATGAACTTTTATTTTGTCATAAAACAATTTTTTTTCATCATACAAACCTATTCGAAATAAAATAATAGCAATTTATTAATATTTCAAAAATTAATAAGTAAGAGATTTAAAAATAAATTTATTTACCAAATCAATTCAAAAAGTTATGACTATTTAAGCAATTATATATTTTAAATTGTTATAACCTTGTGTTCTGTCATAAAACAATTATTTCTGTTTGTACAAGATTATTCAAAATAAAATAATACTAATGTAATAATATTATGAAAATTAATAACTAAGAGATTTCAATAAATTTATTTAAACCAGTTCAAATAGTTAAGGCTATTGAACAATTCTTTATTTCAAATCGTTATGACCTTTTGTTTTATTGTAAAACAATTTTTTCAGTTCTTAGTAACTTATTCAAAATAAAATAAAAAAAATCTATTAATATTTCAAAAATAATCAGCAAGAGATTTAAAAAATAATTTTGTTTGTCGAACTAGTTCAAAAAATTATGACTATTTAAATAATTATCGATTTCATATCGTTATGACCTTTTGTTTGTCATAAAACAAATGTTTTTTTTTCAAATAACTTTGTTCAAAATAAAATAATATTAATTTATTAATATTTTGAAAATTAATAAGTAAGAGAGTTAAAAAAATAAATTTGTTTATTAAACCAGTTCAATTAGTTTAACTATTTGAACAATTATTTATTTCAAATTATTACGACCATTTATTTTATCATAAAACAATTGTTTCTAGTTATACAGTCTTATTCAAAATAAAATAATGCTAATTTATTAATATTCTAAAAATTAATAACTAATGAATTTCAAAAATGAATTTGTTAGCTTGCCCAGTGCAAATATGTATGATTATTTGAATAATTATCTATTTGAAATCATTATAATCTTTTGTGTTATCACAAATCAATTATTTCTACTCATACAAGTTTATTTGAAATAACATAATTCTAGCTTATTAATATTCCAAAAATTAATAAGTAAGAGATTTAAAAAATGAATCTATTTGTTGAACAAGTTAAAATAGTTATGACTATTTATCAATTATCTATTTCAAATCGCCATAACCTTTTGTTTTGTCATAAAACAATTTTTTCTATTCATACAAGCTTATTTCAAATAAAATAACACCAAATTGTTAATATTTAAACAATTAAAAAAATAAAAGATTTAAAAAATAAATCTATTTATCGAATAAGTTTAAATAGTTATGACTATTTGAATAATTATTTATTTTAAATCATTATGACTTTTTTTTATAAAAAAATGTTTTTGTTCATACAAGCTTATTTATATTAAAATAATATTAATTTATTAATATTTCCTCAAATAATAAGTAAAAGATTTTAAAAATAAATATGTTTACCCAAAAAGTTTAAATAGCCATAACTATTTGAATAATTATCTATTTCAAATTGTTATGACCTTTTGTGTGATTTTAAAATAATTGCATCAGTTCATATAGGCTTATTCGAAATAAAATAATACTAATTTATTAATATTCCTAAAATTAATGAGTAAGAGATTTAAAAAATGAATTAGTTTATCGAACAAGTTTAAATAGTTCTTATTATTTGAACAATTATCTATTTCAAATTGTTTTGACATTTTGTTTTGTCATAAAATAATTGTTTTTGTTCATACACGGCTATTCCAAATAAAATAATATAAATTTATTAATATTCCAAAAATTAATAAGTAGAAATTTAAAAAATAAATCTATTTTCTAAACACATTCAAATAGTTATGACTATTTGAACAATTATTTATTTCAAATAGTTATGACCTTTTGTTTTGTCATAAACCAATTGTTTCTGTTCATACAAGCTTATTCGAAACAAAATAATACTAATTTATTAGTATTCCAAAAATTAATAAGTAAAAGATTTAAAAAAATAAATCTGTTTATTGAGCAAACTCAAATAGTTATGACCGTTTGAATAATTATTTATTTCAAATAGTTATGATATTTTGTTTTTTCATAAAATAATTGTTTCTATTTATACGATTTTATTTGAAATAAAATAATACTAATTTATTAATATTCTAAAAATTAATAGGTTGGAGATTTAAAATATTTACCAAACAAGTTCAAATAGTTATGTCCCTTTGAATAATTATCTATTTCAAATCATTATGACATTTTGTTTTGTCATAAAACAATTGTTTCTCTTCATACAAAATTATTTAGAATAAAATAATACTAATTTATTAATGTTTTAAAAATTAATTAGAGATTTAAAAACTAAATTTATTTACTAAATCAGTTCAAATAGTTATGACTACATGAACAATTATCTATCTCAAATCATTATGATCTTTATTTTGTCATAAAACAATTGTTTCTTTTCATATAAGCTTATTCTGATTAAGATAATACTAATTTAATAATAAAAAATAAATATGTTTTGCCGATCTAATTCAAATAGTTAAGACTATTAGAACAATTATCTATTTCAAATCATTATGACCTTTTGTTTAGTCATAAAACAATTATTTCAGTTCATACATGCTTATTTAAAATAAAATAATACTAATTTATTAATATTAAAAAAATTAATAAGCAAGAGATTTAAAAAAATTAATATGTTTACCTAACAAGTTCAAATAGATATAACCATTTGAACAATTATCTATTTAAAATCGTTGTGACCTTTTGTTTTGTCATAAAACAATTGTTTCAGTTCATAAAAATTTATCCGAAATAAAATAATACTACTTCATTAATATTTCAAAAATTATTAAGCAAGAGATTTAAAAACTAAAGCTATTTTTCAAACCAGTTCAAATAGTTATGATCATTTGAACAAATATCAATCTCAAATCGCTCTGATCTTTGTTTTGTCATAAAAAAACTATTTCTTATCATATAAGCTTATTCGAATTAAAATAATACTAATTTAATAATATTTCAAAAATTAATAAGTAAAAGATTTAAAAAATAAATGTGTTTGCCAAATCATTTCAAGTGATTAAGACTATTAGAATAATTATCTATTTCAAATCATTCTAACCTTTTATTTAGTCATAAAATAATTGTTTCAATTTATACAAGCTTATTTAGAATAAAATAATACTAATTTATTAATATTCAAAAAATTAATAAGCAAGAGATTTGAAAAAATAAATATGTTTACCAAACAAGCTCAAATAGTTATTATCATTTGAACAATTATCTACTTAAGATTATTATGAACTTTTGTTTTGTCATAAAACATTTGTTTCAGTTCATAAAAAGCTTATCCAAAATAAAATAATTCTACTTTATTAATATTTCAAAAATTAATAAGTAAGAGGTTTAAAAAATAAATTAGTTTATCGAATCAGTTCAAATAATTATGGCCATTTGAACAATTATAAATTATAAATTGTTATTACCTTTTGTTTTATCATAAAACAATTATTTTTCAACATACAGGCTTATTTGAAATAAAATAATACTAATTTATTAATATTTCAAGAATTACTAAGAGATCTAAAAATAAATAGTTACAACTATTTGAACAACTATGTATTTCAAATTGTTATAACCATTTGTTTTGTCATAAAACAATTAATTTTGTTCATACAAGTTTATTTAGAATAAAATAATACTAATTTAATAATATTCTAAAAATTCATAACTAAGAGATTTAAAAAATAAATCCGTTTGTTAAACCAATTCAAACAATTAAGACTATATAAAATAATTGTCTATTTCAAATCATTATGATATTTTGTTTTGTCATAAAACAATTATTTCAGCTTATACAAGTTTATTTAGAATAAAATAAAACTAATTAGTTAATATTTCAAAATTTTATAAGTAAGAGATTTAAAACATAATACTATTTACCGAATAGTTAAAATAATTATAAAATAATTATAACTATTTGAACAATTATTTATTTCAAATCGTTATTACTTTTTGTTTTATCATAAAACAATTGTTTTTGTTCATATAAGTTTGTTCAAAATAAAATAATACTAATTTATTAATATTTAGAAAATTAATCAGTAAGAGATTTAAAAAATAAATTTGTTTACTAAACCATTTCAAATAGTTTTGACTACATGAATAATTATCTATTTCAAATCATTATAACTTTTTGTTTTGTTATCAAACAATTGGTTCTGTTCATACTATTTTATTTGGAATAAAATAATACTAATTTAATAATATTTTGAAACTTAATAACCAAGAAAATTAAAAGATAAATCTAATTGTTGAACAAGTTCAAATAGTTAAGACTATATGAATGATTATCTATTTCAAATAGTTATCACCATTTGTTTTGTCATAAAATAATGTTTTTTGTTCGTACAAGCTTATTTGAATTAAAATAATACAAATTTAATAAGATTTCAAAATTCATAAATAAGAGATCAAAAAAATTGTTTATCGAACCAGTTTATATGATTAATATTATTAGAACAATTATCTATTTCAAATTGTTTTGATCTTTTGTTTTGTCATAAAAGCACTTGTTTCAAGCTTACTCGAAATAAATTAATACTAATTTATTAACATTCAAAAAATTAAGAAGAAAGAGATTTAAGAAAATAAATCTATTTACCGAAAAAGTTCAAATAGTTATAACTATTTGAACAATTGTCTATTTAAAATTACTATGACCTTTTGTTTTTTCATAAAACAATTGTTTCAGTTACTACAAGTTTACACGAAATAAAATAATACTAATTTATTAATAAGTAAGAGATTTAAAAAATAAATTTGTTTATCAAATTAGTTAAATAATTATGGCAATTTGAACAATTATCTATTTCAAATTGCTATAATCATTTGTTTTGTTATAAAACAATTGTTTTTTTATCATACAAGCTTATTCAAAATAAAATAATACTAATTTATTAATATTTCAAAAATTAATAAGTAATAGATTTAAAAACTAAATGTGTTTGTCAAACTAGTTCAAATAGTTAAAACTATAAGAATAATTATCTATTTTAAGTTGTTCTAACCTATTTTTAGTCATAAAATATTTGTTTCATATCATACAAGCTTATTAAGAACAAAATAATCCTAATATATTAACATTGGAAAAATTAATAAGCAAGAGATTTGCAAAAATAAATTTGTTTACTGAATAAGCTCAAGTAGTTATGACTATTTGAAAGATTAATATTTAAAATCATTATGATCTTTTGTTTTGTCTTAAAGCAATTGCTTCAGTTCATAAAAGGTTATCCAAAGTAAAATAATACCAATTTTTTAATATTTCAAAAATTAATAAGCAAGAGATTTAAAAAAATAAATGTGTTTTCTAAATAAATTCAAATAGTTATGACTTTTTGAACAATTGTATATTTAAAATCATTATGATATTTTGTTTTATCATTAAAAAATTGTTTCAATTCATTAAATCTTATTCAAAATAAAATAATAATAATTTATTAATATTTCAAAAATTAATAAGTGATTTAAAAAGTGAATCTGTTTACCAAATCAATTCAAATAATTATGGCTATTTCAACAATTATCTATTTCAAATCATTATGAACATTGTTTTGTCATAAAACAATTTTTTTTCATCATACAAGCCTGTTTGGAATAAAATAATACTAATTTATTAAGATTTCAAAAATTAATAAGTACAAGATTTAAAAAATAAATCTATTTATCAAAGTAGTTCTTATTTGAATAATTACCTATTTCAAATCATTATAACGTTTTATTCTATTCTAAATAATTGTTGCAGTTCATACAAGCTTATTTGAAATAAAATAATACTAATTTAATAATATTATGAAAATTAATAACTAAGGGATTTAAAAAATAAATTTGTTTATCGAAGCAGTTTAAATAGTTAAGACAATACGAATAATTATCTATTTCAAATCGTTATGAAATTTTGTTTTGTCATAAAACAATTGTTTTAGTTCATACAAGCTTATTTGAAATAAAATAATACAAATTTATTAACATTCCAAAAATTAATCAGTGATTTAAAAAAGGAATCTATTTACTGAATCATTTCAAATAATTATGGCCATTGTAACATTTATCTATTTCAAACCATTATTACCATTTGTTTGGTCATATAACAAGTGTTTTTTATCATTCAAGCTTATTCGGAATACAATAATACTAATTTATTAATCTTTCAAAAATTAATAAGTAAGTGATTTAAAATATAAATCTGTTCATCAAACTAGTTCAAATAATTATGACTATTTGAACAATTGTATACTTCAAATCGTTATAACCTTTTGTTTTGCCACAAAATAATTATTTCTATTCATACAAGCTTATTTGGAATAAAATAATACAAATATAATAATATTCTAAAATTAATAACTAAGAGAATTAAAAATAAATTTGTTTGACAAACAATCAAATATTTAAGACTATATGAACAATTATCTGTTTCAAAATTTTATGACCTTTTGCTTTGTCATAAAACAAATTTTCATACTAGCTGATTTGAAATAAAATAAAATGATTTATTAATATTGCAAAAATTAATAAGTAAGATATTTAAAAAAATATTTTTGTTTACCTAACCAATTCAAATAATTATGACTATTTGAACAATTATCTATTTCAAATCATTATAACATTTTGTTTTGTCATAAAACAAATGTTTTTGTTCATATAAGTTTTTTCATAATAAAGTAATACTAATCTACTAATATTTCAAAAATTAATAAGAGATTTAAAAAATAAATCTATTTATTAAACCAGTTCAAATAGTTATGACTATTTGACAAATTCTTTATTTCAAATCGTTATGACTTTTTGTCCTGTTATAAAACATTTGTTTCTATTCATACATGCTTATTCAGATTAAAATAATATTAATTTATTAATATTTCAACAATTAATAAGTAAAAATTTTAAAAAATAAATATGTTGATCGAACTAGATCAAATGGTCATGATTATTTGAATAATTATCTATTTCAAATCGTTATGACCCTTTCTTTTGTCATAAAAGATTTGTTTCGATTCATATAAGTTTACTCGAAATAAAATAATACTAGTTTATTAATATTCCAAAAATTAATAATTAAGAGATTTTTAAAAAAATCTGTTTATCGAATAACTTTAAATGATTATGACTATTTGAACAATTAATTATTTGAAATCGCTATAACATTTTGTTTTGACATAAAATAATTTTTTCTATTCATACAAGCTTATTTCGAATAAAATAATACAAAATTATTAATATTAAGACAATTAATAAGTAAAATATTTAAAAAATAAATCTGTTTATCAAACAAGTTCAAATGTTATGACTATTTGAACAATTATTTATTTCAAATTGTTATGACTCTTTGTTTTGTCATAAAACAATTGTTTATGTTCATACAAGGTTATTTGGATTAAAATAATACTAATTATTAATATTTTGACAATTAATAAGTAAAAGATTTAAAAAAATAAATATGTTTACCGAACAAATTGAAATAATCATGATTATTTGAATAATTAACTATTTCAAATCATTATGACCTTTTGTCTTGTAATAAAACAACGGTTTCAATTCAAATAAGCTTATTTGAAATAAAATAATACTAATTTATTAATATTACTTAAATTAATGAGTAAGAGACTTAAAAAATAAATTTATTTACTGAATAAGCTTAAAAAGCTATGACTATCTAAATAGTTATCTATTTTAAAACAGTATGAACTTTTGTTTTGTCATAAAACAATTGGTTCTGTTCATGCAAGCTTATTTCAAATAAAATAATATAAATTGATTAATATTACAAAAATTAATAAGTAAAAATTTAAAAAATAAATTTGTTTTCTACATATGTTCGAATAATTATATCTATTTGAAGAATTATCCATTTCAAATTGTTATGATTTTTTGTTTTATCATAAACCAATTGTTTTTGTTCATAAAAGCTTATTTGCTATAAAATAATACTAATTTATTAAAATTTCAAAAATTAATAAGTAAAAGATTTAAAAAAATAAAATATGTTTACTGAGCGGATTTGAATAATTATGACTATTTGAACAATTATTTATTTCAAATCGTTATGATCTTTTGTCTTCTTATAAAACAATTGTTTCTACTTATACAAATTTATTCGAAATAGAATAATACTAATTTATTAATATTCTAAAAATTAATAAGTTGGAGATTTAAAAAATAAATTTGTTCACTAAACAAGTTTAAATAGTCATGTCTATTCGAACTATTAGCTATTTCAAATCATTATTTTGTTTTGTTTTGTTGTAAAACAATTGTTTCTATTCATACAAAATTATTCAAAATAAAGTAGTACCAATTTATTAATATTTCAAAAATTAAGAAGAGATTTAAAAAACTAAATCTATTTATCGAACCAGTTCAAACAGTTATGACTATTTGAACAATTATCTATCTAAAATTGTTATGATCTTTTTTTTCTCATAAAGTAATTGTTTCTATTCATACAAGCTTATTCAGAGTAAAATATTGCTAAATTAATAATATTCTAAAAATTAATAAGTAAGAGATTTAAAAAATAAATATATTTACTGAATCAGTTCAAATAGTTAAGACTATTAGAATAATTAGCTATTTCAAATCATTTTGACCATTTGTTTAGTCATAAAATAATTGTTTCAATTTATACAATTATCTATTTAAAATTGTTATGACATTTTATTTTAACATAAAATAATTGTTTCAATTCATAAAATCTTATCCAAAATAAAATAATGTTACTTTATTAATATTTCAAAAATTGAGAAGTTGGAGATTTAAAAAAATAAATTAGTTTATCGAATCAGTTATGACTATTTAAACAATTACTCATTCCCAATCGTTATGACCTTTTATTTTGTCATAAAACAATTGATTTTGTTCACACAAGTTTATTTGGATTAAAATAATATTAATTTATTAATATTTTGACAATTAAAAAGTAAAAGGTTTTCAAAATAAATATGTTTACTGAACATGTTCAAACAGTCATAACTATTTGAATAATTATCTATTCAAATCTCATAATTATTTGAATAATTATCTATTTCAAATTGCTATGACCTTTTGTTTCATCATAAAACAACTGTATTAGTTCACATAGGCTTATTTGAAATAAAATAATACTAATTTATTAATATTTCAAAAATTAATGAGTAAGAGATTTAAAATATGAATATGCTTATCAGACAAGCTCGAATGGTTATGACTATTTGAACAATTATCTATTTCAAACGTATGACCTTTTGTTGTATCATAAAATAATTGTTTATGTTCATATAAGCTTATTTCGAATAAAATAATATAAATTTATTAATATTCCAAAAATTAATAAGCAAAAATTTAAAAAATAAATTTGTTTTCTAAACATATTCAAATAGTTATAACTATTTGAACAATTATCTATTTCAAATAGTTATGACCTTTTGTTTTGTCATAAACCAATTGTTTCTATTCATACAAGTGTATTTGAAATAAAATAATAATATTTTATTAATATTCCAAAAATTAATAAGTAAAAATTTTAAAAAATAAATCTGTTTACTGAGCAAGTTCATATCATTATGACTATTTGAACAATTATTTATTTCAAATAGTTATGATTTTTTGTTTTGTCATAAAACAATTCTTTCTATTCATACAAGTTTATTCAGATTAAAATAATACTATTTTATTAATATTTTGAAAATTAATAGGTAGGAGATTTAAAAAAATAAATCTATTTACTGAACAAGTTTAAATAGATTTGACTATTTGAACAATTATCTATTTAAAGTTGTTATGACATTTTTGTTTTGTCATAAATCAATTGTTTCAGTTCATAAAAATTTATCTGAAATAAAATAATAATACTTTTTTAATATTTCAAAAATTAATAAGCAAGAGATTTAAAAACTAAAGTTGTTTTCCAAACCAGTTCAAATAGTTATGACTATTTGAAGAAATATCAACGTCAAATCATTATGATCTTTGTTTTCTCATAAAACAAATGTTTTTGATCATATAAGCTTATTCGGATAAAAATAATACTAATTTAATAATACTTCAAAAATTAATAATAGATTTAAAAAATTAATGTGTTTACCGAACTAGTTCAAATAGTTAAGACTATTAGAATAATTATCTATTTCAAATTACTCTGACCTTTTGTTTAGTTGTACAATAATTGTTTCAATTCATACAAGCTTATTTGGAAAAAAATAATACTAATTTATTAACATTCAAAAAATTAATAAGCATGAGATTTAAAAATATAAATCTATTTACCGAACAAGTTCAAATAGTTATGACTATTTAAATAATTATTTATTTAAAATCATTTGACCATTTGTTTTATCATAAAATAGTTGTTTTAGTTCATAAAATCATATCCAAATAAAATAACACTACTTTATTAATATTTCAAAACTTAATAAGTAAAAGATTTTAAAAATAAATTAGTTTACCGAATCAGTTTAAATAATTATGGCCATTTGAACAACTATCTATTTCAAATTATTATTACCTTTTGTTTTGTCATAAAACAATTGTTTTCAACATACAAGTTTATTTGAAATAAAATAATACTAATTCATTAATATTTCAAGAATTAATAAGAGATTTAAAAAATATATTTGTTTACCAAACCAGTTCAAATAGTTATGACTATATGAATAATTACCTATTTTAAATTGTTATAACCTTTTGTTCTATCATAAAACAATTGTTTCTATCCATACAAGCTTATTTAGAATAAAATAATACTAATTTAGCAATATTTTGAAAATTAATAACTAGGATATTTAAAAAATAAATTTGTTTGCTGAACTAGTTTAAATAGTTAAGACTATATGAATAATTATTTATTTCAAATTATTATGACCATTTGTTTTGTCATAAAACAATTATTTTAGCTCATACAAGCTTATTCCAAATAGAATAAAACTATTTTTTAATATTTCAAAAATTTATAAGTAAGGGATTTAGAAAATAATTTTGTTTACCAAATTAGTTTGAATAATTATAACTATTTGAATAATTATTTATTTCAAATCGTTATTACTTTATATTTTGTCATAAATAATTGTTTTTGTTAATATAAGTTTATTCGAAAGAAAATAACACTAATTTATTAATATTTAGAAAATTAGTCAGGAAGAGAATTAAAAAGTAAATTTGCTTATCAAACCATTTCAAATAGTTTTGACTATTTGAATAATTATCTATTTCTAATTGTTATAACATTTTAGTTTGTCATCAAACAATTGCTTCTATTCGTACTATTTTATTTAGAATAAAATAATATTAATTTAATAATATTTTGAAACTTAATAACCAAGAAAATTAAAAAATAAATCTAATTGCCGAACCAGTTTAAATAGTTAAGACTACATGAATGATTTATCTATGTCAAATTGTTATAACCTTTTGTTTTGTCGTAAAACAATTGTTTTATTCATTCAAGCTTATTAGGTTTTAAATAATACTAATTCAATAATGTTTTAAAAATTAATAAGTAAGATTTAAAAAATAAATTTGTTTATCAAATAAGTTCAAATGGTTAAGACTATTAGAATAATTATCTATTTCAAATCGTTCTAACCTTTTGTTTAGTTATAAAACAATTGTTTCAGCTCATACAAGCTTATTCAAAATAAATTAATACTAATTTATTAACATTCAAAAAACTAATTACAAAAAAAGATTCAAAAAAATAAATCTGTTTATCAAACAAGTTCAAATAGTAATTACTATTTGAGTAATTGTCTATTTAAAATCATTATAACCACTTGATTTGTCATAAAATAATTGTTTCAGTTAGTACAAATTTAAATAGAATAAAATAATATTAATTTATTAATATTTTTTAAATTAATAAGTAAGAAATTTAAAAAATAAATTTGTAAAAATAATTAAGGCCATTTGAATGATTATCTATTTGAAATCGTTATGAGCTTTTGTTTTGTCATAAAACAATTGTTTTTAATCATACAAGCTTATTCGAAATAAAATAACAATAATTTATTAATATATGAAAAATTAATAAGAGATTTAAAAAATAAATCTGTTTACCGAACCAGTTCAAATAGTTACGACTATTTGAACAATTTTCAATCTTAAATTGTTAAGATCTTTGTTTTGTCATTAAACAATTATTTTTTATCATAGAAGCTTATTCAATTAAAAATAATACTAATTTAATAATATTTCAAAAATTAATAAGAGATTTAAAAATTAAATGTGCTTATGGCACCAGTTCAAATAATTAAAACCATTAGAATAATTATCTATTACAGATTGTTTTGATATTTTGTTAAGTCAAAAAATATTTATTTCATATCTTACAAGCTTATTTGAAATAACATAATCCAAATTTATTAACATTTGGAAAATTAAAAAGTAAAAGTTTTGAAAAAATAAATATGTTTACTGAATAAGCTTAAATAGTTATAATTATTTGAACAATTATTTATTTAAAATTGTTATGATATTTCATTTTGACATATAACAATTGTTTCAATTCATAAAAGCATATCCAAAATAAAATAATAATAATTTCTTAATATTTTAAAAATTAATAAGAAAGAGTTCAAAAAAATAAATTTGTTTACCGAACAAATTCAAATAGTTATGACTATTTAAACAATTATCTATTTAAAATCATTATGACCTCTTGTTTTGTCATAAAACAATTGCTTCAGTTCCTATAAGCTTATTCGAAATAAAATAATATTAATTTATTAATATTCCAAACATTAATAAGTGATTTAAAAAGTGAATATGTTTACTAAAACAGTTCAAATAATTATCGTCATTTCAATAATTATCTATCTCAAATCTTTGTTACCTTCTGTTTGGTCATATAACAATTGTTTTATATCATACAAGCTTATTTAGAATAAAATAATACTAATTTCTTAATCTTTCAAAAATTAATAAGTAAGAGATTTAAAAAAAATTTGTTTACTAAATCAGTTCAAATAGTTATGACTATTTGAAGAATTG
This sequence comes from Durio zibethinus, assembly GCF_047325235.1. Classification (NCBI taxonomy): domain Eukaryota; kingdom Viridiplantae; phylum Streptophyta; class Magnoliopsida; order Malvales; family Malvaceae; genus Durio; species Durio zibethinus. Next base: position 569,217 of record NC_143189.1, read on the forward strand.
TATACTTCAAATCAATTATTTACAAAATAAACCTTTTGTTCTATTATAAAATAATTATTTGTGTTCATACATGCTTATTCAAAATAAAATAATACTAATCTAATAATATTTCAAAAATTAATAACTAAGAGATTTACAAATTAAATTTGTTTATCAAACTAGTTCAATTTGTTAAGACTATATAAACAATGATTTGTTTCAAATTGTTATGACTTTTTGTTTTGTTATAAAACAATTTTTTCAATTCATACTAGCTTATTTGAAATAAAATAAAATGAATTTATTAATATTGCAAAAATTAATAAGAGATTTAAAAAATAATTATGTTTACCTAACCAGTTCTAATAATTATGACTATTTGAATAATTATCTATTTCAAAATGTTATAACCTTTTTGTTTTGTCATAAAATATGTTTTTGTTCATATAAGTTTTTTTTAGAATAAAATAATACAAATCTATTAATATTACAAAAATTCATAAGAGATTTTAAAAATAAATCTTTTTATCAAACTAGTTCAAATAGTTATAACTATATGAGCAATTAATTATTTCAAATCATTTTAACTTTTTGTTCCGTTATAAAACAATAGTTTATATTCATACAAGCTTATTTAGATTAAAATAATACTAATTTATTATTATTTTGACAATTAATAATTAAAAATTTTAAAACATAAATATGTTTACCAAACTAGATCAAATAGTCATGACTATTTGAATAATTATCTATTTCAAATTATTATGACTTTTGTTTTGTCATAAGAAAATTATTTCAGCTCATATAAGGTTATTTGAAATAAAATAATACTAAGTTGTTAATATTCCAAAAATTAATAATTAAGAGATTTAAAAAATAAAACTATTTACTGAACAAGTTTAAATAATTATGACTATTTAAACAATTATCTATTTGGAATTGCTATAACTTTTGTTTCATCATAAAAAGATTTCATCTATTTATACAAGCCTATTTCAGATAAAATAATTCAAATTTATAACTAACAAGAAAATTAATAAGTAAAAGATTTAAAAAATAAATCTGTTCAGCACACAAGTTCAAATCATTATGACTATTTGAGCAACAAATTATTATAACTTTTTGTTTTGTCATAAAATAATTATTTCTATTCATAAAAGCTTATTCAAATTAAAATAATATTAATTTATTAATATTTTTACAATTAATAAGCAAAAGATTTAAAACATAAATATATTTACCGAACAATTTCAAATAGTCATGACTATTTGAATAATTATCCATTTCAAATCATTGTGACTTTTTGTTTTGTAACAAAATAATCATTTCAGTTAACATAAGCTTATTTGAAATAAAATAATACTAATTTATTAATATTCCAAAAATGAATGAGTAAGAGAACTAGAAAAATGAATCTGTTTATTGAACAAGTTCAAAGAGTTATGACTATCTGAACAATTATCTATTTAAAAATATTATGACCTTTTGTTTTGTCAAAAAATAATTGGTTTTGTTCATCCAAGCTTATTTCGAATAAAATAATATAAATTAATTAATATTCCAAAAGTTAATAAGCAAAATTTTGAAAAATTATTTTTTTTACTGAACACGTCAAAATAGTTATGACTATTTGAACAATTATTTATTTCATATCATTATGACTATTTGTTTTGTCATAAACCAATTGTTTCTATTCGTGCAAGCTTATTTGGAATAAAATAATACTAATTTATTAAAATTCTAAAAATTAATAAGCAAAAGATTTAAAAAATAAATCTTTTTACCAAGCGAGTTCAAATAGTTATGACTATTTTAATAATTATTTATTTCAAATCATTATGATCTTTTGTTTTATCATAAAACAAATCTTTCTATTCATAAAAGTATATTTGGAATAAAATAATATTAATTTATTAATATTCTAAAAATTAATAAGTTAGAGATTTAAAGAATATATTTGTTTACCGAACAAGTTCAAATAGTCATGTCTATTTGAACTATCATCTATTTCTAACTGTTATGACATTTTGTTTTATCATAAAATAATACCAACTATTCAAAATAATTGGTCTTCATACAAAATTATTTAGAATAAAATAATACCAATTCATTACTATTTCAAAAATTAATAAGGATTTAAAAAATAAATGTGTTTACTGAACTAGTTCAAATAATTAAGCCTATGAGAATAATTATCTATTTTAAATCTTTCTGACCTTTTTTTAGTCATAAAATAATTGTTTCAATGTATACATGCTTATTCAAAATAAAATAATACTAACTTATTAACATTTAGAAAATTAGTAAGCAAGAAATTAAAAAAATAAATCTATTTACGAAAAAGTTCAAATAGTTATGACTACTTGAACAATTATCTATTTAAAATTGTTATGACCTTTTTATTTTTATTGTAAAACAATTATTTCAGTACATAAAAGCTTATCCAAAATAAAATAATATTACTTATTAATATTTCAAAATTTGATAAGTTAGAGATTTAAAAAATAAATTAGTTTATCAAATCAATTCAAATAATTTTGGCCATTTGAATAATTATCTATTTTAAATCATTATGAATTTTTGTTTTATCATAAAATAATTATTTTTCACCATACAAGCCTATTTGGTATAAAATAATACTAATTTACTAATATTTTAAAAATTAATAAGTAGGAGATGTAAAAAATTAATCTGTTTACTGAACTAGTTCAAATAGTTATGGCTATTTGAACAATTATATATTTCAAATTGTTATATGCCTTTGTTATATCATAAAACAATTATTTTTGTTCATAAAAGTTTATTCAAAATAAAATAATACTAATGTAATAATATTCTAAAAATTAATAACTAAGAGATTTAAAAAATAAATATATTTACCAAACCAGTTCAAATAGTTAAGACTATATGAACAATTCTTTATTTTAAATCATTAGGACTTTTTGTTTTATCGTAAAACAATTTTTTCAGTTTTTAGTAACTTATTCAGAGTAAAAAAAAACAAATTTATTAATATTTCAAAAATTAGTAAGACATTTAAAAAATAATTATGTTTGCCAAATCAATTCAAATAATTATGACTATTTGAATAATGATCTATTTCAAATCATTATTACCTTTTGTTTTATCATAAAACAAATGCTTTTGTTCATATAAGTTTATTTGGAATAAAATAATATTAATTTATTAATATTTTGAAAATTAAGAAGTAAGATATTTAAAAAATAAATTTGTTTACTAAACTAGTTCAATTAGTTATAACTATTTGAACCATTATTTACTTCAAATGTGATGACTATTTGTTTTGTCATAAAAGAATTGTTTCTATTCATACAGTCTTATTCAGAATAAAGTAATGCTAATTTATTAACATTCTAAAAATTAATAAGTAATGGATTTAAAAAATGAATTTGTTAGCCTGACAGTGCAAATAATAATGACTATTTAAACAGTTATCTATTTTAAATTGTTATGACCATTTGTTTTATTGCAAAACAATTGTTTCTATTCGTACAAGCTTATCTAAAATAAGATAATTCTAATTTATTAATATTCAAAAAATTAATAAGCAAGAGATTTAAAAAATGAATTTGTTTACTGAACATGATCAAATAGTTATGATTGTTTGAACAATTATCTATATCAAATTGCTATAACCTTTTGTTTTGTTATAAAAAATTTTTTTTATTCATACAAGCTTATTTTAAATAAAATAATACAAATTTTTTAATATTCCAAAATTAATGAGTAAAAATTAAAAAAAAAAAGGTTTTTTGAACACATTCAAATAGTTATGACTATTTGATCAATTATCTATTTCAAATAGTTATGACCTTTTATTTTGTCAGAAACTAATTATTTCTGTTCATACAAGCCTATTTGAAATAAAATAATACTAGTTTATTAATATTCCAAAAATTGATAAGCAAAAGATTTAAAAAATAAATTTGTTTACCGAGCAACTTTAAATAGTTATGACTGTTTGAACAATTGTTTATTTAAAATAGTTATAATCTTTTGTTTTGTCATAAAACAATTGTTTCTATTCATACAAGTTTATTGGGAATAAAAAAATACTAATTTATTAATATTCTTAAAATTAATAGGTAGGAGAATTAAAAAATAAATCTGGTTGTCGAACAAGTTTAAATAGTTATGTCCATTTGAACAATTATCTATTTGAAATCATTATGATCTTTTGTTTTGTCAAAAAAAAATTGTTTCTATTTGTGTAAAATTATTTAGAATAAAATAATACTAATCTATTAATATTTTGAAAATTAATAAGAGACTTAAAAACTAAATTTGTTTATGGAAATAGATCAAACAGTTATGATTATTTAAACAATTATTTATCTCAAATAATTATGATCTTTATTTTGTCATAAAATAATTGTTTCTTTTTATACAAGCTTATTCGGATTAAAATAATATTAATTTAATAATATTCCAAAAATTAATAAAAGATTTAAAAAAATAAATGTGTTTGTCGAACCAATTCAAATAGTTAAGACTATTAGAGCAATTATTTATTTCAAATTGTTCTGACCTTTTGTTTAGTCATAAAATAATTATTTCAGTCCATACAAGCTTATTCAAAATAAAATAATAGCAATTTATTTAACATTTGAAAAAGTAATGAGTAAGAGATTAAAAAAAATGTTTATCAAACAAGTTGAAATAGATTTGACTATTTAAATAATTATTTATTTAAAGTCATTATGACCTTTTTTTTTGTAATAAAACATTTGTTTCAGTTCAAAAAAACTTATCCGAAATCAAATAATTCTACTTCACTAATATTTTGAAAATTAGTAAGCAAGAGATTTAAAAACTAAAGTTGTTTTTTGCACCAATTCAAATAGTTATGACTATTTGAACAAATATCAATCTTAAATAGTTATGATCCTTATTTTCTCATAAAACAATTGTTTCTAATCATACAAGATTTTTAGATAAAAAGAATATTAATTTAATAATATTCCAAAAATTAATAAGAGATTTAAAAAAAATATGTTTGTCGAACCAGTTCAAATAGTTAAGACTACTAGAATAATTGTCTATTTCAAATCATTTTGACCTTTGGTTTAGTCATATAATAATTGCTTCAGTTTATACAAGCCTAATCGAAATAAAATAATACTAATTTATTAATATTCAAAAAAAATAAGCAAAAGATTTGAAAAATTAAATCTGTTTACTAAACAAGTTTAAATAGTTATGATTATTTGAACATTTATCTATTTAAAATTGTTATGACCTTTTATTTTGTCATAAAACCATTGTTTTAGTTCATAAAAGCTTATCCAAAATAAAATAACACTATTTTATTAATATTTCAAAAGCTAATAAGAGATTTAAAAAATAAATCAATTTACCAAAATAGATCAAATAATTATGGCCATTTGAACAGCTACCTATTTCAAATCGTTATTGCCTTTTGTTTTGTCTTAAAACAATTGTTTTTAACATACAATCTTATTTGAAATAAAATAATACTAATTTATTAATATTTCATTAATTAATAAGAGATTTAAAAAATAAATCTATTTACCGAATTAGTTTAAATAGTTATGACTATTTGAATAACTATCTATTTCAAATTGTTATAACTTATTGTTCTATCATAAAATAATTATTTTTGTTTATACAGAATTATTTAGAATAAAATAATACTAATTTAGTAATATTCATAAAATTAATAATAAGAGATTTAAAAATAAATATGTTTTCCCAATTAGTTCAAATAGTTAAAACTATATAAAGAATTATTTATTTCAAATTGTTATAACCTTTTGCTTTGTTATAAAATAATTATTTCAACCATATAAGCTTATCCCAAAAAAATAAATATTACTTTATTAATATTTCAAAAGTTAATAAGGGATTTAAAAAATAAATCAGTTTATCGAAATAGTTCAAATAAGTATGGCCATTTGAACAATTACCTATTTCGAATCATTATTACTTTTTTTTTTATCTTAAAACAATTTTTTTTCAACATTCAAGCTTATTCGAAATAAAATAATACTAATTTATTAATATTTCAAAATTTTATAAGAGATTTAAAAAGTAAATCTATTTACCAAACAAGTTCAAATAGTTTTGACTATTTGAATAATTATCTATTTCAAATTGTTATAACCTTTTGTTCTATCATGAAATAATTATTTCTGTTCCTACAGGCTTTTTCGGAATAAAATAATACTAATTTAGTAGTATTCTAAAAATTAATAACTAAGAGATTTTGAAAAATAAATCTATTTGCCAAACTAGTTGAAACAGTTAAGACTATATGTACAATTATTTATTTCAAATTGTTATGACCTTTTGCTTTGTCATAAAGTAATTATTTCAGCTCATACAAGCTTATTCGAAATAGAATAAAACTAATTTATTAATTGTTTAAAAATTTATAAGAGATTTAGAAAATAATTTTATTTACTGAACCAATTCAAATGATTATGACTATTTGAACAATTATCAATTTCAAATCATTATTACTAATTTATTAATATTTATAAAATTAATCAATAAGAGATTTAAAAAGTAAATCTATTTACCAAACCATTTTAAATAGTTTTAACTATTTGAATAATTATCTATTCCAAATCATTATAACTTTTTATTTTGTCATCAAACAATTGGTTCTGTTGATACTATTTTATTTGAAATGAAATAATACTAATTTAATAATATTTTGAAACTTAATAACCAAGAAAATTAAAAAATAAATCTAATAGCCAAACAAGTTCAAATAGTTAAGACTAAATGAATGATTATTTATTTCAAATCATTATGACTTTTTGGTTTCTCGTAAAATAATTATTTTGTTTGTACAAGCTTATTTGAATTAAAATAATACTAATTTAATAATAGTTCAAAAATAAATAAGAGATTTAAAAAATAAATTTGTTTACCAAATCAGCTCAAATGGTTAAGACTATTAGAATAATTATCTATTTCAAATTGTTTTGACCTTTTGTTTAGTCATAAAACAATTGTTACAATTCATATAAGCTTATTCAGAATAAATTAATACTAATTTATTAACATTCAAAAAATTAATAAGAAAAAGATTCAAAAAAATAAATCTATTTATCAAACAAGTTCAAATAGTTATTGCAATTTGAACAATTGCGTATTTAGGCTTTAAAACCTTTTGACTTGCCACAAAACAAATTTTTAGTTAATACAAGCTTATTTCAAATAAAATAATATAAATTTATTAATATTAAGATAATTAATTAGTAAAAGATTTAAAAAATAAATATGTTTACCGAATAAGTTCAAATCGTTATGACTATTTGAGCAATTATTTATTTCAACTTATTATGACTTTTTCTTTTATCATAAAATAATTGTTTCTATTCATTCAAACTTATTTAGATTAAAATAATTTTAATTAATTAATATTTTGACAATTAATAAGTAAAAGATTTAAAAAATAAATATGTTTATCGAACAAGTTCAAATAGTCATGACTATTTGAATAATTATCTATTTCAAATCATTATGACCTTTTTCATTTGTAATAAAATAATTATTTTAGTTCATATTACCTTATTTGAAGTAAAATAATATTGATTTATTAATATTTTAAAAATTAATGAGTAAGAAATTTGAAAAAGGAATTTGTTTATCAAATAAGTTCAAATAGTTATGACTATCTAAACAATTACCTATTTCAAAACATTATGGCCTTTCGTTTATCTTAAAACAATTGGTTCTATTCATGTAAGCTTATTTCGAACAAAACAATATAAATTTATTAATATTTTAGAAATTAATAAGTTAAAATTTAAAAAATAAATCTATTTTCTTAACTTGTTTAAAAATTTATGACTATTTGAACAATTATTTATTTCAAATTGTTATGACCCTTTGTTTTGTTATAAACCAATTGTGTCTATTCATACAAGCTTATTCATAATAAAATAATATTAATTTATTAAAATTTCAAAAGTTAATAAGTAAAAAATTTTAAAAATAAATTTGTTTACCAGACGAGTTTAAATAGTTATAACTATTTGAACAGTTATTTATTTCAAAACATTATAAAATTTTGTTTTTGTCATAAAATAATTGTTTCTATTCATACAAGTTTATTCAAAATAAAATAATACTATTTTATTAATATAATAAAATTAATGAGTTGGAGACTTAAAAAATTAATCTGTTTATTGAATAAGTTCAAATAGTCACATCCATTTGAACTATTATCTATTTCAAATCATTATGACACTTTGTTTGGTCATAAAACAATTGTTTTTATTCATACAATGTTATTTAGAATAAAATTAATAAGTAACGGATTTAAAAAATGAATCTGTTGGCTTGACTAATGCAAATAGTTATATGTGTTTGAACAATTATCTATTTCAAATTGTTATGACCTTCTATTTTGTCACAAAACAATTGTTTCTATTCATACAAGCTTATTCGGAATAGCATAATTCTAATTTATTAATATTTCAAAAATTAATAAGTAAGAGATTTAAAAACTAAATCTATTTATCGAAAAAGTTCAAACAGTTATGATTATTTGAACAATTACCTATTTCAAATCGTTATAACCTTTTGTTTTGTCATAAAATAAATTTTTTTATTCATACAACCTTATTTCAATTAAAATAATACAAATTTATTAATACTCAGATAATTAATAAATAAAAGATTTAAAAAATAACTATGTTTACCGAATAAATTCAAATAGTTATGACTATTTGAACAATTATTTCTTTCAAATCATTATGACTTTTTTGTTTTGTCATAAAATAATTTTTTTGTTCATAGAAGCTATTTGAATTAAAATAATATTAATTTATTAATATTTTGACAATTAATAAGTAACAGATTTTAAAAATAAATATGTTTATTGAACAAGTCTCGATAGTCATAACTATTTGAATAATTATCTATTTCAAATTGTTATGACCTTTTATTTCATCAAAAAACAATTGTATCAGTTCATATAGGCTAATTTGAAATAAAATAACACTAATTTATTAATATTTCAAAATTAATGAGTAAGAGATTTAAAAGATAAATTTATTTACCAAACAAGTTCCAATAGTTATGGCTATATAAATAATTTTCTATTTCAAATCATTATGATATTTTGTTTTATCATAAGATAATTATTTCTATTCATATAAGCTTATTTCAAATAAAATAATATAAATTTAGTAATATTCCAAAAATTAATAAGTAAAATTTTAAAAAATAAATATGTTTTTCTGAATACATTCAAATAGTTATGATTATCTGAATAATTATCTATTTTAAATAATTATGACCTTTTGTTTTGTCATAAACCAATTGTTTTTATTCATACAAGTGTATTCAAAATAAGTAATGCTAGGTTATTAATATTCAAAAAATTAATAAGTAAAAATTTATAAATAAATCTATTTACCGAGTAAGTTCAAAAAGTTATGCTTGTTTGAACAATTATTTATTTCAAATAGTTATAATCTTTTGTTTTATCATAAAACAATTGTTTCTACTCATGTAAGTTTATTCAAAATAAAATAATACTAATTTATTAATATTTTAAAAATTAATAGGTAGGAGATTTAAAAAATCTGTTTACCGAATAAGTTCAAATAGTCATATCTATATGAATAATTATCTATTTCAAAACATTATGACCTTTTGTTTTGTCATAAAATAATTGTTTCTATTCATGCAAAATTATTCAAAACAAAATAATACTAATTTATTAATATTTTGAAAATTAATAAGAGATTTAAATACTAAATCTATTTACCGAAACAGTTTACATAGTTATTACTATTTGAATGATTATCTATCTCAAATCGTTATGATGTTTATTTTATCATAAAACAATTGTTTCTTTTCACACAAGCTTATTCAGATTAAAATAATACTAATTTAATAATATTCCAAAAATTAATAAGAGCTTTGAAAAATAAATGTGTTTGTTGAACCGGTTTAAATAGTTAAGACATTATAACAATTATCTATTTCAAATCGTTATGACCTTTTATTTATTTATAAAACAATTATTTCAGTTCACACAAACTTATTCAAAATAAAATAATTGCAATTTATTAACATTTGAAAAATTAATGAGCAAGAGATTTAAAAAATATAAATTTATTTATCAAACAAGTTCAAATAAATTTGACTATTTGAACAATTATCTATTTAAAGTCGTTATGACCTTTTGTTTTATCATAAAACAATTGTTTCATTTCATAAAAACTTATTCGAAATAAAATAATACTACTTTATTAATATTTAAAAAATTAATAAACAAGAGATTTAAAACTAAAGTTGTTTTTTTGAACTAGTTCAAATAGTTATGACTATTTGAACAAATATCAATATCAAATCATTATGATCTTTGTTTACTCATAAAACAATCTTTTTTGATCATACAAGCTTATTTGGACAAAATAATACTAATTTAATAATATTCCAAAAATTAGTGAGAGATTTAAAAAATAAATATATTTGCTAAACTAGTTCAAATAGTTAAGACTAGTAGAATAATTATCTATTTCAAATCATTCTAACCTTTTATTTAGTCTTATAATAATTGTTTCAGTTTATACATGCTTATTCAGAATAAAATAATACTAATTTATTAACATTCCAAAAATTAATAAGCAAGAGATTCGAAAAGATAAACGTGTTTATCAAATAAGTTCAAAGAGTTATAACTATTTGAACAATCATCAATTTAAAATCATTATGACCTTTTGTTTTGTCATAAACAATTGTTTTAGTTCATAAAAGCTTATCCAAAAGAAAATAATACTACTTTATTATTATTTCGAAAGTTAATAACTAAGAGATTTAAAAAATAAATTAGTTGACTAAATAAGTTCAAATAATTATGGCCATTTAAACAACTATTATTTCAAATTATTATTACCTTTTGTCTGTCATAAAATAATTGTTTTTAAAAAATAAATCTTTTTACTGAACCAGTTCAAATAGTTATAACTATTTGAATAATTATCTATTTCATATTGTTATATCATTTTATTTTATAATAAAACAATTGTTTCTATTCATACAAGCTTATTCGAAATAAAATAATACTAATTTAGTAATATTATGAAAATTAATAGCTAAGAAATTTAAAAAATAAATATGTTCGTTGAACCAATTCAAACAGTTAAGACTATACAAACAACTATTTAACTCAAATTATTATGACCTTTTGTTTTGTCATAAAATAATTATTTCAACTTGTAGAAATTTATTCAAAATAGAGTAAAACTAATTTATTAATATTTCAAAAATTTATAAGAGATTTAGAAAATAATTCTATTTACAGAACCGGTTCAAATGATTATAACTATTTAAACAATTATATATTTCAAATCATTATTACTTTTTATTTTGTAATAAAACAATATTTTTTTGTTAATATAAGTTTGTTCAAAATAAAATAATACTAATTTATTAATATTTATCAAACCAGTTCTAATAGTTATGACTATTTGAGCATTTCTTTATTTCAAATTGTTATGACTTTTTGTTGTGTTATAAAACAATAGTTTCTGTTCATACAAGCTTATTTGGATTAAAATAATACCAATTTATTAATATTTCAACAATTAATAACTAAAAAATTTAAAACATAAATATTGTTACCGAACTAGATCAAATAGTCATGACTATTGAGTAATTATCTATTTCATATCATTATAACCTTTTGTTTTGTCATAAAAAAATCATTTCGGTTCATATAAGCTTAATCTAAATAAAATAATATTAAGTTATCAATATTCTGAAAATTAATAATTAAGAGATTTAAAAAATGAATTTGTTTAACGAACAAGTTTAAATAATTATGACTGTTTGAACAATTATCTATTTGAAATCGTTATAACCTTTTATTTTGTCATAAAATGATTTTTTTTCTATTCATACGAGCTTATTTTGAATAAAATAATATAAATTTATTAATATTAAGACAATTAATAAGTAAAAGATCTGATAAATCTACCCAACCAATTTCAAATCTTTATGACTATTTGAACAATTATTTATTTCAAATTGTTATGATCTTTTGTTTTGTCATAAAACAATTGTTTCTGTTCATACAAGCTTATTCGAAATAAAAAATATTAATTAATTAATATTTCGACAAGTAATAAGTAAAAGATTTAAAAAATAAATATGTTTATTGAACAAGTTCAAATGGTCATGAGTATTTGAATAATTAATTATTTCAAATCATTGTGACCTTTTGTTTTGTAATAAAACAATTGTTTCAGTTTATATATGCTTATTTGAAATAAAATAATTCTAATTTATTAATATTCTAAAAATTAATGAGTAAGAAAATTAAAAAATTAATCTATTTACCAATCATGTTCAAATAGTTATAACTATTTGAACAATTATCTATTTCAAAACATTTTGACCTTTTGTTTTGTCATAAAACAATTGGTTCTGTTCATGCAAGATTATTTTGAATAAAATAATATAAATTTATTAATATTCTAAAAATTAATAAGTAAAAATTTAAAAAATAAATATGTTTTTCGAACACGTTCAAATAGTTATGACTATTTGAATAATTATCTATTTCAAATTATTATGACCTTTAGTTTTGTCATAAGCCAATTGTTTCATTCATAAAAGCTTATTCAGAATAAAATAATATTAATTTATTAAAATTCTAAAAATTAATAAGTAAAAGATTTAAAAAATAAATTTGTTTACTGAGCGGTTCGAATAGTTATGACCATTCAAATAATTATTTATATCAAATCATTTTGATCTTTGTTTTGTCATAAAAAAATTGTTTCTATTCATACAATTTTATTTAAAATAAAATAATACTAATTTATTAATATTTTAAAATTAATAAGTTGGAGATTTAAAAAATAAATATGCTTACTGAACAAGTTCAAATAGTCATGTCTATTTGAATTATTATCTATTTCAAATCTTTATGACATTTTGTTTTGTCATAAAATGATCGTTTCTATTCATACAAAATTATTCAAAATAAAATAATATTAGTTTATTAATATTTTAAAAATTAATAAGAGATTTAAGAATTAAATCTGTTTATTGAACCAATTCAAAAACTTATGGCTATTTGAACAAGTATCTATCTCAAATTATTATGATATTTGTTTTGTAATTGTTAGCTCATTTGGAATAAACCAAAAGGAGGGGTGAATTGGTTTTATTGAAGTTTTCAAAAACAATATTCAATAAGCACAAATTTTGCTAAACAATTAAACACAATAATTGAAAGTAAATAAGAGATAGAGATAGAGAAAATAACACCGCGATTTATAGAGGTTCAGTCCTTCCTTAGGTACCTACGTCCTCTCCCTTAGCCTCTCTTGCCAAGGAGTTCAATCGACTATAACTGTTGAAGATTACAACCAAGCTTCTTTAAGCTTTACAAACTCAACACAATATACTTTTAAGGGTTATCCTCCCCCTTAAGCTTACAAACTTGCAAAACAGAAAAATGAAGTGTTTTGCAAACTCTAAGAACCTCACAAAGGTTGGGTGTTTGCTAAGTTGAAGTACACAAAGGTATAGACAAGAGAATGATGAATGAACAACAAAATAGTTTGGATACAATAAATACAAAGATATAGACTTTGAAACTCTAAAAACTCTTGATTATTTGAGAGAATAATAATATTGGTTCTTGACTCTTGCTCTCTTTATTCCTTTGTCTTCTTGGTGTGTTGGAGTACCCCTTTTATAGAGAAATTGATGAACTAACCATTGGGGAAGCTTGGAGTGAAGAAATGCCTGTTGAAAGCATGAAAAAGTAGTTGTTGGAGCATTCTGGGCAAGAACCGATCGATCCCTTCCATGAGGGGATCGATTGGTTCATGTTTTGAACCATTTTTCACTTGAAAATTGCCTAACTGATCGATCCCCTATGTGGGGGGATCGATCCTTTTTCTGGAAATTCAGTCCTGGGGCATTCTGGTTGAAAACCAATCGATCCCTTCTAGAGGGGATCGATCCTATCCATGCTGGGTGGTAGTTTCTTATTCTGTACTCTACTTACTAATTTGATCATAACTTGAGTTATAAAAATATAAATTAAAAACAGTTTGAAGATTTAGGAACTAGACCTGAAGGGCTTTCTATCCAAATAAATTCATCATCTAATTCATTGTGTACGAATTATAGTGAATTTTCAAAGTTACCCCCTGTGCAGTTTTTCTGACAACTGCAGAGTGTCTAGTAAAAATTCAAAATCTTTTCTTAGAAAATTTAGATTTTGATCTTGTTTGATCCATTAGAAAGTAGACTCAAAGAGCTTTCCAACCATATAAAATTCAAATATTAAGACTTTGTGAATTAATACAGAAAAATAAAACAAATGCAATGTTGGAAAACTGTGTTCTTGTAAAACAACTTTCTTAAGTTAATCTATTTCTCAAAACCAAAATTGTATTAAGTCCAAAATGAATAAGTTCACTTTGAAAACAACAATTGGACTTTCATTTAAGTTCAAATAAATAATCTTTAAAAGTAAATTTGGTTTGAGAAATATGAAAACAAAGAAAGGTTTGTTTAAGCTTTGAAAATCATATTATTTATTTAGTACCAAAATATAAAACTTAAGAACATGTACTAAATAAATCTTTTTCAAAATCTTGATCAAGTTTATTTAGCTTTAATGTTTTGTCATTTCAAAATAAGGATCAATTCAAGGCCAACAGTAATAAAAAAAATGCTTCTGTTCATGCAAACTTATTATGAGTAAAATATTGCTAAATTAATAATATTCCAAAAATTAATAAGAGCTTTGAAAAATAAATGTGTTAATTGAACCAATTCAAATAGTTAAGACCATTAGAACAATTATCTATTTCAAATCATTCTTACCTTTTGTTTATTCATAAAACAATTATTTCAATTCATACAAGCTTATTCAGAATAAAATAATTGTAATTTATTAATATTCGAAAAATTGATGAGCAAGAGATTTAAATAAAATAAATCTATTTATAAAACAAGTTCAAATAGATTTGACTATTTGAACAATTATCTATTTAAAGTTGTTATAACCTTTTGTTTTGTCATAAAATAATTGTTTCGTTTCATAAAAACTTATTCGAAATAAAATAATACTACTTTATTAATATTTCAAAAATTAATAAGCAAGAGATTTAAAACTAAAGTTATTTTCTGAACTAGTTCAAATAGTTATGACTATTTGAACAAATATCATTCTCAAATCTTTATGATTTTTGTTTTCTCATAAAACAATTATTTTTTATCATACAAGCTTATTCGCATAAAAATAATATTAGTTTAATAATATTCCAAAAATTAGTGAAAGATTTAAAAAATAAATGTATTTGTCGAACTAGTTCAAATAGTTAAGACCATTAAAATAATTATCTATTTAAAATCATTCTAACCTTTTATTAATATTTAGAAAATTAATTAGTAAGAGATTTGAAAAGTAAAACTGTTTACCAAACCCTTTCAAATAGTTTTGACTATTTGAATAATTATCTATTCCAATTCATTATAACCTTTTATTTTGTCATCAAATAATTGGTTCCATTCATACTATTTTATTCAAAATAAAATAATACTAATTTAATAATATTTTGACACTTAATAACCAAGAAAATTAAAAAATAAATCAAATTGCTAAACCATTTCAAATAGTAAGACCATATGAACGATTATCTATTTCAAATCGTTATGACCTTTTGTTTTATCATAAAACAATTATTTTTAATCATACAAGCTTATTCGAAATAAAATAATACTAATTTATTAATATTTCAAAAATTAATAAGAGATTTAAAAAATAAATCTGTTTACTGAATTAGTTCAAATAATTATGACTATTTAAGCAATTATCAATCCAAATCTTTACGATCTTTGTTTTGTCATAAAACAATTGTTTCTTATCATAAAGCTTATTTAGTTAAAAATAATACTAATTTAATAATATTTCAAAAATTAATAAGTAAGAGATTTAAAAAATAAATGTGTTTGTCGAACCAATTCAAATAGTTAAAACTATTAGAATAATTATATATTTTAAATCATTCTAACCTTTTGTTTAGTTAGAAAATATTTGTTTCATATCTTACAATCTTATTCGAAATAAAATAATCCAAATTTATTAACATTTGAAAAATTAATAAGAAAAAGTTTGAAAAAATAAATCTATTTATCGAACAAGTTCAAATAGTGATTACTATTTGAACAATTATTTATTTAAAATCATTATGACCTTTTGTTTTGATATAAAACAATTGATTCAGTTTATAAAAGCTTATCCAAAATAAAAGAATACTAATTTCTTAATATTTCAAAAATTAATAAGCAAAAGTTTAAAAAAATAAATTAGTTTACCAAACAAATTCAAATAGTTATGCTTATTTGAACCATTGTCTATTTAAAATCATTATGACCTTTTGTTTTGTCATAAAATAATTGTTTCATTTCATAAAAGCTTACTCAAAATAAAATAATACTAATTTACTAATATTTCAAAAATTAATAAGTAAGCGATTTAAAAAGTAAATCGGTTTGCCAAATCAGTTCAAATAATTATGGCCATTTCAACAATTATCTATTTTAAATCATTATAACCTTTTGTTTGTTTATATAACAATTGTTTTTTATTATACAAAGTTTATTCAAAATAAAATAATAGTAATTTATTAATCTCTCAAAAATTAATAAGAGATTTAAAAAATAAATTTATTTATCGAACCAGTTTAAATAGTTATGACTATTTGAATAATTGTATACTTCAAATAGTTATAACCTTTTTGCTACCATAAAACAATTATTTCTGTTTATACAAGCTTATTCAAAATAAAATAATACTAATATAAAAATATTCCAAAAATTAATAACCGAGAGATTTTAAAAATAAATTTGTTTGCTAAACTAGTTCAAATAGTTAAGACTATATGAACCTTTATCTATTTTAAATCATTTTTGTTTTGTCATAAAACAATTTTTTCAATTCACACTAACTTATTTGGAATAAAATAAAATGAATTTATTCATACTAAAAAATTAATATGTAAGAGATTTAAAAAGTAATTCTATTTACCTAACCAATTTAAATAATTATGATTATTTGAACAATTATCTTTTCAAATAGCTATGACCTTTTGTTCTGTCATAAAACAAATGTTTTTGCTCATGTAAGTTTGCTCGAAATAAAAGAATACTAATCTATTAATATTTCAAAAATTAATAAGGGATTTAAAAAATAAATCGGTTTATCAAACTAGTTCAAATAGTTATGATTATTTAAGCAATTTTTTATTTCAAATTGTTATGACTTTTTGTTCTATTATAAAACAATAGTTTTTGTTCATACAAGCTTATTTGGATTAAATAATACCAATTTATTAATATTTCAACAATTAATAAGTAAAAAATTTTAAAAATAAATCATTATCTATTTCAAATAGTTATGGCCTTTTGTTTTATCATAAAAAAATCATTTCGGTTCATATAAGCTTATTTCAAATAAATAATACTAAGCTATTAATATTCTAAAAATTAATAATTAAGAGATTTAAAAAATGAATCTATTTAAGAAACAAGTTTAAATAATTATGACTGTTTGAACAATTATCTACTTGAAATTGCTATAACCTTTTGTTTTGTCATAAAATGATTTTTTTTCGATTTGTACAAACTTATTTTGAATAAAATAATACAAATTTATTAATATTAAGACAATTAATAAGTAAAAAATTTTAAAAATAAATTTGTTTACCGAACAAGTTCAAATCGTTATGACTATTTGTGCAATTATTTATTTCAAATTGTTATGACATTTTTTTTGTTATAAGACAATAGTTTTTGTTCATATAAGCTTATTCGGATTAAAATAATACCAATTTATTAATATTTCAACAATTAATAAGTAAAAAATTTTAAAAATAAATATGCTTACCGAACTAGATCAAATAATCATGACCATTTGACTAATTATCTATTTCAAATGGTTATGACATTTTCTTTTGTCATAAAAAATTATTTCAATTCATACAAGCTTATTTGAAATAAAATAATACTAAGTTATTAATATTATGAAAATTAATAATTAAGAGATTAAAAAAATGAATCTGTATGTCGAACAAGTTTAAATAATTTTGACTATTTTGATAATTATCTATTTGAAATCACTATTACCTTTTGTTTTGTCATAAAATGATTTTTTCTATTCATACAAGCTTATTTTGAATAAAATAATACAAATTATTAATATTAAGGCAATTAATAAGTAAAAGATTTAAAAAATAAATCTATTTATTGAACAATATCAAATCTTTATGACTATTTGAAAAATTATTTATTTCAAATTGGTATGACTTTTTGTTTTATCATAAAATAATTGTTTATGTCATACATGTTTATTTTGATTAACAAAATATTAATTTATTAATATTTTGACAATTAATAAGTAGAATATTTAAAAAATAAATATGTTTTTTGAACAAGTTCAACTAGTCATAATTATTTGAATAATTGTCTATTTCAAATCATTGTGACCTTTTGTTTTATAATAAAATAATTATTTTAGTTCATATAAGCTTATTTGAAATAAAATAATACTAATTTTTTAATATTCCAAAAATTAATGGGAAAGAGAATTAAAAAAGGAATCTTGTTACCTAACATGTTCAAATAGTTATGACTATCTGAATTATTATCTATTTCAAATCATTGTGACCTTTTGTTTTATAATAAAACAATTGTTTTAGTTCATATACGCTTATTTGAAATTAAATAATACTAATTTATTAATATTCTAGAAATTAATGAGAAAGAGAATTAAAAAATAAATCTTGTTACCAAACATGTTCAAATAGTTATGACTATTTGAACAATTATCTATTTTAAAATATTATGACATTTTGTTTTGTCATAAAACATTTGGTTCTATTCATGCAAGCCTATTTTGAATAAAATAATAAAAATTATTAATATTTCAAAAATTAATAACTAAAAATTTAAAAATAAATATATTTTCTAAACATTTTCAAATAGTTATGACTATTTAAACAATTATCTATTTCAAATTGTTATGACATTTTGTTTTGTCATAAACCAATTGTTTCTGTTCATAAAAGCTTATTTGAAATGAAATAATACTAACTTATTAAAATTTCAAAAATTAATAAGTAAAAGATTTAAAAAATAAATTTGTTTATCAAGTAAGTTCAAATAGTTATGACTATTTGAACAATTATTTATTTCAAATCATTATGATCTTTTATTTTGTCATAAAACAATTGTTTCTATTCATACAAGTTTATTTGAAATAAAATAATACTAATTTATTAATATTTTAAAAATTAATAAGTTGAAAATTTTAAAAATAAATTTGTTCACCAAACAAGCTTAAATAGTCATGTCCATTTAAACTATTATCTATATCAACTTGTTATTATATTTTGTTTTGTCATAAAATAATTGTTTCTATTCATACAAAATTATTCAAAATAAAATAATACTAATTTATTAATATTTCAAAAATTAATAAAAGATTTAAAAACTAAATCTTTATATTGAACCAATTCAAATAATTATGATTTTTTGAATAATTATCTATCTCAAATCGTTATGATATTTTTTTGTCATAAAGCAATTGTTTTTGTTCATACAAGCTTATTTGGAGAAAAATATTGATAAATTAATAATATTCTAAAAATTAATAAAAGATTTAAAAAATATATGTGTTTGCCAAACTAATTCAAATAGATAAGAAAATTAGAACAATTATCTATTTCAAATAGTTTTGACCTTTTGCTTGTCATTAAATAGTATTTTTAGTTCACACATGCTTATTTAAAATAAAATAATACTAATTTATTAGCGTTCAAAAAATTAATAAACAACAAATTTTAAAAAATAAATTTGTTTATCAAACAAGTTCAAATAGTTATGACTATTTGAACAATTATCTATTTAAAATAAATATGACCTTTTGTTTTATCATAAAACAATTTTTTTCAATTTATAAAAGCTTATCTAAAATAAAATAATATTACTTTATTAATACTTGAAAATTTGATATATTAGAGATTTAAAAAATACATCGAATTAGTTCAAATAATTATGGCCATTTGAAAAATTATATATTTCAAATCATTACAAACTTTTGTTTTTTCATAAAATAATTGTTTTTCATCATACAAGCCTATTTGGAAAATAATATTAATTTATTAAAATTTCAAAAATTAATAGGAAGAAGATTTAAAAAATATATCTATTTACTGAATTAGTTCTTATTTAAACAATTATCTATTTTAAATTATTGTAACCTTTTGTTCTATCGTAAAATAATTGTTTCAATTCATATGAGCTTATTTGGAATAAAATAATACTAATTTAATAATATTCCCAAAATTAATAACTAAGAGATTTAAAAAATAAATTTTTTTGCTGAAGTAGCTCAAACAGTTAAAACTATATGAACAATTATCTATTTGAAATCATTATGACCATTTGTTTTATCATAAAACAATTGTTTCAGGTCATAGAAGCTTATTCAAAATAAAATAATACTAGTTTATTTATATTCCAAAAATTAATAAGTAAGTTATTTAAAAAGTAAATCTATTTATCAAATCAATTCAAATAATTATGATTATGTTATCAATTATCTATTTCAAATTGTTATTACTTTTTGTTTTGTCATATAACAATTGTATTTGAACATTCAATTTTATTTGGAATACAATAATACTATTTATTAATCTTTTTAAAAATTAATAAGTAAGAGATTTAAAAAATAAATCTATTTATCGAACTAGTTCAAACAACAATGACTATTTGAACAATTGTAAACTTCAAATTGTTATAACCTTTTGTTTTGTCATAAAATAATTATTTTTGTTCATACAAGCTTATTCGAAATAAAATAATACTAATATAATAATATTATGAAAATTAAAAGCTAAGAGAATTAAAAAATAAATTCATTTGCCGAATCAGTTCAAATATTTAAGACTACATGAATCGTTATGACTATTTGTGTAATTATTTATTTAAACTTGTTATGACTTTTTGTTTTATCATAAAACAATTGTTTCTATTCATACAAGTTTATTTAGATTAAAATAATATTAATTTATTAATTTATTAATATTTCGACAATTAATAAGTAAAAGATTTAAAAAAATAAATATGTTTGCCAAATAAGTTCAAATAGTCATGAATATTTAAATAATTATCTATTTCAAATCATTATAACTTTTTCTTTTGCAATAAAACAATTGTTTCAGTTCATATAAGTTTATTTGAAGTAAAATAATACTAATTTATTAATATTCCAAAAATTATTAAGTAAGAAAACCAAAAAAAGAATCAATTTACCAAATAAGTTCAAATAGTTATGACTATATGAACAATTATCTATTTTAAAACATTATGACCTTCCGTTTTGCCACAAAATAATTGGTTTTGCTAATGCAAGCTTATTTTGAATAAAATAATTTAAATTTATTAAATTCCAAATATCAATAAGAAAAAAATGTTTTCTAAACACATTCAAATAGTTATGACTATTTGAACAATTATCTATTTTAAATCTTATGATCTTTTGTTTCGTCATAAGCTAATTGTTTTTGCTCATAAAAACTTATCCGGAATAGACATACTACTAATTTATTAAAATTCTAAAAATTAATAAGTAAAAGATTTAAAAAATAAATCTGTTTAACAAGCAAGTTCAAATAGTTATGACTATTTGAACAATTATTTATTTCAAATCATTATGATATTTTTTTTTGTCATAAAACAATTATTTATATTCATACAAGTTTATTCGAAATAAAATAATACTAATTTATTAATATTCTAAAAATTAATAAGTTGAAGATTTAAAAAATAAATATGTTTGCTGAACAAATTCAAATAGTCATATCCATTTGAACTATTATCTATTTGAAATCGTTATGGCATTTTGTTTTGTTGTAAGACAATTGTTTTATTCATACAAATTATTCAGAATCAAGTAATAGTAATTTGTTAATATTTCAAAAATTAATAAGACATTTAAAAGCTAAATCTGTTTACCAAACCAGTTTAAATAGTTATGACTATTTCAACAATTACCTATCTCAAATAGTATGATCTTTGTTTTGTCATAAAACAAATTGTTTTTGTTCATGCAAGCTTGTTCTGAATAAAATAATGCTAAACTAATAATATTGTAAAAATTAATAAGTAAGAGATTTAAAAAATAAATGTGCTTGCCGAACCAATTATAATAGTTAAGACTATTAGAATAATTGTCTATTTCAAATCATTCTGACCTTTTGTTTTGTCAAAAAAATTTTCTTTTCAGTTCATACAAGCTAATTTGAAATAAAAGAATATAATTTTATTGACATTTAGAAAATTAATAAGCAAGAAATTTTAAAAAAATAAATCTGTTTACTGAATAAGTTTAAATAGTTATGACTATTTGAACAATTAACTATTTAAAATTGTTATAAACTTTTGTTTTATCATAAAACAATTATTTTAGTTTAATACAACTTATCCAAAATAAAATAGTATTACTTTATTAATATTTCAAAAATTGAGAAGTTGGAGATTTGAAAAATAAATCAGTTTATCAAATTAGTTCAAATAATTTATGACCATTTGAACAATTAACTATTTCAAATCGTTATGAACTTTTTATTTTGTTATAAAACAATTGTTTTTCATCATACAAGTTTATTTGGAATAAAATAATATTAATTTATTAATATTTCAAAAACTAATAAGTAGGAGAATTAAAAAATAAATATACTTACCAGACCAATTTAAATAGTTATTACTATTTAAATAATTATATATTTCAAATCATAAAATAATTATTCATGTTCACACAAGCTTATTTGGAATAAAATAATACTTATCTAATAATATTATGAAAATCAATAACTAAGAGATTTAAAAAATAAATTTATTTGTCGAACTAATTCAAATAGTTAAGGCTATATGAATAATTATCTATTTCAAATCATTATGACCTTTTGTTTTGTCGTAAAACAAATATTTTTGTTCATATAAGTTTATTTTGAATAAAATAACATTTATTTTTTAATATTTTGAAAATTAATAAGAGATTTAAAAAAATAAATCTATTTACCAAACTGATTCAAGTAGTTATAACAATTTGAACAATTATTTATTTCAAATCATTATAACCATTTGTTTTGTTATTAAACAATTGTTTCTATTGATATAGTCTTATTTAGAATAAAGTATGCTAATTTATTGATATTCTAAAAATTAATAAATAATGGATTTAAAAAATGAATCTACTGGCTTGACCGGTACAAATAGTTAAACAAATTTATTTTTTAAATATCTTAGTTATTAATTGTCAAAATATTATTAGATTAGTATATTTTATTTTGAATAAGCTTGTATGAATAGAAATAATTATTTTATGAGAAAACAAAAGGTTATAACAAATTAAAATATATAATTGTTCAAATAGGTATAATTATTTGAAGTGGTTCCATAAATAACATTATTTTTTAAATCTCTTATAAAATTTTAAAATATTAATAAATTAGTTTTATTTTATTATGAATAAACTAGGATGAGTTGAAATAATTGTTTTATAACAAAACAAAAGGTTATAACGATTTAAAATAATAGATAATTATTCATATAGTCATAACTATTTGAACTGGTTTGATAAACAAATTTATTTTTTAAATCTCTTAGTTATGAATTTTTAGAATATTATTAATTTAGTATTATTTTATTCCAAATAAATTTATATGAACAGAAATAATTATTTTATGACAGAACAAAATGTTGTGATAATTTGAAATAGATAATTGTTCAAATAGTCATAACTGTTTGAACTTATTGAGTAAATTGATTTACTTTTTGAATCTCATACTAATTCTTGAAATATTAATAAATTAGTATTATTTTATTTCAAATAAACTTGTATGTTCAAAAATTATTGTTTTATGACAAAATGAAAAGTACTAACAATTTTATTTCAAACAAGCTTGTATGTTAAAAAATAATTGTTTTATGACAAAATGAAAGGTAATAACGATTTGAAATAGATAATTATTTAAATATCTATAATTATTTAAACTGATTCAGTAAACTGGTTTATTTTTTAAATCTCTTATTAATTTTTAAAATATTAATAAACAAGTATTATTTTATTTTGAATAAACTTTTGTGAACTAAAACAATTGTTTTATGATAAAACAAAAATGCATATCGATTTTAAATAGATAATTATTTAAATAGTTATAGCTATTTGAACTTGTTCAGTAAATAGATTTATTTTTCAAATCTCTTGCTTATTAATTTTTTGAAAGTTAATAAATTAGTATTTTTTTTCTTTTGAATAAGCTTGTTTGAACTAAAACAATTATTAATGATTTGAAATAGATAATTATTCTAATAATCTTAACTATTTGAATTGATTCAACAAACACATTTATTTTTTAAATTATTTATTAATTTTGAAAATATTATTAAATTAGTATTATTTTTATTTGAATTAACTTGTATGATCAGAAACAATTGTTTTATGACAAAATAAAGATCATAATGATTTAAGATTGATATTTTTCCAAATAGTCGTAACTATTAGAATTGCTTTAGAAAATAGCTTTAGTTTTTAAATCTCTTGCTTAATAATTTTTAAAATATTAGTAAAGTATTATTATTTATTTTGGATATGTTTATTAATTGAAACAATTGTTTTATGACGAGACAAAAAGTTAAAACAATTTTAAATAGATAATTGTTCAAATAATCATATCTAATTAAAATTGTTTAGTAAACATATTTATTTTTTTAAATCTCTTGCTTATTAATTTTTCGAATATTAATACATTAGTATTGTTTTATTCCGAATAAGTTTGTATGAACTAAAATAATAGTTTTATGACTAAACAAAAGGTTAGAACGATTTGAAATAGATAATTGTTCAAATAGTCTTAACTATTTAAACTGGTTCGACAAACATATTTATTTTTTAAATCTCTTACTTTTTAATTTTCAGAATATTATTAAATTAGTATCATTTTAATCGAATAAGCTTATGTGAAAAGAAACAATTATTGTATGACAAAATAAAGATCATTACGATTCAAGATAGATAATTGTTCAAATAGTTATAACTATTTGAACTGGTTTAATAAATAGATTTAGTTTTTAAATCTTTTATTAATTTTCAAAATATTAATAAATTTGTATTATTTTATTTTGAATAATTCTGTATGAACAAAAACAATTATTTTACCACAAAACAAAAGGTCATAATAATTTAAAATAGCTAATTGTTCAAATGGACATAACTATTTGAACTTGTTCGATAAACAGATATATTTTTTAAATCTCCTACCTATTAACTTGCAAAATATTAATAAAGTAGTATTATTTTATTTTGAATAAACTTATATGAATAGAAACAATTGTTTTATGACAAAACGAAAGATCCTAACTATTTGAAATAAAAAATTGCTTAAACAGTCATAACAATTTGAGCTTACTCAGTAAACAAATTCATTTTATAAATCTTTTACTTATTAAGTTTTGAAATATTAATAAACTAGTATTATTTTATTTCAAATAAGCTTGTATGGACATAAAAAATTCGTTTATCACAAAACAAAAGGTCATAACTATTTAAAATAAATAGCAAATATTCAAATGAGGACTTTAAAGGTTGAAGGGGGAAAGGTTCCATGTGAACAGCACTTGAACATAGATTAGTCGATCTTAAGAGATGGGGGGAGTTAGCCCAACAGCGCATCGAGTGCAAGCTTTGAAAGGGAATTGGGTTAAAATTCATAAGCCAGAACGTGGAGGCTAATGGCAACGTTATCTTTTTTGTTTGGAGTCGTCGGTAGGGGCTTCAACAAGAGTTATCTTTTTTGTTTAACAGCCTACCCACCCTAGAAACAACTCAGCTGGAGGGAGGGTCTAGTGGTCGAAAGAGCACCACACGTCACATGGTGTTTGGTGCACCCTCAACAGCCCTTGCAAATCTAAAGGATCATGCTATCCTTGCCTAGTTATACTCATAACCACATCAGGTTTCCAAGGTGAATAGCCTCTAGTTGATGGAACAATGTAGGCAAGGGAAATTGACAAAATGGATCTGTAACCTTGAGAAAAGGATTGGCTCTAAGGGCTAGGCACTGGGGTCCCAGTGTCGAACCTATTAGCTACTGGAACATTACTCAAGTTACTTCCATGGCGAAAGTAGGTCACCATATGCCGACCAAGGGATGGATAGGAAAAGCTCCCTCAAGGGTTTTTCTTTTCCCAAGTGATAAACAGTTGACTCAAAACTTATATAGACAAGGGGAATCTGATTGTTTAATTAAAAAAAAAGCATTATGATGGTCATTAAGGATGTTCACGCAATGTGATTTCTACCTAGTGTTTTGAGTGTCAATGTGAAAAAATTCAACCAAGCATAGGTAAACGATGAAAGTAACTATGACTCTCTTAAGGTAGCCAAATGCTTTGTCATCTAATTAGTGATGCATATTAATAGATTAATGAGATTCCCATTGTCCCTGTCTACCATCTAGCAAAACCATAACCAAGGGAATGGGCTTGGTAGAATCAACAAAAAGAGAAGACCTTATTAAGTTGACTTTAGTCTAACTTTGTGAAATGACTTGAGAGGTGTAGGATAAGTGGGAGACCTCATATGAAATTGAAATACCACTACTTTTAACATTATTTTACTTATTTTGTGAATCGAAAGCAGGGCACAACCCCTTTTTTTGGACCAAGGTGGACCTGAGTTAGTCAATCTAGGTAAAAAACATTCTTGGGTGGGGAGTTTGGCTAGGAAGGCAAATTTGATAAAAGATAATGCAGGTATCCTAAGATGAGCTCAATGAGAATAGAAAACATATGTGGAACAAAAGGGTAAAAGCTCATTTGATTTTAATTTCCAGTATGAATATGAATTATGAAAGCATGGCCTATTAATCCTTTATACCTTTGGAATTTAAAGCTAGGGGTGTCAGAAAAGTTACCATAGGGATAACTGGCTAGTGGTAGCTAAGCATGCATAGCAACATTGGTTTTTGATCCTTCGATGCCAACTTTTCCTATTATTGTGAAGTCGAATTCACCAAGTGTTGGATTGTTCACCAACTAATAGAGAACATGAACTGGTTTAGACCATCATGAGATAGGTTAGTTTTACCTTATTAATGGCAATGTCACAATAGTAATTCAACCTAGTAGAGAGGAACTATTGATTCACACAATTGACCATCGTGCTTGGTTCAAAAGTTAATGGTGCAAAGCTACCATGCACTAGATTATGACTGAACACCTCTAAGTTAGAATCTGGGCTAGAAGCGCACATGTGCTCGTCACCCGATTATCAACCCACAGTAGAAACCTATGGCCCCCAAAGGTACATGTTATAGGTGCAGCCTCTGAGGTGAACAAATTATGCGGGCCTCCTTAGAGCTTAATTCTCATAAAACGGCAAGTAGAATCCTTTGCAGATGACTTAATTATGTGATAGAGTACTGTAAGTGGTAGAGTGGCCTTGCTACCACTTTGCCATGATCCACTAAGATTTAGCCTTTTGTTGCTTCGATTCATCTTTTCCCCTCACACCCATTGAAGTCTATTCACTTTATTTTTTTAAACTATAACTCTTTGGGGTAGGGGATGAATGGTGTTCTCTATTGCAATCGATTAGGCTGGTGGATAACATCCCTACCTCAAGCATCCAAGTAACTGACAACCAAATGCCTTTGTTATTAGTTATAGGAATAGGCTCACCCTTGGTGCGGTTAGCCCTTGGATCAATTATGCCTGCACACCATTGATAGCACTTGGCCCTTGGTTTGTACGGGCAATCACATCCAACACCATTGGCAGATATTGGCCTATTATTTCCTTGAATACCATTAGCAAATGTTAGCCCCTTAGTTCAGGATGCTACTTCAAACACCATTGCTAAATGTTGGCATTTGTAAAAAATTATCAACCTACGAAACTCAAGTGCTTAGCACAATTCTAGCTTGTCAAAGATTGTGCTATAGTATTAGGCATTCTAGAAGCCCATAGATATGATCTTCCTAGGACTATGTTTAGGCAATCTCGCACATGGGTTTGATCATGCACTCATACCTTGATCATTAGTGCTTGCATATGGGTCTGACTATGTGATCGTACATTGCTCACAAATGCATGCACCCAGACCTAGCTTAATTCTACCAAACCTGAAAACCTTACTTGTGTCTCTAGAGTCTTGATTACTGCCCATACCATTATTTTGGGTAGTTCCCTATGACTTAGGACTCTACTAAGCCTTATGGCTTGGTTTGCTTGGTAGTAGAACCCTATCATACTAAAATTAAGACTATTCCTCAACTTAGAGAGAACCCTTGGGCTTGGACCAGCTTGTGGACCATGGCACATACACATGCCCCAATTCATCTAAGTGCTCACCAGTGCCTACACCTGAGCCTAGCTCAATTCTATAAAACTTAAACACTGTGCCTAAGCCTCTAGAGTCTTGATCATTGCCCATACCACTATTCTAGGCTAGTGCCCCACAACCTAGGCCTCCAGTAGGCCTTAAAGCTTGGTTCTCTTGGCAATCAGACCCTTTTCTATTAGAACTAGAACTGTTCTTCGACTCGTAAAAAACATTTGGGCCTAGATTAGCATTTAGACCATGACATATGCACTTGCCTCGACCACCATTGAGACATGTTGGCCTTTAGTCTTTATACATGCTTTGACCTCTAGTGGCACATGCTAGCCTTTTGTATAAGTAGTTCCCTTAAACATTATTGGCATATGCTAAGCCACACACCGAGTGTGGTATCTTGGGCCTAGACCACATACCATGCATATTACCATCGACCAATTGGTGGGTTCAGGCACATCTTCACATTTTTACCATGGAATGCCATTTTAATGGCTTGCCAATTCATCTAAGCGCTCACTAGTGCCTGCACCTAGGGCTGGCTCAATTTCATGGAACCCGAACACCGTGCTTGAGCCTTTAGAGTTTTGATCACTGCCCATACCACTATTTTTTGCTAGTGCCCCATAACTTGGGCCTCTAGTAGGTCTCCAGGCCTACTCCCTCTAATAGTCGGACCCTTTTCTGCTAAAATTGGAACTGTTCCTCAACTTAGAGAAAACCCTTAGGCCTGGAGTAGCTTGCAAACCATGACACAAGTATATGCCTTGACCACCATCAGGATATGTTGGCCCTTGGTCTTAGCACATATTTCGACCACCAATAGCACACGTTGGCCTTTTGTGTGAGCAGTTCCCTTGAACACCATCGACACATGCTAGGCCTTGCATCACATATGAGTATCCTAGGCTCGAGCCTTGTACAATGCATACCACGATTGGGCAGTCGGTGGGTTCCAGCACATCTTCACATTTCTGCCATGCCAATGCCATTTTTATGGCCTATAAACTCACATAAGCACTCACTAGTGCCCACACTTAGGCTTGGCTTAATTTTGCCAAACTTGAACACAGTGCTTAAGCCTCTAGAGTCTTGCTCACTGCTCTTACCACTATTTTGGGCTAGTTCCTTATGACCTGGGCCTCCAGTAGGCTTCAAGGCCTAGTCCCCTTTGCAATCGAACCCTTTTCTATTAGAACTAGAATTACTCTTTGACTCAAAGAAAACCCTAGGCCTGGATCAATTTATGAACTATGAAACATACATATGCCTTGACCACTATTAAAAGATGCTGGCCCTTGGCCTTCGTGCATGCTTTGACCACCATTGGCACATGCTGGCCTTTTGTGCAAGTAGTTCCCTTGAACATTAATGGCACATGCTAGGCCACACACCAAGCATAGGTATCTTGGGCTTAGGTCATATACTATGCACACCATGATCAAGTAGTAGATAGGTTCAGGCACATCTTTATATTTTTGCCATGCTAATGCCATTTTTATGGCTTGTAAATTCATATAATGCTTACTAGCTCCTGCACCTTGGCTTGGCTTATTTCCACTAAACTTGAACATCATGCTTAAGCCATTAGAGTCTTGATCATTGCCCTTACTACTATTCTGGGCTACTTCCCTATGACCTAAACTTTCAGTATGCCTCAAGGCCTGGTCCTCTTGGTTATCAAACTTTGTCTCGCTAGAATTAGAACTGTTGCTCGACTAAAAAAGAGCCACTAGGCCTAGACTAACTTGCAAACCACGGCACATGCAGATACCTCGACTACCATCAAGACATGTTGGCACTTGGTCTTAGCACATGCTTCGACCATCATTGGCACATACTGGCCCTTTGTGTGAGTAGTTCCCTCGAACACCATCGACACATGCTAGGCCTTACACCAAGTGCAGGTATCCTATACCATAGTCGTGCACCATGTGCATCATAACCAAGCAATAAGTGGGTTCAAGTGTCATGGTTCATAAGCTAGTATAGGCCAAAGGGTTCTCTCTAAGTTGAGTAGCAGTTCAAGTTCTAGCAAGATAGAGTTTGACATCTAAGGGGACTAGGCCCTGACGTTCACTAGATGTTTAGGTCATGGGGAACTAGCCTAAAACAATAGGATAGGTAATGATCAAGACTCTAGAGGCCTAGGGAAGGTGTTCAGGTTTGGTAAGATTAAGCTAGGCCCAAGGGTAGGCGTTGGTGAGCATTGCACGAGCATCCAATCAAACCCAGGTGAGAGCATTAATGGTCAACGAGTAGGTACACAGTCGAGCCCAAGTATGAGCACACCTGAACACAATCTTGGAAGGATCAATTTTTGGGGCTTCTAGAAGGCCCAATAATCAACATGATTTTAGCAAGTCAAAGATTGTGCAGCAACACCAATCCCTTAGAATCAAGAATTGTATCTTATCTCCTAAAATCATAATATTCAAGCCAGTGTAATCCATAAAGTTTAGAAATGTATCTTGGCATTAATTGTAAGGGGGATTCAGTTATAAATAGAGAGATTCTGACCCTTATTGTACACACACTAGAACCATTGAGTAATAACATCCTTACTTTTGCCTTAAACTTTGTTTTATTCTTTTGTTAGCCTTTTTGCAAGCACTTCTTGTGGCCTTTCATTTTGTAACGTATTAGGTGGCCAAGCCTTGTAGTCTAAAGTGTCCATACACCGTTTCTTATGTTAGGCTAATTTGGGATGTGAAAGAGTCCATTCTTATATCTTGGAGCTGTGCGAGCCTGAAGCTTGAGTCTTGACTAGTGACACAAGCACATCTTCATATTTTTGCCATACAAATGCCATTTTTATGGGTTGTAAATTCATAAAACGCTAACCAACACCCGTGCTTAGGCTTGGCTCAATTCTGCCAAACCTGAACATCAGGCTTAATCCTCTAGAGTCTTGATCACTACCTGTAAATTCATAAAATGCTAACCAACACACACACACCCCTTAGGCCTAGCTTAATTTTGTCAAACCTGAACACGAGGCCTAAGCCTCTAGAGTCTTGATCACTATCTGTTCTATTATTCTAGGTTAGTTCCCCATGACCTGGACCTGTAGTACACCTCAAGGCTTGGTCCCTTTAACTTTCAAACCTTGTCCTACTAGAACTGTAACTATTTCTCTACTAAAAAAAAACTCTTGGGCTTGAACCAGCTTGCAAACTGTGACATATGCACATGCCTCAACTACCATCAAGACATGTTGGCCCTTGGTCTTAGCTTTAATTACCATCGACACATGTTGGCCTTTGGTGCAAGTAATTCCTTTAAATATTATTGGCACATGTTAGGCCGTGCATCATGTAGACCATGATTGGGCAATAGTTGGGTTCAAGCACATCTTCATATTTTTGCCATGCCAATACCA
Organism: Durio zibethinus; assembly: GCF_047325235.1. Classification (NCBI taxonomy): domain Eukaryota; kingdom Viridiplantae; phylum Streptophyta; class Magnoliopsida; order Malvales; family Malvaceae; genus Durio; species Durio zibethinus. Next base: position 601,016 of record NC_143189.1, read on the forward strand.
TTTTTAATGCTTGTAAATTAATATAACAGTCCCTTATGCCTTCATGTGAAGTTTCATGGTAAGATGACTCATTTTCTATTTTTCATGATTTTTAAATTTTTTCATGGTTTGAGATTTTTTAAAATTCTTTTAAAAGAAGTTTTGGCCTTAAATTTAGTATACGTGATCCTTGTATTTTTGTAGGCATCCAAAAAAAAATTCAACTAAGAACTCAAAGTGTAAAAGATCTTATGGCCATTTAAAAAAAGCATCCTTATTTTAGACACTTGAATGGTTACTGGTTGCAAACCTGTAAAAGCTCTTATGCTTTTTTAAGGGGTTGTGAGTTGTTGAGGTTCCTTGGGGGATAAGGGGCCAATATAAGGGCTAAGGACCAGCACCCATTATACATCATGTGCACACACCCCTTGGCTCCATTCCCTAATCGTTAGAACCCTCAATGCCATTGATTAGGTTCTCCAATGCTTTTTTAAGGGGTTATGAGTTGTTAAGGTTCCTTGGGGGATAAGAGGCCAATATAAGGGTTAAGGACCAGCACCCATTATACATCATATGCACACACCCCTTAACCCCTTTCCCCAATCATTGGAACCCTCAATGCCATTGACTAGGTTCTCCAACAATCTTTTAATGATGGTGCCCTAGGAGAAAAATACGGCACCAGTATATGCCTTAGCCTAGCATGCACATCAAGGCCTAGAATCAAACTTTAACTAATGCCTCGACCATCATCAGCACATGTTAGCACATGGTATGAGCACATGCTTAGACCATCATCAACATAAATTAGCATTTGGTAAGGGTACCTATCTCGACCACCATGACACTAGCTGGCTTTGGTGTCGACAATTACCTTGACCACCATTGGTACATACTGGCCCTTAGTGAAGACATATGCCTTGATTAGTATCGATAAAAAATGACCTTTGGTATAGGTATTTACTTTAAACACCATCGGCATATGCTAGCCCTTGCTATGGGCACTTGCCTTAAACACCATCAGCACATGCTAGGCCTTGGTAAGGGCACATGCTTCAACCACTATCAACACCTATAAACCTTTGTGCAAGATATGCTTGTTTGGAAGAAGTTCCCTATTATAGACACTTTAATGTCTACTGTTAACATATCTGTAAAATCTATCATGCCTTTTGGGGGTGGTTGTTTGGTCCCTCTTTTTCTCCCATGAGGGAGTAAGTGTGCATGATAGGCTTGTTGTTGCAAACATCCATGGCAATGTCCCTAGAGCAAAATCTAGGCCATGCATGCCTTCTAGTCATGTTATCAAGCAACTAGTTGCTTTGGTGACCTGTAAAAGCTCATGGCCTTAACTGGTTGGTATGCATATGGAAAAGCCTATGCCTATGATTAATGCTGCCCTAAACCCTAGACCAAGTCCCTAAATTAGGCAACAGCTCCTTAAAGTGGTACAAGCAGAAGCTGCAATCACTAGCTTAGTCTGGCCAAGTCTCTTAAGTATTTGGTAGTCTCATGGTCCCTTACCGTCGACCATAAAAATGCCTTGGCTTGGCCAAGCCCGTGCATATAGCCCATGCTACCAAAGACCCTAGGAACAAATCCCTAAATCAAGCAACATCCCCTTAGGGTGGTGGTTACGGAGGTTTCATGTGCAGTCTCAGCTAGACCAAGCATTGGTGGTGTCATGCCATTTTTGCTTATTGGATGGAAAGGGCAGTCTTGTGGCCCTTGCTTGTGTTTTTCCCATGCCAAGCGACTGTGGTATGGCCTCGTACATCATTTCTTCCTCTCGCTCATCGAGTAATTGATTGGGTGGGTTGTGGACTAGTGTGCATAGATGCTGCCACTTGTATGCAATAGACATATAAGTAATGTTATGATTATGCATGTTGGCAAGCTCCATACTCGATGCAGCTAATTGTTAACCCATCATCCTCTTTAATCTCCCTTTATGTAGTCATCATACCTTGAGGGTGCAATTAGGATCCTATGCTACATACCTAAATTGATGGTAACTGGATGTCTGACAATCCATCATTCTTTTTGTATCCTTAAGGGCTATGGGTCGAACTTCAATCATGTGTTGTATCCTAAGTGTGCCACCTAAACCTCTATAGCCACATTGGTGCACTAGTGTTCGATCGTGCTATTGGATATGGAATGTTTTGTCGGTGTAGGCTATCGACCCTTACACATCTGTTGCTATGCATTTTACGAGCTTGACACTCACGATGCTTGTGCTTCATGTTGGTTATCGCTATGACTCAATTAGTGCATTGAGGCCCATACAGTGCTAACATCCTGAAGGAATGCTACTTGGTTGATCCTGCTAAGTAGTCATATGCTTGTCTCGAAGATTAAGCCATGCTTATGTAAGTTTGAACTAATTCAGTCAGTGAAACTATGAATGGCTTATTAAATCAATTATAGGTTATTTGATGGTATCTACTATTTAGATAATTGTAGTAATTCTAGAGCTAATATGTGCAACAAACTTCAACTTTTAGAAGGGATGCATTCATTAGATAAAAGGTCTACATAGGCTTTGCCTATTACTCTGATGATTCATGATAACTCGATAAATCATATAGCCTATGTGCCGAAGACGCATCATTCAAAATTTTACCCTATCAACTTTTGATAGTAGGATAATGGTCTACTATAGTGGTGATAGGTGATGGAGAATTAGGGTTCGATTTCAAAGAGAGAGCCTGAAAAACATCTACCACCTCTAAGAAAGGCAGTAGGTGCATAAATTACCGAATCCTAACATAGGGAGGTAGTGAAAATAAATTAAAATATCAAGCTTTATGAGTCTAGTAATTGGAATAAGTATAATCTAAATCCCTTAATGGGGATCCATTGGAAGGTAAGTCTAGTGCTAGCAACTGTGGCAATTCCAGCTCCAATAGCATATATTTAAGTTGTTGTAGTTAAAAAGCTTATAGTTGAAACTAGGATTGGGTCATCTGGTCCACCTCACAGTGAACACCAAGCTACTCTTCCCTACTATTGGTGAGGCATTCCTAGCCTTAATTAGCCAAGTCATTCCTCTAACATTGTTACTTTGAAGAAATTAGAGTGCTCAAAGTAGGCTTGTGCTTGTATACATTGTCATGGGATAACATTATAGGATTTCAGTCTTAATGTGTTGGCCTTCGAGATAGGAGTAATGATTAACAGGGACAATTAGGGGCATTCAAATTTCATAGTTAGAGGTGAAATTTTTGGATTTATGAAAGATGAACAACTGTAAAAGCATTTTCCAAGGATGTTTTAATTAATCAATAATGAAAGTTATGGCTCAAAGATGATCAAATACCATCCTAGTCTTAACCATAAATGATGTCGGCCAGGGATCGATGAATATTACTTTTAGAACTTCACCAGCACCTTATGAGAAATCAAAGCTTTGGGTTCTGGGGGAGTATGGTTGCAAGGTTGAAACTTAAAGGAATTGACAAAAGGACATCACCAAGAGTCGAGCTTGTGGCTTAATTTAACTTAAGAAATGGAAACTTACTAGGTCTAGACATAGTAAGGATTGACAGATTGAGAGCTCTTTTTTTATTCTATAGGTGGTGGTGCATGACCATTCTTAGTTGGTGAAGTGATTTGTCTAGTTAACTCCGTTAAAAAACAAGACCTTAGCCTGCTAACTAGGTACGCAGAGGTGATCCTTCGTGGCTAGCTTTTTAGAGGGACTATGGCCACTTAGGCCAAAGAAGTTTGAGGCAATAATAGGTTTGTGATGCCTTTAGATGTTCTTGGCCACACACTTGCTCATTGATGTATTCAAAGAGTCTATAGCCTTGACTGACAAGCCTAGGTAATTTTTGAAATTCCATCATGATAGGGATAGATCATTGTAATTGTTGGTCTCTAACAAGGAATTCCTAGTAAGCGTAAGTCATCAACTCATGTTAAGTACATCCCTACCCTTTGTACACCACCCATTGCTCCTATCGTTTGAATGGTTTGATGAAGTGTTTGAATCATGGTGACATGTACAATTCGCTACTTATGACATCATGGGAAGTCTACTGAACCTTATCATTTAAAGGAAGGAAAAGTCGTAACAAGGTTTTAGTAAGTGAACATACAGAAGGATCATCATCCAAAAGATCATTATCGAAACCCATTTAACGAATGACTCATAAACATGTTAACAAAACACTGAAAGGGTGACAGTGCCTTCATTCCTTGAGCCCCTTTTAGCCTCAGATAAGTGTGACACTTCATTATACTTTTTGAAAGGATGAAATGATTGGTATTACTGCCTGCGGTTGAATAACAAAGCCATAATGTGAATTGTACCAAAGAACCAAAATGAAAAAGAATGCATGTGCCATCACCTTCCTATTCACAATGTGTGTACAGTTGGCATTATGACTTTTTTTGTCATGAAAAACCAAAAATGACTCTCGACAATGGATATCTCAACTCTTACATTGAAGAAGAATATAGTAAAATGCAATACTTGGTGTGAATTACAAAATCTTGTGAACCATCGAGTATTTGAATGCAAGTTATGCCCTAAGCCATTAGGCCAAGGGCACGTTTACCTAAGTGTCATGCACTGTCACCCCCTCGAAACCCCTGCCAATCGAGCTATGGGTAAAAAGGGTGGAAGATGGCCTCTTATGATCTTATCGATCATGGTTGGCCTAAAAGTGAGTCTCTGGCAATGATAGCACTGTGACCATCAGTGGTAAAGCCCTTAATGTGCCTCATCTTTGATGACGTGTACTTGTTGTCCACCTAGACCCTATTAGATCCCCAACTTCACTTGGTCGATGCTCGCATCATGACCTCAGGTTAGGTGGGATTATCCACTAAGTTTAAGCATATCAATAAGTTAAGAAAATGAAATTTACCAAGATTCTCTAGTGGTGGTGAGCAAACTGAGAATAGCCCAGCTTGAGAATTGGACACCTTTGATGTCCAAATTGTAGTATGGAGATGCATCCTTAATGGTAGATGGGCTCAAGTACCCTAAAAAGAGGTGCCAAGAGGGTGAGAGCCCTATTGTGATTAGACCCTTTCGTAGCATTAGGCATTGTCTGTGAGTTGGGTTGTTTAGGAATGCAGCCCTAATCGAGGGGTAAATTCTATCCAAGGAAAAATATGGGCGAGATACCGATAGCAAACAAATACCATGAGGGAAAGATGAAAAAAACTTTGGAAAAAGAGTCAAAAAGTGCTTAAAATTATCGAAAGGGAAGTAGATGGGGGTCGACAATGCACCTTGATAAGATGTGGAATAGTGAAAGCTGATTCGCTGATCAGCTCAAGGCATGGATCGACATGGGTCATGATGGTGGCCCAAGCCTAGGCTTTCGATATGCCTATAGAGATGTTATCACTGTGATCATGGAATGCAGCACATATCATCTCAGTGTGCCTCGACACTGGCATACTCTAGGCATTAGCTTGTGGTCTCACCATCTGACCCATTTTGAAACACAGACTAAGGAGTCTAACATGTCTGCTAGTCAATAAGCTAAAAAACCCATAAGGTGCAAGGAAGTTGATTTTCGGGATCTTTCATGGGTGCACCACCGACTGACCTTGAAATTTTTTACAAAGGGTTTGAGTGTGAGCTGCCTGTTAGAACCTAAAAGATGGTTAACTATGCCTAAATAGGGCAAAGCCAAATGAAACTTTGGTGAAAGCCTGCAGTGATAATGATGTGCAAATCATTTGTATGACTTGGGTATAGGAGTGAAAGATTGATAGAACCATCTATAGCTAGTTCCCTCTGAAGTTTCCCTTAGGATAGTTAGAGCCCTTGCCATGTTCTATAGGGTAAAGCCAATAATTAAAGGCATTGGATGCACAACACCCTCGATCTATCCTCAAACTTTAAATAGGCAAGATGGCATGCATCACTAGCTAAGCTTTCTCTTAATGAAGCAATAGACCATGTGGCATTTGGATGGATGCTTCCCCATAGGTAGCAAAAGATAGTTTGATATCTAAATTGGCAACTGACAAGCCACAAATTAATCTCAAGAATATATAACGATATATTGGGCCATATTAAGAGCACACCAAGGTAACCTTTGATGTTCCCATAAGAAAAAAAACTATTTTATTAATATCAAGAAAATATAACAAGTACAAAAAAAGCACTGAGTCTTCCCACCATCATTAGGGCCAGAGAGGTAGCCCTAGATGGGTGGTCTAACATGTACCTTAGTCAGTGAGGTAGCCCAATAATATGTCGATTGCTCAACCCCTCTAAAGAGATTAAGAGATTTTATACTGATGCTACTAAGAATCGTTACAAAGTTTGAAATGGGGACACTTTTTCCAAGCCAATGAGATCTACCCTCCTTTTTGGCACCTTTACTTAGTCATGGCCCTATACATGGGTGGCTCATTACATCCTATGCCCGATTGTGGCCCTATACAAGATTGGCTCATGACATCTTCCCCTACCTATTTTTTCGATGACCTCATTGACTTGTTGGCATAGAATTCTTCAATCTTTTGCTTGAATCCTTGGAGGACATGATCTCTCTCCTAACTAGTTTCTTCTAATCCTAAGCTCTTCCACTTCATTAAATATTCGTGAACTATTCTTTGAGATACTCAAGATACCTTGCCAACTAAAATCTCTTTAACTCGATGTTTTGATGGTGGCTTCATGGTAATGGCAACTCTAGTTGATTCACCTCAACTTTTATATCAGGGGTTTGCATGATAGGGCTTTAAGTTGTTCACATAGAACACTGGGTGCACCTTCATCCATTTTGGTGGGTGGATTTTATAAAAGGCATTCATAACTTTGGAAAGGATCTTCACTGGACCCTTATACTTATGCTCCAACCTATGATCCTACGTTTTTAGGAACCTAGTTTGTTCGGGCATTAATCTGATAAGAACAAGATCACTAAGTTTGAAATGCTATGCTTTTCGGCTTTTATCTGCCCATTTCTTCATGTGGTTCAATGCCTTCTTTAAGTCTGCTTGCATAATTTCTGTGTTTTGTATTGATTTTTTGCTAAGGTTGAAGGCTCGTGAATTCTTCCCTCGATATGGCTCAAGAAATGTATGTATTGGTCTTCGTAGTCATTCAGTGGCCACTTCAAATGGACTTTTGTTTATGGAAGAACACTTGTTGGAATTAAAACAAAGCTGAGCTACATCCAACAATAAAGGCTAATTCTTCTGATTAGCTTGAACAAAGTGTTTTAAGTACTCCTCCAATAACCAATTAAATCATTTAGTTTGACCATTAGCTTGCAAGTGATAACTTGAAAAGATGTTGAGCTGAGATACTAAGATCTTGAAAAATTCTCTCGAGAATAACCTAGTGAATCTTGGATCCCTGTCACTAATAATGTTTTAAGAAAGGCCCTAATACTTGATTACATGTTTAAATATTATTTAGGCCATATCTTTCATGATGTAATATTTTTGGGCGAGAATCAATGTAGCATATTTAGAGAAACAGTCAATCACTACTAGAATAGACACAAGATCACCAACCTTAAGAAAGCCTAATATGAAGTAAAGGGAAAAACTTGCCCAAGATCTTGTAGGCATAAGTAATGTTTCAAGTATGCTTGTCGATTTCTTCTTTTCAACTTTGTCCTATTGCAAATGAGTCTTCGTATAGTCCATCACATCTTCCCATATGTGAGGCCACTAATAGCTTTGTTTTAGTAAAGCCAAAGTATGTTGCCAACCAGGGTGACTAGCATCTATCTTAGACTTCCTACTTTTGGCACAAACAACCAAGGACCTTTGGTCAATAAGACCCCATTTTCTTACTAAAAGTACTTGGACTTCCCTTTCTTCTACTAGTTCCAGGATGGCATTGGCCTGTGGGTCTTTCTTTAGATTATCTTCAATTAGCTTGTGAATATCTATTGTGACTTTACTAGATACCATCGGGGTAATTATCCTAAAGGTAGCTAGCTTTGCCTAACTATTCAGTGCATCTACCATTTGATTGGTTATTCTAGTTGTGTGCTCAAAACAAAATTCAAATTCGGCTAGAAACTCTACCATCTAGCTTACTTAACCATGAGCCACAGTTGGGTGAGAAAATGACTAATCGTCGCACTGTCTATTTTAACTATGAATTGTGAACCTAACAAATAATGCCGCCATGGTTTCAAACAATGGATTACTATTAAAAGTTCTTTTTTTTGAGCCATATATCACTTTTTAGCTTCGCTTAACTTTTGACTTTCAAATGCTATAGGGAGCCATTCTTGTAAAAACACTCCCCCAATAGTGAAATTAGATGCATTTGTTTGAACTTCAAAAGGCTTCATAATGTAAGGGAGAGTTAAGATAAGGTCTTTCATCATGGCTTTCTTTAAGCCCTCAAAAGCCTCTTGGCATTAACTTGTCCATCACCATTTATGCTCCTTTTTTAATAGCTCCATGAGAGCAATGATTCTACGAGAGTATCCTTCCATAAATCTCCTATAATAGTTGGCTAACCCCAAAAGAGAGTGGAGGTCACCTAACATTTTTTGGTGTTACCCAATCCTTGATAGCTCTAACTTTTTTCATGTCCATTCGAATGTGGCCTTGTTCAACATTATAGCCTAAGAAGTGAATTCATGTTTGAGCAAATGCACTTTTCTATCTTTTAACTTAGAACTGATGGTCTTATAGTATTTGAAACACAAGATGTGGGTGCTTTTGGTGCTTTTCCAAGGTAGAACTATAGACCACTATGTCATCTAAATAGATGACCACAAACTTGTCAAGATAGTCATGGAACACCTGATTCATTAAGGTACAAAATGTGGTAGGGGCATTAGTCAATCCATAAAGCATAAGAAGAAATTCAAATGCACTATACTACTTTACACAAGTGGTTTTTGGCTCATCTCTTTTAGCAATTCTAACTTGATGATAGCCAGATCTCAAGTTTAATTTGGAGAAGCACTTGGCCTAGCTTAGTTGATCAAACAAATCTACAATAAGAGGAATAGGATATTTATTTCTCATAGTGACTTTGTTCAATGCCCTATAGTCCATACATAACCACAAACTCTCATTAATCCCATCTTTGTAAATTGGCATAGCCACATAAGAAAGCTCTCTTCTCTTTACTCATTTCTTAAATTGTAATGTTGAAATCATTTTCTTCCTACTCTTCTGGAGGATTGTGGCTGACATAACACATAAGCTTTCCCCTAAGAACAATAAACAACTAGCAGTAGGGATTGGGATTGCCTGAGCCAACATCATGAAGCCCAATCCTAGGACAACATCAAAGTCATCCATGAGGGAAATCATGAAGTCTACATTTCCATCCCATGGCCCTAACTTGGTCATCACACTCTTGGAGCTTCCAATGATCACAAAAGCTGATGAGTTAACTACTTTTATTTGCCCACAATCTTTATTAACCTAGAGACCACACCTTTTTACTTTCTCTGATGTGATCAAGGTATCAATTGCACCTATATCTACCTTGGCTTTTGTGGTTTTACCATTGAGTACTAGGTCTACATACATTGAACCTCTCACAGATTTTTTCTTTATCATGTTTAATTGGGTACAAAAGGCATTAAGGAACCATATTGAGCCCATCCATGATGGCTTTTATTTAACTTCTTCAACAGTTTTGACTACTTTGGAAGACTTTTGAAATGAGGCTCTCAAAGCATTAAAGGCACTTCTATATGGGCATTTGGCCACTTGATACGATCCCTTGCGTAAGAAACAAGCTAGTAGTTGCTGCAGATTGAAATTTGATACATTGTTTACCTTGGGTTAGGTATTGTCTCAACCAGAAGGCCTTTTATCTAATCTTTCATTGAAAGGTCTATCTACTTTGACCATCTTTCTGCCATTCCCAAAGTTAGAGTTATTGCCACTTGATAGAGGGTTTTTTCATTTTAAGGGGGCATTGTTATAGTCATTAAGACGTTTGGTGGTAGCCATGGTCGTGGCCACATCTTGCACCCTTTATCTTTGTAATTCCATCCTAGCCCAAGGTTTGAGGCTCTCAAGGAATTAAAACATCTTGTATTTTTTAGACTTGTCTCTAATGTCCAACATCGAGGTAGAACAGCTCCTCACATACTCTTACATTTTTCTTGTTTACACTAATTCTGGAAGCATCATTTGGGCCATATACTCCACATTCTCAGGGAAGAACTCATTTTTCAACTCTTGCTTAAGATTTGCCTAAGTTTTAATAAGGCATTCGTTACTTACAAATTTTGAACACCACCATAGCTTGGCATCCTTGGCAAGGTATATTGAAGCCATTGCAACCTTATCCTCCTTTGATTATGTGTGCATAGCTTAAAGGAATTGTTCTATATCAAACAAGAAGTTCTCAAGCTCTTTAACATCTCTTGCCCCATCATTACATCGAGGCTCTAGCACTTTGGCCCTTTTCCCTTTCTTCATGAGCTAAAACTTGACCTGGCCATAGCCATTTGTAGCATACTCACTTGGGGGCCTTAAGCTCCTCAAACTCTCTCTAAAGGACACTCAAAGCATCTTTGGTCTCCTCACCCAAGTTATGTAGAGTATCAGATAACTCCCATTGGGATATCTTGATCCTTTTCACTAGATCATGAGTTACCATATGAGCTTTTAGGGTAGCCACCATGGCCTCAAGCTTCTCGATCCTTTGTTAATCATTAAATCCACCACTCATAGCCATTTTATCAATTCTCTATCACTTCTCAATTGTGCTCTAATACCATGTGTCATAGGTTAAGCTTTCTCTTAATGAAGTAATAGACTGTGTGGCACTTGGATAGATACTTCCACACAAGTTAGCCAAGGATAGTTTGATATATGAATAGGCAACCAACAAGCCACAAGTTAATCTTAAGAATACATAACAATATATCGGCGTATAATGGGAGCACACTAAGGTAACCCCCGATGTTCTCATAAGAAAAAAATATTTTATTAATATCAAGAATAGTACAATAAGTATAAAAAGAGCATTGAGTCTTCCCACCATCATCGAGTTCAGAGGGGTAACCCTAAATGGGTGGTCTAGCACATACCTTAGCTAGTGAGACAGCCTAACAATATGTCGACTACTTTAAAGAGCTTAAGAGATTTTACACCTATGCTACCATGAACCATTACAAAGTTTGAAATGGGGACACTTTTTCCTAGCCCATGAGATCTACCCTCCACCTTGGCACCTATACTCAATCATGGCCTTATACATGGGTGGCTCATGACATTCTATGCCTAGTCATTGCCTTATACAACGTTGGCTCATGACAGCATGGTTGCTTTGTTTAGCCATGCCACATAATCGAGAGCTCTAAGTAGGCCATTTTTGGTAAGTAGAATTGGTGATGCGGGATGAACTGGAAGCCAAGTTATGGTGCCTAATTGTGCTCTAACCTAAAACCCATAAGGGGAGTTGGTTGATTAAGACAGCAAGATGGTGTTCATGGAAGTCAAAATCCACTAAAGAATATGAAACAAGTCACTTGCAAAATCAACTAACACAAAAAATGGATGGCATTTAAGCACGCAACCTATACCTAGTTGTTACGGCAAGGGCCAAGCTTCGATGAGTAGGACAACACAGCAATCATCACAAAACCCAAGGTGTGAACCTAGGTGGAGCGACCATCGGTGCAGATCTTGGTGGTAGTAGCCGATATTCAAATGAGAACTTTGAAGGCCAAATAAGGGAAAGGTTCCATGTGAATGGCACTTGCACATGGGTTAGTCGATCTTAAGAGAAAGGGAAAGCTCATCTAATAGCATGTCTAGTATGAGTTTCAAAAGGGATTTAGGTTAAAATTCCTTATTTAGGATGCAGCAGCTAACGACAACATTAGGGAGTTTGGAGAAGTCAACGGGGGCCTTAGGAATAGTTATCTTTTTTGTTTAATGGCTTGCCTACCCTGGAAATGGCTTAGCTGGAGGTAAGGTCCAATAACCAAAAGAGCACCACACATCTTATGGTGTCAAGTGTGCTCTTAGTGGCCCTTAAAAATCTAAAGGACTAATTACCATCCATGCCTAGTCATACTTATAATTGCATCAGGTCTCTAAGGTGAATAGCTTCTAGTCGATGGAACAATATAGGTAAGGGAAGTCACATAATGGATCCATAACCTTAGGAAAAGGATTGGCTCTAAGGTTTGGGCACGGGGGTCCCAATCTACATTGCTCAATCTACCCCCATGGTGAGAGCAGGTTGCCATGTACTGGTCAAAAAGACTAGGAATTGCTCCCTCGAGGGCTTTCCCTAGACGAGAGCAGTCAAATTAGAATTGGTATAGACAAAGGGAATCCAACTATTTAATTAAAACAAATCAATGCAATGGTTTCTGCATATGCTCACATAATGTGATTTCTACCCAGTGCTCTAAATGTCAAAGTGAAGAAATTCAAACAAGCAAGGGTAAACGACAAAAGTAACTATGACCCCTTTAATGTAGCCAAATGCCTCATCATCTGATTAATGTTTCACATGAATGGATTAATGAGATTCCCATTATCCCTGTCTTCTATCCATCAAAACCATAGCTAAGGGAATAGGCTTGGAAGAATCAGTAGGAAAAGAAAACCTTGTTGAGCTTGACTGTAGTATGACTTTGGGAAATGACTTAAGAGGTGTAGGATAAATGGGAGGTCTCGAGTGAAATTGAAATATCACTACTTTTAATGTTATTTTACTTATTACATGAATTGGACGCAAGGCAAGACCCCTTATTTTGGACCCAAGGTTGGCCTTGGTCAATCAATCTGGGCATAAGACATTGTCAAGTGGGGATTTTGTCTGGGGTAGCACATCTATTAAAAGATAACATAAGTGTCCCAAGATGAGCTCAACAAGAATAAAAATCTCACATGGAATAAAAGGGTAAAGGCTCATTTGATTTTGATTTCTAGTATAAAAATGAACCCTGAAAGCGTGGATTATAGATCCTTTAGTCCTTCAGAATTTGAAGCTAGAGGTGTCAGAAAAGTTACCATAGGGACAACTAGCTTGTGGCAGCCAAGCATTCATAGCGATGTTGCTTTTTGATCTTTCGATGTCGGCTCTTCCTATCATTGTGAAGTAGAATTCACCAAGTGTTGGATTGTTCACCCACCACTAGGGAATGTGAGCTAGGTACAGACTATCGTGAGGTAAGTTAATTTTACCCTACTAATGGTAGCATCGTGATAGTAATTCAAACTAGTATGAGAGAAACTATTGATTTACACAATTGGTCATTGTGCTTAGTTGAAGAGCTAGTGGCATAAAGCTACCATGCGTTGGATTATGATTGAATGACTTTAAGTTAAAATCCAAGCTAGAAGTGACACACGTGCCCATCACTCGATTGTTGACTCATCATAAGGGCACATGCTAGCCCTTTGTGTGAGTAGTTACCTTGAATACCATCAACACATGTTGGGTTACACACTATGCACCCCATAACCTGGTAGTAGGTGGGTTCAAGCACATCTACTGTGCCAATGCCATTTTTATGGCTTCTAAATTCATATAAGCACTCACTAGCACTTGCACCTGGGCCTGGCTTAATTTTGTTAAACCTAAACAACGTGCCTAAGATTTTGGAGTCTTGATCACTACCCGTACCATTGTTTTAGGCTAGTTCCCCATGACTTGGGCCTCTAATAGGCCTTAAAGTCTGGTCCCTTTGGTAGTTGGACCCTATCTTACTAGAATGCTCCTTGACTTAGAGAGAACCCCTAAGCTTAGACCAGCTAGAGGACTGTGACACATGCATATGCCTCGACCACCTTTAGGACATGTTGGCCCTTAGTCTTGGAACATGCTTTGACAACCATTGATACATACTAGTCCTTTATATGGGTAGTTCCCTCAAACACCATTGGCACATGCCGAGCTACACACCACGTATAGGTATCCTAAGCTCAGGCTGTTCACCTTGCACTCCATGATTGGAAAGTAGAAGGGTTATGGCACATTTTAATTTTTCTTCCATGCCAATGCCATTTTTATGGCTTGTCAATTCATCTAAGTGCTCACTAGCACCCATACCTGGGCTTGGCTTAATTCCACTAAACTTGAACACTGTTCCTAAGCCTCTGAAGTCTTGATCACTACCCATACCATTGTTTTAGGCTAGTGCATTGTGACCTAGGCCTCCAATAGGCCTTAAGGCCTAGTCCCCCTGGCAATCGAACCCTTTCCTACTAGAATAGGAACTGTTCCTTGACTAAGAGAAAACCCATGGGCTTGGACTACCTTGCAAATTATGACACAAGCACATGCCTCAATCACCATCAAGACATGTTGGCCCTTGGTCTCTATACATGCTTTAACCACCATCAACACATGCTAGCCCTTTGTGTGGGTAGTTTCCTTAAACACCATCAACACATGCTAGGCCATGTACCACACACGAGTTGGGCTACGCACAATGCACCATGACCAGGCAATAGGTGGGTTTAGCCCCATTTTCATATTTTTGCAATACGAATGCCATTTTTATGTTTTGTAAATTAGCATAAGTGCTCACTAGGGCCTACACCTAGGCATGGCTCAATTCTGTCGAACCTGAACATCGTGCTTAAGCCTTTTGAGTTTTGATCACTGCCCGTACCATTATTCTAGGCTAATTCCCTATGGCTTGGGCCCCTAGTAGGCCTCAAGGCCTAGTCCACCTAGCAATCAAACCATTTCCCACTAGAACTAATACTACTCATTGACTTAGAGAGAACCCTTAAGCTTAGACTAGCTTATAAGTGACACATATACATGCCTCGACCACCATTGAGACATGTTGAACCATGGTCTTCTCATATGATTTGACCACCATCGGCACATGCTGGCCCTTTGTATGGGTAGCTCCCTTGAACACCATTGGCACATGCTAGAATATGCACCAAGCATAGGTATCTTAGGCTCAAACCATGCAATATATGTACCATGATCAGGTAGTAGGTAGGTTTAGGCACATCTTCATATTTTTACTTTGCCAATGCCATTTTTATGGCTTGTAAATTCATATAATGCTCACTAGTGCCTGTACCTAGGTTTGGCTCAATTCTGCCAAACCTAAACATCGTGCCTGAGATGCTGAAGTCTTGATCATTGCCCATACCACTATTTTAGACTAGTTCCCCATGACTTGGAACTTCAGTACGCCTTAAGACATAGTCCCCTAAGCTGTCAAACTGTGTCCCACTTGAACTGGAATAGCTCTTTGACTTAGAAAGAACTTATAGGCCTAGACCAGTTTATCAACCATGGAACATGCACATGCCTTGAATGCCATTGAAACATGTTGGCCTTTGGTCTTGGCATATGTTTCAACCACCCTTGGCACATGCTAGGCCATACACCAAACACAAGTATCCTAGGCTTGGGCCATGCACCATGCATACCATGACTAGGTAATAGGTGGGTTTAGGCACATCTTCATATTTCTACCATGTCAATGCCATTTTTATGGCTTGTAAATTCATATAAGGCCTCAGTAGTACCAGCACTTAGGCCTGGCTTAATTCTGCCAAACCTGAACACCATACCTAAGCCTCTAGAGTCTTGATCACTGCTAATAACACTATTTTGGGCTAGTTCTCTATAGCTTGGGCCCTAAGTAGGCCTTAAGGCATGGTCCTCTTGACATTCAGCCCTATCTCGCTAGAACTAGAACTATTCCTTGACTCAGAGAGAACCCTAGGGCTTGGGCTAGCTTGTAGACTTTGACTCAAGCCTATCCTTGATAACCATTAAGACATGTTGGCCCTTGGTCTTAGCACATGCTTCAACTACCATCGACATATGTTTACCCTTTGTGCGGGTAGTTCCATCAATCACCATTGATATATGCTAGGCTGCACACCACACTCGAGTATCCTAGGCTTGAGTCATGCATAATGTGCACCACAATTAGGTAGTAGGTGGGTTTAGGCATATCATATTTCTGTCATGCCAATGCCATTTTTATAGCCTATAAATTCACATAAATGCTTACCAATGCTCGTACTTGGGCCTAGTTCAATTTTGCCAAAGCTAAACACTATGCTTGAGCCTATGAAGTCTTGATCACTACCCATACCATGGTTTCAAGCTAGTTCCCCATGACCTGGGCCTCTATTAGGCCTCAAGGCCTAGTCCCCTAGCAATCAAACCCTTTCCCACTTGAACTAGAATTGCTCTTTGACTCAAAGAAAACCTTTAGGTATGGACTAGTTTGACTATGACACATGCACATGCTTTAACCATCATCGAGACATGTTGGCCTTGGTCTCCGCATAAGGTTTGATTGCCATTGGCACATGCTAGCCTTTTATATAGGCAGTTTCCTCAAACACCATCAGCATATATTAGGTTGCATGCCAAGCATGGGTATCTTGGGCTCGAACTGCGCATCGTGTACACCTAGACCAGACAGTAGGTGGGTTCAAGCACATCTTTATATTTCTGCCATGCTAATGCCATTTTTATGGCTTGTAAATTTATATAATGCTCACTAGTGCTTGCACCTGGGCTTGGCTTAATTCCATCGAACTTGAACATTATGCTTGAGCTACTAAATTCTTGATCACTGCCTATACTACTATTTCAGGCTAGTTTCCCATGATGTAGACCTTTAGTATGCCTTAAGGCCTAGTTCTTTTGGCTATCGACTCTATCCCGCTAGAACTATAACTAATCTTTAACTTAAAAAGACCCCTAGGTCTAGACAGCTTGTTGTCTATGGCACATGCACATACGTAAAATACCATTAGAGGATGTTAGCCCTTAGTTTTGGCATATGCTTTAACCACTATCCACACATGTTGGTCATTTGTGTAGGTAGTTCTATCAAACACCATCAGTAAATGCTAAGTCATGCAGCAAGCATAGTTATCCTAAGCCTGAGTCATGCACCATGCGCACCATGATTAGGTAGTAGGTGGGTTCAAGCACATCTTCATATTTCTACCATGCTATTGCCATTTTTATGATTTGTAAATTCATATAATGCTCACCAGCACTCATACCTAGGCTTGGCTCAATTCTATCAAACTTGAACACTAGGCTTGAGCCACTAGAGTCTTGATCACTGCCCATACCACTATTCTAGGCTAGTTACCAGTGACTTGGACCTCTAGTATGCTTCTAAGCCTAGTCTCCTTAGTTGTCAGACCTTATTCTAGTAGAGCTGGAACTACTCCTCGACTCAGAGAGAACCTCTACGCCTAGACTAGTATATGGGCCATGACACATGCACATGTCTTGACCGTCATTAGGACATGTTGGCCGTTGGTCTCGACACATGGTTTGACCACTATCGACATGTGCTTTGACTACCATCGACACATGCTAGCCCCTGGAATGGATAGTTCCCTCGAGCACCAACTGTACATGTTACGCCATGCACCATGCATGGGTACCTTAGTCCTAGGCTATGCATCTTATGTACGACTGAACAGTAGGTAGGTTCATATGCATCTTGATGTTTTTGCCATGCCAATGCCATTTTTATGGCTTGTAAATTCATATAATAGTCCCCTAAGCCTTCTTGTGAAGTTTCATGGCATGATGACTTGCTTTCTATTTTTCATGATTTTTAGAATTTTTCACAATTTAGGATTTTTCAAAAATTTTTTTAAAAGAAGTTTTGGATCCATGTGCATGGATGCTGCCACTTGTATGTAATGGGCATATGAGTGGTGCTATGGTTGTGCTTATTGGTAGGCTTTATGCTTGATGCATAAAATTGTTGACCCATTATCCTCTTCAATCTCCTTTCATATGGTTATCATACCTTGAAGGCACAATTAGGATCTTATGTTACATACCTAAATTAATAGAAACATGATGTCTTTCAATCCTACATCCATCTTGTGTCCTTAAGGGCTATGGGTCAAACCTCGATTATGCCCCATGTCCTAATCGTGCCTCCTAAACCTTCATGGCCACATTGGTGCACTGGTGTTCAATCGTGCTCTTAGATAAGGAACATTTTGTGGCCACAGGCTCTTGGCCCTTATTCATCCGATGCTATGCATTTTACGTGCTCAACATGCATGATGCTTGTGCTCTATGTTGGCTCTTTCCACTACTCAGTTGGTGTGTTGAGGCCCATGCAGTGCCAATATCTTGAAAGAATGCTACTTAGTTGATTTGGCTAGTAGTAATATGCTTGTCTCAAAGATTAAGCCATGCATGTGAAACTATAAACTAATTCAGATTGTGTAATTGTGAATGGCTCATTAAATCAATTATAGTTTGTTTGATGGTATCTATTACTCGAATAACCATAGCAATTCTAGAGCTAATATGTGCAACAAACCTTAACTTTTGAAAAGGATGCATTTATTAGAAAAAAAGTCAAAGTGGTCTTTGCCTATTGCTTTGATAATTCATGATAACTTGACGAATCGCACAGCCTTTGTGCCAATGACGCATCATTCAAAATTTTGCCCTATCAACTTTCAATGGTAGAATTGTGGCCTATTATGGTGGTGATGGGTGACAGAGAATCAAGGTTCAATTCTAGAGAGGGAGCCTGAGAAATGGCTACCACATCCAAAAAAGGCAGCAGGTGCATAAATTACCCAATTCTAACATGGAGAGGTAGTGACAACAAATAACAATATTAGGATTTATGAGTCTGGTAACTAGAATAAGTACAATCTAAATCCCTTAATGATGATCAATTGAAAGGCAAGTCTGATGCTAGCAGCCAAAGTAATTCTATCTCCAATAGCATTTATTTAAGTTATTACAGTTAAAAAGCTAGTAGTTAAAACTAGGGTTAGGTCATTTGGTCTACCTCATAGTGAGCACTGATATACTTATCCCTACTATCGGTGATGCACTCCTAACCTTAATTGGCTAGGTTATTCATCTGGCACTATTACTTTAAAGAAATTAGAGTGCTCAAAGTAGGCCTACACTTGTATACATTAGCATGGGATAACATCATAGGATTTTGATCCTATTGTGTTGACCTTTGGGAACAAAGTAATGATTAATAAAGACAATCAAGGGCATTCATATTTTATAGTCAGAGGTGAAATTATTGAATTTAAGAAAGATGAACAACTATGAAAGCATTTACCAATGATGTTTTCATCAATCAAGAACGAAAGTTGAGGGCTCAAAGATGATCAAATACTATCCTAATCTCAACCATAAATGATGCTGACCAGGGATTGGCAGATATTACTTTTAAGACTCTGCTAGCACCATATGAAAATCAAACTTTTTGGGTTCTAGAGAGAGTATGGTCATGAGTTTGAAACTTAAAGGGATTAAGGAAAGACACCACCAAAAATAAAGCCTGCAGCTTAATTTGACTCAAAATGGGAAAACATACTAGGTCTAGACATACTAAGGATTGATGGACTAAGAGTTCTTTCTTGACTCTATTGGTGGTGGTGCATGGCCATTCTTAGTTAGTAGAGCGATTTGTCTAGTTAATTCCATTAACAAATGAGATCACAGCTTGTTAACTAGCTACGCAGAGGTGATCCTTCATGGCTAGCTTCTTAGAGGGACTATGGCCACTTAGGCCAAGAAAGTTTGAGGCAATAATAGGTCTACAATGCCCATAGATGTTCCAAGCCACATGTGTGCTACACTGATGTATTCAACGAGTCTATAGCATTGGCCAACAAGTTAGGTAATCCTTGAAATTTAATCATGATGGGGATAGATCATTGTAAATATTGGTCTTCAATGAGGAATTCCTAGTGAGCATGAGTCATCAGCTTGCATTGACTACATCCCTACCCTTTGTACACATCGCTCGTTACTCCTACCAATTGAATGTTCTGGCAAAGTGTTCAAAAATAAGGAGATAGTGACAATAAATAACAAGATTGGGCTCTATGAGTTTGGCAATTAGAATGAGTTAATCTAAATCCCTTAATGAGGATTCGTTGGAAGGCAAGTCTAGTGCCAGCAGCTATGGTAATTCTAGCTCCAATAATGTATATTTAAATTGTTGTAGATAAAAAGCTCATAGTTGGAACTAGGTTTAGGTCATCTAGTTCACCTCACGATGAGCAACGATTTACTTGTCCCTATTATCAATAATGTGATCTTGGCCTCATTTGACTGAGTCATTCCTTTAGTGCTGTTACTTTGAAAAAATCAAAGTGCTCAAGTAAGCCTACACTTGTATTCATTAGCATAAGGTAACATTATAGGATTTCAATCCTAATGTGTTGGCCTTTGAGATCGAAGTAATGATTGATAGGGATAGTCAGGGGCATTCATATTTCACAGTCAGAGGTGAAATTCTTGGATTTATGAAAGATGAATAACTATGAAAGCATTTGCCAAGGATGTTTTCATTAATCAAGAGTGAAAGTTGAGAGCTTGAAGATGATCAAATACTGTCCTAGTGTCAACCATAAATGATGTAGACTATAGATTGATGGATGTTACTTTTAAGACTCTGTCGACACCTTATGAGAAATCAAAGTCTTTAGGTTTCAAAGGAAGTATGGTCGCAAGGCTGAAACTTGAAAGAATTGATGGAAGGGCACCACCAAGAGTGGAGCTTACAGCTTAATTTGACTCAACACAAGAAAACTTACTAGGTCTAGACATAGTAAGGATTGATAGATCAAAAGATCTTTCTTAATTTTATGGGTGATGTTGCATGGCCATTCTTAGTTGGTGGAGTGATTTGTCTTGTTAATTCCATTAACAAACGAGACCTTAGCTTGCTAACTAGCTACACAAAGGTGATCCTTTATGGATAGCTTCTTAGAATGACTATGGCCACTTAGGCCAAGGAAGTTTGAGGCAATAATAGGTTTGTGATGCCTTTAGATGTTCTAGGTTGCATGCACGCTAGACTAATGTATCTAACGAGAGGTAATCTTTGAAATTTCACCATGATGGGGATAGATCATTGTAATTATTGGTCTTGAATGAGGAATTCCTAGTAAGCGTGAGTCACTAGCTCACGTTGACTATGTCCTTACCTTTTGTACACATCACCTATCATTTTTACTAATGGAATGGTTAGGTGAAGTGTTTGGATCGTGGCAATGTGGATGGTTCGTTCTCATGATGTTATAAGAAGTCTACTGAACCTTATCATTTAGAGGAAGGAGAAGTCATAACAAGGTTTCTTTAGGTGAACCTGTGGAAAGATCATTGTATAAACTTGCTTAATTAACAACCCACAAATGCGTTAACAAAACACTGAGGGGGTGAGGGTGCCTTTATGCCTTAAGCCCCTTCTGACCCTGGGCGTGCATGACGATCGATTTGTTTAGCCTCTTAGGTAGGTGAAATGATTGATATCATCACTTGTAGCTAAATAACAAACCCCTAGCATGAATCTCACCATGAAATTGAAACAAAAAAGAGAGCATGTGCCATCAACATCCCATTCATAGTGTGTGTGCAGGTGACACCGTGACTCTTTTTGTCCTAAAAAACCAAAACGACTCTCAACAATGGATATCTTAGCTTTTGCAATGATGAAGAATGTAGCAAAATGTGATACTTGGTGTTAATTGCAGAATCTTGTAAACCATCAAGTCTTTGAACACAAGTTGCACCCAAGCCATTAGGCTGAGGGCATGTTTGCTTGGGTGTCATGCATCGTCTCCCTTTCCAGCCCCTCGCCTATCAGGCTTTGGTGAGAGGGGTTAAAGACAGCCTATCGTGATCTCGTTGGTCATAGTTGGCCCAAAAGTAAGTCCTTGACAACGATAGCACTGTGACCTTTGATGGTAAAGCTCTTGAGGTGCCTCATCTCTAGTGACATGTGGTTATTGTCCATCTAACCCCATCGGACCCCATCGAACCCTCTACTTCACTCAATCAATGTTGGTATCATGACCCTAGGTCAAGCAGGACTACACAGTAAGTTTAAGCATATCAATAAGCTCAGGAAAAGAAACCTACCAAGATTTTCCTAAAAAATGATGAGCAAATCAAGAAGAGACTAGCTTGAGAATTAGGTACTCACGACATTCGAATTGTAGTCTAGAAAAGCATCCTCACCAATGGACTAGGCTTAACTCCCTTAGAAAGGAATGTCAAAGAGGGTGAGAGCCCGGTTGTGCCTAAACCTTTTTGCACCACATGGCACTGTCGATGAGTTTGGTTATTTAGGAATGCAACCCCAATTAGGCAATAAATTCTATCCAAGGCTAAATATTAGTGAGAGACCGATAGCAAACAAGTACCATAGGGAAAGATGAAAAGGACTTTGAAAAAATAGTCAAAGAGTGCTTGAAATTTTTAGAAGGGAAATGGATGGGAGCCAATGATGCACCCTAATCGGATGTGGAAAGGTAAGAGCTAGTCCACTGATCGGCTCTAGGTGTGGACTAATATAGGTCACGATGGTGGCCTAAGCTCAGAGTTTCGATATGCCCATAAAGACATTGTCACTACGGTCATGGAATGCAACATGCATTATCTTAACATACCTCATCACCTATGTGCTCTTGACATTAGCCTACGAGCTCCCCATTCAACCCATCTTGAAACACAAGCTAAGGAGTCCGATATGTGTGTGAGTCAATGCGCTAGAAAACCCATAAGGCAAAGGAAGCTGATTGGCAAGATCCCTCACAAGTGCACTACCAATGGACTTTGATCTTCAGAGAAAGGTTTGAGTGTGACATGCCTGTCAGGATCCAAAAAATGGTGAACTATGCTTAAGCAGGGCAAAGCCAAAGGAAACTCTAATGGAGGCCCATAATGATACTAACGTGTAAATTGTTCACCTAACTTGAGTATAGGGACAAAAGACTAATCAAACTGTCTAGCAGTTGTTTCCCTCTAAAGTTTCCCTTAGGATAGCTAGAGCCCTTGGTGAATTCTATTAGGAAAAGCCAATGATTAGGGTCATCGGGGACATAATGCCCTTGACATATTCTCAAACTTTAAATAGATAGAATAGCACGGCTGCTTTGTTGAGCCATGCCACAAAATCGAGAGCTCAAAGGGAGCCAATTTTGGTAATCAAAATTGACGATGCAGGATGAATCAAAAGCCATGTTATGGTGCCCAATTGCATGCTAACCTAAAACCCACAAAAGGTGTTGGTTGATTAAGACAGTAGAACTATCACAAAACCCAAGGTATGAGCATAGATGGAGTGGCCATCAGTGTAGATCTTGGTGGTAGTAGTAAATATTCAAATGAGAACTTTAAAGGCTAAAAAGGGGAAAGGTTCCAAGTGAACGACACTTGCACATGGGTTAGTCAAACCTAAAATATGGGGGAAGCCCATTTGATAGCGTGTCCAGTGTGAGCTTCAAAAAGGAATTAGGTTAAAATTCTTGAATTGGGACACAATGGCTTACAACAATGTTAAAAAGTCTAAAGATGTTGGCAGAGGCCTCGGTAAGAGTTATCTTTTTTATTTAACAACCTACCTACCCTGAAAATAGCTCAACCAAAGGTAAGGTCTAGTAGCTGGAAGAGCATCACACATCATGCAGTGTCTAGTACACCATTGGTGGCCCATGAAAATTTGGAGGAGTAAGTGCCATTCATGCCCTATCATACTCATAACGGCATCTAGTCTCCAAGGTTAATAACCTTTGGTAGTTAGAACAATGTAGGCAAAAGAAGTTAGCAAAATAGATCTATAACCTTGGGAAAAGGATTGGGTTTGAGGGCTAGGCATAGGCGTCTCAGTCCCGAACCCACTGACTACTAGTGCACTACTTGAGCTACTCATCAAGTGACAAATAGTCAACTCAGAACTAGTATAAACAAGGGGAATCTAACTATTTAATTAAAATAAAGTATTGTGATGGTCCCTGCAGATGCTCACACAATGTAATTTCTACCCAATGCTCTGAATGTTAAAGCAAAGAAATTCAAACAAATACGGCTAAATGGTGGGGGTAACTATGGCTCTCTTAAGGTAGCCAAATGCCTTATCATCTAATTAATGACGTACATGAATGGATTAACAAGATTCCCACTGTCCTTGTCTACTATCCAGTGAAACCACAACCAAGGGAATGGGCTTGGCAAAATCTATTGGAAGAAAAGACCATGTTGAGCTTGACTTTAATATGACTTTTTGAATGACATAAGAGGTGTAGTATAAGTGGGATCCCTTAGGAAAAATTGAAATACAACTACTTTTAATGTTATTTTACATATTTCATGAATTGAAGGCTAGGCACAACCTTTTCTTTTGAACCAAAGGTCAGCCTTAATTGATCAATTCAGGCAAAAGACATTGTCAGGTGAGGAGTTTGGCTAGGGTGGCACATTTGTTAAAAGATAATGCAAGTGCCCTAAGATGAGCTCAACTAGAACAAAAAGTGTGGTCTTTGCAAATGACTTAAATATGTGATAGAGTGTTGTAAGTAGCCAAGTGACCTTGTAACCACAATCCATTGAGATTCAGCCCTTTGTTGCTTTGATTCATCCCTCCCCCCACGACACTCACTGAAGTCCTCTCACTTGATTTTTTTACACCACACCCTTCTAAGGTTAAGGATGAATAGTGTTCTCTATTGCAACTGATTTAGTCAGGTGATGACATCCCTCCCTTGAGCATCTAAGTACATGACAACTAAATGCCCTTAGTATTTGTTATAATGACGGGCTTACCCTTGGTGCGAGCACTTATCTTGAACTCCATCGGCATACACTAGCCCTTGGTCTAGGTTGTTGCCTTAAACACCATCGACAACATCTGGCCCTTGGTTAGTGCAGGCAATTGTATCCAACACCATTAACAAATGCTGGCCCATTGTTGCCTCAAACACCATCAGTAGATGCTGGCCCCTTGGTGCGGGATGTTGCCTTAGACACCATCACCAAATGCCAGCACTTGCTTCAACCACTATTAGTGTAAGCAGGCCCTTGGTACGGATTATTGCCTCAAACATTTTTTTGGTAGATGCTAGCATTTGGTGCAGCATATGTACCATGAACCTCTCACTCAAGGCACTTGTCTACCTGTCTATCACCATCAGCACAAAATGATGCTCGGTGCATGTGTCACAGGCTTTGGTCTTAAGTCAAACTTCATATGACCTTAGATAGCGAATTGATTTCATCTACCAAACTCAGCCTACAAAACTCAAGTGCTTAGCATAATTCTAGCTTGTGAAAAATTATGCTATAGTATTGGGCCTTCAAAAAGCCCACAACTTTGATCCTCCTAGGACTGTGTTTAGGTGTGCACACATTTAGGTCAATTGTGCACACATTTAGGTCAATTGTGCACCCATAACTCGGTCATCAGTTCCTACATTTAGGTTTGACCATGCACTCGCACCTTGATCATTAGTGCCAACACCTGAGTCTGACTATGTGCCCACATATCCCTCACCAATGCCCACACCTAGTCCTGGCTTAATTCTACCAAACCTGAACATCGTGCTTGAGCCTTTGGAGTCTTGATCACTGCCCATACCATTTTTCTAGGCTAGTCCCCTGAAACCTGAACCTTTAATAGGCCTTAAGGCCTGGTCCTTATAGCTGTCAGACCTTGACCCACTAGAGCTAGAATAGCTCCTTGACTTGGAGAAAACCCTTGGGCTTGGACCAAGTTGCAGATTGTGACACATGCACATGCCTCAACCACCATCGAGACATGTTAGCCCTTGGTATTGGCATAAGCTTGGACCACCATCGGCACATGTTGGGCTGTGCATCACGCACGGGTATCCCAGGCTCGGGCAACACACCATGTGCACTAAACTAGGCAATGGGTGGGTTTAGGCATATCTTCTTATTTCTATAATACCAATGCTATTTTTATGGCTTGTAAATTCATAAAAGCGCTCACCAGCACCTGCACCTAGGCTTGGCTCAATTATGCCAAACATGATCACCATGCCTAAGCCTCTGGAGTCTTGATCACTACCCATACCACTGTTTTGGGCTAGTTTCCCATTACTTGTGCCTCTACTAGGCCTCAAGGCTTGGTCTTTTTGGTTGTCAGACCTTGTCTTGCTATAACTGGAACTGCTCCTTGACTTAGGGAGAACTTCAGGGCTTGGACCAACTTATGGACCATGACATATGCACATGCCTCGAGCACTATTGTGACATGTTAGCCCTTGGTCTTGGCACATGTTTCAACCACCATCAGCACATGATAGGCTATGCAGCACCATAAGTATCTTGGGCTCGGGCTGTAGGTGGGTTTAGGTCATATTTTTGCCATGCTAATGCCATTTTTATGGTTTGTAAATTTATATAAGCGTTCACCAGTTCTCAAACTTGGGCCTGACTCAATTCTACTAAACATGAACATCATGTTAGAGCCTTTGGAGTCTTGATTGTTGCCCATACCACTATTTTGGGCTAGTTTCCCATGACTTGGCCCTCTAGTAAGCCTTAAGGCCTGGTTCATTTGGCTGTTGGACATTATCTTGCTAGAACTAGAACTGCTTTTTAACTCGAAAAGAACCCCTGGGCCTAGACTAGTGTGTAGACTATGACACATGCACATGCCTCAACCACCATTAGGACTTGTTGGCCCTAGGTCTCGACACATACTTTGACCACCATTGGTACATGTTGGCACTTTATGTGGGTAGTTACTTAACACTTTTGGCACATGCTAGGTCATGCACCATGAACAGGTATCCTAGCCCCTTGCTATATACCATGATTGAGCTACAGGTGGGATCAAGTGTATTTTCATATTTTTACAAAGCTAGTGCCTTTTTTTATGGCTTGTAAATTCATATTAAAGCTCACTAGCGTCTGTACATAGGCTTGGCTCATTTTTGCCAAACTTGAACACTGTGCCTAAGCCTATAGAGTCTTGATCACTGCTTGTATGTCATGAGTCAACCTTGTGGAGGGCCATAACCAGGTATAAGATGTCATGAACCACCTAAATATAGGACCATGACCAGGCATAAGATATACCAAAAAACAGGATAGATGTCATATGCTAGGAAAAAGTATCCCCATTTCAAACATTGTAATGGTTCTAGGTAGCATAGCTATAAAATCTCTTAAGCTCTTTAAAGGGGGTGAGCAATTGGCATATTACTGGGCTACCTCATTGGCTAGGATATTAAACTATCCTTGGTTGACTTATGTGGAAACATCCATCCAAGTGTCGCATGGTCTATTACTTCATTGAAAAAAAGCTTAGTCCATGACATGTGGTATTAAAACATTGCTGAAAAGTGCTAGAGATGGCTATAAGTGGTGGATTTAATGACTGACAGAGGATCGAGGAGCTTAAAGCCACAATGGTTGCCTTTAAACCTTATGTGGTAACTTATGGTTGACTGAGGTAGATTGAGACATCCCAGCGGGAGTTGTCTGATACTCTACATAGCTTAGGTGAGGAGACCAAAGATGCCTTGAGTGTTGTTTATAGAGAATTTGAAAAGCTTAGGGCCCAAGTGAGTGTGTTACAAATGGCTATGGCTAGGTCAAGTTCTAGCTTAATAGAGAAAGGGAAAAGGGCCAAAGTGTTGGAGCCTTAATGTTACGAGGGAGCAAGAGATGCCAAAGACTTGCAAACTTCCTATTTGACATAGAAAAATAATTTTGAGATGTACACATAAAATCAAAGGAGGATAAGGTTGCAATGGCTTTAATGTACCTTGATAGGGATGCCAAGTTGTGGTGGCATTCAAAATTTGTAAATGATGAATGCCCTATCAAAACTTGGGTGGATCTTAAGCAAGAGTTGAAAAACCAATTCTTTCTTGAGAATGTGAAGTATATGGCCCAAAGAAAGCTTTAAGAATTTATGCAAATGGGAATGGTACAAGAGTTTGTGAGGAGCTTTCCTACCCTAATGTTGGACATTAAAGATATTTCTAAAAAAGACAAGATGTTTTATTTCCTTGATGGCCTTAAACCTTGGGCTAAGATAGAATTGCAAAGACAAAAGGTGCAAGAATTGGCCACAGTGATGGCTGCCACTAAACATCTTAATGACTGTAACAATGGGCCCTAAAAAAGAAAAAACCTTCCATCAGGTGGTAGTAACTCTAACTTTAGGAATAGGGAAAAGATGGCCAAAATAGACTGACCCTTTTATGGGGGATCAGATAAAAGGCCTCCTAGTTGAGACGATACCCAACCTAAGGTAAACAATGCATTGAATTTTACGTTAAAGCAACTGCTAGCTTGCTTCTTGTGCCAAGGGCCACATTGGGTGGCTAAATGCCCACATAGAGATGCCCTTAATGCTCTAAGATCCTCTCTTAAAAGTCTTTCAAAGTGTCTGAAACTATCAAAGTAGTTGAGGATGAGCCTGTAAGGATGGGCTCAATATAGTTTCTTAGTGCTCGTTGTACCCAACTAAACATGATAAAAAAAAGAACTTGAGAGAAGTCTGATGTATGTGAACCTAGTACTCAATGGTAAAGCCACTAAGGCCATGATAGATACAGGTGCAACTAATACCTTCATCACATCAGAAGATGCAAAAAGGTGTGGTTTCAAGGTTAATAAGGACTGTTGGCAAATGAAAGTGGTTAACTCACAACCTTTGCAATTAGTGGAAGCTCCAAGAGTTTGATGACCAAGTTTAGGCCTTGGAAAGGAAATGTATACTTCATAGTATCCCTCATGGATGACTTTAATGTTATCCTAGGATTGGACTTCATAATGTTGGCTCAAGCAATCCCAATCCCCACTGCTAGTTTTTTATTGTTCTTTAGGGAGTGCTCGTATATTGTGCTAGCCACGATCATTCCTAAGAGTGGAAAAAAAATGATTTCAGCATTACAATTCAAGAAAAAAGTAAAGAGAGGGAATCACTTCTATGTGGCCATGCCAATTTATAAAGATTGGATTGAGCTAGAATTGATACCTGATGGGGTGTAGAAAGTATTGAAAGAGTTTGAGAATGTGATGCCAGAGCAATTTCCTAAGGTCTTATCTCTTTGAAGATCAATAGACCATGAGATTAAGCCTCTCTTAAGAGTTCAGCTACAAGCTTGAGGCCTATATTGCATGGTTCCACTAGAGTTGGCTAAATTGAGAAAACAATTAGATAAGCCCTTACAAGCCGAATTCATTAGGCCATCGAAAGCACTATTTGGGGTACCCATGCTATTTCAAAGAAAGCATGATGGGAGTTTGTGGTTATATGTGGACTATAGGGCCTTAAACAAAGTCACTATGAGAAACAAATATCCTATTCCTTTTATTATGAATTTGTTTGATCAACTACGCTAGGCCAAGTACTTTTTCAAATTGGACTTGAGATCTGGCTATCATTAGGTCATAATTATTGACAGAGATGAGCCAAAAACCACTTGTGTAATGCAGTATAGTGCATTTGAATTTCTTGTATGCCTTTCGGATTGACTAATGCCCCTGCCACATTTTGTACCTTGATGAATCAGGTGACCATGACTAACTTGACAAGTTTATGGTCATCTATTTAGATGACATAGTGTTTTATAGTTCTACCATGGAAGAGCACCAAAAGCACCAAGGGCACCTATGTCTTGTGTTTCAAAGACTACAAGACCATTAATTATATGTTAAAAGAGAGAAATGTGCATTTGCTCAAACTAAGATTCACTTTCAAAGCCAAATTCAAATGGACATGGAAAAAGCTAATGCTATCAAAGAGTGGGCAAGACCAAGTGAACTCCTATCCTTTTTGGGATTGGCCAACAATTATAGGAGATTTATGGATAGGTATTCTCATACAATCACAACCCTCATTGAGCTATTAAAAAAAGAGTATAAATGGTGTTGGACAAGTGAACGTCAGGAGGTTTTTGAGGGCTTGGAAAAAACCATGATGAAAGACCTTATCATGACTCTCCATGACATTGGAAAGCTTTTTAAAGTTCAAATAGATGCATTTGATTTTGCTTTTAGGGGAGTGCTTTTGTAAGAATGGTACTTGATAGCATTTGAAAGTTGAAAGTTGAAAGTTGAACGAAGCTAAAAGGATATATACGTTTTAAGATAAAGAACTCCTAGCAGTAATCCATGTGACATTATTTGTTGGATTCACAATTTGTAGTTAAGATAGATAATGCAATGGTTAGTCATTTTCTCACCTAGCTGAGGTTCATAGCTAAGCAAGCTAGATGGTAGGAGTTTCTAGCCAAATTTGAATTTTGTTTTGAACACAGCTAGAAGAACCAATCAAGTAGTAGATGCATTAAATAGATGGGCAGAGTTGGCTACCCTTAGGAGAATCACCCCTATGGTGGCTAGTAAAATCACAATAAATATTTGTAACCTAATTAAAGATAATCTGAATAAAGATCCATAGGCTAGTGCTATCTTAAAGCTAGTAGAAGAAGGGAAGTCCAAGTACTTTTGATAAGAAAATAGGGTCTTATTGACCAAGGGTCCTTGGTTGTTTATGTCAAAAGCAAGAGGTCTAAGATAGATGGTAATGAGAGAATACCATGACACACCATGGGTAGGTTACCTTGGTTTGCAATATACTTTGGCTTTACTAAAATAAGGCTATTATAGGCCTCACATGTGGTAAGATATGATAGACTATATGAAAGCTTGCTTCATTTGCCAATAGAACAAAATTGAAAAGAAGAAACTAGTAAGCATGCTTGAACCATTACCTGTGCCTACAAAACCATGAAAAATATCTCCATTGACTTACCTTCCTAAGGTTGTTGATTTTAGGTCTATCTTATTGGTGATTGACTGTTTCTCAAAATATGCTATGTTCATTCCCACCCAAAAGTATTACATCGCGAAAGATATTGCTTGGCTAATAGTTAAACATGTAATCAAGATTTAGGGCCTCCCTTAAACCATTGTTAGTGACAGGGATCTAACATTCACTGGCCCATTCTGGAGAGAGCTTTACAAGATCTTGGGATCTTAGCTCAACATCTTTTAAAGTTATCACCATCAAACTAATGGTCAAACCAAACAATTTAATGGGTTGTCAGAAGAGACTTAAGACATTTTGTTTAAGCTAATAAGAAGAATTAGCCTTCATTATTGCATGTAGCTCAACTTTATTTTAATTTCAATAAGTGTTCTTCTGTAAACAAGAGTCTATTTGAAATGGTCTCTAGATAACTACCAGGATTGCTACATACATCTATTGAGCCATATTGAGGGAAAAATCTAAGAGCCTTCAACCTTAGCCAAAAATGGAGAGAAAACATAAAAATTGCACAAGCATACTTAGAGAAGACATTGAAGTACATGAAAAAGTGGGTAGATAAGGGTCAAAGGGCACAACAATTCAAAGTTGATGATCTTGTTCTTGTCAGACTAGTGCTCTAACAAACCAAGTTCCTAAAAAAATAGGATCATAGGCTGGTGCATAAATATGATGGTCCATTTAAGATTCTTTCCAAAGTGGGGAATGGCTATAACAAAATTAACCCACCAAAATGGGTGAAGGTGTATTCAGTGTTGCATGTGAGTAACTTAAAGCCCTAACATATAAACCTTATAGATGCAAGTCATGGTGAATCAACCAGGGCTGCCATTACCATGAAGCCACCATCAAAACATCGAGTTGAAAAGATTTTAGCTAACATGGTACCTCGAGTATCTCAAAGAATAGTTCATAAATATTTAGTGAAGTGGGATGACTTAGGACCAAAAGAAACTAGTTAGGAGAGACACCATGACCTCTGAGCATTACAGCTAAAGATTGAAGAATTTTAGGTGAACAAGTCAATGAAGGCATTGATAGAATATGAGGGGAAAGATGTCATGAGCCAACCTTGTATAGGGCCATGACTGGGCATAGGATGTCATTAGCCACCCATGTATAGGGCCATGATTGAGTAGAGGTGCTAAAAGGGATGATAAATCTCATGTACTAGGAAAAAGTGTACCCATTCCAAACATTGTAATGGCTTTAGGTAGCATAGCTATAAATTCTCTTAAGCTCTTTAAAGGGAGTGAGCAATTGATGTATTGTTAGGCTACCACACTGGCTAAGATATCAAACTAAGCTAACTTATGTGAAAGTGTCCAATCAAAGTGCCACATGGTTTATTACTTCATTTTGGCTCTCTCTGCCACTCAATCAATGTGTTGAGGCCCATGCGGTGCCAATGTCCCAAAGGAATGTGACTTGGTTGATCATGCTAGAAGTCATTTGCTTGTCTCAAAGATTAAGCCATGCATGTCTAAGTATGAATTAATTTAGGTTGTGTAATTGTGAATGGCTCATCAAATCAATCATATTTTGTTTGATGGATCTACTACTCGAATAACCATAGTAATTCTAGAGCTAATATGTGCAACAAACCCTAACTTCTAGAGGGATCCATTTATTAGATAAAAGGTTGATGAGAGCTTTACCCATTACTCTGATGATTCATGATAACTCAACAAATAGCATGGCCTTTGTGCCAACGATGCATGATTCAAAATTTTGCCCTATCAACTTTTGATGGTAGGATAGTGGCTTACATGGTGGTGATGGGTGATGGAAAATTCGGGTTCAATTCTATAAAGGGAGCTTAAGAAATAGCTACCACATCTGAGAAAGGCAGTAGGTGCACAAATTACCCAATCCTAACATGGGGAGGTAGTGACAATAAATAACAATACTAGGCTCTATGAGTCTGGTAATTAAAATGAGTATAATCTAAATCCCTTAACAAGGATCTATATGAGGGCAAGTCTTATGCCAGCAACCATAGTAATTCTAGCTCCAATAGCATATATTTCAGTTGTTGCAGTAAAAAAGCTCATAGTTGGAACTAAGGTTGGGTCATCGATCCATCTCATGGTGAGCACTAATCTACTTATCCTTACTACAGATGATGCCCTTATGGCCTTAACTGGCCAGGTCATTCCTCTAGTGTTGTTCCTTTAAAGAAATTAGAGTGTTTAAAGCAAGCTTACACTTGTATACATTAGCATGGGATAACATTATAGCATTTCAGTCCTATTATGTTAGCCTTTGGGATTAGAGTAATGATTAAAATGAACAATTGGGGGCATTCATTTTTCATAGTAAGAGGTGGAACTCTTTGATTTATGAAAGATGAACAACTATGAAAGCATTTACCAATGATGTTTTCATTAATCAAGAATAAATATAAGGGGCTTGAAAACGATCAGATGCCATTCTAGTCTCTACCATAAATAATGCTGACCAAGGATCGGACGATGTTATTTTTAGGACTCCGCTAGCACCTTATGAGAAATCAAAGTCTTTGGGTTTCGAGGGGAGTATGATCCCAAGGTTAAAACTTAAAGGAATTGACCAAAGGGCACCACCATGAGTGGAGCAAGTAGCTTAATTTGACTCAACATGAGGAAACTTACTAGGTCTAGACATAATAAGTATTGACTGATTGAGAGCTCTTTCTTGATTCTATGGGTGGTGGAACATGGCCATTCTTAATTGGTGAAGTGATTTATCTAGTTAATTCTGTTAATGAATAAGACCTCAGCCTGCTAACTAGCTATAAGAAGGTGATCCTTCATGGATAACTTCTTAGAGGGACTATGGCCATTTAGGCCAAGAAAGTTTGAGGTAATAATAGGTCTATTATGCCCTTAGATGTTCTGGGTCACAAGCATGCTACACTAATGTATTCAACTAGTTTATAGCCTTGGCTGACAGGCCTATGTAATCTTTGAAATTTCATCATAATAGGGATAGATCATTGCAATTATTGGTCTTCAACGAGGAATTCCCAGCAAGTGCAA
This sequence comes from Durio zibethinus, assembly GCF_047325235.1. NCBI lineage: Eukaryota > Viridiplantae > Streptophyta > Magnoliopsida > Malvales > Malvaceae > Durio > Durio zibethinus. The sequence continues at coordinate 634,509 of NC_143189.1, forward strand.
GTCATTAGCTTATGTTGACTAAGTCCTTACCCTTTGTACACACTGCTTGTCACTTCTACCGATTGAATGCTCTAATGAAGTGTTTGATCATAATGATGTGGACAATTTATTGCTTGTGACATCGTAAAATGTCCACTAAACCTTATCATTTAGAGGAAGGAGAAATTGTAACAAGGTTTTTATAAGTGACCCTAAAGAAGGACCATTGTCGAAACCTGTTTAATGAACAACTTGTGAATGTGTTAATGAAACATCAAAGGGGTGAGGGTGACTTTGTGCTCGGAGTCCCTTTTAGCCCTAGGCGTGCATGATGGTCAATTTGTTTTGCCTCTTGGGTAGGTGAAATGATCGATATCATCTTTCATGACTGAATAACGAACCCTCAGCATGAATCGTGCAAAGGAACCAGAATGAAAAAGAGCGTATGTGCCATGACCATCCCATTTGTGGTGTGTTCATAGGCACTACCATGACTTTTTTTGTTGTAAAAAACCAAAATGACTCTCGACAAATGATATCTTGGCTCTTGCATTAATGAAGAACGTAGCAAAATGTGATACTTGGAGTGAATTTTAGAATCTTATGAACCATCGCATCTTTGAATGCAAGTTGCTCCCTAAGCCATTAAGCCGAGGGCATGCCTGCCTAGGTGTCATGCATCATCGCCTCCTCCAACCCCCTACCCATTAAACTTTGAGTGATAAGGCAAAAGGTGGCCTTCCATGATCTCATCGATTATGGTTGGCCCAAAAGTGAGTCCCCAACAATGATAATGCCATGATCGTTGGTGGTAAAGCTTTCGACGTGCCTCGTCTCTAGTGATGCACACTCATCATCCATCTAGACCCTATCAGACCCTCTACATTGCTTGGTTGATGCTTGCATCATGACCCTAGTCAGGTGGGATTACCTATTGAGTTTAAGCACATTGATAAACAGAGAAAAAAGAACTTACCAAGATTCCTTTAGTAATGATGAACGAACTGAGTAGAGCCTAGCTTGAGAATCGAGCACCCATGGCATCTAAATTGTAGTTTGAAAAAGCATTCTCAGTAGTAAACTAGGTCGAACTCTCTTGGAAAGGGGCACCAAAAGGGTGAGAGCCTTATTGTGTCGAGACCTTGTCACACCATGAGGCATTGTCTGTGAGTCAAGTTGTTTAAAAATACAACCCCAATCGAGCTATAAATTCTGTGTGAGGGTAAATACACTCGAGAGATCGATAGTGAACAAGTACCGTAAGTGAAAAATGAAAAAGACTTTGAAAAGAGAGTCAAAGAGTGCTTGAATTTATTGGAAAGAAAGCAGATGGGGCTAGTGATGCACCCCAGTTGAATGTAGAATAGCAAAAGCCAATCTATCAATCGACCAATCTGTCGATCGGCTTGGGGAGTGGACCAACTTAGCTCACAGCAGCAGCCCAAGCGTAAGCTTTTGATATTTCCTTAGAGACATTATCACCATGATTGTGGAATGTAACACACACCACCTTGGTGTAACTTAGTATCCAGTGCTCTTGGCATCAACCTGTAGGCTACCAATCTAGCCCGTCTTAAAACATGAACTAAGGACTCTGACATGTGTTTGAGTCAATGGGCTAGAAAACTCATAAGGCATAAGGAAGTTGATTGGTGGGATACCTCATAAGTGCACTGCCTACCAACCTTGATATTCTAAAAGGGGTTTAAATGTGAGCATGCATGTCAAGACTTAAAAGATGGTGAACCATACCTGAGTAAAGTTAAAGCCAAAGAAAACTCTGGTGGAGGCCTACAGTGATATTGATGTTGAAATCATTCATCTAACTTGGGTATAAGGGTAAAAAACTAATCAAACCATCTAATAGCTAGTTCTCTTTGAAGTTTCCCTTAGGATAGCTGCACCCTTAGTGAGTTCTATAGGGTAAAAGCTAATGATTAAAGGCATTAGGGGTGCAATGCCCTTGACCTATTCTCAAACTTTAAATTGATAGGATGATGCTGCTACTTCATTAAGCCATGCCATGGAATCAATAGCTCTAAAAGGGCCATTTTTTGGTAAGCAGAACTAGCAAGGTGGGTTAAGTTGAAAGCCGAGTTACAGTGCCCAACTACATACTAACTTAGAACCCACAAAGGGGTTGGTCAATTAAGACAGCATGATGGTGGTCTTGAAAGTCAAAATCTACTAAAAAGTATGTAACAACTCACCTACCAATCAACTAGACCCAAAAATGGATGGTGCTTAAGTGTGTGACCTATACCTGGCTGTCGGGGAAATGACCGAGCCCCAATGAGTAAGAAGGCAAGGTGATCATTGCAAAACCCAAAGTATGAGCCTTGGTAGAGCAACCGTCGGTGCAGATCTTGGTGGTGGTAGCAAATATTCAAATGAAAATTTTGAAGGTTGAAGAGGGGAAATGTTTCATGTGAACTACACTTGCACACGGGTTAGTTGATCCTAAGAGATGAGGGAAATTCATCTGATAGCACGTCCAATGTTAGTTTTAAAAGAGAATTAGGTTAAAATTCCTAAACCAAAATACGGTAGCTAATAACAACATTAAGGAGTCTAGAGAGAATGGTGATGGCCTAAGAAAGAGTTATCTTTTCTATGTAATGGCCTACCCACCCTGGAAACGGCTTAGCCAGAGGTAAGGTCTAGTAACTAGAAGAGCACCGCACATCATGCAATGTCTAGTACACCCTTAAGCCCTTAAAAATCTAGAGGATTGAGTACCATTTGTGCTTGGTTATACTCATAATCTCATCAGGTCTCTTAGGTGAATAGTCTCTTGTAGATGGAATAATGTAGGTAAGGGAAGTTAGCAAAATAGATCTATAAGCTCAAGAAAAAATTGGCTTTGAAGGCTAGGCATAGGGGTCTCAGTCTTGAACCAATTGACTGACAATGCATTACTCTTGCTGGTCCCATGGTGTGAGCAGGCCATAGCTTACTAGTTAAGGGATGGACTAGGAATGCCTCCCTTGTGGGCCTTCTTCGAGTGATGAACAATCGACTCAAAACTAGTATAGGCAAAGGGAATTTAACTATTTAATTAAAACATAGCATTATGATGGTCCTTGTAAATGCTCACAAAATATGATTTTTGCCTAGTGCTTTGATTGTCAAAGTGAAGAAATTCAACCAAGCATGGGTAAATGGTAAGAGGAACTTTGACTCACTTAAGGTAGCCATATGCCTTGTCATTTAATTAGTAATAGGCAATAATGGATTAAAAAGATTCTCACTGTCCTGTCTACTATCTAGTGAAACCATAGCCAAGGGAATGAGCTTGGTAGATTCTATGGGGAAATAAGACCCTATTGAGCTTAACTTTAATCCAACTTTGTGAAATGACTTAATAAGTGTAGGATAAGTGACAGCCCTTAGGTGAAATTGAAATACCACAACTTTTAATGTTGTTTTACTTATTCCATGTATCAAAGGTGGGGTATGACTTTTGGACCTAAGGCCAACCTCAATTGGTTGATCTTGGCAAAAACATTGTTAGGTGGGGAGTTTAGTTGGGGTAGCACATCTATTAAAAGATAATGCAAGTGTCCTAAGATGAGCTCAATAAGAATAGAAATCTCATGTGAAATAAAAGGGTAAAAGCTCATTTAATTATGATTTACAGTATGAATATGAATCATGAAAGCATGGCCTATCGATCCGTTAGACCTTCAAAATTTCAAGCTAAAGGTGCCAAAAAAGTTACCTCAAGGATAACTGGCTTGCGACAGCAATCATTCATAGTGAAATTGCTTTTTCATCCTTTGATGTTAGCCTTTCCTATCATTATGAAGCAAAATTCACCATGTGTTTGATGTTTCACCCACCAATAGGGAATGTGAGCTTGGTTTAGACCATCGTGAGATAAGCTAGTTTTACCCTATTGATGGTAGCATCGCAATAGTAATTCAACCTAGTATGAGAGGAACCATTGATTCTCACAATTGGTAATCGCACTTGGTTGAAAAGTTGGTGGCTTGAAGCTACCATGCGCTAGATTATGACTAAATGCCTCTAAGTCAGAATCTAGGCTAGAAATGATGCATGCACCTGTCACCTAATTGCTGACCTACAATAGAGCCCGATGCCCCTTAAGGGCATATGCCATAGGTGTAGCCCCTACAATAGACAAGCTACACAAGCCTCTTTAGAGCTCAATTCTCACCAAGTGATGGGTAGAATCCTTTGTAGATGACTTAAATATGTGATGGGTATTGTAAGTGGCAGAGTGTCCTCGCTGCCATGATCCACTATGATTCAACCCTTTGTAGCTTTGATTCATCCCTCCCCTCACCACTCCCACTAAAATCCTCTCATTTCATTTTTTTTACACTGCACCTTTCTAGAGTTAGGGATGAATGGTGTTATCCCTTACAACCGATTTGGCCTGGTGATGACATTCCACCTTTGAGTGTCCAAGCAAACGAGAACTAAATGCCATTGGTATTTTTACAAAAATGGGCTCACCCTTGGTGTAGGCACACCCTTGGTGTAGGCACACCTTTGGTGTGGACACTTGCTTCAAACTCTATTGGTACATGTTAGCCCTTGGTGTAGGTTGTTACCTCAAACACCATCACAGCATCTAACACCATTAGTAGATGTTGGCCTATTATTACCTCAGATGCCATCAGCAGATGCTAGCCCTTTGGTATGGGATGTTGCCTTACCATTGCTAAATGCTGGCACTTGGTGCTGGCACTTGCCTCAACCATTATTGGCATAACTGGGCCCTTGGTATGGGTTGTTGCCTTGGACATCTTTTTGGTAGATGCTGGCACTCAGTGTAGCATGTGTACCATGAACCTTCTATTCAAGATACTTGTTTGCCTCTCAATCGCCATAGGCACCAAATGACACTTAATGCATGTGTCATGGGCTTTGATCTTGAGCCAAACTTTGTATGGCCTTGGATGGGGGATTGACTTTTCTGCCTAAGTCAACCTATAAAACTCAAGTTCCCAACACAATTCTAGCTTATCAAAGATTGTGTTGTAATACTAGGCCTTCCATAAGCCCATAAATATAATCCTCCCAAGACTGTGTTCAAGTATACTGACACCTAGGTTTGATCGTGCACTTATACATCGATCATTAGTGCCTGCACATGGGTCTGTCTATGTGCCGACACCTCTATCATCAATGCCTACCTTTGGTCTAATTGTGTGCTTGAGCATCATTCATGAATGCCAGCACCTAGGCCTAGCTCAATTCCACCAAACCTGAACACTATGCTTGAGCCTCTAGAGTCTTGATCACTACCCATACCATTATTCTAGGCTAGTTCCCTATGACCTAGGCCTCCAGTAGGGCTTAAGACCCAGTCACCCTAGCTAACCCTATCCTACTAAAACTAGAACTGTTCTTCAACTAGGAGAGAACCCATGTGCTAAGACCTACTTGCAGACTGTGATCATCCACATGCCTTGACCATTATTAGGACATGTTGGCCCTTGGTCTTGACACATGCTTAGACCACCATCAGCACATGCTAGCCTTTTGTGTGGATAGTTCCTTAAACATCATTAGCACATGCTAGGCTACATACCATGTATAAGTATAAACAAGGGCCCTTCCCCACATTTGTAGTTAACAAGAGATGTAACAAGAGAAAGGTAAGAGGAACCAAGTCATAGACTTAGCCATATTAAAGACTTAGGGTAGACATTGGAGTCATTGTATGGTCATTAAGTAATTGTACATAGCATCAAATAAATAGAAATACAATTGCTTTAACTCTCTTTCTTAGATTTCTACTAAGCTCCTTGGACGCTAATGGAATGCATAGCATAAGTGTTTGAAAAAGAGGCTAACTTATGTCCATGGATGGTAGTTTCTAGCCTAAGGCTACATGGGTGCTAGGCTTAAGCCCCTGGCCTATGACAATTGGTATCAAAGTAGGTTTTGACCAAGGGGGATTAAAACCTTTGTTATGACTAGTGTTGATGCTGGTTTGAGTTGTACAAGCAACATGTGTGCTAATATGCTACTTATGATGATTGCTTGCATGTGAGGTTGCACAGTGTGGGCATTATTGGTTGTTGGTGCCAAGAGTAGGGCATAAAGGCACTTGAGTGCTCATAAGGATGTATGGAAGATCCTTAATTCTAGCTTGACATTTATGGTTAAGTGAATGGGTTATATGCATTAAGGCCACTTACGTATGTGTAAAGGGAGAAAGACTAGTTCAAAGGAGAGTCTGTCATTCATGACAACCTACTTGAGGACACCAAGGATCATATGCAAGTGTTAGACTTAGGGTGAAAGGATTCCAAAGAAAGGTAAAAGCCATGGGTAATAGCTGAGTAAAGTGGTAGGGTATGGAACTTAAAGTAAGAGTATTGCCATTTCTGAGTTAGTGGTCGAGGCTAAGTGCACTAAGTCTGCACAGCCCAACAATAAGTGTTAAGCCCAAGGGCAAGGGCTTTTGTTGGAAAGATGAGAGTAACAGTTCTTTAAGGGAAGAAGAGGCCAATGAAGAACCACAGCATCGAAAGGCAAGGACCAACGGTTTGATCTAGGATAAAGGTATAGTGACCATGTCTTTTAACTGCTTTTTATGCTTATGACCATATATGGCTAACGAACACTTGGAGTGGAAGAAGCCTGGAGCCATTGTGAGGACTTAGGGAGAGTCCAATGGCAAGAGCTGTACTGGTGATTAAGCCAAGAAAAAGAGATCTCTTAGGCTCCTAATGAAGGTAAGGTACATGTGGTTGCAGAGAGCCACTGGCTTAGGAAATGGACAGTTTGTTAAAGAAAGTGTAATGGCCTAGCCGTGAGCATTACACACCTTGCATCAGTGTGCCCTGCACATCTCAAAGGGCCCAATAAGTGTGGGAAAAAGGTAAGGACCCTATGGTGCAGAAGAAAGGGTAATGACACACCAAACATAGAAGTGCTACACTCTTCAACATGCCAGGATTTATGGAAGCCTAATGACATGAGTGCTACATGCCCCAAAAGGTCCATTGAGTGTAGGGAAAAGGTAATGGCATGTCACTAGCTAGGGCATTGCATGCTTTGACAAGCATGGTTTCATAGGAACCATATTGGGATCACGATCAGAGTAAGAGATAACTGTGAAGGTGTACCATGACCCATTATGTATCGATAACCATAATATGCCAAAGACCATCAGAATAAGAATGGGACACCGATCCAACATGCACATACAGTGAAGGAATAAGATCCTTTAGTAATGAGGGTGTTGCTAGAATGAGTATGGCAGAATGTCATGGTCTGTATGCAAGTCCTAAGCTAAGAGAGTTAAGAGACATAACTTGTTCAAATTGGTATAGGTGAAGGACCAAGAAGGATTAAGACTAAGGTCCTTAAGGCAAATATGAGGCCTGAGTGTGTGGACTAGGGTCTAAACTAAGGTACAAGAGCATGGCGAGGTGAGTAGCCTAGTGCCAAGAATGGGGATTTCTCATTAGAAGGATCTAAAATGGCCTAGAAGAGTGGCACTGGCAAACAGGCACAGCAGGCTTTAGATTAGCTTAGAGACAAGCCATGTTCATGAGACAAAAAAGCTTGGAGAAGCCTAGAGGCCTGCCAACTGCACGGGCACCAAGGGTTCCAAAATAACCTAGCATGGGAATAATTATGAGTATTGTAGCCCAGATGAGGAAGGCTCTAGAAGGCCCTAGCTATGGGTAAAGCAGTGACCAGATGGGCACTCAGTGAGAGTGCTTGGACTCTTCCAAACCCAAGGCTTAGCAAGGAGCTTGGAATAACCTTGATTCTACAAAGGCCTTCGCTGACCTAAGAAGTGTCTAAAGGCCATAGAAGGCTCTAGAAGGCCTATAAAGGCAACACACTTGGATCAATAAGGGCCATATGTGCTGGGGAGGCCTAGGTATAAATAGAGGCTTCCCCCTTATTTGTAGTTAACAAGAGAACCAACAAGAGAAAAGTAAGAGGAACCAAGGCATAGACTTGGCCATATTAAAGACTTGAGGATAGACATAAGAGTCATTGCAAGGTCATTGAGCAATTGTACATAGCATCAAGTAAATAAAAATTACAATTGCTTTAACTCTTCTTCCTAGCTTTCTCCCAAGCTCTTTGAGAGCCAGTGGAATGCACGGCATAAGTGTTTAGCACAGAGTTGGAAAAAAGGCTAACTTAGGCACATGGATGGTAGTTTCTAGCCTAAGGCCACATGGGTACTAGGCTTAAGCCCCTAGCCTTTGATAATTGGTATCAGACTAGGTTTCAATCGATGGGGATTAGAACCTTCATTATGAGTAGTGTTGGTGTCAGTTTGAGTTGTGCAGGTAGCTTACATGCTAGTATGCCATTTGTGATGATAGTTTGCATGTGGCATTACATGGTGTGGTCATTGTTGATTGTTGGTGCTAAGAGTAGGGCACAAGGATGCTTGAGTGCTTATAAAGATATGTGGGAGATCCATAGTTTGAGCTTTACATTTATGGTTGGGTGCATGGGTAATGTGCATGATGGTTACCCACCCATGTGTAAGGGGAGGAAAGCTAGTTCGAATGAGTGGTTGTCATCCACGAAAGTTAGTTTAAGGATAGCAAAGATTATATATGAGTGCTAGATTCTATGTCAAAAGAATGCATAAAAGGGTAAAAGCTATGGGTAAGAGCCGAGTGAAGTGATAGTGTATGAGACTTGAAGTAGGAGTATTGCCATTGCTAAGTCGATGGTTAAGGTTAAGTGCACTAAGTCTCCATAGCCCAAAGGTAACAACTGAGCCTAAGGGTAACAACTGAGCCTAAGGGTAAGGGCTTGAGTAAGAGAGATAAGAGTAGCAATTCTTTAGAGAAAGATGAGGCCAATAAAGAGATACAGCATCGGAAGGCATGGAATATGGGTTCGATCTAGGACAAGCATGATGACTATGTCCTTTAACTACTTCTTACGCTTAAGACTACATGAGGCCAGGGAACACCCATAGCAAAAGAAGCCTAAAGCCATTGAGAGGATTTAGAGAGAGTTTAATGGCAAGAGTAGTGATAGTGGTTGAGCCAATAAGAGGGGATCTCTTAGGCTATTAATGAGGGCAAGATGAGTTAGCTGTAAAAAGCCATTGGCCTTGTAGATAGAGGGTTTGTTAAAAAAAGGGTAATAGCCTAGATGTGAGTGCTACATGCCTTACACCTGTGTGCACTGTACACCTCAAAGGGCCTATTAAGTGTGAGAAAAAGGTAAGCAATGCATGGTGTAAAGGAGAGGGTAATGGCACATCAGACATAGAGTTGTTGAACACTTCAACAAGCCTAAATTCATGGAAGCCTATGTGACATGAGTGTACATGCTCTGAAAGGCCCATTATGCATTGGAAGAAGGTAATGGCACATCACCAACTAAGGCACTACATACTTTAAAAAGCATGGTTTTGTGGCAATCGTATTGGGATCGTGATCGAAGCAAGGGATGACTATGAAGGTGTACTAAGAACTATCATTACTAAAAACTATCATGTGTTAAGGACCATTGGGATAAGATAGGACATCAATCTAGTGTGCACGTGTAATGAAGGAATTACATCCCCTAGCAATAGGGGTGTTGCTAGAACAAGTGAGGGACAATGTCACCATCCATGCGTAAGTCCTAAGTTTAAAGGATTATGAGACACAGCTTGTTTAAGTTAGTGCAGTCGAAAGACCAAGAAGGATCAAGACCAAGGTCCTAAAGGTACATATGAGGCCTGAGTGTGAAGACTAGGGCCTAGGCTAAGGTTCAAGAGCATGGCAAGGTGAGCAACCTAGTGTCAAGAATAGGGATAGCTCGTTAGAAAGATGGCTCTAGATTAGCCAGAAGATAGGCTAGGTGCATTGGCATAAAAGAGTTTGGAGAAGCTTGGAAGCTAGCTTAGTGTGCAAGCACTAAAGGTTCTAGAATGGTTTGAAGCAGGAATAGTAATAGGTATTGTAGTGCCCAAATGAGGAAGGCTCAGAAAAGGGCCTAGTTATGGGTAGAGTAGTGACTAGATAGGGAAGGTTTTAGAACTCATTAGGCATAGGCACTTGGCAAGAGTGCCCAGACTCTTCTAGACCTGAGGCTCAACAAGGAGCTTAGAACAAGCTGGATTTTACAAAGGCCTTAGCCAAACTAGGACGTGTCTAGGGGCCATGGAAGAGTCTAAAAGGCTTACAAGAGCCACACACTTAGATCATTAAAGGCCATATATGTTGGGAAGGCTCAGGTATAAACAGAGGCCTTCCCTCTCATTTGTAATTCATAAGAGAAACAATAAGAGAAAAGTAAGAGGAACAAAGTCATAGACTTTTCATATTAGAGACTTAGGGATAGACATAAGAGTCAATGTAAAATTAATTGTACATAGCATCAAGTAAATAGAAATACAATTCCTTTAACTCTCTTTCCTAGCTTTCTTCTAAGCTCTTAAAGAGCCAATGGAGTCCACAACACAAGCGTTTAGCATAGAGTTAGAAAAGAGGCTATATTAGGCACATGCATAGTAGTTTCTAGCCTAAGGCCACATGGGTGCTAGGTTTAAGCCCTTAGCCTATGACACCTATTACTGATGCTACCCCAGACCCTTGACCTCTGACCAAGTCCCTGAATCGAGTAATGGCTCCCTAGAGTGGTGCAAGCAGAAGCTACGATTATAGGCTTGGTCTAGCCAAGTTTTTTAGGTATTTGGTAGTCTCATAGCCTTTTCTCATTGACCACAAAAATGCCTTTGTCTAGCCAAGTTCGTGCATGTGTCATGGGCTAGGCTTAAGCCTAAGAGTGGAAAGGTCTCATGTGAATAGCATTTCCACATGGGTTAGTCAATCCTAAAAGATGAGGGAAGCCCATCCGATAGTGCATCCAATATGAGCTTCGAAAGGGAATCAGGTTAAAATTCCTAAACTAGGACATGACAGTTGATGGCAATGTTAGGCAGTTTGAAGACATCAGTAGGGGCCTTGGGAAGAGTTATTTTTTTTGTTTAACAACCTGTCTACCCTAGAAATGGCTTAATCAAAGGTAAGGTCCAATGGCTAGAAAAAGCATCGTATGTTGCATAGTGTTCAGTACGCCTTAATAGGCTTTGAAAATCTAGAGGACTGAGTGCTATCTGCACTCGATGGTACTCATAATCGTATTAGGTCTCTAAAGTGAACAGCTTCTTATTAATGGAATAGTGTTGGCAAGGGAAGTCAACAAAATGGATTTGTAACCTCGACAAAAGGATTAGCTTTGAGGGCTAGGCATAGAGGTCCCAGTCCTAAACCTATTCGGTGTTGGTGCACTGCTTGAACTGCTCTTATGGTAAGAGTGGGTCACTGCGTGCCAGTTAGGGGATGGTTGGGAATGGCACCCTTAAGGGCCTTTTTTAAGTGATAAATAGTTGACTTAAAACTAGTATAGACAAGGGGAATTTGATTGTTTAATTAAAATAATGCATTGCGATAGTCCCTACGGATGCTCACACAATGTGATTTCTACCCAGTGCTTTGAATGTCAAAGTGAAAAAATTCAACCATGCACAGGTAAATAGTAGGAGTAACTATGACTCTCTAAAGGTAGCCAAATGCCTCGTCAACTAATTAGTGATGTACATGAATGGATTAATGAGATTCCCACTATTCCTGTTGACTATCTAGGGAAACCATAATGAATGGAATGGGCTTGGTAGAATCAACAAGGAAAGAAGACCTTGTTGAGCTTGACTCTAGTCCAACTTTGTGAAATGACTTAAGAGGTGTAGGACAAGTGGGAGCCCTCGAGCAAAATTGAAATACCACTACTTTTAACGTTATTTTACCTATTCGATGAATCAGAGGCAAAGCATGACCCCTTATTTTAAACCCAAGGCTAGCCTTGCTTGATTGATCAGGGTAGAAGACAATGTCAGGTGGATAGATTACCTGGGGTAGCACATCTATTAAAAAATGTTGCAAGTGTCCTAAAATGAACTTAACGAGAATAGAAATCTCATGTGGAACAAATGGGTAAAAGCTTGTTTGATTCTAATTTCCAGTATGAATATGAACTATGAAAACATGGCCTATCAATCATTTGAAATTTGAAGCTAGAGGTGTCAAAAAAGTTAACACAAGGATAACTAGCTTGTGGTAGCCAAGTGTTCATAACGACATTGCTTTTTGATCATTCAATATCTGCTCTTCCTATCATTGTGAAGCATAATTCACCAAATGTTGGATTGCTCATGCAGCAATAAGGAACGTAAGTTAGGTTTAGACTATCATGAGATAGGTTAGTTTTACCTTACTGATGGTAGTGTTACAATAGTAATTCAACCTAGTATGAGAAGAACCATTGATTCATACAATTGGTCATCAGACTCAGTTAAAAAGCTAGTGGCATGAAGCTACCAAGCTTTGGATTATGACTAAATGCATCTAAGTAAGAATCTAGGCTAGAAGTAATGCACATGCCCATCACTCAATTGCCAACCTATAGTATGGGCCCATGGACCATAAGAGCAAATGTCATAGGTACAGCCCTCATGGCAGATAGGCCATGCAGGGCTCTTGGAGCTCAATTTCCATTGAGCAATAGGTAGAATCCTTTATCAATGACTTAAATACGGAATGGTGTATTGTAAGGGGTAGAGTGACCTTGCTACCACAATCTACTAAGATTCAGCCCTTTGTCACTTTAATTCATCCCTCCCCCACCACACCTATTAAAGTCCTTTCACTTGATTTTTTTACACCACACCCTTTTGGGGTGGGATGAATGGTGTTCTCCATTGCAATTGATTTAGCCAAGTGATGAAATCCCTAGTAGACCCAACAAAGCACAGGCCAAAACAAACATAACAGATAAAACTTTTTAGAAGGATTTGAAGACTACTAAGGATAGTATTGTTCCCTATACAATTTGAACTGTTGATATATATCTCATGTAATCTCTTTGTAATCTTGGACTTTATAATAGCCATTGGATTGAGTCAATCCTAGCCATTGATTCATGGGGGCTTCAACTATAAATAGAGGGCCTTCCCACCCTCATTTGATGTACACACCATAACTTGAATAATATAAGTTTTCTCTTTCCTATCTCTATTGTTCTCTTTAGCTTTCCATTAAACACCTTATGTGTAGCCTTGTCTAGCAACAACTTGGGCAGTTGGCCTTGGAGTACTGAGTGTCTGTGCACTAGTTCAATTGAAGGCTAATCTAAGACACCGAATGAGTCCATTCTCGAGTCTTGGAGTTGCACGAGTCAAAGCTTTAGTATTAACCCATAATAGTTGGTATTAGAGCAGGATTTACTTTAAGGTTGTGTTTAGTTCACACTCAAAGTGTTCAAGAAAATGGCATCTCAAAGAGATGTTGGTAGCTAACAACTAGAGGTCTAGGAGCCAACCTATGGAAAAGGGAAAAAGGTTACCTTGAAAGACATGATGTCAAACATGACTGGCCATTTAGCTAAGTTAAAGGTGATAGTGTCAGACCTTAGGGAGAGGTTTGAGGAAACTAAAGAGGAGATCAAGGAAAGATTTCATGGTACGTTAAACAGAACCATCAACATGTTCACCCAGAAGAATGAATCCTTAGAGTTCATGGTAAAGGTGATGTGCAAAGAGATGAATGAGCTCAAAGGGGAGCTCATAACATGCAAGGCAGCCATTGGGAATGGTGTGTTGGCTATAACAACTAAGGCTTAAGTGGTAATTCCCAAGCCAAAGGAGTGTAAGGGAGCTAGGTCCATAAAAGATGTGAAAAACATTCTATGGGGAATGAAGCAATACTTTCAAGCCATGGGCATTGATGAGGATGCCACTAAGGTAAGTATAGCCTCTATGTATTTGGTTGACATTGCATTGTTGTGATGGAGATGTAGGTGTAATGATGCAAGCTATAGAGATGCTGTTGTCTAGACTTGGGAAGAGTTCAAGGCAGAGTTTAAGCAGCAGTTCTACCCTGAGTATGCTAATAATGAGTCAATGCTGAAAATTCATAAGCTTAGTCAAAGAGCAAAGTATGGGAGTATGTTTGAGAGTTTTTAGAACTAATGCTTCAAATTTCAAACCTTGGAGAAGAGGAAGGTCTCTTTTGTTTCATGGATGGACTCAAATCGTGAGCCAAGAATGAGTTATAATAAAAGAGAGTCAAAGATCTTGCCAAAGCCATGATAGCTGTTAAATCCTTGGTAAAGATTTGGCCATAAAAGAAGTTTAGGTCATTCAAGCCAGAATGTAATGGCAGAGACTGATAGTCCAATGGGGGAGACAAAGACCAATAGTCCAAGGATAAGGACAAAGGTCGATAGACCAAGAATGGTCAAGGCAAGCCACTAAATAGAAAGTAAAAGCCAAGGTAGTAGAACAACAAGGATCGTGAGCCACTGACTTGTTGCATTTGTGAAAGTCCACACTTATCGAGAGTTACCCTAAGAAAACCAAGCTATCTACCATCAACAAAGAGGATGGTGATGAGTTAGGGAAGGAAACCATGAAGCTTGGCCTGATAGTGATAAATTCAATCTAGGCTAAAAGGTGCCGCAAGCAGAAAGGATTGATATTTGTAGACATGATAATTGAGGGCAAGAAATTGAATGCACTTATGGACACAAGAGTATTTCATTTTGTTGATATTTGGAGATACAACCCAAAAGTTGAACCTAAAGGTACAACAAAGGGCTATTATGACAAAATAATTAACTCTAAAGAGATCCAACAATTAACATAACACATAGAGTGGAGCTATAACTTAGGGAGTGGAAAGGCAAAGAATCAATTGAGGTAATTCCTTTAGATGATTATGATCTTGTTGTTGGTTTAGAATTCCTTGACCATATTAGTGCACTTGTGGTGTCTTTTTCCATTTGTATTTGCTTATTGGATAGTTGATACCCATGTATCACGTTGATGAGACAAGAATCAAAGTCAAGGACCAAGATGCTGTTTGCCATATAGTTGCCTAGGGGAGTGAGTAGAAAAAAAAAACACTTTCCTTGTAGCCTTAAAGATGGAAAAGTCTAAGAGAATAGTGTTGACTACCCCTTAGAAGTACTAGAGGTGCTAGAGTCATTCAGAAACATGATGCCCATTAAACTGCCCAAGAGGCTATAACCAAAGAGAAAGGTGGATCATAAAATTAAGCCAATAGAATGCACGGCACAAGCATTCAACATAGAGTTGGAAAAAAGGCTAACTTAGGCACATGGATGGTTGTTTCTACCCTAGGTTGCATGGGTGCTAGGCTTAAGCCCCTGTAAAATGACACCTACTGCTAATGCTGCCCCATACCTTAAACTAAGTCCCTAAATCAAGCAATGGCTCCCTAGGTTGGTGTAAGTAGAAGTTGTGATCGTAGGTTTGGTTTGGCCAAATCCCTCAAGTATTTGGTAGTCTCGTGGTCCCTTCTCATCAATTAGAAAAATGCCTTGGCCTGGCCAAGCCCGTGCGTATAGCCGATGCTACCTAAGACCCCAAGAACAAGTCTTTGAATCGAGCAATGTCACCCTGGGGTGGTGATGTGGAGTTCTTGTGTGCAGCCCCAAGTAGATCAAGCATTGGTGTTGTCATGCTGTTGTTGCCTGTTAGATGGTAAGGGCAGTCTCATGGCCCTTGCTTGTGTTTTTCCCATGCCAAACGATTATGGCAAGGCCTTCTACTTCATTTCTTATACTCACTCATTAAGTAATTGAATGGGTGGGTTGTGCATCGGTGTGCATAGATGTTGCTACTTATACACAATGGACATATGAGTGGTGCTATGGTTGTGCATGTTAGTAGGTTCCATGCTTGATGCATCGAACTATTGACCTGTCATCCTTTTAAATCTCCCCATCCATGTGGTCATCATACTGTGAGGGCACAATTAGGATCTGATGCTTCATGCCTAAATTGATGGAAACTAGATGTCTTGCCATCCCTCATCCATCTTGTGTCCTTAGAGGCTATGGGTTGAACCTTAATTATGCCCCGTGTCTAAAGAGTGACACCCAAACCTCCATGGCTACATTGGTGCACTAGTGTTCGATCATGCTCTCGAATGTAAAATGTTTTGTGGGCACTAGCTTTTGACCCTTATTTGTCCGATAATATGCATTTTATGTGCTCGACATGTATGACATTTGTGCTCTATGTTGGCCCTATCTGCCATTTAATTGATGTGTTAAGGTCCATATAGTGCCAACATCCCAAAAGAAAGTTACTTGGTTGATCCTACCAGTAGTCATATGCTTGTCTTAAAGATTAAGCCATGCATGTGTAAGAATAAAGTAATTCACACTATGAAATTGTGAATGGCTCGTTAAATTAGTTTTAGTTTGTTTAATGGTATCTACTACTCGGATAACCATAGTAATTATAGTGCTAATACTTACAACAAACCCCACTTTCTGAAAAAGATGCATTTAATAGATAAAAGTTTGACATAGGCTTGGTTCATTGCTCTTATGATTCGTGATAACTTGATGGATTGCATGGCCTTTGTGTCGACGATGCATCATTCAAATTTTTGCCATGTTAGCTTTCAATGATAGGAAAGTGGCCTACTATGGTGGTGACAAGTGATAGAGAATTAGGGTTCGATTCTAGAAAGGGAGCTTGAGAAATGGCAACCACATCCAAGGCAGCAGCCATGCAAATTACCTAATCTTGTCATGGGGAGTTAGTGACAATAAATAACAATATTGGCCTCTACGAGTTTGGTAATTGGAATGAATACTATCTAAATTCTTTAAAAAGAATCCATTAGAGGGCAAGTTTGGTGCAAACAACTGTGGTAATTTAAGCTCCAATAGTGTATATTTAAGTTGTTGTAGTTTAAAAGGTCATAGTTGGAACTAGGGTTGGGTCATTTGGTCCACCTCACTATAGGCACTAGTCTACTTGTCCCTACTACCAGTGATGCACTCCTAGCCTTAAGTTGCTGGGTCATTCCTTCAATACTATTACTTTGAAGAAATTAGAGTGTCCAATACAGGCCTATGCTTGTATACATTAGCATGGGATAACATCATAAGATTTCGATCCTATCATGTTGGCTTTCAGGATTGGAGTAATGATTAACAAGGACAGTCAGGGACATTCGTATTTCATAGTTAGAGGTGAAATTATTGGATTTATGAAAGATGAATAACTATGAAAGCATTTGCCAAGGATGTTTTCATTATTCAAGAATAAAAGTTAAGGGCTCAAAGATGATCAGATACCATCCTAGTCTCAACCAAAAATGATGCCTACTAAGGATCGATGGATGTTACTTTTAGGATTTTGCTAGCACCTTATGAGAAATCAAAGTCTTTGGATTCTAGCACAAGTATGGTCGTAAGGCTGAAACTTAAAGGAATTGATGAAAGGGCACCAATAGGAATGGAGCCTACAGCTTAATTTATTTCAACATGGAAAACTTACTAATTCTAGATATAGTAAGGATTGAAAGACTGAGAGCTTTTTCTTGATTCTATGGGTGGTGGTGCATGGCTGTTCTTAGTTGATGGAGTGATTTGTCTGGATAATTCTTTAATGAAACCTCAACTTGCTAATTAGCTACGCAGAGGTGATCTCTCGTGGCTACCTTCTTAGGAGGACTATGGCCATCTAGGCCAAGGAAGTTTAAGGTGATAACAAGTCTATTATGCCCTTAGATGTTCTGCGCCTCATGTGCACTACATTGATGTATTCAATGAGTTTATAGCCTTGGTCGATAGGCCTAGTTAATCTTTGAAATTTCATCATGATAGGGATAGATCATTGCAATTGTTGGTCTTCAACGAGGAATTCCTAATAAGTGCGAGTTATCAGCTCACATTGACTACATCCTTACCCTTTGTACATACTACTATCACTCATTCTGATTGAATGGTCTAGTGAAGTGTTTAGATCATAGAAATGTGGACAATTCACTACCCATGATACTATGAGAAGTCCATTGAACCTTATCATTTAGAGGAAGGAAAAGTCGTAACAAGGTTTTTATAGGTGAACCTGTAGAAGGATTATTGTCGAAACTTGTATAATGAATGACCCATGAAAGCATTAAGGGAACACCAAGGGGGCAAGGGTGATTCCATGCCCTGAGTCCCTTCAAGCCTTGGGCATGTATGACAATTGATTTGTTATGCCTACTGGGTGGATGAAATGATTGGTACATCACCCATGGTCGAATAATGAACCCTTGTGTGAATCACGCCAATGAACCAAAATGAAAAAAAGTGCATGTGTCATTGCCATCCCATTCATAGTGTGTGCACGGGCGGCATTGGGACTCCTTTTGTCATGAAAAACCAAAATGACTCTCAGTAATAGATATTTTGGCTTTTGCATTGATGAAGAACATAGCGAAATGCAATACTTGGTGTGAATTATTGAATCCTATGAACCATTGAGTCTTTGAACGCAAGTTGCACCCTAAGCCATTAGTTTAGGTGTCATGCATTGTCACCCCCTCCAACCTCTTGCCCATTAGGCTTTGGCTAAGAGGGTGAAAGATGGCCTCCCGTGATCTCATCGATCATGGTTGGCCCAAAAGTGAGTCCCCTCAATGATAGTTTCATGAGCATCGGTGGTAAAGCTCTTGGCATGCCTTATCTTTAGTGATGCATGCTCATTGTCCATCTAAACCCCATTGGACCCCCTATATCACTCAATCGATGCTTGCATCATGGCCCTAGGTTAGGTAGGATTACCTACTGAGTTTAAGTATACCGATAAGCAGAGGTAAAGAAACTTACCAAGATTCCCTTGTAACAACGAACAAATCAAGAAAAGCCCAGCACAAGGATCGAGTGGCTACGACATTTGAATTGTAGTATGGAAAAACATCTCCATAGTAGACCCGGCCTAAGTTTCTTGTAAAGGGACACAGAGAGGGTGAATTCTATCTTTGAATTGTCTAGCCCACATAGGCACATTACCATAATCACACCTCGATAACTCTCTTTGAGTTTAGCACCCCCTTGGTCTATCATTATTATGCCCACACCTGGGGCCACCTTAGTCTAACCACTAAGCAAACATGGCTCTAATACTAAAATGTCACGGGCTATGTATTCCTTAAACATAAACCACACATCCATGTGGCACCAAGACTACTCTTAGTTGAGATCAACCTTTCTCAAGTCCACTTCTCCAAAGACAGATCATTTTGGATCCTTCAAGCTACATTCTCATGAGCTATTCCTAGTTCAAACCTCATAGGGTCACCTGCAGTAGTCCTAATCTCAATAAGAAAGAACCCAACTCTCTTTATCTCATCATGCCATGATTTTTAGGATAGCCTCAAGCACCCATTTTTGCCCGTAAGCATCAATGTCCTAAGCACCGACCCGCCTTGCACATATAGGCTCACAGTAATAGTTTTCATGATATTATCTCATTCTAGCATGATGAGAACTTAACACCATGCCTGCCTGCTTCATAATAAGCTCTCATGCCTAGAACCCAAAGGCACAACACCAATGCTGGTAATAGCCAACCCCAAGCTAGACTAGGCTTGTCTCATCCCATGAAACTCATATCTTTAAGCCTTAGCCCTTAGCCTCATTTTAGGCTGTCTGCACACATGATGCAGACTTGACACCATGCCCATCCCACCTTAAAGAACTCACATGTGCTACCCTCTTAGAGTACACCTCTACCCATTGGCCATAAAGGTTTTGTAACGTGCCTGCCTGCTAGCTCACTCATCCATCAGGCTCAATGGTGCCCCTCCTATACAAACACCATCACATGAACTTTCTAGCTCATTGAGGGAAAATTGAGGGGCATAGTGAATGCTACCACCAAACCCCATAGTTTAACATAATAGTGTGATACGAGGCCCATCAACCCTAAACATCCCCAAGTTTACCATAACCTAAGGAGACACCGTAACACACTCGTGACCTGATGATGCCTACCCACGTAGACACCACATGTGCCTAGGAGTAGCTCACTTCAAACTAGCTAGACCTCCAATTGCATGCTAGCCAATGGGGTGGTGGAGAGCTGACACCAGTCATCCTCTATAAAGAGCGTAAGAGATTTCCTAACCATCCTACTAGGAACCATAAGACTATCTGAACTAGAGACACTTTTCCATAGCCACCTTAAGGCCTTTTTTCAACCAACTTAGTGCAAGGTGACCTATCTCTTAACCACCATAATTCCATCATTTCACTTGTTCCTCCATTAACCCCCTCAAAGGTGCCTATATTTAGCTTCGATTGATAACACTTGATTGGCTACTTGGCACCAAGGTGCCCACCAATTGGCTTACACTTGCCCATGCATCTTGGGGCCTAGGGCTTACACCACTTGTACACACTATCACCAACATGTTCCAAGGCTTACACTACTTACGCACAGCTCTTAAACCACTGTCCTAACCACAAGGCCTCATCCATTGATTAGCTCAAGGTCAGTTAGGATAGGACTAAGGCACACCATGGCCTAACTATGACACCAGGCACATAGGCATAGAACCTTATAGAAGAGCTAGATATAAAAATATGTATGATTACTATAGCACCAAGCAGAGAAGCTTCTAGAAGGTTTGAGGCATGGGTATTCTACAAATGAGCCTAGAACCTTATGGACTCGATGGGCCATATAGTGTCTAGAACCAACTCATTTCTTAAAATTCCCTAATCAACCTTGTATGTATCTAGAGACCTTGAAACCTTCTAGAATATATATATATATAAGAGCTATACACTTGGCTCCTTTGTTTGGCTCTTTAGTGACCATATAGGCCATAGGGGCCCAAATATAAATAAGGGTGCCATCTTCCCCCTAAAACCAACTTATGAACTTGTGAACTTTTTAACCAACAAGCCATTCAAGCACATTTGTACATTGCTTTAACAATAGAAAGGATCTTGTGTTCTTTCACCAATGCCTTTTTAGTGTGCTATAGTGTTTGATTGTCTCTAGGGTCTGACTAGTCCTAGGTGAATGGCAATCTCACTTTACTAGGTTAAAGGTTGACTTAGGCATATGTGAATAGTAGTTTTCTATCTAAAGTCACATAGTTGCAATGATTGATGCCCATGATAGTTGGTATCAAAGCACAGTTTGGTGTGCGACCCTAATCCAAGATAATGTCTATTTTTGAGATGAGCCACCAACACATTGAAGGGCAAAAGGCTTGTAAGATATGCACTATTGGAAAGGGTAAGAAAGGTACCAAAAAGGACATGATCTCAGCATTTGATGCTCAGTTGGCCAACATTGAGTTGGCCATGACTGAAATGTGAGAAAAGTATGAAAACCAAATGGAAGAGTTGGTCTTAAAAGAGATCATGGAAAAGTTAAGGCAAACTTTTTATAAAGAGATTGAAAGCCTTACCTATAAGAACTTTACCCTATAAGCCTTGGTAAAGGCCATGAAGAAGGAGATGAAGTAGCTCAAGAGAAGGCTCTCCACATGCAAGGCATTCATAGGGGGAGGCATACTTATAATAGCTACTAGGACTAGGGTCAAAGTTTTCAAGCAGAAGGAGTTCAAGGGAACATGGTTCATAAATGATGTAGACAACTTCTTATGGGGCATGGAGTAATATTTCCATGTAATGGGCATGAAGAAGGATGCTATTAAGGTAAGCACCACCTCTATGTATCTTGTGGACATTACACCTCTATAGTGGCATTGTAGGTTTGATGATGCCAAGCACAGGGGTGTTACCATTGTCTTGGTAGTTTTTTCAACCACTATCGACATATGCTTCAAGCATTATTGGCACATGCTAGTCATTTGTGAGGGTAGTTCCATTAAACACCATCGACACATGTTAGGTCACATACCAATTACGGGTATCCTAGGTCAGGGTCATGTACCATACATACCATGATTGAGTAGTAGGTGGGTTCAGGCACATCTTCATATTTCTACCAAACCAATGCATTTTTATGGCTTGTAAATTCATATAAGTGCTCACTAGTGCTTGCATTTTGGCCTTGCTTAATGATACCAAACATGAACACCAGGCCTAAGCATCGAAAGTCTTGATCATTATTTTTAGTACTATTCTAGGCTAGCTCTCCATGACTTGAGCCTCTATTACGCCTTAAGTCCTAGTCCCCCTAGCTGTCAGACCTATCTTACTAGAACTAGAACTACTTCTTAACTCAAAATGAACCTTTAGTTCTAGACCAACTTGCAGATCATAACACATGCATATGCCTTGACCACCATCGACTCCTAACCACCATCAAGACATGTTAGCTCTTGGTTTCGATGCATGCATCAACCATTATGCCATTTTTATGGCTTGTAAATTCATATAAGTGCTCACTAGTGCCTGCATCTTGGCCTTGTTCAATGCTACCAAACATGAACACCAGGCCTAAGCATCGAAAGTCTTGATCACTGCTTGTACTATTATTCTAGGCTAGCTCTCTATGACTTGAGCCTCTATTACGCCTCAAGTCCTAGTCCCCCTAGCTGTCAGACCTTATCCTACTAGAACTGAAACTACTTTTTAACTCAAAATGAACCTTTAGTCCTAGACCAACTTACAGATCATAACACATGCATATGCCTTGACCGCTATCGACTGCTAATGACCCTTTCAACTACCATCAAGATATGTTAACTCTTGGTTTCGGTGCATGCATCAACCACCATTAACACATGGTAGCCTTTGGTATAGGTTATTGCCTCAAGCACCATCACCAAATGTTGGCACTTGGTGTGGCATGTGTACCATAACCTTTCCATCACTCTTCTATCCCTTTCAAGGCACTTGTCCACCCCTTAAGCTCTATTGACACCAAATGATGCTTGGTGCATGTGTCACAAGCTTTGGTTTTAAGCCAAACTTTGTATGTTCTTAGATAGGGAATTAACTCAATATGCTCGAGTCAGCCTATAAAAGTCAAGTGCTCAATATAATTTTATCTTATCAAAAGTTGTGTTACAATATTAGGACTTCTAAAAACCCTCAAATTTGATCCTTTCAAGATCGTGTTTAGGTGTCCTTCACTTGGGTCTAACCGTACACTCACACCTTAATCATCAGTGCCCTTATGTCATGGTTAGGCCCTAGTTTGCCTTGGTCTTACCATGATTAACCCTGAGCTGAGCAGTTAATGAGGCCTTATGGTCAAGATAGTGTTCCTAGAGCTATGCGTGGGTAGTGTAAGCCCCATAACATGTTGATGATAGTGTGTGTAGATGGTGTTAGCCCTAGGCCCCAAGATGCATGGACAAGTGTGAGCCAATGGGTAGGTGTCTTAAAGCCAAGTAGCCAATCAGGGGCTATTGGTCAAAGCTATGTACAGGTATCCTTAAGCGAGTTGGTGGAGTAATGAGTGGAATGCCAGAATTATGATGGCTAAGAGATAGGTCACTGGGCCTTAAGTTGGTTGAAAAAAGGTCTTAAAGTGACTAGGGAGAAAAATGTCCCTATTTTAGATAGTTTTATGGCTTCTGGCCAGATGGTTGAGAAATCTCTTATGCTCTTTATTGGTAGACACTAGTGTTGGCTCTCCACCATTTTTGGCTAGAACGCAGATGAGGGCTTGGCTAGTTTAAAGTGAGCTACTAGGCATATGTGGTGTATAGTTGGAAGGGCATTATCAGGTTATAAGTATGGCATGATGTTTTCTCAAATCATTGTAAACCTGAAAAAGGTTAGGGCTAGTAGGCCTCATATCGTGCCATTACATTAAACCATGAGTTAGATGTTAACGTTTACTATGCCCCTTGATTTTCCCTTAAGTCGATTTGATGAGTAACCAGGGATCATGAGATGGTGTTTGTGTAGAGGGTACCATTGATCCTAAAGGATGAGTGGGCTAGTAAGTAGGCACACTACTAGACCTTTAAGGCCAATTGATAAATGTGTGATGCAACTAAGATAGCACACCTGATTCTCTTAAGATGGGATAAGCATGATGTAAGGTGTCCATCATATGGGCAGGTAGCCTAGAATGAGGTTAAAGGCTAAGGCCCTAAGATATGTGTTTCATGGGATAAGATGAGCCTAGTGTGGCTTTAAACTAGCTGTTGACCAGCATTTATGTTATGCCTTTGGGTTAAGGTATAAGAGCTTCTGTACGATATGGGCTAGCATGATGTTGGGTTCTTACTAGGCCATAATGAGATAAAATCATAAGAATAGGGCTATGTGACCTTATGAGCAAGGTAGGTCACTGCTTTGGATCTTGATGTATATAGGCAGAGGTAGGTGCACAGGGCCACCCTAAAATTCATGGATTAAAAATTATGATAAGAGTTAGGTTCTTCCCTATTAAGTTTGGGAATGTGCATGTGACCCTATAGGGCTTGAGGCCAGAAGGGTTCACAAGTATGCACTTGCAGGATTAAAAAATGATTTATCTATGGAGAACGGGACTCATAAGAGGTTAACCTCAACTAAGAGTAATCTTAGTGCCATATAGACATGTGGTTTCTTTCTAAAGAACATTTGGCCCATGACACATTGTATTAGTGCCTAGTTTGGCTCAACTATAGGACTAAAGTGACCTCAGATACGAGCATGTTAACAATATATTGAAATGGTACAAAGCTCAAATAAAGCTATTAGGTTAAGAATGTGATATAGTGGCTATGTGGGCTCAAGAAGAAGCCATCAATATGTCTTATAGGAAAATTAGCCTTAGCACAGGGCTATTTAGTAGGCTTTTGGATGCCAAGTGAAAGAGCATGAGAGTTTAACCTCACCTAGTGAACGGTGTTGGCTCGTGCAAACATGCGATACCCATTGAGTGGTGGAGAATAGATGACACCAAAATGTGAAAGAGGCATGGACCATGGAATGGTGTTAAGCAAGGCTATGTCGGCCAAGATATGTTTAGTCTTGAGGGATTTGAAATGAGCTTATTGAGATTAATTACTAAAATAAGTGCACTTATTATGTGGTGCAGGTGTCCTAACAAGGGTATGAGCCAAGTATTTGGGTCCAAGCATAGAGCCATTCTATAAAGGTTAAAGAATTTAAGTTGGCTGAGTATTGAAGCCTTGAGTTTGTGATGGTCAGTGGACTATGCTTATGTTGGCCAAGAGAGAAGGCTCTATGGGTGTGGTGGATAGTTAACCATGATTGTGTTTAGTCTGTAAAGCAAACTAGCAAGAGTCAGCCAGTTGATAAGGCTTTATGACTTGTCTAGGTTAGAGGACCTAATCAAGTTGAGTAAGCTAATGGTACTAGCAATCAAGTTGCATTCGATTAGTAGACTAGATGAGTTTAAGCAAGTCAAATGACTTGGTGTTTAGAGTAGTAAAACGGATCTTAGAGTTTTGTGTGGGCTTTAAGTTGGCCCTTTGAGGATGAGTTATGGAACCATCATGAAGACATGGTTGCATGTAGAGTTGAGCTGAGTTCAAGTAAAAGTTGGAAAGATATGTGATTTCTTACGAAACTGAGATAAGGTGGTAAAGGTTATGAGATGTATGAGCATAAGTTTAAGTTTAAGATAACGAGCATTAAGGTGCCACCACAAAGGTGGTTGGCCAGAGGGCCACACCTAGAAGGGTGACCATAGAGAGGCCAAAATGACTTAAGTTGCAAAATGACCAAATTGTTCAAATGCCATCATGCTAAGGTCTATCATGGGTGGTGCCATATGAGTGTGGTTGACCTAAACACCACATTTAGAGTGATGCATCAAAGAATTGCTGTCATAGATATGCGGTTGGTGTGATAGGTCACATCTAGCAGGGCACATCGATGTGTGGCAAAATAAGTGGTCATTCATTCTACTGAGGGTTATGCTTGACAAGGGTGCCTTGAGGTCAGAACATGATGTGATCATAGGTAAAGTAGTACAGTGGCAACAACGATATGAAACAACTGTAGACTAGAGGTGGAATCAATACAAAGATACATTGAAGCTATGATGATCCCTTTACATCAACAATGGATGAGTACAATAGGTGGTGCCTCATGTGATGAGATCTTAAACCAATCTTTAAGGGCATAAGGAAGGGACATATGAGAAAATGTCAACTATGTGCAACAAGAAAGTTGGGCATGGTCTTACCGTCTATGAGAGCATCATGGTCAAACCCTATTGTGCCTTGGTCCTGCCATGATTGACTCTGAGCTGTGCAATAGATTAAGCCTTATGGTCAAGATAATGGTCCTAGAGCTGTGTCCAGGTAGTGTAAGCCCTGAAACATGTTATGGATAGTGTGTACAAGCAGTGTGAGCCCCAAGCCCTAAGATCACAGGCAAGTGTGAGCCAATGGGTAGGTGCCCTAGAGTTGGGTAGCCAATAGGATGCTATCGGTTGAAGCCATGCACAAGCACCCTTAAGTGGCTTGGTGGTGCAACAAGTGGAATGCCAGAATTATGGTGGCCAAGAGATAGGCTATTAGGCCCTGAGTTGGTTGAAGAAAGGTCCTAAGGTGGCTAAGGAGAAAAGTGTCCCCAATTCAAATAGTTTTATAGTTTTTAGTAGGATGGCTAGGAAAGCTCTTATGCTCTTGGTGGGTAGGCGAGCACCTGGCTAGTCTGAAATGAGCTATTCCTAGGCACATATGGTGTCTAGGTGGATAGGTATCATCAAGTCATGAGTGTGACATAAAGTCTCCTTGAGTGATGGTAAAACCAGGGACGGTCAGGGGTGCCAGGTTTTGTATTGCGCCATTACAATAAACTATGGGGATAGATGTTAGCATTTGTTATTCCCTTCAATTTCCCCTCATTGAGTTGGTTTAATGAGCAACTAAGGATCATAAGATGGTGTTTATATAGGAAGGGCACCATCAAGCCTAAAAGATAAGCAGGCTAGTACGTAGGCACACTGCTAGACCCTTTTGGCCAATTGGTCTGAGTCCCTTAAGGTGGGATGGGCATGATGTAAGGGGTCCATCATGCATGTAGGTAGCTTAGAATAAGGCTAAGGGCTAAGGCCCAAAAATATGAGTTTCATAAGATAAGAGCCTAGTGTAGCTCTAGGCTCACTGTTAACCAGCATTTGTGTTGTGCCTTTGGGTTCAAGGCATGAAAGCTTGCATACATACAGGCAAGCATGGTGTTGGGTTCTCACCAGGCTAAAATGAGATAAAATCATAAGAACTAGGGCTGTGCACCCTTATGAGCAATGAGGGTCGCTACTTGGGATCTTGATGCCTATAGGCAAAAATGGGTGCTTGGGGCCACCTTGAGATTCATGGACAAAAAATGATGATAGGAGTTGGGTTCCTCTCTATAGAGTTTAGGAATGTGCATGTGACCCTATGGGTTCAAGCCAAGAAAAGCTCATCTCTTTCAAATCATTATTACTTTTTATTTTGTCATCAAACAATTGTTTTTGTTAATATAAGTTTGTTTAAAATAAAATAATACTAATTTATTAATATTTATCAAACCAGTAAAAAATGTTATGACTATTTGAGCAATTATTTATTTCAAATTGTTATAACTTTTTGTTATGTTATAAAACAATAGTTTCTCTTCATACAAGCTTATTTGGATTAAATTAATACCAATTTATTAATATTTCAACAATTAATAAGTAAAAAATTTTAAAAATAAATATGCTTACGAAACTAGATCAAATAGTCATGATTGTTTGAATAATTATTTATTTCAAATCATTATGAATTTTTGTTTTGTCATAAAAAAATCATTTTGGTTCAAATGAGCTTATTTGAAATAAAATAATACTAAGTTATTAATATTTTAAAAATTAATAATTACGATATTTAAAAAATGAATCTGTTTAACAAACAATTTAAATAATCATGATTATTTGAACAATTATCTATTTGAAATTGCCATAACCTTTTGTTTAGTTATAAAATGATTTTTTTTCTATTCATAGAAGTTTATTTCAAATAAAATAATATAAATTTATTAATATTAAGACAATTAATAAGTAAAAGATCTAACAAATAAATCTATTTACCAAACAAGTTCAAATCTTTATGATAATTTGAACAATTATTTATTTCAAATTGTTATAACCTTTTGTTTTGTCATAAAACAATTTTTTATGTTTATACAAGCTAATTCAGATTAAAAAAATATTAATTTATTAATATTTCAACAAATAATAAGTAAAAGATTTAAAAAATAAACATGTTATCGAACAAGTTCAAATGGTCATGAGTATTTGAATAATTATTTATTTCAAATCATTGTGACCTTTTGTTTTGTAATAAAACAATTGTTTTAGTTCATATAAGCTTATTTGAAATAAAATAATACTAATTTATTAATATTCTAAAAATTAATAAGTAAGAGAATTAAAAAATTAATCTATTTTTTGAACATGTTCAAATAATTATGACTATCTAAACAATTATCTATTTCAAAAGATTATGATTGTTTGTTTTGTCATAAAAAAATTGGTTCTATTCATGCAAGCTTATTTCGAATAAAATAATATAAATTTATTAATATTTCAAACATTAATAAGTAAAAATTTTAAAAAATAAATATATTTTTTGAACACATTCAAATGATTATAACTATTTGAATAATTATCTATTTGAAATTGTTATGAGCTTTTGTTTTGTCATAAACCAATTGTTTTTGTTCGTAAAAGCTTATTTGGAATAAAATGATACTAATTTATTAAAATTCTAAAAATTAATAAGTAAAAGATTTAAAAAATAAATCTATTTACCGAGCGAGCTCAAATAGTTATGACCCTTCAAATAATTCTTTATTTCAAATCATTTTGATCTTTTGTTTTCTCATAAAACAATTGTTTCTATTCATACAATTTTATTTGAAATAAAATAATACTAATTTATGAATATTCTAAAAATTAATAAGTTGGAGATTTTGAAAAAATAAATCTATCTGTCGAACAAGTTTAAATAGTCATGTCTATTTGAATTATTATCTATTTCAAATCATTATGACATTTTGTTTTATCATAAAACAATTGTTTCTACTAATGCAAAATTGTTCAGAATAAAATAATATTAATTTATTAATATTTTGTAAATTGATAAGGGATTTAAGAATTAAATCTGTTTATCTAACCAATTCAAATACTTATGACTATTTGAATAATTATCTATCTAAAATCATTATGATCTTTGTTTTGTAATAAAACAATTGCTTTTGTTCATACAAGCTTATTCAAAGTAAAATATTACTAAATTAATAATATTCTAAAAAATAATAAGAAAGAGATTTAAAAAAATAAATGAGTTTACCAAACCAATTCAAATAGTTAAGACTATTAAAACAATTATCTATTTCAAATCATTCTTACCTTTTATTTAGTCATAAAACAATTATTTTAGTTCATACAAGATTATTCAAAATAAAATAATAGTAATTTATTAACTTTCAAAAAATTAATGAGCAAGAGATTAAAATAAAATAAATCTATTTATCAAACAAGTTCAAATATATTTGACTATTTGAATAATTATCTATTTAAAGTTGTTATGACCTTTTATTTTGTCATAAAACAATTGTTTCATTTCATAAAATCTTATTCAAAATAAAATAATACTACTTTATTAACATTTCAAAAATTAATAAGCAAGAGATTTAAAACTAAAGTTGTTTTCTGAACTAATTCAAATAGTTATGACTATTTGAACAAATATCAATCTCAAATCATTATGATCTTTGTTTTCTCATAAAATAATTGTTTCTAATCATACAAGCTTATTCAGATATAAATAATACTAATTTAATAATATTTCAACAATTAGTGAAAGATTTTTAAAATAAATGTATTTGCCGAACCAGTTCAAATAGCTAAGACTATTAGAATAATTATATATTTCAAATCATTCTAACCTTTTGTTTAGTCCTATAATAATTGTTTCAGTTCATACAAGCATATTTGAAATAAAATAATACTAATTTATTAACATTCCAAAAAATAATAAGTAAGAGATTTGAAAATATAAATTTGTTTACTAAATAAGTTCAAAGAGTTATTACTATTTAAAAAATTATCGATTTAAAATCGTTATGACATTTTGTTTTGTCATAAAACAATTATTTTAGTTCACAAAAGCTTATTCAAAAGAAAATAGTGCTACTTTATTATTATTTCAAAAGTTAATAAGTAAGAGATTTAAAAAATAAATTAGTTTATTGAATAAGTTCAAATAATTATGGCCATTTGAACAACTATCTGTTTCATATTGTTATTACCTTTTGTTTTGTAATAAAACAATTGTTTTTCAATATACAAGCTTATTCAAAATAAAATAATACTAATTTACAAATATTTCAAAATTTAATAAGAGGTTTAAAAAATAAATTTGTTTACCGAACCAAATCAAATAGTTATGACTATTTGAACAATTATCTATTTTAAATTGTTATAACATTTTATTCTATAATAAAACAATTATTTCTATTCATACAAGCTTATTCGGAATAAAATAATACTAATTTAGTAATATTCTGAAAATTAATAACTAAGAGATTTAAAAAATAAATCCATTTGTCGAACCAATTCAAACAATTATGACTATATGAACAATTATTTATCTCAAAATTTTATGACCTTTTGTTTTATCATAAAACAATTACTTCAGCTCATACAAGCTTATTCGAAATAGAGTAGAAATAATTTATTAATATTTCAAAAATTTATAAAAGATTTAGAAAATAATTTTATTTACCAAACCAGTTCAAATAATTATAATTTGAACAATTATCTATTTCAAATCATTATGACACCAAAGTGTCAACACATCTCACAACTTGGGCTGAAACTAAAGAAGACTTATCCAAATATAAGATGGGCCTATCCTTGGTCCAAATCCACTAAATAAATGCAAAAATAAGGTGGGTTAGAATAAGAAGATTTTGTTCACACTAGCTGAAAAAGAAGAGCATGAAGATGGATAGGATTATGGTCAGATTCATTATTATATAATCTATAAGAGTAAATGGGTTCACATGCAAATCCCTTGATTTTAGGCACAATTCTAGCAATTCAATTTCAAAGTTCCCATGCTTGGAGGGATGTTCCTAGCTTATTTATTTTCTATTATTCTTTAGTAGAAGGCAGAATAGAGTTTTATTTATCCTTAAGCAATCTTTTAGATTATTTTTCAAGTTTTGTATTCTTAAGTGGATTTCTTAGAGTGGTGAACTTCTATTGTTCTATATCTTTGATTAGAATTCTTATAGTAGTGATTTTGTATCCCTTAGTGTCTAGTCTTGGTGGTGAACTTTTATCCATTTCAATCCAATAATCATATTCTACCATTATTCAAATTCTTATAAGTTTTCTTCTTTGTTAGCTTTTTCTATTTGTAGTTACTCTTCAATATCTCAACCATCAATTTTCAGCATCAAATTGATATCAGAGCTATGGTAGGTCATCATCATCAAGCACTAGTAGAAGATGTTAAAGCTAACACTAATGTTGTAGCAACTACAAATGTTCACCCAACGGATGCCTTCATAGAGGAAATGCAACAACAGATTCTTCAACTACAACAATAACTGCATATACAAGAAAAAAAAAAGAGATAAAGAGGTGAAGAAGGAGGAACGAAAAAGATGAAGGAGAGGCTAATCCATACCATGAAAACAATAGTGATTCTAATGATAGCACCCCATCTCACCCAAAGTAAGTCAGAGACTATCTACACAGAAACCAACTTCAACCTAGCATATTCAATCTGAAGATAGAGATTCCTAAGTTTAAGGGGAAGATGAAACCTAAATAATTCTTAGATTGGCTACACACAATGGAATGCATATTTCAATACCATGATGCCTCTGAACATCGTAAAGTGAAGCTAGTGGCCATCAAACTTAGAAAGCATGCATCCTTTTGGTGGAAAATTTTGAAGAAGCAAAGGAAAAGAGAAGGTAGGAAAAAATTTGTAACTTGGGAGAAGATGAAAAGAGAGTTAAAGAGAAAGTATCTCCCATATGACTTTTGGCAAGATGTCTTACTTAGGCTCTATAACTTGAAGTAAAGAGATCTCTCAATGGAGGAGTTTATAGCTGAGTTTGATCACCTTATGTTAAAATGTGAATTTGTGGGATAGGAAAAGCAGACTATTGCCTGGTATCTTGGAAGATTGAAGATTAAGATAGCTAATATGGTACAACTATAACCCTATTGGACTTTTAATGATGTATGCAAGCTTGCCCTTAAGGTGGAAAGACAACAAAAGAAGGCCCATGGTAACAACTTAATATTTAGGTCTCGAGAAGGCTATATCAATAAAAGTGGCTCATCTAAGACTATTGTTCCTTTTAAGCCCACTCCAAAGTAGCCCCAAAAGAAAGATGAAACCTCAACAAGCAAGCCTCAGTTTAGTGCATAAACCAGAAGGTGTTTTAAATGTTAAGGGCTTGGACGCATTACCTGAGAATGCTCAAATGAGAAGATTATGGCTCAAGTAGAGGAAAACTTAGAGGAAAATGAAGAGAAGCTAGCTAAAAAGGATCAAAACCTTGAAGAGGAGGAAGAGGTTACCTATGGTGATTGTGGAGCATCCTTAGTCGTACAATGTAGCTTGAGTATCGCACTTGCTAAAGAAAAAGACTAGTTGTGTAAAAATGTGTTCCACACTCGATGTACTACCCAACAATTTGAAATAAATAATTGTTCAATTAGCCATAAAGATTTGAACTTGTTTGGTACACCAAATTTATTTTTTAAATCTTTTAACTATTAATTGTCTTAGTATTAATAAATTATATTACTTTATTCAAAATAAACTTGTATGAATAGAAAAAATCTTTTGGTGACAAAACAAAAGGTTATAGCGATTTCAAATAGATAATTGTTCAAATAGTTATAATTATTTAAACTTGTTTGGTAAATATATTCATTTTTTAAATCTCTTAATTATTAATTTTCAGAATATTAATAACTTAGTAATATTTTATTTCAAACCAGCTAATATGAACTAAAATAATTTTTTATGATAAAATAAAAGGTCATAACAATTTTCAAATAAATACTTATTCAAATAGTCATGACTATTTGATTTTGTTCAATAAACATATTTATTTTAAAAATTTTTTACTTATTAATTGTTGAAATATTGATAAATTAGTATTATTTTAATATGAATAAGCATTTACAAGCAGAAATTATTGTTTTGTAATAGAACAAAAAATCATAAGAATTTGAAATAAATAATTGCTCAAATAGTCATAACTTTTTTTAAATCTATTATTAATTTTTGAAATATTAATAGGTTAGTATTATTTTATTTTGAACAAACTTATGTGAACAAAAACATTTGTTTTATGACAAAACAAAAGGTCATAGCGATTTGAAATAGATAATTGTTCAAATAGTCATAATTATTTGAACTGGTTAGGTAAACTGAATTATTTTTTAAATCTCTTACATATTAATTTTTGAAATATTAATAAATTCAATTTTTTTTCCAAATAAGCTAGTATGAATTGAAAAAAATTGTTTTATGACAAAACAAAAATGATTTGAAATAGATAATTGTTCATATAGTCTTAACTATTTGAACTAGTTTGGCAAATAAATTTATATTTTAAATCTTTTAATTATTAATTTTAAGAATATTTTCATATTAGTATTGTTTTATTTTGAATAAGCTTGTATGAACAGAAATAATTTTTTTATGGCAAAACAAAAGGTTATAATGATTTGAAGTATACAATTGTTCAAATAGTTATAACTATTTAAACTAGTTCGGTAAAAAAAAATTTTTAAATCTCTTACTTATTATTTTTTGAAAGATTAATAAATTACTATTATTTTATTTTGAATAAACATATATGATAAAAATCAATTGTTACATGACCAAACAAAAGGTAATAACGATTTGAAATAGATAATTGTTGAAATGGTCATAATTATTTGAACTGAATCGGTAAATAGATTCACCTTTTAAATCACTCATTAATTTTCAAAATAGTAATAAATTTGTATTATTTTATTTTGACTAAGTTTGTATGAATTCAAACAATTACTTTATGACAAAACAAAAGGTCATAACATTTTAAATAGACAATTGCTCAAATGGTCATAACTATTTGAATTTGTTCGATAAACAAATTTATTTTAAACACTCGGTTATTAATTTTTGAATTATTAAGAAATTAGTATTATTTTATTTTGGATAAGCTTTTTATGAACTGAAACAACTATTTTATGTTAAAACAAAAGGTCATAATAATTTTAAATAAATAATTATTTAAATCGTCATCACTATTTGAACTTGTTTGGTAAATAGATTTATTTCTTCAAATCATTTCCTTATTAATTTTTTGAATATTAATAAATTTAGATTATTTTATTCTGAATAAGCTTTTAAAATATGAAACAAATATTTTATGACTAAATAAAAGGTCAAAATGATTTGAAATAGATATTTATTCTAATAGTTTTAACTATTTTAAATTGACTCGACAAACACATTTATTTTTTAAATATCTTACTTATTAATTTTTAGAATATTATTAAATTAGTACTATTTTTAATCGAATAAGCTTCTATGATCAGAAACAATTGTTTTATGACAAAACAAAGATCTTAACGATTTGAGATTGATAATTGTTCAATCAATCATAACTATTTGAACTGATTCGGTAAACATATTTATTTTTTAAATCTCTTACTTATTAATTTTTGAGATATTAATAAATTAGTATTATTTTATTTTGAATAAGTTTGTATGATGAAAAATAATTGTTTTATGACAAAACAAAAAGTCATAACAATTTGAAATAGATAATCATTCAAATGGCTATAATTATTTTAACTAATTCGATAAACAAATTTTTCTTACTTATTATTTTAGTAAGTATTAATAAATTAGTATTATTGTATTCCTTCTAAGCTTGTATTAACTGAAACAATTGTTTTGTGACAAATTAAAAAGGTTATAATGATTTTAAATAGACAATTGTTCAAATAGTAATAACTATTTGAACTTGTTTGATAAACAGATTTTTTTAGATCTCTTTCTTATTAATTTTTTGAATGTTAATAAATTAGTATTAATTATTTTTAGATCTCTTTCTTATTAATTTTTTGAATGTTAATAAATTAGTATTAATTTATTCTAAATAGGCTTGTATAAACTGAAACAATTGTTTTATGACTAAACAAAAGGTCAGAATGATTTCAAATAGATAACTATTCTAATAATCTTAACCATTTGAACTAATTCGATAAACAAATTTATTTTTTAAATATCTTACTTATTAATTTTTGAAATATTATTAAATTAGCATTATTTTAATCAAAATAAGCTTGTATGAATAAAACATTGTTTTACGATAAAAGAAAAAGGTCATAATGATTTAAAACAGATAATCATTCATATGGTCTTAACTATTTAAACTAGTTCGGTAATTAGATTTATTTTTTTAATTTTCTTGGCTATTAAGTTTCAGAATATTATTAAATTAGTATTATTTTATTTTGAATAAAGTAGTATGAACAAGACCAATTGTTTGATTACAGAATAAAAAGTTATAATGATTTGAAATAGATAATTATTCAAATAGTCAAAACTATTTAAAATGGTTTAGTAAATAGATTTACATTTTAAATCTCTTATTGATTAATTTTTTGAAATATTACTAAATTAGTATTATTTTATTTCGAATAAACTTATATGAACAGAAAAAATTGTCTTATGATAGAACAAAAGGTTATAGCAATATGAAATAGATAATTGTTCAAATAGCCATAACTAATTGAATTGGTTCAGTATACAGATTTATTTTTTAAATCTCTTATTAATTCTTGAAATATTAGTAAATTAATATTATTTTATTTGGAATAAGCTTCTATATTGAAAAGCAATTGTTTTGTGAGAAAACAAAAGGTAATAACAATTTGAAATAGATAGTTATTTAAATGGCCATAATTATTTGAACTAACATAGTAAACTAATTTATTTTTTAAATCTCTTACTTATTAACTTTTGAAATATTAATACAGTAGTATTATTTTTTTTTGGATAAGTTTTTGTGAACTAAAACAATTGTTTATGACAAAACAAAAGGTCGTAATGATTTTAAATTGATAATTATTCAGATAGTTATAACTATTTGAACTTGTTTAGTAAACAAAGTTATTTTTTCAAATCTCTTACTTATTAATTTTTTGAATGTTATTAAATTAGTTTTATTTTATTCTGAATAAGCTTGTATGAATTGAAACAATTATTATATGACTAAACAAAAGGTCAGAATAATTTGAAATTAAAAATTATTCTAATAGTCTTAAATATTTGAACTAGTTCAACAAACACTAATTTTTAGAACATTATTAAATTAGTATTATTTTTATCCAAATAAGCTTGTATGATTAGAAACAATTGTTTTATGAGAAAACAAATATCATAATGATTTGAGATTGATATTTGTTCAAATAGTCATAACTTGCTTTTTAATTTTTGAAATATTAATAAAGTAGTATTTTTTTTATTTCAGATAATTTTTTATGAATTGAAACAATTGTTTTATGTCAAAATAAAAGGTCTAACGACTTTAAATAAATAATTATTCCAATAGTCAAATTTATTTGAACTTGTTCGGTAAATAGATTTTTTTTTAAATCTCTTACTCATTATATTTTTGAATGTTAATAAATTAGTATTACTTTATTCTGAATAAGCTTGTATAAATTAAAATAATTATTTTATGACTAAACAAAAGGTCAAAATGATTTGAAACATAAAATTATTCTAATAGTCTTAACTATTAGAACTAGTTTGGCAAACACTTTTTTTTTTAATCTCTTGCTTTTTAATTTTTGGAATATTATTAAATTAGTATCATTTTAATCTAAATAAGTTTGTATGAAAAGAAACAATTGTTTTATGATGAAATAAAGATCATAATGATTTGAGATAGATAATTCTTCACATAGTCAAAACTATTTAAACTGTTTCTGTAAACAAATTTAGTTTTTAAATCTCTTACTAATTTTCAAAATATTAATATATTAGTATTATTTTATTTTGAATAATTTTGCATGAACAAAAATAATTTTTTTGTTAAAAAATAAAAAGTCATAATGATTTGAAATAGATAATTGTTCAAATGGACATGACTTTTTGAACTTGTTTGGTAAATAATTTTATTTTTAAATCTCCTACCTATTAATTTTCAAAATATTAATAAAATAGCATTATTTTATTCTGAATAAACTTGTATGAATAGAAACAATTATTTTACGACAAAACAAAAAATCATAATTATTTGAAAAAAAATAATTGTTCAAATAGGTATAAAACTATTTAAACTTACTATTTGAAAAAAATAATTGTTCAAATAGGTATAAAACTATTTAAACTTACTCAGTAAATAGATTTATTTTTTAAAATCTTATTAATTTTTGGAATATTAATAAACTAGTATTATTTTATTTCGAATACGCTTGTATGAATAGAAACAATTGGTTTATGACAAAATAAAAGGTCATAACTATTTGAAATACATAATTGTTCAAATAGTCATAACTATTTGAACATGTTCAGAAAATAGATTTATTTTTAAAATTTTTTCTTATTAATTTTTTGGAATATTAATAATTAATGTTATTTTATTTGCAATAAACTTGTATGAATAGAAACAATTATTTTATGACAAAACAAATGTCATAATGATTTGAAATAAAAAATTATTCAAATAATCATAACAATTCGAACTTGTTTAGTAAATAAATTCATTTTTGAAATTTCTTGCCCATTAATTTTTGGAATATTAATAAATAAGTATTATTTTATTTCGAATAAGCCTACATGAATTGATACAATTTTTTTATGATGAAACAAAAGGTCACAACGATTTGAAATAGATAATTATTCCAATAATTACAACTATTTGAACTTATTAGGTAAACATATTTGTTTTTGAAATCTTTTACTTATTAATTATTGAAATATTAATAAATTAATATTACTCTAATCCAAATAAGCTTCTATGAATAAAAACTATTTTATGACAAAACAAAGAGTCATAAAAATTTAAAATAAATAATTGTTCAAATAGTCAAAACTATTTGAATTTATTCGGTAAATAAAGTTGTTTTTTAAATCTTTTACTTATTAATTGTTTGAATATTAATAAATTTGTATTATTTTAATTGAAATAAGCTTGTATGAATAGAAAAAATTATTTTCTGACAAAACAAAAGGTTATACGCAATTTGAAATAGGTAATCGCTCAAATAGTCATATTGTTTTTTAAATCTTTTACTTATTAATTGTTTGAATATTAATAAATTTGTATTATTTTAATTGAAATAAGCTTGTATGAATAGAAAAAATTATTTTATGACAAAACAAAAGGTTATAGCAATTTGAAATAGGTAATCGCTTAAATGGTCATAATTATTTGAATTTATTCGATAAACAAATTCAGTTTGTAAATCTTTTACTTATTAATTTTTGGAAAATTAATAAATTAAAATTAAGTTATTCCAAATAAGCTTGTAGGAACAGAAACAATTGCTTTGTTACAGAACAAAAAGTCATAATGATTTGAAATAGATATTTGTTCAAATAGTCAAAACTATTTGCATTGGTCAAGCCAATAGATTCATTTTTTAAGTCCATTACTTATTAATTTTTAGAATATTAATAAAATAACATTACTTTATTCTGCATAAGATTGTATCAATAGAAAAAATTGTTTTATGAAAAAACAAATAGTCATAATGATTAGAAATAAATAATTGTTCAAATTTTTATAATTGAACTGATTTGGTAAATTAATTTATTTTTTAAATCTCTTATTAATTTTTAAAATATTAATAAATTAATATTATTTTATTCTGAACAAACTTATATGAACAAAAATATTTGTTTTACCACAAAACAAAAAGGTCATAACCATTTGAAATAGATAATTATTCATATAGCCTTCACTAATTGAATTGGTTTGGCAAACAAATTTACTTTTTAAATCTCTTAGTTATTAATTTTCATAATATTATTAGATTAGTATTATTTTATTCTGAATAAGTTTGTATGAACATAAATGATTGTTTTATGACAAAACAAAAGGTTATAACAATTTGAAGTATATAATTGCTCAAATAGTCATGACTATTTGAACTAGTTCAATAAACAGATTTATTTTTTAAATCTCCTACTCAATAATTTTTGAAATATTAATAAATTAGTATTATTTTATTTCGAATAGGCTTATATGATGAAAAAAAATTGTTTTATGACAAAACAA
Organism: Durio zibethinus; assembly: GCF_047325235.1. Taxonomy (NCBI): domain Eukaryota; kingdom Viridiplantae; phylum Streptophyta; class Magnoliopsida; order Malvales; family Malvaceae; genus Durio; species Durio zibethinus. The sequence continues at coordinate 673,512 of NC_143189.1, forward strand.
ATGTTCATAATAATTTGAAATAGATAATTGTTCAAATTGCCATAATTATTTAAACTGGTTTGATAAATTGATTTATTTTTTCAATCTCCAACTTCTTAATTTTTGAAATATTAATAAATTAATATTATTTTATTTTGGATAAGCTTTTATGAACTGAAACAATTATGTTATTATAAAACAAAATGTTAGAATGATTTTAAATAGATAATTGTTCAAATGTCCTAACTATTTGAATTTGTTCGGTAAACAAATTTATTTTTTAAAATTTTTTTCTTATTAATTTTTTGAATATTAATAAAATAGTAGTATTTTATTTCGAATAAGCATGTATTAACTAAAACAATTGTTTTATGACTAAACAAAAGGTTAGAACGATTTGAAATAGATAATTGTTCTAATAGTCTTGACTATTTGAATTAGTTCGGCAAACATATTTATTTTTTAAAACTCTTCCTTATTAATTTTAGAATATTATTAGTTTAGCAATATTTTACTCCAAATATGCTTGTATGAATAGAAGCAATTGTTTTTAAATAGCAAGAGATTTAAAAACATTTGAATTGGTTTGGTAAATAGATTTAGTTTTTAAATCTCTTGCTTATTAATTTTTGAAATATTAGTAAAGTAGTGTTATTTTATTTTGGATAAGTTTTTATAAGCTAAAACAATTGTTTTATGACAAAATAAAAGGTCATAACAACTTTAAATAGATAATTGTTCAAATACTCAAATCCATTTGTTCTTAGTAAACAAATTTATTTTTTTAAATCTCTTGCTCATTAATTTTTCAAATGTTAATAAATTAGTATTATTTTATTTTAAATATGCTTGTATGAACTAAAATAATTGTTTTATGCCTAAACAAAATGTCAGAATGATTTGAAATTGATAATTGTTCTAATAGTCTTAACTATTTGAATTAGTTTGGCAAACATATTTATTATTTTAAATCTTTTACTTATTAATTTTTGAAATATTATTAAATTAGTATTGTTTTAATCTAAATAAGCTTGTATGAAAAGAAACAATTGTTTTATGACAAAATAAAGATCATAACGATTTGAGATAGATAATTATTCAAATAGTCATAACTATTTGAAATGTTTTCTTGAACAGATTTAGTTTTTAAATCTCTTATTAATTTTCAAAATATTAATATATTAGTATTATTTTATTCTAAATAATTTTGAATGACAAGTTTGTTTTATGAAAAACAAAAGGTCATAACGATTTCAAATAGATAATTTTTCAAACATACATGACTATTTGAACTTGTTCAATAAATAGATTTATTTTTTAAATCTCCTACCTATTAATTTTCAGAATATTAATAAATTAGTATTATTTTATTCCAAACAAAACTTATATGAACAAAAACATTTTTTTATGACAAAACAGAAGGTCATAACAATTTTAAAGAGATAATTGTTCAAAAAATCATAATTATTTGAACTAGTTAGGTCAACGAAATTATTTTTTAAATCTCTTAATTATTAATTTTTGAAATATTAATAAATTCATTTTATTTTATTCCAAATAAGCTAGTATAAATTGAAAATTTTGTTTTATGTCAAAAGAAAAGGTCATAACGATTTGAAATAGATAATTGGTCATATAGTCTTAACTATTTGAACTGGTTCGGCAAAAAAATTTATTTTTTAAATCACTTAGTTATTAGTTTTTGGAATATTATTAGATTAGTATTATTTTATTTTGAATAAGCTAGTATGGACAAAAATAATTGTTTTATGATAGAACAAAAAGTTATAACGATTTCAAGTATACAATTGTTTAAATAGTCAAAACTATTTAAATTGGTTTGGTAAACAAATTTTATTTTTTAAAATCTCTTATTTATTAATTTTTAAAAGATTAACAAATTAGTATTTTTTTATTTTGATTAAACTTGTATGATAAAAAGAAATTGTTATATGACCAACAAAAGCTAATAACGATTTGAAATAGATAATTACTAAAATGGCCATAATTATTTGAGCTGATTTAGTAAACATATTCACTTTTTAAATCATTTACTTATTAATTTTCAAAATATTAATAAATTAGTATTATTTTATTTTGAATAAGCTTGTATGAATTGATACAAATGTTTTATGACCAAAGAAAAGGTCATAACAATTTTAAATAGATAATTGTTCAAATAGTCAAACTATTTGAATTTATTTGGTAAACAAATTTATAGTTTAAAACTCTTCCTTATTAATTTTTGAAATATTAAGAAATTAGTATTATTTTATTTTGGATAAGATTTTATGAACTGAAACAATTGTTTTATGTCAAAACAAAAGGATATAATGATTTTAAATAAATAATTGTTCAAATAGTCATAACTATTTAACTTGCTTGATAAACATATTTATTTTTTTTTCAAATCTTTTACTTATTAATTTTTTAAAGCTAATAAATTTGGATTATTTTATTCTAGATAAGCTTGTAAGATATGAAACAAATATTTTATGACTAAACAAAATGTCAAAACGATTTGAAATAGATAATTATTCCAATAGTTTTAACTATTTGAACTGGTTCGACAAACACAATTGTATTTTAAATCTCTTGTTAATTTTTGAAATATTATTAAATTAGTATTATTTTTAACCAAATAAGCTTCTAAGACCAAAAACAATTGTTTTATGAGAAAACAAAGATCTTAACAATTTAAGATTGATAATTGTTCAAATAGTCATAATTATTTGAACTGGTTTCGTAAATAGATTTATTTTTTAAATCTCTTACTTATTAATTTTTGAAATATTAATAAATTAGTATTATTTTATTTCGAATAAACTTTTATGATAAAAAATAATTGTTTTATGACGAAACAAAATGTCATAATGATTTGAAATCGATAATCGTTCAAATGGCCATAATTATTTTAATTGATTCGGTAAACATATTTATTTTTAAAAAATTTTTACTTATTAATTTAGGAAATATTAATAAATTAGTATTATTTTATTCCATCTAAGCTAGTATTAACTGAAACAATTATTTTATGACAAATCAAAAGATTATAACGATTCTAAATTGACAATTGTTCACATAGTAATAACCATTTAAATTTGTTCGGTAAATGGATTTATTTTTTAAATCTCTTTCTTAGTAATTTTTTGAATGTTAATAAATTAGTATTAATTTATTCTGAATAAGCATGTATGAACTAAAACAATTATTTTATGACTAAACAAAAGGTCAAAATGATTTGAAATAGATAATTGTTCTAATAGTCTTAACCATTTGAACTGATTCGATAATCAAATTTATTTTTCAGATCTCTTACTTATTAATTTTTAAAATATTATTAAATTATTATTATTTTAATCTGAATAAACTTGTGCGTACATAATAATTGTTTTACGATAAAACAAAGAGTCATAACGATTTGAAATAGATAATTGCTATATGACAAAACAAAAAATAATAACGATTTGAAATAGATAGTTGTTCAAATGGCCATAATCATTTGAACTGATTTGGTAAACTGATTTATTTTTTAAATCTCTTACTTATTAACTTTTGAAAATTAATAAAGCAGCATTATTTTATTTTGGATAAGCTATTATAAACTAAAACAATTATTTTATTGCAAAACAAAAAGTTATAACGATTTTAAATAGATAATTGTTCAAATATTCATAAACATTTGAACTTGTTCGGTAAATAAATTTATTTTTTCAAATCTCTTGCTTATTAATTTTTTGAATGTTAATAAATTAGTATTATTTTATTCCGAATAAGCATATATGAATTGAAACAATTATTATATGACTAAACAAAAGGTCAGAACAAAATAAAATAATCCTAATTTGTTAACATTCAAAAAATTAATAAGCAAGAAATAAAAAAATAAATCTATTTACCGAACAAGTTCATATATTTATGACTGTTTGAACAATTATCTATTTCAAATTATTATCACCTTTTATTTTTATCGTAAAGCGTATCCAAAATAAAATAATATTACTTATTAATATTTCAAAATTTGATAAGTTAGAGATTTAAAAAATAAATTAGTTTATCAAATTAGTTCAAAAAATTATGGCTATTTGAATAATTATCTATTTCAAATCATTATGAACTTTTGTTTTGTCATAAAATAATTGTTTTTCATCATACAAGCCTATTCGATATAAAATTTTATATAATGCTAATTTACTAATATTTTAAAAATTAATAAGTAGGAGATGTAAAAAATAAATCTGTTTACTAAACTAGTTCAAATAGTTATGACTATTTGAACAATTATATATTTCAAATTATTATAACCTTTTGTTATGTTATAGAACAATTATTTTTGTTCATACAAGTTTATTCGAAATAAAATAATACTAATGTAATAATATTCTGAAAATTAATAACTAAGAGGTTTAAAAAATAAATGTATTTGCCAAACCAGTTTAAATAGCTAAGACTATATGAACAATTCTTTATTTTAAATCGTTATTACCTTTTGTTTTGTTGTAAAATAATTTTTTTAGTTCATAGTAACTTATTCAGAATAAAATAAAGCAAATTTGTTAATATTTCAAAAATTAGTAAGTACGGGATTTAAAAAATAACTTTGTTTACCAAACCAATTCAAATAATTATGACTATTTGAACAATTATCTATTTCAAATCATTATTACCTTTTGTTTCATCATAAAACAACTGTTTTTGTTCATATAAGTTTATTTGAAGTAAAATAATATTAATTTATTAATATTTTAAAATAAAAAAATAAGAGATTTAAAATATAAATTTGTTTACTAAACCAATTCAATTAGTTATAACTATTTGAACCATTATTTACTTTAAATTGTGATGACCATTTGTTTTGTCATAAAAGAATTGTTTCTATTCATACACTCTTATTCAGAATAAAGTAATGCTACTTTATTAACATTCTAAAAATTAATAAGTAACGGATTTAAAAAATGAATTTGTTGGACAAGTGCAAATAGTTATGACTGTTTGAATAATTATCTATTTCAAATCATTATGACCTTTTGTTTTATCACAAAACAATTGTTTCTATTCATACAAGCTTATCTAAAATAAGATAATTCTAATTTATTAATATTTCAAAAATTAATAAGTAAGAGATTTAAAAATGAATTTATTTACCAAAGAAATTCAAATAGTTATGACTATTTGAACAAGTATCTATATCAAATTGCTATAACTTTTTGTTTTGTCATAAAATAATTTTTTCTATTCATACAAGCTTATTTTAAATAAAATAATACAAATTTGTTAATATTCCAAAAATTAATAAGTAAAAATTTTAAAAAAAGTTTTCTGAGCACATTCAAAAAATTATGACTATTTGATCAATTATCTATTTCAAATAGTTATGACCTTTTGTTTTGCCATAAACAATTTGTTTCTATCCATACAAGCATATTTGAAATAAAATAATACTAGTTTATTAACTTTCCAAAAATTGATAAGTAAAAGATTTAAAAAATAAATCTATTTACCGAGCAAGTTCAAATAGTTATGATTGTTTGAACAATTATTTATTTATGATCTTTTGTTTTGTCATAAAACAATTGTTTCTATTCAAACAAGTTTATTTGGAATAAAAAATGCTAATTTATTATTATTTTAAAAATTAATAGGTAGGAGATTTAAAAAAATAAATCTGTTTACTGAACAAGTTCAAATAGTTATGTCCATTTGAACAATTATCTATTTGAAATCATTATAACATTTTCTTTTGTCATTAAACAATAGGTTTTGTTTGTGAAAAATTTTCAAAATAAAATAATATTGATTTATTAATATTTTAAAAATTAATAAGAGATTTAAAAACTAAATTTGTTTATGGAAACGGTTCAAATAGTTATGACTATTTAAACAATTATCCATCTCAAATCCTTATGATCTTTATTTACATTTTGCTTGATACCTAATTCAAAAGTGAGAATTTGTACTTTTTTGGTTACTCAATTTTTAAAAATCAATTGATTTTTATTTATTTACTGAGCTTTACGAAGTTTACTTGTGAATTTCTTGACAAGGCCTATTCTTTAATATAAGGTAAGGCCTCATTTAAGAATTTGATATGCATAAAATGGATTAGTTTGTTTTTTATATTTGTTTTGATCTTATTGTATATATTATGGTTTTTTTATATTTGCTATTAATTATTTATTATTGTACCTTCAAGTGACCCAAATTCACCATCAACACAATCACCTTCAACACAAGATTTGGATTGAGAGCTAGAAGATAAGATTACGATGACTACCTATTTCATAGTTTTGATACTCTTTGGTTTTTAAACAATATTATTTCTATATGATTTTAGGGTAGACTTTAGAAAATGCACTACATTTAAAAACTAATTCAAATATTTGGTGGATTTGTAAGAACACTACATTAGATTATTCTACCAAAATGACTATGACAATTTTATTTTGTATATAAGATTTAATGATGTTAATTATGTCACTAATACTGTGACAATTTATCTTTCATTACTAATATAATTTTATCATTTATTTAGTGATGATTAAATCATTTAATGACTTTTTTTTTATATATATAGCTAATGAATCTAATGTCACAAAAAAAGCATAAGATGACATTTGATTTTATTATGACATTTGACATTATCTTACAATAATTTGTGACAATAATTGTGTCACCAATATTGTGACGATTTATCTTTTGTCACTAATATATTAGATTTTATCATTTTATGTTGTGATGGTTATAGCCTTCAATGATGTTTTTCTTCATAAATAACTAACAAAAACTAACGTCATAAAAAAAGCATAAGGTGATGTGTAATTTTATTGTCACATTTGACAATATCTTATAATCATTGGTGATGATAATTATGTCACAAATACTGTAATGATTTACCTTTCATCACAAACATATCAAATTTTATCATTTATTTTGTGACAACTATAGCCTTTAATGACGTTTTTGTTTATAAATAGTTGATGAAAACTAATGTCACAAAAATTAACGCATAAGGTGACATTTGATTTTATTGTCATAATAGACATTATCTTACAATCATTGATAGCGATAATTTTGTCACTAATATATTAGGTTTTCTCATTTTTTTGTGACAAATATAGCCTTCAATGACTTTTTTTTTAATAAATAGCTGATGAAAACTAACATCACAAAAAAAAAAAACATAGGGTGACATTTTATTTATCATCACGATAGATTCACAATAGGTGATGATATTTTGCTTTCATCATATTAGACCTTTAACAATGGTGCAAATGTGTCAAATGTCATGATGTTTAATTTTTTATCATGAAATATATAGGGTGACGAAAAACAAATATTTAGTGACATTATTTGATGCACCACTAATGACCAAATTTGTTGTAGTGCTTGTTTGATAAACAGATTAATTTTTTAAATCTTTTGCTTATTAATTTTCCAAATGATCATAAATTTGGATTATTTTATTTCGAATAAGCTTGTAAGACATGAAACAAATATTTTATGACTAAACAAGAGGTTTGAACGATTTGAAATAGATAATTATTCTAATAGTTTTAACTATTTGAACTGGTTCAGCAAATACATTTTTTTTAATCTCTTATTAATTTTTGGAATATTATTAAATTAGTATTATTTTTAACCGAATAATTGTTTTATGACAAAACAAAGATTTTATCCAAATTGAGATTTATAATTGTTTAACTAGTCATAACTATTAGAATTAGTTTAGTAAACAGATTTATTGTTTAAATTTGTTACCTATTAATTTTTGAAATATTAATCAATTAGTATTATTTTATTTTGACTAAGCTTGTATGATAAAAAAAACAATTGTTTTGTGACAAAATAAAAGGTTATAATAATTTGAAATAGATAATTATTCAAATGGCCATAATTATTTTAACTGATTTGGTAAACAGATTTATTTTTTAAATTTCTTATTAATTTAGGAAATATTAATAAATTAATATTATTTTATTCCATTTAAGCTTGTATTAATTGAAATAATTATTTTATGACAAATTAAAATGTTATAACAATTTTAAATAGATAATTGTTCAAATAATAATAATAACTATTTGAACTTACTCAGCAAACAGATTTATTTTTTAAAATTAGTATTATTTTTAATCGAATAATGATTTTATGACAAAACAAAGATTTTAAAAAATTGAGATTTATAATTGTTTAACTAGTCATAACTATTTGAATTGGTTCGGTAAACAGATTTATTGTTTAAATCTGTTACCTATTAATTTTTGAAATATTAATCAATTAGTATTATTTTATTCTGAATAAGCTTGTATGATAAAAAAACAATTGTTTTGTGACAAAATAAAAGGTCATAATAATTTGAAATAGATAATTATTCAAATGGTCGTAATTATTTTAACTGATTGGCAAATAGATTTATTTTTTAAATTTCTTATTAATTTAGGAAATATTAACAAATTAATATTATTTTATTCCATTTAAGCATTAATTGAAATAATTATTTTATGACAAATTAAAATGTTATAACAATTTTAAATAGATAATTGTTCAAATAATAATAATAACTATTTGAACTTGCTCAGTAAACAGATTTATTTTTTAAAATTAGTATTATTTTTAACCGAATAATGATTAGAAACAACTATTTTATGACAAAACAAAGATTTTAACAAATTGAGATTTATAATTGTTTAACTAGTCATAACTATTTGAATTGGTTCGGTAAACAGATTTATTGTTTAAATTTGTTACCTATTAATTTTTGAAATATTAATCAATTAGTATTATTTTATTTTGAATAAGCTTGTATGATAAAAAACAATTGTTTTGTGACAAAATAAAAGGTCATAATAATTTCAAATAGATAATTATTCAAATGGCCATAATTATTTTAACTGATTTCGTAAACAGATTTATTTTTAAAATTTCTTATTAATTTAGGAAATATTAATAAATTAATATTATTTTATTCCATTTAAACTTGTATTAATTGAAATAATTATTTTATGACAAATTAAAATGTTATAACGATTTTAAATTGATAATTGTTCAAATAATAATAATAACTATTTAAACTTGCTCAGCAAATAGATTTATTTTTTTAAATTAGTATTATTTTTAACCGAATAATGATTCTATGACAAAATAAAGATTTTAACAAATTGAGATTTATAATTGTTTAACTAGTCATAACTATTTGAATTGGTTCGGTAAACAGATTTATTATTTAAATTTGTTACCTATTAATTTTTGAAATATTAATCAATTAGTATTATTTTATTTTGAATAAGCTTGTATGATAAAAAACAATTGTTTTGTGACAAAATAAAAGGTCATAATAATTTGAAATAGATAATTATTCAAATGGCCATAATTATTTTAACTCATTTGGTAAACAAATTTATTTTTGAAATTTCTTATTAATTTAGGAAATATTAATAAATTAATATTATTTTATTCCATTTAAGCTTGTACTAATTGAAATAATTATTTTATGACAAATTAAAATGTTATAACAATTTTAAATAGATAATTGTTCAAATAATAATAATAACTATTTAAACTTGCTCAGCAAACAGATTTATTTTTTAAAATTAGTATTATTTTTAACCAAATAATGATTTTATTACAAAACAAAGATTTTAACAAATTGAGATTTATAATTGTTTAACTAGTCATAACTATTTGAATTGGTTCGGTAAACAGATTTATTGTTTAAATTTGTTACCTATTAATTTTTGAAATATTAATCAATTAGTATTATTTTATTTTGAATAAGCTTGTATGATAAAAAACAATTGTTTTGTGACAAAATAAAAGGTCATAATAATTTGAAATAGATAATTATTCAAATGGCCGTAATTATTTTAACTGATTTGGTAAACATATTTATTTTTTAAATTTCTTATTAATTTAGGAAATATTAATAAATTAATATTATTTTATTCCATTTAAGCTTGTATTAATTGAAATAATTATTTTATGACAAATTAAAATGTTAGAACGATTTTAAATAGATAATTGTTCAAATAATAATAATAATAACTATTTGAACTTGCTCAGCAAACAGATTTATTTTTTTAAATTAGTATTATTTTTAACCAAATAATGATTTTATGACAAAATAAAGATTTTAACAAATTGAGATTTATAATTGTTTAACTAGTCATAACTATTTAAATTGGTTCGATAAACAGATTTATTGTTTAAATTTGTTACCTATTAATTTTTGAAATATTAATCAATTAGTATTATTTTATTTTGAATAAGCTTGTATGATAAAAAACAATTGTTTTGTGACAAAATAAAAGGTCATAATAATTTGAAATAGATAATTATTCAAATGGCCATAATTATTTTAACTGATTTGGTAAATAGATTTATTTTTTAAATTTCTTATTAATTTAGGAAATATTAATAAATTAATATTATTTTATTCCATTTAAGCTTGTATTATTTGAAATAATTATTTTATGACAAATTAAAATGTTATAACGATTTTAAATAGATAATTGTTCGAATAATAATAATAACTATTTGAACTTGCTTAGCAAATAGATTTATTTTTTTAAATTAGTTTTATTTTTAACCGAATAATGATTTTATGACAAAACAAAGATTTTAACAAATTGAGATTTATAATTGTTTAACTAGTCATAACTATTTTAATTGGTTCGGTAAACAAATTTATTGTTTAAATTTATTACCTATTAATTTTTGAAATATTAATCAATTAGTATTATTTTTTTTTAATAAGCTTGCATGATAAAAAAAATTGTTTTGTGACAAAATAAAAGGTCATAATAATTTGAAATAGATAATTATTCAAATGGCCATAATTATTTTAACTGATTTGGTAAACATAATTATTTTTTAAATTTCTTATTAATTTAGGAAATATTAATAAATTAATATTATTTTATTCCATTTAAGCTTGTATTAATTGAAATAATTATTTTATGACAAATTAAAATGTTATAATGATTTTAAATAGATAATTGCTCAAATAATAATAATAATAACTATTTGAACTTGCTCAGCAAACAGATTTATTTTTTAAATCTCTTTCTTATTAATTTTTTAAATGTTAATAAATTAGTGTTAATTTATTCTGAATAAGCTTGTATGAAATTAAACAATTGTTTTATGACTAAACAAAAAGTCAAAACAATTTGAAGTATATCATTATTCTATTATTCTTAACTATTTGAAATGATTTAGTAAAGAAATTTATTTTTTAAATCTCTTACTTATTAGTTGAAATATTATGAAATTAGTATTATTTTAATTCGAATAAGCTTGTACAAACAAAATTATTGTTTTACGACAAAAAAAGAGGTCATAACGATTTAAAATAGATAATCACTCATATAGTCTTAACTATTTGAATTGGTTTGGCAATTAGATTTATTTTTTAATTTTCTATGTTATTAAGTTTTGAAATATTATTAAATTTGCATTATTTTATTTCAAATGAAATAGTGTAAATAGAACCAATTGTTTGATGACAAAATAAAAGGTTAAAATGATTTGAAATAGATAATTATGCAAATAGTAAAAACTATTTGAAATTGTTTGGTAAGTAGATTTACTTTTTAAATCTCTTAATGATTAATTTTTTAAATATTAATAAATTAGTATTGTTTTATTTCGAACAAACTTATAGTAACAAAAACAATTGTTTTATGACAAAACAAAAAATAATAACAATTTGAAATAGATAATTGTGCAAATAGTTATAATTATTTGAACTGGTTTTGTAAATAGAATTATTTTCTAAATCCCTTACTTAAAAATTTTTGAAATATTAATAATTTAATTTTATTCTATTTCGAATAAGCTTGTATGAGCTGAAGTAATTGTTTTATGTCAAAACAAAAGTTTATAACAATTTGAAATAAATAATTGTTCATATAGTCTTCACTGTTTGAACTGGATCGACAAATGAATTTATTTTTTAAATCTTATAGTTATTAATTTTTAGAATATTACTAAACTATTATTATTTTATTTCGAATAAGCTTGTATCAGCAAAAAATTTGTTTTATGATAGAACAAAGGTTATAAAAATTCGAAATAGATAATTGTTCAAATAGTCATAACTATTTAAATTGGTTTAACAAATTGATTTGTTTTTTAAATTTCTTATTAATTCTTGAAATATTAATAAATTAGTATTGTTTTATATAAAAAAAGCTTGTACATTGAAAATAATTGTTTTATGATAAAACAAAAGGTAATAATGATTTAAAATAGATAGCTATTTAAATGGCCATGATTATTTGAATTGATTCGATAAACTGATTTATTTTTTAAATTTCTTTCTTATTAATTTTTGAAATATTAATAAAGTAGTATTATTTTATTTTGGATAAGATTTTATGAACTAAAACAATTGTTTTATCATAAAACAAATGGTCATAATGATTTTAAATAGATAATTGTTGAAATAGTCATAACTATTTGAACTTGTTTGGTAAACATATTTATTTTCTCAAATCTCATGCCTATTAATTTTTTGAATGTTAATAGATTAGTATTATTTTATTCTGAATAAACTTGTATGAATTGAAATGATTATTCTATAACTAAAAAGGTCAAAATGATTTGAAATAGATAACTATTCTAATGGTCATAACTATTTGAACTGATTTGGCAAACACATTTATTTTTTAAATCTCTTATTAATTTTAGAATATCAGTAAATTAGTATTATTTTTATTTGAATAAGCTTGTATGATCGAAAACAATTGTTTTATGAGAAAAAAGAGAGATCATAATGATTTGAGATTGATATTTGTTCAAATAGTCATAACTATTTGAAGTGGTTCAAAAAACAGCTTCAGTTTTTAAATCTCTTGCTTATTACTTTTGAAATATTAATAAAGTAGTATTATTTTATTTCGGATAAGTTTTTATGAACTTAAACAATTGTTTTATGACAAAACAAAAGGTCATAATAACTTTAAACAGATAATTGTTCAAATAGTCAAATCTATTTCAACTTGTTTGGCAAACGGATTTATTTTTTTAAAATGTATTGCTCATTACTTTTTCGAATGTTAATAAATTAGTATTATTTTATTTTGAATAAGCTTGTATGAACTGAAATAATTGTTTTATGACTAAACAAAAAGTTAAAACGATTTGAAATAGATAATTATTCTAATAGTCTTAACTACTTGAACTAGTTTGACAAATACATTTATTTTTTAAATTTCTTACTTACTAATTTTTGGAATATTATTTAATTAGTATTATTTTAATCCAAATAAGCTTGTATGAAAGGAAACAATTGTTTTTTGACAAAATAAAGATCATAAAGATTTTAGATAGATAAGTGTTCAAATAGTCATAAATATTTGAATTGTTTTGGTAAATAGATTTTGTTTTTAAATCTCTTTTTAATTATCAAAATCTTAATATATAAGTATTATTTTATTTTGAATAATTTTGCATGAACAGAAACAATTATTTTACGACAAAACAATATGTCATTATGATTTGAAATAGATAATAGTTCAAATGGACATGACTATTTGAACTTGTTTGATAAACAAATTTATTTTTTAAATCTCAAACTTATTAATTTTTAGTATAATAATAAATTAGTTTTATTTTATTTCAAATAAAATTGTATGAATAGAAACAATTTTTTTATGAAAAAACAAAAGATCATAATGATTTAAGATAAATAATTGTTCAAATAGTCATAACTATTTGAACTTGCTCAGTAAATAAAATTATTTTTTAAATCTTTTATTTATTAATTTTTGGAATTTTAATAAATTTGTATTATTTTATGTCAAAAAAAGGTTTTACAAATAGAAACAATTGGTTTATGACAAAAAAAAAGGTCATAACAATTTGAAATAGATAATTTTTCAAATAGTCATAACTATTTGAACATGTTCAAAAAACATATTTATTTTTTAAAATTTTACTTATTAATTTTTGGATTATTAATAAATTTAAAATATTTTATTTGAAATAAGCTTACATGAACAGAACCAATTGTTTTATGACAAAACAAAAAGGTTATAATGTTTTGAAATAGATAATTGTTTAGATAATCATAACTATTTGAACTTATTCGGTAACCATATATTTTATTTAATTCTCATACTCATTAATTTTTGGAATATTAATAAATTAGTATTATCTTACTTCAAATAAGCTTGTATGAACTGAAACAAGTGTTTTATTGCAAAAGAAAAGGTCATAATGATTTGAAATAGATAATTATTCAAATAATCATGACTATTTGAAATTATTCAATAAATATATTTATTTTTTAAATCTTTTACTTATTAATTGTAAAAATATTTACAAATTAATATTATTTTAATCCGAATAAACTTGTATGAACATAAATAATTGTTCTATAACAAAACAAAAAATCATAACAAGTTGAAATAAATAATTACTCAAATAGTCATAATGATTTGAACTTATTTAGTAAACAGATTTATTTTTTAAATCTTTTACTTATTAATTGTCTTAATATTAACAATTTTATATTATTTTATTTGAAATAAGCTTGGATGAACATAAAATTTTTTTTTTTTAACAAAACAAAAGGTTATGCTATTTCAAATAGATAATTATTTAAACGATCATAATTATTTAAATATGTTTAGTAAACAGATTCATTTTTTAAATCTCTTTATTATTAATTTTTGGATTATTAATAAATTAGTATTATTTTATTTTGAATAAGCTTATATGAATTGAAATAATTCTTTTATGACAAAACAACAAGTCATAACGATTTGAAATAGATAATTATTCAAATAGTCATGATTATTTGGTTTAGTTCAATAAACATATTTATTTTTAAAATTTTTTACTTATTAATTGTTGAAATATTAATAAATTAGTATTATTTTAATCCAAATAAGCTTGTATGAATAGAAACAATTGTTTTATAATAGAACAAAAAGTCATAACGATTTAAATAAATAATTACTCAAATAGTCATAGCTATTTAAACTAGTTTGATAAATAGATTTATTTTTTAAATCACTTATTAATTTTTGAAATATTAATAGACTATTATTACTTTATTCCAAACAAACCAAAATGATTAGGTAAACAAAACAAAAGGTCATAATGATTTGAAATATATAATTCTTTAAATAGTCATAATTATTTGAACTAGTTAGGTAAATAGAATTATTTTTTAAATATCTTATTTATTATTTTTTGAAATATTACTAAATTCACTTTATTTTATTCCAAATAAGCTAGTATGAATTCAAACAAACCTCATTTATGACAAAACAAAAGTCATAACGATTTGAAATAGATAATTGTTCATATAGTTTTAAATATTTGAACTGGCTCAGCAAACAAATTTATTTTTTAATTCTCTTAGTTATTAACTTTTGGAATATTATTAGATTAGTGTTATTTTATTTCAAATAAACTTGTATGAACAAAAATAATTGTTTTATGACAAACCAAAAGGTTATAACGATTTGAAGTTTACAATTGTTCAAATAGTCATAACTATTTGAATTAGTTTGGTAAATAGATTTATTTTTTAAATCTCTTACTTATTAATTTTTGAAAGATTAATAAATTAGTTTTATTTTATTTCGAATAACCTTGTATGAATTGAAATGATTGTTTTATGATAAAACAAAAAGTCATAACTATTTGAAATATATAATTGTTTTGAACCACTTCAGCAAATAGATTTATTTCTTAAATCTTTTAGTTATTAATTTTTGGAATATTATTAAATTATTATTATTTTATTTCGAATAAGCTTATATGAACTGAAACAATTATTTTATACTAGAGCGAAAGGTTATAAAAATTTGAAATAGATAATTGTTCAAACAGGAACTGGTTCGGTAAACAGATTTATTTTTTAAATCTCCTACT